>NC_090398.1:73664758-74290376 GCF_036365525.1 Heterodontus francisci | reverse complement strand
TAGAAATCCATACCCAGGCACATCCACTCCCACTGATCGAGAGAGAGAAAAACCCACACAGAGACACATATATTCACATTGACCAACTTAGACAGATAAACACAAATACTTCCTTCTGTTTAAATAATGTTTTTACAAACATCATAATCTCTCGTTTCTCCTTTTATATCTCACTCTCGGGTTTTAAACTTATTGTCAATCTGATTTCACAGGGACCAGGAGAATTTTTGCTTTCCTTTTCTTGCCTTTGGGGTCAGGGGTCATTGGTCAATCCCAGTGTCTGTACAGTCTGTGACCCCTGACCCAGCACTGTGACCCCGAGGGGGGTGGAGGGAGGAGGGAGAGAGTCAGTCCCAACCTCTTAAAGGGACCCCGCACTGCCAGAAATGGTCCTTCGGGTTAGAACTTCGAGGGAATCAGTAGGACTTTGAACAAGGATGGGAACAAAATGACATTGAATCTTTCAATATTAATTTATTCAGTGATGTTAATAAACAGCATATTATCTGTCAACCCCAAATTCACACAAATACTATTGTGAATTCGAATTAATAATTTTAAAGGAGAACTTGTTAATTACTTGCATTTCATTTGCTAAAAAATGACCAAGGCCTTGTTTATATCAGGATGTAATATTAATAAAGACCTTAGGAAGACAGGAGGAGGCCGTTCGGCCCCTCGAGCACATCCCATCCCGAGGAGACATTCTATTCCTCGCCCTCTCCCTGACTGTGTGTGTGTGTCTCTCTCTCAGCCTGTCTCTCTCTCTCTATTCCTTTCCATCACAGGTATCTTTCTCTCCCTCACCCTGTCTCTCTCTATCCCCATCAGCCCATCTCTCTCTCTCTCTCTTTCCCTCACCCCGTCTATCCCTCTCTCTCTCTCTTTCCCTCACCCCGTCTATCTCTCTCCCTCTCTTTCCCTCACCCCGTCTATCTCTGTCTCTCTCAGAAGATGACTATAGAATCAAAGAGTAGTACAACACAGTAGGAGGTGATTCGATCCATTGAATCTGTGCTAGCTCCTTTGAAGAGCAGTCCACTTAGTGCCACTCTCCTGTTCTTCCCCAACACTTCATTCTTTTCCTGTTTCAGTTATTTATCCAATTCTCCTATTGAAAGATACTATTGAATCAATATCCATGGTACCATCAGACAGTGCATTTCAAACCCAAAGCGAGTATTGTTAAAAAGAAACGGTTTTCCTTCATGTTGCCTCTTTTTTTTTTGCCAATCACCTTCAGTCTACGTTCTCTGGTTATTGATCCTTCAGCCATTGGAAACAGTTTCTCTTTGTTTACGCTATCCAAACTTTTCATGATTTTAAACACGTCTATTAAATCACTTTTTAAACTTCTCCACCATAAAGAGAACAACGCCCGCTTCTCCAGTCTATCAGCGTATCACCCCTAGAACCATGCTAGCAAAACTTTTCTGTACATTGACCGAAGCATCTATGTCCTTCCTAATGTGTAGTGTCCAGAATTGGAGACAATACTCCAAACGAGGATAAACTATTATTTTATAAAGGATTAGCATCACTTCCTGACTTTTGTACTCGAGACCGCTGCATCCCCTATACCTTTTACATTAGTCTCAGTTATCAATGCACCAGTTAAGACCGGAATTGACCATGCTTCTGTTTATATTGTACGAACCCTGTCTCTGGTAAGAAAATGGTTAAAAAGTGAGTTAAAAAGGGTGAGATGTCTGTGGGCTTCCCCTGCATTTTTTTGTAAAGGGGGAGCTCCCACCATTTTATACACATTGGAGGAGCGCCCTCCATTTTAAATGTAGAGGGAGAGCTGTCATCATTTTGTACAGAGAGGGGATGTTCCCTCCATTTTATACACAGAAGATAAGCTCCCTCCATTTTTTACACTGATGTAAAGCTCCCACCATTTTATACACAGATGGAGAGCTCCCACCATTTTCTACACAGAGGGTGAGCTGCATCCATTTGATATGCAGAGGGAGCTCCCTGCACTTTATATGTAGACAGGAAGAGTATGTGTCTCTGTCACTGGTCCCAGTACATCACCCCAGGATCCCCACACAGCCTGTCTCCCGTCCCCTTGATTCAAAAGTGTCTATGGATAAACTGACACTTTCTAGCTCTAAGCTTCTGTCTCGGTCCCTCACTATCTCTCTGCTCTCACTCCGTTTCTATCTTTCCATATCGATAGGTTACTCTACCACTGTTCCTCTCTCTCCCTGCCTATCACTCTCTCTCACCATGTTGGTTATCATTAGGGGTCGAGTTAAATCATCGAGAAAATAAACACTTCACCTGTCTGTCCCGGAATAAATAGGAACATTTATGGCTATTTTATGTCTGTATTCAGGCAACATAGACAGCAAAGTATATTATATGATGGGATGCTGCACATCGATTTTCACTCATTTTGTCGGAAGAACAACTTAAAAAAACAATTATTCTCAGGTCTAGTCCTACTTAACTAAAGATTCGATCCGATAAGGAAAAGATTAAATATTCCACATAGGTTAGGATACATAAAATTCCAGTAAAACAGCACTAAAATCCCAGTGAATATTCCTGGAAAAATCAATGCTGCAAATGATTCCCACAGACTCTCACCTAGTCTGTGTCTTTAATCTCACCAAATTCCCACTGATGGATGATCAGTCGTTCAGGAGGGATCTTCTTCCAATAGCTGACCCGGGTATCTGGACTGCAGTGTCAGATAAAGGAAAGGGAGCCCCTTTTATCCAGGACTGACCGTCACTCTTCCCTCGTGCACCATGTCACTGGGCTCAGTGTTCGGGTCTTTCCCTGCATGATCAATCACTGTGTGTGATCAATATATTTTCCTATACCCACATCTCATTGCACACGACTCCGCACACACATTGCAATTGCTTCTACATTCCAAGCCTCACCCGTACATAATCTCTTGTAATTAAAGACTCAGTTTTATGATCCATGTCCTGCCTTCTTGTAATTCCAGGCCTTTGGTCATTTACTGTTCATATCTTGTCTTCGATATGCAGCACACAGGATATTCCATAGCAATGTCAGTTAAATGTTTATTTGTACAAGTGAATTGGCCATTTAATATGTTTAACTTACTTAACCCTTGTGTTCCCACAAAGATCAAGCTAGCAAATTCAACAGTGGCCACTTTGACTTCATCCCATCGTGTGTTATACACATTCTCACAGGATAGCAGGTATAACTGTAGACATAGCATGCAGCCGAAAATTGATCAGTTACATTGTCATTTCAGTCCACGTTTACAGTACACACAGGACCATACTGCCTCACATAGAGACAACATTTCACTGGGTCACCATTCTCACCAAATACAAAAGCATTCCACAATGCAAGACTCACAAATTCAACACAAGTTTCCTTTTCTGAGTCTCACTGGCCTGTTCTGATTCTCTGAGGCATTACTGATGCTTATCCTCCACATGAGCTGTCGTCCTAATCCCATGTGCCTGTCCTGCTCCCAAACCCGGAATCCACTGACATTAAGGCAAGTGACACAGGAGCGTCTCACTGACTGAGGCAGGTGAGTCTTGAGGCTGACCCGGTTACAGTGAGTGAGCCGGGTTAATCCGACATTCCAGGGACAGTTTAAATGGAGCTTTACTCCGTATCTAACCTGTCTGGTACCTTCTCTGAGTGTATTCGATGGGTCAGAGTAGACGTGGAGAAGTTATTCCTTCAACTACATATCCAAGTGTTTTTTTAATGTGATGAGGTTTCTATCTCTACCAGCTTTTCAAGCTGTGAGTTCCAGTCCCCTACCTGGGTGAAAAAATTACCCCTCATCTCTCTTCTAATCTTTGTACCAATTCCTTTAAATCTATGCTCTATACTTATTGACTCCGCTGCAAAGGGAAATAGGTCCTCCCGATCCACCCTATCAAGACATATCATCATTTTGTTACACCTCAATTAAATCTCCCCTTCAGGCTGACAGCCTGTCCAGTCTTTCCTCAAAGCAAAAATTCTCCATTCCTGAAAACATCCTCTGTAAATCTCCTTTGTATCCTCTCTTGTACAATCACATCCTTATTGTAATGTGGTGACTACAACTGTATGCTGTGGTCTAACTAGAGCTTTATATAGTTCTAGCCTAACCTCCCTGCTCTTATATTCTGCACATCGGCCAATAAAGGAGACTTCAATCGACAATCCTGTGAGAAAAACTATCAGCAATTGTCACAGTGCAACACAAGTGTGATTTATTAAACTTTGACAGAACAAAGTTTGTCACTATGTCGTGTGAAGTGCATTGCACTGTTACTGACCTTTACTCCAGTCCCTCAATCCCACTTCATCTCTGGGAGATTGTTATAAGATTCACCCCATCCTTTCAAACATAAATTTTACCCACATCAAACCAGAGCAATTAGAAATTGTACACAGCTGCTGATAGCTAATAACAAGACTGAAGGCATTCGAATAACCAGCAAATGAATTCATCCTCCAAATCAGAAAAATATATATCTTTATTTATCTGAATCTCTATCTGTGTGAATGGAGTCAAATGTAGGCCAGGCCTCTCCCATAAAGACATTGCTCGACCTTTTCACTTCTTATTAAACACAGAAAGCTTTCCATCTGTCTTGTCTCTATTTTACTCAAATTCTTTCACTGATATTAATGAGATGTTTCTTTCTCTAGAATTTGCGATGACCTCTCCTGTGACAGAGAATCCACTGACAAGAACATCAGGTGACATCTTTCTCTCCTGAAATCTGTGTTTCCTGTTTGTTCTTTGCTGTCTTGTAGCCAATTCCATCTGTTTCGCTGTATTCAATTCCATCTTTTATGATTTTAAGCACCTTGATCAAATCTCCTTTTAAGCTTTGCTCCAAGGAGAACAGCCCCAGCTTCTCGAGTATATCAGCGTGACTGTAATAATCTCATCCCCGGAACCGTTCTCATATATCACTTCCATACATTCACCAAAGCCTTCATGTCCTTCCGAAAGTGTGGTCCCAGAATTGGACATAATTCTCCAGCTGGGAACAAACTATTGTTTTATAAAGGTTTAGCATCACTTCCTGACTTTTACACTCGATACATGTTTATAAAGCTCAGGATCCCATCGGCTTTACTAACCCATCAGTAAAGAGAGAAATTCTACCAGAACCATTGACCAGTTCCCTTAGACGTGAATCCAAGAGTCATTCAAAGGCTGGCAGGAGGGTTTAGGGGAGTCCAGAGAGAACCCCGACCTGGTCATATTTTTTCAAACAGAAATCCATCAGTGCATTGGCACCAATGACCTGGAAGGAAGCTTCCTCCAGTTGGAACATTTGCAGCTGTAAATCAATGGATACAGAGTTCAAATCCATCACCACACCATCCTAGTGACTGCACACTGGAGATCTGCCTCTGAATTCTGTGCAGACATCTAGCGAGCTATTCAGCTATGTGATCCATCCCACCTTTCTCTCAGTACTTCTCCACCTTGGCCTCGGCCTCGCCCTGTCATTCGCTGTGTCTTTCCCTCTGTCAACACCTCTTTGTCCTTTTCTCCCTTCCTGTCATAAGAACATAAGAAATAGGAACAGGACTAGGCCATACGGCCCCTCAAGCTTGCTCTGTCATCACCGCTAAGACAAGTATATCCTTCCTTCAGTACTGAGACCAGAACTGTACGCAGTACTCCAGGTGTGGGCTCACCAAACCCTATACCATTGCAGCAAGACTTCCTCACTCCGGTACTCTAACCACCTTGCATTAAAGTCCAAAACTCCATTTACCATGCTAATTGATGCCTGTACCTGCAGGTTAACTTTCTGTGATTTGTGTACAAGGATAACCAAATCCCTCTGAGTACCAACATTTAATAGTTTCTCACCATTTGAAAATATGTACTGTGTTTCTATTCTTGCTTCTCCACATGATATTCCAGCTGCCACTTTCATGTCCACTCAAAACCCGTCCATTTTCCTTTGCAGCCTTTTTGTGTCCTCCTCACAACTTACTGCCCCACCTAACGTTGCATCTCTTTGTTTCACCCCTTTCTCTCTCCGTCACTCCAATGCACAAATTAAGAGAGAATTTGACCATGTCTCTGTTTATATTATATTCGATCGCGGCGCTGGTATAAAAATAGTTAAAAAGTGTTTTAAAGTGAGTGAGGTGTCTGTGGGATCCCCCTCCATTTTATACATACAGGTGAAACGCCTTCCATTTTATATGTAGAGGGGGAGCTCCTTCCATTTGTTATATAGAAAGGATCTCCCTCCATTTTATACATAGAAGGATATCTCCCTCCATTTTATACATCGAGGGGTAACTCCCTCCATTTTATACGCAGAAAGGGAGGTCCCTCCATTTTATACATAGATGGGGAGCTCCCTCTATTTGATATGCAGAGGGGGAGTGCCCTCCATTTTATACGTGGAGTGGAGCTCCCTCATTAATAATAAGTCAATTGTTAGTTTACAATAACTCGATTTTAACAATTAGTAATCTGGTTAGTAGCTTTTAGGGACCTAATAATCTTACACAGATGAGTGGTTGATCCTTTTCAGTGCCTGATGGGCTGAGGCAGGGACAGAGGCCGGAGATGTTATGGAGGTGGAAGGAGGTGTCATTTCTGATGGAGACAACATCAGGTCAGAAGTTCATGTCAGGGATGAATGGGGAGCATATTTTACGCAACATCATATTTAGCCTGATACAACAGCTAGGAATGGTAATGGAATCAATGACAACGGTCTGGAGTTCGTGGTGAAACCAAAGGTGGAGGTTTCGTTCTAAACTAAGTTTAATTGGAGGAAATTGCATCTCATAGGAAACAGACTTTTACAGTCTGATAACACAGAGGAAGTGGAGGGTCAGGAGAGATGACGGAGAGCTGCAGTTGGGTGTTGTCAGCGGACATGTGGAAGCTCACTGCATATCTGTAGATTATGTCACCAGCAGGCAGTCTGTGGATGTGGTAGCGGAGGGAACAAGAATACAAATTTCCGGGATTCCAGAGGGAATAGTGCTGGTGTGGGAAGAGAGGCCTTTGCTGGAGATGCTCTGGTTACAATCCGATCAGTAATATTGGAAACTGGCGGGGCTGTCCCATTGAAAGATAAGGAGTGGTGAGGACATGGAAGAATTTTAACCCAATGATAAGAATTATAAATTTTAAATACTTAGAGGACTGGGATCCAATGCAGGTCAGTTAGGCTGAAGATGTTGGGTGAGATGGACTTGGCTAGGGTTGGTCATGGAAACAGGGATTTGGAGCAGTTGATAGTGAGGGAAAGTGAACTTTGGGTGTCTGGTCAGCAGTGAACTGGAGGAAAGGAGTCAGGAGTTGGTACAGTTCTAATTTTACTGGAACCATTAACCACTATAGAATAAACAGGGAAATATCTGCAGTGAAATAGCGGGTAGACGTTTGTCTTTTATTCTATCATGTGATGTGAGCTCCGCTGACAAGGTCAGCATTTGTTGCCCTTGACAACTTGCTGGGCCGTTTCAGAGAGCAGTTAAGAGTCAGCCACATTGCTCTGGGTCTGTAACCACATGCAGGCCAGACCGGGTAAGTATGGCTGATTTCCATCACAAAGTAATTACCGAGCCAAATGGGTTTTCACAGCAATCGATGGTCGTCTCATGGCTCCATGACAGAGACTAGCTTTCAATTGCGGACCTTTGTTCATTAATTGAATTTAAGTTCCAGCAGCTGTCATGTTGGGATTTGAACCCCTGTCACCAGGCCATTGTGTTGGACCTCTGGATTACTATCCCAGTAATATTATCGCTACGCAACTGCCTCCCCAATGGACGTGTACAGTATCTGCCCCCAATATCAATATCTAGTCTGTAACTCTGAGCGTGGTACCGAATCAGAGACTTAAAGTTCACGTTTTAACTGGGAAAAGGCAGTAACAGAGTGAAACGGGATTGTTTTTGTCCCTGAATCCAGTGTCCACTGTAGACAGTTCAGTTACATTTACAATAGAAATGCCAGGAGTGAACGAGGTCAATACAACAATAGGGAAAATGTAAATGATGCCACTCATAATTGTCGCATGCGTTCAGTATGAGGACAGATTTCAGGTTTATTCCCGAGAGAGGTCTTACTGAGAAAATGTCATTGACATTGGAATGATTGTGTTTTATCCACCACATTATTTACCAGTGTCAAAGCTGCTGATGTAATGTGTTTGTTCAGGTGAGTGTAACTAATAGCAATGATCAGGGGTATAACCGTGTCAGTGGAGACTTATCCCCTGTATAAATCAGGACCCACTAGAATGGATCAGCTCAGAGTGTCTGCTGGAGCTGTGGATTCCAGGCTAACAGAACTCAGCTTCTCTCAGAAATGGGATATCCAGTAATGTATCAGATAGAACGCATTTATTATCCTGTACTTGCAGCAATTGGAGTTCCTGGTAAGTCTGTATCTCAGCTGTTAATGGTGTAAATCGATATTAGTTGCACTGCTGTGCTCGGTATTATTTCTCACTGTGTGTTTTACACAACCGCCTGTACTTGTCCAGCAGGTTACTGATGGAATCTTCTCATTGCCTTCTCTTTCAGTCTGACTGGAGCTGTATGATGTCTTTAATGACATTGGTTTAACTAACCCTGGCATTGTTGCTGCATTATTCTGTGAATTGAATGCCGTTGAATGTGATGTCTTTGTTAGGATCAAGAAGCAGACCATCAGGAGATTTTAACAGTTTCATGATGTGGATCTAACCAGTCCTGGAATTTTTTTGGGATGTGTTTTGCGATGCTTGATAATGAGATATCTCACGGTCTCAGTGTTACAATGTCCTCCATCCCTATTAATATGGAGCAATGTAACAGAGATTTCAATATATTTATTGGTTATCACTGTTATAAAATATTATTTCATTCTGTGTGTGTCTGACGCTGCTTCAGAAGTCTGGTTACCGAACTGAGTTTGCTGCTGACTCTTTGACATCTCCTTCTCTGCTTCACTGCGGACCCTTCACTGTCACTGGACTACATTGTAAAACTGAAAGTATTGATGTGATCTTTTATTGGTTTACACTCTATCAGTTGGAATCCAGAGTCTTTCCATTTATCTGTAGATTATCAGTTGCAGCGCTGATGTCGGTGTTTTATTAATTAAACAATCCCACATTCTAACAGTGTACTTTATAATTCCAGGAGAAGGAATTTCAATGATTGTGAGGTTTGTCTGGAAGAAACTTTCGATCCTGTTTATTCCATGTATTGTTGATGAAGTAAAGAGTGTGGGTGAGCAGGTGGAGACTTGGGTGACCTGTAGACACATTAAATTATTCACAGAGGTTTCACCATTAAACAAACTGACTCTGAGAATAGAATCATTGAACACAGGGCTGGGGAACGGAACACAGGCACAGAATGTTAGGAATAAATTGTATGTGAAAAGCGGCTTTAAGGAACAGTTTGCAGGGTGTGAGCACATCGGAGAGATAGGGAGGGCGACTGAGAGAAGGAAGGAGAAAAGAAGCAGGGAGAACGAAACCGAGGGAAAGTGATAAGCAGAAGGAAAGAGAAAGAGAAAGAAGCAGCAGTGTGTTAATTTTACTGTTGGACTTGATCCTCAGCGTTTATTTCTGTCAGATATTTATTTTGTTTTGCAAAAAGTTCCGATTCCTTACTTACTGACTGAATAAACAGAATAGAATCAGTTCTTCACTGATGGTAATTCATTATTTAAATACTGCACTTTAAAAACTCTGTGACTGCTGAATTCAATAAAGAACGAGGCCGATATCAGAAATATATTTAAATTTATATTTAATTGCCTGTACAAGTTAAATATATTTACTATATTGGACAACCAATGAACTGTTCTCCAACACCAATAACCGCAGGTATTACTGTTTAAATGTATTAATTGAGTTGTGTTACTGAGATCTCTAGCTGACATTTCCTCTAACACTCTACTGCAGTCTCTCCGTGTGAATCTCAGCCTCTCCTCTCAATGTATTGAATCCTCTGTCTCCTCATCCATTGCTTCATTTTATCCATTTTCCCAAACCATCTGCTCCTGTCTCCCCTCCATCTCCAACCTGTTCTTTTCCTTCTCTCCCTCCCAATCTCACTCACTGTCTCATCCTCCAGTTGCCTCTTCGAAATAAATCCCAGGCCAACTCACCGCAGCAGCTCTCAGTCTTTTCCCATGTTGCACCAGCCTCTGTCGGCTCTCTGAACCCAGAGCAACAAACCATTGGCACCTTCCACTCTCCCCAAACCTGGAGACAAATTCCCATTTAACCCATTGGATTCCATCTCTGGAAAACACCTTCTCATTTCCCCACTGTCACTGCATTCTCACTCAGTACTTCCAGTGGATCCAGTGTTGACTTTATTCACTTTCTGTCTCAATTTCCCAATTCATTCTTAATAATTGTGTTTTAAACATTTCACTGTGACAAAACACTGCCCAGGTCAGTGAATCAGTTTTAACTGTTCGATGCAGCAACAAAGCTGGAAATTTCAGCCCAGATCCTGTCAGACTGCTGCTTTGTCTCCAGGTCTGATCAGTAATTTCTCTGCTTCCTTTTCTCTCTCTTCCAGTTAACTTGGTGGCGATTGTGGTCTTGTCCCGAGGAAAGTGCGGACTCTCCAAATGTATCACTGTCTACCTGGTGGGAATGGCAGTGTCTGATCTCCTGGTCGTTATCACTTATCCCATATTGAGTTGGATTGTTTTAATTTATATCCAGGATTCATTCCTGAGAATTACCCCCGTGTGTACTATCATTATCGTTCTGCTTTCTGCAGCCACTGTTGTTTCTGTCTGGCTCACAGTCGCTTTCAGCTTTGATCGATTTGTGGCCATTTGTTGTGAGGCAAGTTGCTGCAGCGAGATAGGAGCACCACCAGATGGAGATGGTGAGGGGGGGACAGAAGCTGCAGTGAGGCAGAAGCACCAGCAGATGGAGATGGCAAAGTGGGACATTAACTGCAGTGAGACAGAGACACCAGCAGATGGAGATGGTGAGGGGGGACAGTAACTGCCGTGAGAAAAGGACACCAGCAGTTGGAGATGGTGAGAGGAGGACAGTAACTGCAGTGAGGCAGGGACACCAGTAGATGGAGATGGTGCGAGGGAGGCAGTTTCTGTAGTGACACAGGGCCACCAGGAGATGGAGATGTTGAGAGGGGGCAGTAACTGCAGTGAGACAGGGTCACCAGCAGATGGAGATGGTGAGAGGGAACTGTAACTGCAGTGAGACAGGGATACCAGCTGATGGAGATGGTAAGAGGGGTAGGAACAGCAGTCAGACAAAGATACGAGCAGATGGAGATGGTAAGAGGGGGCAAAGTAGCTGCACTGAGATAGGAGCACCAGGAGATGGAGATAGTGAGGGGGGACAGAATTTGCAGTGAGGCAGGAGCACCAGCAGATGGAGATGGTAAAGGGGGACATTAACAGCAGTGAGACAGAGACACCAGCAGTTGGAGATGGTTAGGGGGGGTCAGTAACTGCAGTGAGAAAAGGACACCAGCAGATGGAGATGGTTAGGGGGGTCAGTAACTGCACTGAGACAGGGACACAAGCAGATGGAGATCGTGAGAGGGAGGCAGTTTATGTAGTGACACAGGGTCACCAGTAGATGGAGATGGTGACAGAGGGCAATAACTGCATTGAGACAGGGTCATTAGCAGATGGAGATGGTGAGAGGGGCAGTAACCAGAGAAACAGGGACACGAGCAAATGGAGATGGTGAGAGGGAGCAGTAACTGTAGTGCGACAGAGATACCAGCAGATGGAGCTGGTGAGAGGGGCACAGTAACTGTTTGGAGACAGAGACACCAGCAGGTGGAGACGTTGAGAGGGGACGAGTAACTTCATTGAGACAGGGACACCAGCAGATGGAGATGGTGAGAGGGAGACAGTAACTGCAGGGAAACTGCTGCACCAGCAGATGGAGATGGTGAATGGGACGGTAACTGCAATGAGACAGGGACACCACCAGTTCCACATTGTGAGGGGGAGCAGTAACTGCAGTCAGATCAGGACACCAGCAGATGGAGATGGTGAGAGCCGGACAGTAACTGCTGTGAGACAGGGATGCCAGCAAATGGAGATGGTGAGCGGGGGACAGTAACCAAAGGGAAACAGGGACAACCGCAGTTGGAGATGGTGAGAGGGTGACATTATTGAAGGGAAACAGGGACAACAGCAGATGGAGATGGTGAAAAGGGGACAGTAACTGCAGTGAGACAGGGACACGAGCAGATGGAGATGGTGAGAGTGGGGCAGTAACTGCAGTGAGATAGGCACACCAGCATATGGAGATGGTGAGAGCAGGACAGTAACTGTAGTGAGGCAGGGATGCCAGCAGATTGAGATGGTGAGAGAGGAACAGCAACTGCAGGGGAATAGGGACAACAGCAGATGGAGATGGTGAGAGGGACAGTAACTGCAGTGAGACAGGGACACCAGCAGATGGAGATGGTGAGAGGGGGACAGTAACTGCAGTGAGACAGGGACACCAGCAGATGGAGATGGTGAGAGGGCTTGTGTGATTCCGTGAGATAGCGAACGTTTGTCGCCTATTGTTAAATAAATGTATTCCATGCTTCAATTTCTGATGCATTAATATTTGTTTTAATGGATCAGACAGTTATTTTCTTTAGGTGTTGTGTTATTTCTTAGTTTCATGGTTAGTTTTATCAATGCAGGAAAAACACACCACACGTCTGTCCCTGATAATCACAGTGCATGTCCCCTTTCCACTTCCTATGTGTCGCTGCCATATGTGTGGCTTGTTTAGTGTTCAGAACAGGGTTTGTTCCAACCGTCCTTATTCCGAGGAGTCTCCCTTTTCTCCCTTACAGGAAATTCTGAAGTTTCCCAGGAAACCTGACTTACAGTTTTTTGCTCAATACCACCACAATGTTGGATTTGTCTGACTGATATTTCCACGAATACATTTCAACTGTACTCCAAATCCTTCATCCACAACTACAAATCATTACTTTCCTGCTTGTCATTAAAATGTAATTAGCCTTTTCATTCACCCGCTAGTATTATTAATGCTGTTACACAGCTTGGCGTGTTCCCTGAGCCGCAGTTTTACACTGGCATGTGTATGTATTGTTATTGTGGGTCATAAATTCAGAACAACACAACTTAGTCGCGTTTTGTGATGATTTGTAAGCCACAGTGCTTCTTTTCCAGCTCCCTGTTGATCTAACTGATTCTAACGTGTAAAAGGCAGCATCTCTGGTACTGGTACAAGTGTATTCAAAGCAGACCCTCTGTTCATGTTCAACTGCGTAGCCTTATCATGTTAATGTCAGTTTGCCTGATGTAAAGTGACCCTACAGTTTTGTATCTGCGGGCCTCATAATTGTTAGGATACAATTTTGCCAGAGTTTATTCTAAGAAATATTATTCCCAATCAGTAGTATAACGTGCAACATCTTCATCACTCGTTAGCATGCATACATAAGACTAAATGTAACACTTATTCTCAATTCAACACCAGTCCCCTTCTATTTAGATAGTTTACACCGAGTGCTATGATACCACAAGTACTGCATTTTCTTTCATCGTCTCTGGATGGCCAATGTCATGTTGGTTCCTCCCAAGTTATATATGATGTCCGACAAATCTTCCCTATCAGCCATCCAGACAAGCCCCATACGAAACATTATTATTAGCATCACTTCATTACCAATTGTTTAGTGCCCATCACCCCTTCCCACTCCCTCCATGAAATGACACAGCTTACTTGTTAGGGCCTCTGCTCAGGGATAGGAGCTAACAACCCCACTGCCTTGTGGGCGTCTCGAGAGAGACCAAGGCTAAGGGAGTAAACCCTAACAGAAAATCAAGAGTGGAACCCCACAAGTGGTCATGTGTCACCTTTGCATGTTTCTGGCAGTTTCTGCAGCCATACCGGTGCCAAACGTCGTGCTCTGCACTCCTTTGGACCCCACCAGGAAGGGGGTTTTGACGCTTGGGAAACTCACAACCTCCATACATTCGCCCAGACATGCGCCATGGAGAGGTCACTCTATAGTCGCCTCACAGCGACCAAAACAACACAGAAGGCAGCAGTTACGGGTTTTTGGTCCAGCTCAATTGGCATAGAGATTGGGCGCCACGGGTTGCCTTTGAGGGTGGGAGAGTTCATCGCATCTCACTGGACAGCTACCGCCCGCCTCAAACCGGGCAACCCCAGGTCAGTACGGCTCTGTCCCTCCACAGTCCACCTGCTTCAATGGGTGCTTGGAGATCAAGGTCATTGCCCGACAAGAAGACTGTAACACCGCACCAAACAGCACGATAAAAAAGGAAAGAAGGTACCAGCCCTTCGTTTTGCAAGCTGGAACGTCAGAACTATGTGTCCTGGCCTGTCGGAAGACCTTACACAAATCAACGATTCTCGGAAGACCGCCATCATTAACAACGAGCTCAGGAGACTCAATGTGGACATTGCAGCACTTCAGGAGACACGTCTCCCTGGGAGCGGATCTCTAAGAGAGCAAGACTACACCTTCTTCTGGCAGTGTAGGGATCCTGAAGAATCAAGACAGCATGGAGTGGGCTTCGCCATTAGAAACTCTTTGCTCAGCATGACAGAGCCAACTTCAAATGGCTCGGAACGGTTGTGGAGGGAGTGAATGTTTGTGGATGGGGTGGCAATCAAGCAGGCTGTTTTGAACTGGATGGTGTCGAGCTTCTTGAGTGTTGTTGGAGCTGCACCCATCCAGGCAAGTGGAGAGTATTCCATCACACTCCTGACTTGTGCCTTGAAGATGGTTGGCATGCTTTCGGGAGATGAGTTACTCGCCGCAGGATTCCTTGCCTCTGACCTGCTCTTGTAGCCACGGTATTTATATGGCTACTCCAGTTCAGTTTCTGGTCAATGGTAGCCGCAAGGATGTTGATAGTGGGGGATTCAGTGATGGTAATGCCAATGAATAACAAGGGGAGATGGTTAGATTATTTCTTGTTGGAGATGGTCATTGCCTGGCACTTGTGTGGTGCGAATGTTACTTGCCACTTATCAGCCTAAGCCTGGATATTGTCCAGGTCTTTCTGCATTGTTGGTCCCAGGAATCTACCCTGAGGAACCTCTGCGGTGATCTCCTGGAGCTCAGATGATTGACCTCCAACAACCACAACCATATTCCTTTGGATTCTGTATGACTCCTACCAGTGGAGATTTTCCCCCCTGATTCCCATTGACCTCATTTTTGCTAAGGCTCCTTGACGCTCCACTCGGTCAAATGCTGCCTTGATGTCAAGGGCAGTCACTTTCACCTCAACTCTTCAGTTCAGCTCTTTTGTCCACGTTTGGACTAAGGCTGTAATGAGGTCAGGAGCTGAGTGGCCCTGGCAGAACCCAAACCGAGCGTCTCTGGGCAGGTTATTGTTAAGCAATTGCTGTTTGATGGTACTGTTGATGACACCTTTCACCACTTTACCGATGATTGAGAGTTGACTGATGGGGCGGTAATTGGCTGAGTTGGATTTGTCCTGATTTTTGTGCACAGAACCTACCTATACAATGTTCCAAATTGCCGGGTTGATGCCAGTGTTGTAGCTGTACTGGAACAGCTTGGCTCGGTGTGCAGCAAGTTCTGGAGCACAGGTCTTCAGTACTATTGCCAGAATATTGTCAGGGTCCATAGCCTTTGCAGTATCCAGTGTCTTCAGTTGTTTCTTGATATCACACGGAGTGAACTGAATTGTCTGAAGTCTGGCATCTGTGATGCTGGGTACTTCAGGAGGAGACCGAGATGGATCATCAACTCGGAACTTCTGGCTGAAGATTGTTGCTAATGCTTCAGCCTTATCTTTTGCACTGATGTGCTGGGCTCCCCCATCATTGAGGATGGGGCTATTTGTGGAGCCACCTCCTCCTGTTAGTTGTTTAGTTGTCCGCCACCATTCACGGCTGGATGTGGCAGGACTGCAGAGCTTCGATCTGATCCGTTGGTTATAGGATTTCTTAGATCTGTCTATTGCATGCTGCTTACGCAGTCTGGCATGCAAGTAGAGTTCTGTTGCAGCTTCATCAGGCTGACACCTCATTTTGAGGTATGCCTGGTGCTGCTCCTGGCATTCCCTCCTGCACTCTTCATTGAACCAGGGTTGGTCTCCTGACTTGATGGTAACAGTAGAGTGCGGGATATGCTGGTCAATGAGGTTATAGATTGTGGTTGAGTGCAATTCTGCTGCTGATGATGGCGCACAGCGCCTCCTGGATGCCCAGTTTTGCATGCGAGATTTGTTTGAAATCTATCCCATTCAGCACGGTGATAGTGCCATACAACATGATGGACAGTATCCTCAATGTGAAGGCGGGGCTTCATCTCCACAAGAACTGTGCAGTGGTCACTCCTAACAATACTGTCATGAACAGATGCATCTGCAGCTGGCAGATTGTTGAGTACATGGGCAAGTTTGTTTTCCCTCTTGTTGGTTTCGTCACCACCTGCCGCAGACCCAGTCTAGCAGCTATGTCCTTTAGGATTCTCCCAGCTCGGTCAGTAGTGGTGCTACCGAGCCACTCTTGGTGATGGACATTGAAGACCCCCACCCAGAGTACATTCTCTGCCCTTGCCACACTCAGTGTTTCCTCCAAGTGTTGTTCATCAGCTAAGAGAACGTGGTAGATGGTAACCATGAGGAAGTTTCCTTTCCCATGTTTGACCTGATGCCATGAGACTCATGGGGTCCAGAGTCGATATTGAGGACTCCGAGGAGAACTCCCTCCCGACTGTACACCACTGTGCCGCCGCCTCTGCTGGGTCTGTCCTGCCAGTGGGATAGGACCACCCGGGGATAGTGATTGCAGTGTCTGGGACATTGTCTGTCAGGTATGATTCCATGAGTATGACTATGTCAGGCTGTTGTTTGACTACTCTGTGGGACAGCTCTCCCAACTTTGGCACAAGCCCCCAGATGTTAGTAAGGAGAACTCTGCTGGGTCGACAGGGCTAGGTTTGCCATTGTCATTTCCGGAACCTAAGTCGAAGCCAGGTGGTCCGTCCAGATTCATTCCTTATTTATTGACTACGTTGTGGTTAGATACAACTGAGTGGCTTGCTAGGCCATTTCAGAGGACATGTAAAAATCGACCACATTGCTATGGATTTGGAGTCATCTGTTGGCCAGACCAGCTAAGGGCAGCAGATTTTCTTCCTGGAAGGGCCTTAATGAATCAGATCTGTTTTTACGGTTGACAATGATTTCATGACCATCATTTCAATTCCAAATTTTTTTATTAATTGAATTCAAATTCCACCTTCTGTTGTGGTGGGATTCGAACCCATGGCCCCAAAGCAATACCCTGACTCACTCGTTCAGTGATGATACCAGCCACTGCCAGCCGTAAAGCATTCCACAATGCAAGGCTGACAAATTTAACACACGTCTCCTTTTTGAGTCACGCTGCTCTGTTCGGATTCTCTGAGGGATTACTGATGCTTACCCTGCACATGAGCAGTCGTCCTAATCCCGTGTACCTGTCCTGCTTCCAAACCCGGCATCCACTTACAAGAAGGCAATTCACACAGGAGCGTCTCAGTGACTGAGGCAGGTGAGTCTTGAGTCTGAGTCGGCACAGTGTGTAACCCGGCTTAATCCGATACACCAGGGACAGTTTAAATGGAGCTTTACTCTGTACATAACCGGTGTTGTACCTTCTCTGAGAGTATTCGATGGGACAGTGTAGACATGGAGAAGTTACTTCAATTGCAAATCCAAGTGTTCTTTAAATGTGATGAGGTTTTCTGTCTCTGCCACCCTTTTAGGCTGTGAGTTCCAGTCCCTCAGCAGCCGCTGGCTGAAAAACAAAATAGTCTGGGACAGGGTAGATGTGGAGAAATAATTCCTTGAAGTACGTATCGAACCAGAGCACTATATCTCTCTCTGCCACTGCCTCTTCTCTCTCTGTCTCTCTCTCTCTATATCTATCTATCGCTCCCCCTCTCTGTCTGACTCTCCCCCTCTCTCCCTCCATCTGTCCCCCTCTCTCTCACTGTTTGCATCTCCTTCTGTCTCTCCCTCTCTCCCTATCTGCCCCCTCTCTCTGTGTCTTTCTCTGTCTCTCTCTCTCTCTATGTCTCTCCCTCTTACTCCGTCTGTCTGTATTTCGCTTTCTCCACCTCTGGCGATGGCTTTGTCTGTCTCCCTCTCACAGCATCTCTCCCTCTCTCTTTTCGTCTCTCTCTCCCTTCCTCTGTCCTTGGACAGCAATGTTTTCAGCCATTTCATGGTTATTTTCGAACCTGTAACTCTTGCCCTTGCTGGGAATGTCACTGCAGTTTGAAAATATCAAAAGCAGATCCAATACTCACCCCTAAAGCACTCACACTAAAGCCCCAAATACTGGACTGAACATGGCATGGGGATTATAACTGAGGTTCTTCCCAGGTCTCCTCACACCCTGTCTCCCTTTTCCCCTGGTTGTAAAGTGTATCAGTTTTTAATTTTTTTCAACGACATTATATGTAAAGTAAATATAAACAAGTGGCTCAACATCAATTGCCATATGAGGAATAGAGTTCTAAACCGATACCACACTTGGTGTGTTGATTTTTTTTTTCCATTCCGCTCCTGAAAGGTTTTTAGCCTAGGTTTAGATTTATAAAATTAGTCCCCAAGTTATAGACTCCACAGCCAATGGGAATAGTTACTCTCTGCGTACCCGATCAGTTTCCCTTAGTATCTTGAAAACTTTAATCAAATCACCCCTTAACCTTCTAAATTCTAGGGATCAGAGTAAAGTTTCAGCGACACTGACCCACTAAACACTCCCAAGCCAAGAACAGTGTGGGGTTAGACACAGAGTCAATTTCAGTCTTCACTGTTGTATTAAACACTCCGAGGGAAGAGGCAGCATGGGGTGAGGTACAGGGTAAAGACAGGGCCTATTGCATTATAAACTGATAATGGGTCTTGTGCAGTACAGACTGAGACCGGGTGAAATGTGGCATAAGCAGAGACCTGGCCGAGTGTGACAAACTGAGAAGTTGCCTAGTGCAGTAATAATGGAGGCAGTTTCTGGTGTATTATGAACAGAGGCAGGATCTAGTGCAGTAATAACTGAAATAGATTATTGGTCTTAAATAGATTAAGACAATGGGGCTACTTGAATGGGGGATGAAGGGATGGAGAGTAATGTATCCAGTTAGCTGATAACACAAATTGAGGTGATACAGTACGCTGTGAGGAGGACACAGAGAGTGTATGGAGTATGGAGTGTGGAGTGTGGACAGGTTCAGTGAGCGGGCAAGAAAGCGGCTGATGGAATATACTGTAGAGAAAAGTCAGGTATTCACTTAGGCTGAAAGAAAAAGGTCATTGACATTGAAATGATTGTGTTTTATCCACCACATTATTTACATCAGAGTCAAAGCTGTTGATGTAATGTGTTTGTTCAGGTGAGTTTAACGAATGACAATGATCAGGGGTATAACCGTGTCAGTGGAGACTTATCCCCTGCATAAATCAGCACCCATTGGAATGGATCAGCTCAGAGTGCCTGCTGGAGCTGTTAGATCCAGGCTAACAGAAGTCTTTATTTTTCACAGAAATGGGATATCCGGTAATGATTCAGATCATATTCATTTATTATCCTGTACTTGCAGCAATTGGAGTTCCGGGTAAGCCAGTATCTCAGCTGTTAATGGTGTAAATCTATGTTACCTGTGCTGCTGTATTCGGTATTATTTCTCACTGCGTGTTTTACACTGCCAGTTGTTTCTTTCCCAGCAATATACTGATGGAATCTCCTCATTGTCCACTCTTTCAGTCTTGCAGGAGCTTCATTATGTCTTTGATAATATTGGTTTTAGTAACCTTGGCATTGTTACTGGATTATTCTGTGTACCGAATGTATTTGAATCAAGCGTCTCGGTTAGGATCAGGAATCAGACCATCAGGAGCTTTTCATAGTTTTATGATATGGAACTAACCGATCCTGGAATATGTCTATGAATTTTTTTCATTGATTGATAATGAGAGATCTCATGGTAACAATACTACAAGGGGTCAGCATAATGTCCTCCCTCCCTAATAACATGTTCAGTTTAACTGGGATTTCAATGAATTTATTGGTTATCACTGTTGTGAAATATTATTTCATTCTGTGTGTGTCTGATGCTGCTTCAGAGGTCTGGTTACTGAACCGAGTTTGCTGCTGACTCTTTCACATCTCCTTCTCTGCTTCACTGTGGAACCTTCACTGTCACTGGAATACATTGTAAAACAGAAAGTACTGATGTGATGTTTTATTGGTTTACACTCTATCAGCTTCAATCCATTTATCTGTAGATTATCAGCTGCAGCGCTGATGTTGCTGTTTTATGAATTAAACAAACCACATTGGAAGACTTAATTTATAATTCAAGGGAAGGAATTTCAATGGTTGTGAGGTTTGTCTGGAAGAAGCTTTCGATCCTATCTGCAGACACATTAAATTATTCACAGAGGTTTCACCATTGAACAAACCGACTCTGAGAATAGAATCATTGAACACGGGGCTGAAGAACAGAACACAGGCACAGAATATTAGGAATATATCGTATGTGAAAAGCAGCAATGGGGAACAGTTGCAGGGTGTGAGTACTTCAGAGAGATAGGGAGGGCAACTGAGAGAAGGAAGGAGAAAAGGAGGAGGGAGCACGTAATCGATGGAAAGAGATAGTTAGAAGGAAAGAGAAAGAAGCAGAGGTGTGAATATTTCACGAACATAAAGTGCTGGAATATCCAGAACAATTAGTGAGAGTTGAAGTTGTCAGTTGTCAGATTGCATTAATTTTACTGTTAGACTTGATCCTCTGTGTTTATTTCTCTCAGGACCTCATTTTGTTTTGTAGAAAGTTCATATTCCTTACTCAATGACTGAATAAACAGAATAAAATCAGTTCTTCACTGATGTTAATTCATTATTTAAACACTGCACGTTAATATTTCTGTGACTGCTGAATTCAATAAAGAGCGAGGCCGGTATCAGAAATATATTAAAAATCATATTTAATCGAATGCACAAACGAAAACTGTATGGCATAACCAATGAACTGTTCCCCAACACTAATAACCACAGGTATTATTGTTTGAATGTACTCATTGAGTTGTGTTACTGGGATCTGTAGATTAGATTTCCTCTTACACTCTGTGTCTTTCCCTGTGAATCTCAGCCTCTTCTCTCACTCGACTGAATTCTCTGTCTCCTCATCCATCATTTCAGTTTATCCACGTTCACAAACCATCTGCTCCTGTCTCCCCTCCAGCTCCAACATGTCCTTTTCCTTCTCTCTCTCCCAATATCACTCACATGCTTCACGTCCGGCTGCCTCTTCCAAATAATTCCAACCCTCAAACACACCGCAGCAGCTCTCAGACTTTTTCCATTTTGTACCAGCCCCTGTCGGCTCTCTGAACCCACAGCAACAAACCATCTGCATCTTCCTCGATCCTCAAACCTTCCCGACCAATAGTCTGGAGAAAAATCCCCATTTAACCCATTGGATTCCATCTCTGTAAAACACTTTCTCACTTCCCCACCGGTACTGCATCCTCGCTCAGTACATCCAGTATTTCCGATGCTGACTTTATTCATTTTTGTGTCACTTTCCCAATTCATTATGAATAATACTGTTTCAAACATTTCACTGTGGCAAAGCACTGCCCAGATCAGTGAATCAGTTTTCACTGTTCGATGCAGAAACAGAGCTGGAAATTTCAGCCCAGATCCTGTCAAACTGCTCCTTTGTCTCCAGGTCTGATCAGTAATTGCTCTGCTTCCTTTTCTCTCTCTTCCAGTTAACTTAGTGGCGATTGTGATCCTGTCCCGAGGAAAGTGCTGTCTCTCCAAATGTATCACTGTCTACCTGGTGGGAATGGCAGTGTCTGATCTCCTGGTCGTTATCACTAGTCCCATATTGTTGTGGATTGTTTTAATTTATTTCCCAGATTCATTCCTGAGAATTACTCCCGTGTGTTGCCTCATTGTCTTTCTGTTTTCTGCAGCCACAAATGTTTCTGTCTGGCTCACAGTCACTTTCACCTTTGATCGATTTGTGGTCATTTGTTGTGAGAAACTGAAAACAAAATATTGCACCGAGAAAACGGCGGCTGTGGTTGTAGGAACAGTGAGTGTGCTGGGCTGTTTAGAGTCTGTCCACATTTACTTTCTATTTATACCAAAATATATTATTGACAATGTTCCCATGGGTTGTGCCTTTAAACCCAGCTTCTTTACTTCCCCCATATGGTCCGCATTTGAATTGTTTGACCTCATTTTAACCCCTTGTGTCCCGGCTTTCCTGATTTTTCTGCTCAATGTTCTGACGGTCAGACGTATTTTATTTGCCAGTAAAGCCCGCAGGGGATTCCGGGGCCACAGTAATGGAGAGAATCACAAGGACCCAGAGATGCAGAATCGGAAAAAATGAATTATCTTACTCTTCAGTACATCCAGCACTTTTGTACTGTTATGGGTGACCCGGGTTATGTATGTCATTTATAGGCAAATTGCAGATATCCGGTGTATTTCCTCTTACACTGCCTCTCACTTTATCGCAGATAACACATCACTAATGCTGCAGATTCTCAGTTCCTGTACCAACACGTGTATTTACGCTGTGACCCGGACTAAATTCAGAGAGGAGCTGAAGAACGGGGTGAAATACCCTCTCAATCTCATTGTTAAATTAGTGAAATCATCGAAAGAGCTGAAGGGTTTCAAACACTGGAACTAAATCAAATTTCATCTCCCATTCCCTATAGTCCCATTCAGGACAGAAGGTACATTTTATATTCCCAGCACTGAGCCCTGAAATGATTTTAAAACTGATTCCTGGATTATATTTTATTGATAATCTGACCTATTGAGGTGGCACGAGCATTGCCCCCCCCTCACCATCTCCATCTGCTGGTGTCTCTGTCTCACTGCAGTTACTGCACACCTCACCACCTCCATCTGCTGGTGTCTCTGTCTCACTGGAGTTACTGTCCCCTCTAATAATCTCCATCTGCTGGGGTCACTCTCTAATTGCAGTTACAGCCCACTCTCACCATCCCCGTCTGCAAGTGTCCCTGTCTCATGGCAGTTTCTGTCTCCTTCTCACCATCTCCATCTGCTTATGTCCCCGTGTCACTGCAGTTACTGTCGCCTCTCACCATCGCCATTTGCTGGCATCCCTACATGACTGCAGTTACTGTCCCCCTCTCACAAGCTCCATCTCCTGGTGTCCCTCTCTCACTGCAGTTACTGTCAAAGGAACATCGGAAGATCGGAACAGGAGTAGGCCATTCAGCCCTTCAAGCCTGTCTCGCCATTCAATGAAGGCATGGCTGATCCGCGGACTGACTCCATAAACCTGCCTTTGGCTCATATCCCTTTATGTCTTTGCTTCACAAAAATCTATCTATCTTAGATTTAAAATTAACAACTGTTCTAGATTCAGTTGCTGTTTGTGGGAGAGAGTTCCAAACCTCTACCATCCTTTGCATGAAGAAATGCTTCCTAACATCTCTCCTGAATGGTCTGGTCCTAATTTGTAGACGATGTCCCCTAGTTTTAGAATCTCCAACCAGTTGAAATAGTTTATCTTTATCTAGCCTGTCTTTTCCTGTTAATATCCAAATTCTCGAGAACACAGGCATAATTTGTGTAATCTCTCCTCTTAACTGAGCGCCTTAGTCCAGGTATCATTCTTGTAAACTTACCTTGCACTACCTCCAAGGTCAATATATCCTTCCTAAGGTGTGGTGCCCAGAACTGCTCACAGTACTCCAAGTGGCTACCATTGACCAGAAACTGAACTGGAGTAGCCATATAAATACCGTGGCTACAAGAGCAGGTCAGAGGCAAGGAATCCTGCGGCGAGTAACTCATCTCCCGAAAGCATGCCAACCATCTTCAAGGCACAAGTCAGGAGTGTGATGGAATACTCTCCACTTGCCTGGATGGGTGCAGCTCCAACAACACTCAAGAAGCTCGACACCATCCAGTTCAAAACAGCCTGCTTGATTGCCACCCCATCCACAAACATTCACTCCCTCCACAACCGTTCCGAGCCATTTGAAGTTGGCTCTGTCATGCTGAGCAAAGAGTTTCTAATGGCGAAGCCCACTCCATGCTGTCTTGATTCTTCAGGATCCCTACACTGCCAGAAGAAGGTGTAGTCTTGCTCTCTTAGAGATCCGCTCCCAGGGAGACGTGTCTCCTGAAGTGCTGCAATGTCCTCATTGAGTCTCCTGAGCTCGTTGTTAATGATGGCGGTCTTCCGAGAATCGTTGATTTGTGTAAGGTCTTCCGACAGGCCAGGACACATAGCTCTGACGTTCCAGCTTGCAAAACGAAGGGCTGGTACCTTCTTTCCTTTTTTATCGTGCTGTTTGGTGCGGTGTTACAGTCTTCTTGTCGGGCAATGACCTTGATCTCCAAGCACCCATTGAAGCAGGTGGACTGTGGAGGGACAGAGCCGTACTGACCTGGGGTTGCCCGGTTTGAGGCGGGCGGTAGCTGTCCAGTGAGATGCGATGAACTCTCCCACCCTCAAAGGCAACCCGTGGCGCCCAATCTCTATGCCAATTGAGCTGGACCAAAAACCCGTAACTGCTGCCTTCTGTGTTGTTTTGGTCGCTGTGAGGCGACTATAGAGTGACCTCTCCATGGCGCATGTCTGGGCGAATGTATGGAGGTTGTGAGTTTCCCAAGCGTCAAAACCCCCTTCCTGGTGGGGTCCAAAGGAGTGCAGAGCACGACGTTTGGCACCGGTATGGCTGCAGAAACTGCCAGAAACATGCAAAGGTGACACATGACCACTTGTGGGGTTCCACTCTTGATTTTCTGTTAGGGTTTACTCCCTTAGCCTTGGTCTCTCTCGAGACGCCCACAAGGCAGTGGGGTTGTTAGCTCCTATCCCTGAGCAGAGGCCCTAACAAGTAAGCTGTGTCATTTCATGGAGGGAGTGGGAAGGGGTGATGGGCACTAAACAATTGGTAATGAAGTGATGCTAATAATAATGTTTCGTATGGGGCTTGTCTGGATGGCTGATAGGGAAGATTTGTCGGACATCATATATAACTTGGGAGGAACCAACATGACATTGGCCATCCAGAGACGATGAAAGAAAATGCAGTACTTGTGGTATCATAGCACTCGGTGTAAACTATCTAAATAGAAGGGGACTGGTGTTGAATTGAGAATAAGTGTTACATTTAGTCTTATGTATGCATGATAACGAGTGATGAAGATGTTGCACGTTATACTACTGATTGGGAACAATATTTCTTAGAATAAACTCTGGCAAAATTGTACCCTAACAATTATGAGGCCCGCAGATACAAAACTGTAGGGTCACTTTACATCAGGCAAACTGACATTAACATGATAAGGCTACGCAGTTGAACATGAACAGAGGGTTTGCTTTGAAGACACTTGTACCAGTACCAGAGATGCTGCCTTTTACACGTTAGAATCAGTTAGATCAACAGGGAGCTGGAAAAGAAGCACTGTGGCTTACAAATCATCACAAAACGCGACTAAGTTGTGTTGTTCTGAATTTATGACCCACAATAACAATACATACACATGCCAGTGTAAAACTGCGGCTCAGGGAACACGCCAAGCTGTGTAACAGCATTAATAATACTAGCGGGTGAATGAAAAGGCTAATTACATTTTAATGACAAGCAGGAAAGTAATGATTTGTAGTTGTGGATGAAGGATTTGGAGTACAGTTGAAATGTATTCGTGGAAATATCAGTCAGACAAATCCAACATTGTGGTGGTATTGAGCAAAAAACTGTAAGTCAGGTTTCCTGGGAAACTTCAGAATTTCCTGTAAGGGAGAAAAGGGAGACTCCTCGGAATAAGGACGGTTGGAACAAACCCTGTTCTGAACACTAAACAAGCCACACATATGGCAGCGACACATAGGAAGTGGAAAGGGGACATGCACTGTGATTATCAGGGACAGACGTGTGGTGTGATTTTCCTGCATTGATAAAACTAACCATGAAACTAAGAAATAACACAACACCTAAAGAAAATAACTGTCTGATCCATTAAAGCAAATATTAATGCATCAGAAATTGAAGCATGGAATACATTTATTTAACAATAGGCGACAAACGTTCGCTATCTCACAGAATCACACAAGCCCTCTCACCATCTCCATCTGCTGGTGTCCCTGTCTCACTGCAGTTACTGTCCCCCTCTCACCATCTCCATCTGCTGGTGTCCCTGTCTCACTGCAGTTACTGTCCCTCTCACCATCTCCATCTGCTGTTGTCCCTATTCCCCTGCAGTTGCTGTTCCTCTCTCACCATCTCAATCTGCTGGCATCCCTGCCTCACTACAGTTACTGTCCTGCTCTCACCATCTCCATATGCTGGTGTGCCTATCTCACTGCAGTTACTGCCCCACTCTCACCATCTCCATCTGCTCGTGTCCCTGTCTCACTGCAGTTACTGTCCCCTTTTCACCATCTCCATCTGCTGTTGTCCCTGTTTCCCTTCAATAATGTCACACTCTCACCATCTCCAACTGCGGTTGTCCCTGTTTCCCTTTGGTTACTGTCCCCCGCTCACCATCTCCATTTGCTGGCATCCCTGTCTCACAGCAGTTACTGTCCGGCTCTCACCATCTCCATCTGCTGGTGTCCTGATCTGACTGCAGTTACTGCTCCCCCTCACAATGTGGAACTGGTGGTGTCACTGTCTCATTGCAGTTACCGTCCCATTCACCATCTCCATCTGCTGGTGTAGCAGTTTCCCTGCAGTTACTGTCTCCCTCTCACCATCTCCATCTGCTGGTGTCCCTGTCTCAATGAAGTTACTCGTCCCCTCTCAACGTCTCCACCTGCTGGTGTCTCTGTCTCCAAACAGTTACTGTGCCCTTCTCACCAGCTCCATCTGCTGGTATCTCTGTCGCACTACAGTTACTGCTCCCTCTCACCATCTCCATTTGCTCGTGTCCCTGTTTCTCTGGTTACTGCCCCTCTCACCATCTCCATCTGCTAATGACCCTGTCTCAATGCAGTTATTGCCCTCTGTCACCATCTCCATCTACTGGTGACCCTGTGTCACTACATAAACTGCCTCCCTCTCACGATCTCCATCTGCTTGTGTCCCTGTCTCAGTGCAGTTACTGACCCCCCTAACCATCTCCATCTGCTGGTGTCCTTTTCTCACTGCAGTTACTGACCCCCCCTAACCATCTCCAACTGCTGGTGTCTCTGTCTCACTGCTGTTAATGTCCCCCTTTACCATCTCCATCTGCTGGTGCTCCTGCCTCACTGCAGATTCTGTCCCCCCTCACTATCTCCATCTCCTGGTGCTCCTATCTCAGTGCAGCTACTTTGCCCCCTCTTACCATCTCCATCTGCTGGTATCTTTGTCTGACTGCTGTTCCTACCCCTCTTACCATCTCCATCAGCTGGTATCCCTGTCTCACTGCAGTTACAGTCCCCTCTCACCATCTCCATCTGCTGGTGACCCTGTCTCACTGCAGTTACTGCCCCTCTCAACATCTCCATCTCCTGGTGGCCCTGTGTCACTACAGAAACTGCCTCCCTCGCACCATCTCCATCTACTGGTGTCCCTGCCTCACTGCAGTTACTGTCCTCCTCTCACCATCTCCAACTGCTGGTGTCCTTTTCTCACGGCAGTTACTGTCCCCCCTCACCATCTCCATCTGCTGGTGTCTCTGTCTCACTGCAGTTAATGTCCCCCTTTGCCATCTCCATCTGCTGGTGCTTCTGCCTCACTGCAGCTTCTGTCCCCCCCTCACCATCTCCATCTGGTGGTGCTCCTATCTCGCTGCAGCTAGTTGCCCCCTCTCACCATCTCCATCTGCTCGTATCTTTGTCTGACTGCTGTTTCTACCCCTCTCAAAATCTCCATCTGCTGGTGGCCCTGTTTCTCTGCAGTTACTGCCCCTCTCACCATCTCCATCTAATGGTGTCCCTGTCACATTGCAGTTACTGTCGCCCCTCACCATCTCCATCTGCTGGTGACCCTGTCTCACTGCAGCTACTGCCCCCTCTCACCATCTCCATCTGTTTCCGACCCTGTCTCACTGCAGTTGCTGCCCCCTTTCACCATCTCCATCTCCTCGTGTCCCTGTGTCACTACATAAACTGCCACCCGCTCACCATCCCCATCTGCTGGGGTTCCTGCCTCACTGCAGTTACTGTCCCAGCTCACCAGCTCCACCTGTTGGTGTCCCTGTATCACTGCATACACTGCCCTGTCTCTCCATCCTCATCTGCTGGTGTCACTGTCTCGCTGCAGTTGATGACCTCTCTCTCCATTTCTTAATCACTGTGATTGGCTGCTTTCTCCGTTTTACTGTGGGTCCAAGTGGTCTTCGTTCAAGTCCAGCTGAGCTTTTCAGGTTGTCTTTTTGATAAACAATTAATGAATCATCTGCAGAGCAGGTTCCAGGAGAATAGGTCTGATTAGCAATAAAATATAGTCTCAGAATTAGATTTAAATTCAATTCCGGGCTCGTTGCAGTGGAAATGTGATTTAGTTCCAGTGTTTGACACCCTTCAGTTCTTTCTCTGATTTCACGAATTTAACAATGAGATTGAGAGGGTATTTCACCGCCTTCTTCAGCTCCTGTCGGAACTTAGTCTGGGTCACAGCATAAATACATGTGTTGGTGCAGGAACTGAGAAGCTGCAGCATCTTTGATGTGTGATCTGTTATAAAGACAGGGTCAGTGTCGGAGTAAAAATACCGAATATGTGTCATTCGCCTATAAGTGATATACACAATCCGGCTCACCCACAACAGTATAAAACTGCCGGATATACTGATGAGTAAAATAATTGATTTTCTCCGATTATCCATCTCTGGGTCTTTGTGATTCTCTCCATTACTGTGGCCCCGGAATCCCTTGCGGACTTTACTGGAGAATAAAATACGTCTGACCGTCAGAACATTGAGCAGAAAAATCAGAAAGACCGGGACACAAGGAGTTAAAATGTAGTGAAACAATTCAAATGCGGCCCAGAGGGGGGAAGTAAAGAAGCTGGGCTTAATGGTACGACCCATGGGAACATTATCAATAATGTACTTTGGTTTATAGATAAAGTACCAGGTGAGAGACTCTAAACAGCCCAGAACACTCACTGTTCCTACAACCACAGCCGCTGTTTTCTTGGCGCAATATTTTGTTTTTAGCTTCTCACAACAAATGGCCACAAATCGATCAAAGCTGAAAGCGACTGTGAGCCAGACAGAAACAACAGTGGCTGCAGAAAGCAGAACGATAATGATAGCACACACGGGGGTAATTCTCAGGAATGAATCCTGGATATAAATTAAAACAATCCAACTCAATATGGGATCAGTGATAACGACCAGGAGATCAGACACTGCCATTCCCACCAGGTAGACAGTGATACATTTGGAGAGTCCGCACTTTCCTCGGGACAAGACCACAATCGCCACCAAGTTAACTGGAAGAGAGAGAAAAGGAAGCAGAGAAATTACTGATCAGACCTGGAGACAAAGCAGCAGTCTGACAGGATCTGGGCTGAAATTTCCAGCTTTGTTGCTGCATCGAACAGTTAAAACTGATTCACTGACCTGGGCAGTGTTTTGTCACAGTGAAATGTTTAAAACACAATTATTAAGAATGAATTGGGAAATTGAGACAGAAAGTGAATAAAGTCAACACTGGATCCACTGGAAGTACTGAGTGAGAATGCAGTGACAGTGGGGAAATGAGAAGGTGTTTTCCAGAGATGGAATCCAATGGGTTAAATGGGAATTTGTCTCCAGGTTTGGGGAGAGTGGAAGGTGCCGATGGTTTGTTGCTGTGGGTTCAGAGAGCCGACAGAGGCTGGTACAACATGGGAAAAGACTGAGAGCTGCTGCGGTGAGTTGGCCTGGGATTTATTTCGAAGAGGCAATATGAAGGGAATCAAGCGTTATAGAAAACAGGCAGGTAAGTGGAGATAAGGACACTGTCAGATCACTCATGATCATTTTGAATGGCAGAGCAGGCCCTCGGGGTGAATGACCTACTCCTGCCCCCATTTTCTAGGATCGTCTGTACTAAATGAAGGGTGTTCTCTCCAGATGCGTAAAATTGGAGGGCCGGCCCATGTACACTCATTTTAAAACATATTTTATTATATCAGAGGCAGGGCCATGTGTAATATAAACTGACTGGGGGTAGTGCAGCCCAGCTAGTGCATTGGTAACTGAGATTAGTGTGAAAGGGATCAAGGCTTCAGAATTCATAAAATACATTCAGGGGAATTTTTTTTAGGCCAGTACGTCGCAAGGACAACACGAGATGGGTCAGTTTTGCACTTATTTTAGGAAATGAAGCTGGGCCAGTGGAAGGGGATTTAGAAACAGTGGAGTGGAAAAAGCTACTTGATTTTAAATCAGTGTCAGAGCAGTGAGAGTGAATTATTTCTTCTTGCAGGATTTATTATACACGATGTATTCATTTTTATTTTCAGAGAAATTCAAGTTCACAAGAGCCCAATGTGGGATTCGAACCCCTGCTTTTTGCAGCATTCGCTCAAGTCTTCAGATTAAAAACTGAAAAATACATTCACCTTCCTATTGTTAACTGACTGTCTCAGCTTTTGTATATTGTCGCCAGTCTTGTTCTTCCATGTGTCTGATGTTATTAACAATTTGGTAAACCATTTTATTCTCTCATGATATCTACGGTAAAGACCTTCAGTTGTGTGTATCCGCAAAAGACGAAATCCACAATCTAATTCACACCCTATTCAATCAACTAAAATCTTCAACTCCATTTAAAAAACCTACATCAAGTCTCTACACAGATAACTGACAGTTCCACAATGCAGAAGTGTCTGAATGGAAGGGATGTGAACTGTTATTTTAAACAAGAAGTGTTCAGAGAAAAGTCAGGAACAGGTATTGAAAGAGAAAGAGAGTGCGCAGAATGGAGAGAGAGAGAGGGCGATGGAGCGAGAGAGAGACTGTCAGCTGCTGTATGTGTCAGGTACTGTGGGTAAAATGTCATATCTCTCTGTTCCTGCACCCGTTGCAACTTTATACCATTTCGTTTGTATTGCCTTTCCCACAGTCTTCCTTCCAAAATCCATAACTTCCCATTGTTAAATAGTCATAAAACAGGGGGACGATGAAAACATTGTGGTTAAGGAGGAGTGTGGAATATTGGATGGTATAATTATTTAGAATGATACCCAGACTCCAAGGGTTAAGCTAAGAGGGATAATCACAAACCAGAGGAAACAGTTTTAAATGAGATCTAGGAAAGTTCACGAAGAACTCATAGAATCTCAGAATGATCCACCACAGAAAGAGGCGAGTCAGCCACCCTGGCCGTGTGGGCCCAATACAGTTCTCCTTGGTGTCCTGGCCAATATTTATCACACAACCAAAATCACTAAATCAATGTACTGCTCATTATGACATTGATGCTTGTAGGAGCTTGCTGTGCACAACTGGATGTCCATCTCAATCCAAGTCTGAGAGACAACAGTTCACAACTATTCTATACTTCCCGTGGCTTGGTCAATGTTAGATACAGAGTAAAGCTGCACCTACACTGTCACCATCAATCAATGCCAGGACAGGTACAGCACGGTGTTAGATACAGAGAAAAGCTCCGGCTACACTGTCCTCATCAAAGACTCCCTGGGCAGGTACAGCATGGGGTTAGATATATTGCAAAACTCCCTCTACACTGTCACCATCCCAGTTCAGGTACAGCACTGGGGTTGGCTGCTGCCTAATTGGAGGTGCTGAGTGGTTAACAAGGTTCTGCTAACTGTCGCTCTGCGCAGAGACTGGAGGCTGCAGGCTGTGTGACTGTTGCAAGAGGGAGAGACTGAGATTGAAAGGAAGGTGTTTCCACATTGACAACAAAGACGACTGAGAACTGGAAGCTCTTCTGTGAGTTTGTTTCATATTGAACTATTTTTCATTGATTGTTGGAGGTGGGGAAGAAGTGATCTGAAGACCTTGGGTCTTACAGCTTACAGCTGGCCCAGATGAAGACATCACCCCACCCTCCCAACCAGAAGTCCAGCTAAAAGGCTTCTTTTAAAATACCAACAGAGACTGATTCAACCTGGCCTGCCTCTCCCTCAGCCTCTTCCCCTGTGTTACAATCCTTTAAGTATTTGCATTTCTGATTTATTACTGTATTTTGCCCTTTTTTTATCTCAACACACAGTGCGTGTAACTCTTCTCCCCCATGGCTTCTCAGTCCTCTCCGGTGGCCGGGCCCTCCTATGCTGCAGCAGGAGTGGAAAACGTTACTGTGGCTCCTTGTGTTAAGGCAATGTCCGAGGTTGTCGGCCCCTCAGCCATTGTGGCAGCCTAAACATGTACGTGAAGGCTGTATTCTTCCTGAAGACTGGGCGGTCGGTGTCCCTCGCCCTAAGTACGGGGCTCACAGTGGGTGGGAGCTTCCTGCCAGTGGACCCACTGGGGGCCACTGCGCAGCAGATACTGTTGTCAAACATCATTCCTGATGAGCTCTTCCTCCCCCAACTGCGCCATCTGGGGGAGGTGATGTCGGGGATTACCCCAGTCCCGCTCAGTCTTTGGGAGCACAGCCTCCGACATGTCTACTCCTTCTGCCGCCAGCTATTTATGCAGCTGGCGCGGGAGGAGATCTTGGATGGACACACCAGTGTGGAATTCCAGGGGATGGCCTACCGTGTCTTCTGAACCTTCGACAGGGCACGGTGCCATGTCTGCAAAGGGGTGGGGCATGTTCAGAAGAACTTCCCCAACCTCTCGGCCCCTAACTCCAACTCGGCGGCCCAGGGTGGCGCCTTTGCACCTCCTCCCACTCTCCCTAAGTCTCCTACAGATACTCTTCAGTCGGTTCCAGAGGCTGTGATTTTCACGGCCTCCGGCAGGGAGGTGAGTACCCGTCGGGGTGGAAGGAAGGTGCGGAGGAAAAATATACATCAAGAGGCGCGTCCCCTGGACACCATGACACAACCCGAGCCTGAGCTCATCCCAAGGTCCGATCTTGGGAAGCCCACTTGCCCCAGTGCTGGGCTCAGTCCCAGGAAGACTAAAAAAAAGGACTGTGAGGAGGTGGAGGCCTCTGATGACATAGAGGTCTCTCATCCTCTGCGCCAAACTAGGCAAACAAGGCGAAGCCACCCCTCCACAGAGGTATCACAGGGCCCGGAGGGGCAGAGCCCATCTATTGGAGGGGAGCTGCCTCCTGTTTCGGGTCCCCAGCTTCCCCCTGCCACCACCAACATCAAGGCTGCAAAGTCTGGGCAGGAGCACCCTACCCCTCAGGATGGAGGCGAGGGTGAAGCCCTTGTACATGAGGCCCCACCTGGAGGAGTAAGTGGAGGCCTGCATGTGGTGGGGGAGCCTTGGAACGCCTCCCATTCTGCCACGGCCACTGGGACAGGTGCCCTGATTGGAGGGGAGGGCGAGGCCCTAAAGTGACGGACCTCCCAGTCGGAATCCACCCCAAACAAGCGACACCCTACCCGGTTATAATTGAAATTGTTGTCCCATCATCTGTGTCTGTGTGTTCTGGTGGAGCAGGAGATGGCATCCTGTCTCCACCCGTGGTACCGGCTCTGGCTGGATTTCAGGAGTTGGGCACTTCTATCGCCCCTGAACCGCTCATTGGTCTGGGGATGGAGGTGGGGTCCAGAATCGCTGGTTTGCAAAGGCTCCAGTTCCTTTCTAGAGCCCAGAGACGACTCCCCCGCCATCGGTCCTGCGGGTGGGATCGTGATAGCGGCAGGACCAGCTGGCGCATCCGGAACGTCCACCTCTTAATGTGTGGTGGGTGTGTCGGCCGCTGGCGGTGACGACCCGGAGGAGGATGGGGATTCGGTGTGGGGCACGGAGGACGACCTTGCTTCCATCGCCTGTGATGTGGTGTAATCCCTCATGCCTCCCACCGAGTCTCCTCTCATGCCCACGGCTGAAATCTGGGATTTCCTTGCGGCTTGCTGGGGTTGCCACAATAAAGTTCAGCTGGCCCTCGGCCGTTGGTCGAGTCTGGTGCTGATCATCCAGACCTTCCGTGCCGCTCTCAATAAAGTGGATAAGGGCGCAGGCATGAAACTGGTTGAGAGGCTCCGATTTAATGCGTTCCTCAATGGTTGTTGGGGGAGTGGAAGGCCAGGTGCACTTCCACTCCCTCCTCACAGTGAGGTGTTGGTGACGGTTTCTATGTACCTTTGACATGAAGATAACCAGAGCCAGCCTCAACATCAACGGCAGCAGGGGGTCTCACTGCAGATTTCACAATCTCTCAGTACTCAGGGAAGGGAGATATGCCATGGGCTTTCTGCAGGAAATCCATACCGTTCCAGGAGACGAAGCCACCTGGCTCCTGGAGTGGCAGGGTGGGGTCTACATGAGTCATGTCACCCATATTTCAAGTGGGGTGGCTATTTTGATGGCACCGACTTTTCAGCCGGAGATTGTGGAACCAGTGCCGGGCCGCTTGTTCCACATTGCCGTTCACCTGAGTAGCGTGCCGCTCCACTTTGTGAACGTGTATGCACCCTCGCCCAGCGCGTTACAAGCGCGCTTCTTTGAAGAATGCATCATACTCGGGGGGGTGTTTAAACTGTACCCTGGAGGTGGGGGATCGCTCCGGTCCCCAGCGCGGCCAAGTGTCGATGGAGAGGTTGAGGGGACTGATCAGCTGCCTCAACTTGGTAGACGTCAGGTGGAATCTCCATCCCAACTCCAGCGCATTCATGTGGAGGTCTGGAGGAGGAGGGTCCCGAATTGACCGCCTTTACATTTTGCACTGGTACGTCTCCCGCGTCTCGGCGGCCTCCATGCGGCTGATGCCATGCTCGGACTACCACATGGTGTGGGCGGAGTTCACTCCGCTCTGCACGCGGGCGGGGTCGACGTACTGGCAGTTTAACATCCGGCTAGGGGAGGACGAGAGTTTCCGTAGTTTCTGGGCTGACTGGAGAAGGAAGCAAGAGGGCTTCCTTCTTTGAGGCTATGGTGGGATGTGGGCAAGATTCACAGACGTGTCTTCTGTCTGTATGTGAAGGGGTCAACCAAGAGGCGGGAAGCCTAGATCGGGTGCCTAAATGGGGAGTTGCTCGACTTGGATTCCAGCCTCGGTCATGCCGGCATGGACCCGGCCCTGTGGCAGGATAAAAGAGAAGATGGTCCGTTGAGTGACTTGCAGCTCATAGGGACCCGAGGCACGTACGTGAGATCCTTGATCCAGATACTGGAAGATTTGGATCGCACCTCACCCTTCTTCCATTCGCTGGCAAAATGGCGGGAGTTCCGTAAGCAGCTCGTCGCGCTGCTAGCCGATGATGGATCCTACGTCATGGATCATGAGGAAATGGGCCTCCCGGTCTGTACTTACCACAGTGCGTTGTTCTCTCCGGATCCGTCCAGCGAGGAGGTGTGCAGAGTTTTGTGTGAAGACCTGCCGGAGGTCAGCCTGGAGGGCGTCGAAGGATTGGAGGCTCCGCTTACATTGGTGGAGCTGACTAGCGCCCACCACCAGCTCTTGAGGGGAAAATCCCCGGGGTTCGACGGGCTGATGGTGGAGTTCCTCAGGGCGTCCTGGGACGTCCTGGGTGACAATTCTGAGAGCGGGCCCTGGGGGAAAGCCTGTCGACCGTTAGATGCCCCTTCGTGGTGCAGGGCAGTCAATGTCCTGTTGCTGAAGAGGGGCGTTCTTTGCCTGCTTATAAACTGGCGTCTGGTCTCCCTCCTCAGCACGGATTATAAGATCTTTGCCCGGGCTATGTCTACTGGCCTGGCCTCCGTGCTGGCCCACATGATCCACCCTGACCAGTCCTACACTGTCCCAGGCCAGTCCATCCAGGACAACATCCACCTGGTCCGGGGCTTGATCCAGCTTTCCCAGAGGACTGGTCAGTCGGTCGCCTTTCTCTCCCTTTATCAGGAGAAGGCTTTCGACAGGATGGATCACAAATACCGTTTCGGGACTCTGAGCGCTTTCGGACTTCAGCCGCATTTTTTGGCCTGGGTCTGACATTTATACGCCACGATAGAGTGTCTGGTCAAAGTTAACGGGTCCTTGACGGAGCCCGTTCGCTTTTGTGGGAGGAATGCGTCAGGGCTGCCCCATGTCCGGCCAATGGTATGCCAGCTGCAAGGAACCATTCCTGTGCCTGCTTCACAGTAGGTTGACGGGATTGGCTCTGTGCGAGCCGGCCATGTGGATAGTCCTCTCGGATTAGGCCGATGACATGCTCCTCGCGGTCACAGATCCCGTTGACTTACGGAGGATGCGCGACTGCCAGCAGACCTTTTCTGCTGTGTCCTCCGCGAGGATTGATTGGGAGAAATATTCCGGTCTCCTCGTGCGTCAGTGGTTGGTGGACTCCCTGCCGGAGCAGATGACAACTTTTGAGTGGAGCACCATGCACCTCCTCTATCTGGGAGTCCACCTTAGCCCCGCTGAGGAAGCCTGGCTGGCAAACTGGCAGGAGCTTGAGGCGAAAGTCACCACTGGGCTGGGGCGCTGGACAGGACTGCTCCGAGTGCTTTCCTACAGTGGCCCAGTGCTGGTCATAAACCAACTGGTGGCCTCGATGCTGTGGTACCGGTTGGTCACTTTTCCCCGCCCCCTGTATTTGCCACCAAGTTCCAGAAGAAAATCGTTGATTGCATCTGGGGCAACAGGAAACACTGGGTCTCTGCTGCGGTCCTGAGTCTCCCGATCGAGGAGGGCGGCCTGTCGCTGTTGTGCATCCACACCCAGGCTGCGACTCTTTGCCTTTGGACCCTGAAGCGATACCTGTACATCGAGCGTCCTCCCAGATGGTGTGCACTGGAGACGTTTTTTTTCTGCCAGTGTCACTTCCTTCAAGACGACACACAGCTCCAAGCGGATACCGTTATCCGCGACTCTCTAAGGGAGTTGCCTGTTTTTTAGTGAGATCTATTCCGAGTCAGGAACATGGTCGCCTCCAGTCAGGGTGCTCCCACGCCGGCAAAGGAGAGCGCCTCGGCTGGCCAGGCAGCCGAATCAGGGGACGGACTGGTGGGCGGAGGAATAGCCGAAGTTCCCGGGATGCCCCTCACTGCGGGTGGCGAGTGGGTTCGGGAGAGCAGAGCGCTCCCGACCGAGCTGATCCCTGCTCGGCCAGAACTGCTCATCAGACCCAGGCCCCGACACCCTCCTTAGAGCCGGTCCCGCACAACCCGAGCCACATCTCGGGAATGACCTCTGTGCCATTCCAACTGGTGCAGAGGAGTTTCCTGTACTGGCTGCTCCTGTGCACTCTCCACTTCCTCGCCTTCATCAGCCAGCCAGACACGTCCTGGCGGCCCGCGCTGCCAGCTGGCGGTGAGGGGAAACCTCGATGGAGGTCTATCTATGCGGGTGTCCTCCACCTTTACATCGGGGACCTGGCGTGAAGATGCGACTCAGGGCAGTCCCATGCAATGGACTTTTCAGTAGGTTCACGGACTCCCAGTCCGCCTGTACTTCCTGCGGCCTGGACGAGTCCGTGTTCCACGTATATGTGGAGTGTGTGAGGTTGCAGCCCTCCTTTAAGTATTTGAAGGGGCTGCTCCTCAAGATTTGGTTGCAGTCCCACGCTTCTGATATTTGGGCACCCGGTGAGGAGGGGCGTGGGCAGGGAGGAAGGTATCATCGTCAGTCTGCTCCTGGGCCTGGGCAAGATGGCAATTCAGAGGTCCAGGCTGCGGGCCGTCAGAGTATCTGTCCTCCCTGATTGTCTGCCCCTCTTCCCCGGTGACGTTCGTGCCCGGGTGTACCTGGAGAAGGAGCATGCGGTGTCCGCCGGCACGCTGGAGGCCTTCTGCGACCAGTGGGCAACGGAGGGATTGGAGTGCATTGTCGACGCCGAGAATGGCATTTTAATATGAGTTTTTATTTTATTTTATTTTAATAAAGTTATTTTAAGAAAATATGCATATAAAGAGGGCCTGTGGAATAAAGGCCCCCTCAACATAACATATATATAATGTGCCTGGTGTTTAAAGGCCTTCTTAGAAAAAAAGGTGTTAGTAAGAGTAAAGCTCCCTCCAATAAAAAAACTGGGTTAGATACATTGTAAAGCTCCCTCTACCCTGTCACCATCAAATACTTACAGGACAGGTACATCACGGGGGTTAGATACATAGTGAAGCTCCCTCTACAATGTCTCCGTTGAACACTCACTTGTCAGGTACAGCAGCGATGGATGCAGAGTAAAGATCCATCTACCATTGCCAGCCTTACTCTTTCTCTGTTTCTTTCTCCTCATCTTTCACTATTTGCAACACACTTTCTCTGCTCTTTTTCTCCACCTTCCCATTCTGAGAACAAGTGTGAGAGACTGAGATAATGTACAGAGTGAGATAGCGATAGAGAGAGGGAAGGGGAGAGATTGACTTGGAAAGTGAGTAACAGAGAGAAGAAATGGGGTTTCAGAGAGTAAAACAGAGAGCAAGAGAGAGATTGAGATGGAAGTAGATTACCATCAAAAAGAGATTACCAGAGATTACTTCTCTCTCGTGCTATTTGTTACCCTTTCCATCTATTTTTTCTCCCTCTATGCCGATGTTTCACACACCGTGCCACTTTCTCGTATGTCTGTGTATACTGCAGTGAAAGATTACATCAGATTATTATGTTTTACATTTGCTCTTTCAATGTAATCTAATAATCTCGCTGTCTGGGAACAGATGAACGTTGCAGTGATTGTCAACTGATTCCTGAGGGTAACAGGACAGGTGGATCAGGTGGTGAAGAAGGCTTACGGGATACTTTCCTTTCTTAGTCGATGTAGAGAATATAAAAGCTAAGAGGTTATACTAGAACTGTATAAAACAACATTTAGAGCACAGTGACAAAGGGAGACAGAGGGAGAGAAAGAGAGAGAGGGAGAGACAGAGGGAGGGAGAGAAATTGAGGGAGAGAGATACAGAGAGAGAGGGATATTCATAAAGAAAGAGGGAGAGAGAGAGGCAGTGATGGTGTGAGAGAGAGATAAATAGAGTCATGGGCAGAGAGAGACAGAGAGGGAGAGAGAGGCACACAGAAAGAAACAGAGAGAGATGGAGAGGCAGAGAGAGCGAGAGACATGGAGAGAGAGACACACACACAGATAAACAGAGATAGAGGGAGGGACTGGGTAAGACAGGGAGAGGGAAATGCAGATACAGGGGGAGATGAAGTGGCGGAGATGAACAGGCAGACAATGGGATAATGAGGCAAAGACAGACAGAGAGAGGGAGAGACAGTGATAGAGAAATATAATGAAAGAGTCAGAGTTGGGGGATAGACAGCGACAGAGGGAGAGCGCTAGAGAGTGTGGAGAAAGAGGCAGAGAAAGGGAGAGAGAGGGAGAGAGAGAGGGAGAGAGAGAGAGCGAGAGAGATGTGACTCTGTGACACACACACACACACACACACACACACACACACACACACACACACACACACACACACACACACACACACACACACACACACACACACACACACTGCCCAGGGGGCCCAGAGTGACAGAAGAAGATTTTAATTTCCAAAAGACATAAGGTCAATCTTAGATATAGAAATGAACAATTGATTTAGTATCAATGGGCGCTTACAGAAGACAATTCCAAACTTAGACACCTTTCGCGTGTGCAGCTGTTTCCTAACTTCATTTCTGCAAGGTCTGCCTCTATCTTTCAGGCTTTACTCACTGGTCCCAGACACCCGAAACATAAAGATGGACTGTAAAAGTTTCTATAGGTACGTAAAATGGAAACGTTTGGCTAAGACAAATGTGGGTCGATGACAGGCAGAGTCAGAAGAATTTATAATGGGGAATAGAAATGGCAGTGAAGCTAAATGATTAATTTGTGGTTGTCTTTATTGAGGATGATACAAGGGACTAGGGAGAATGAGGAATTGAAGGAAATTATTATTAGTAAGAAGGTTGTATTGGAGCAACGCTGAAGGTTGAAAAGTCCCCAGGACCTGATATTCTACATGCAACAGTGTTGAAAGAGTTCGCTCTGGAGATCATGGATGCACTGGTGATCATCTTCCAAAATGCTACAGTTTCTGGAGCCGTTCCTGCAAATTGGAAGGTAACACATATCACCCCACTATTTAAGGAAGAATGGAGACAGAAAACGGAATTACAGACCTGTTAGCTTTATATCAGTCGTTGGGAAATGTTAGAATCTATTCTAAAGGAGGTGATAAATGGATATTTGGATAATAATGATCTGATTGGGCATAGTCAACATGGATTTCCGAATGGGAAATCATGTTTGACGAATCTGTTGGAGTTTTTTGAGGATGTTAGTAACATAATTGATAAAGGAGATTGGTTGATCTGGTAGACTTGGATTTTCAGAATGCTTCTGATAAAGTCCCCCATAGGAGGTTGGTTATCAAAATTAAAGTACATGGGATATGAGGTTATATACTGGCATGGATTAAGGATTGGTTAATAGGCAGAAAACAGACATTAGAATAAACAGGTCATTCTCGCATTGGCAGGCTGTGCCAGCAAGGATCAGTACTAGGGCCCCAGTTGTTCACAATGTATATGAATTATTTGGATGTAGGGACAAAATGCAAAATTTCCAAATTCGCAGATGACAAAACTTGGGAAAGTGTGTTGCGTGGAAGATGCAATTCGGCTTCAAGGGGAATTGGGCCGGCATTAAAATAAATGCAATCCAGCCTTGCAATATTCACTTCTGCATGAACAGATCTATATTTGCTATACCTTCGAGACTGACTTCGTTTCTCTTCTATATTAGGCTATGCACCACTACCCCCACCCCTCACCCCCCTCGCCCCCCAGCTACTGTACCTCCACTCTATCACATCCGCCAGCTCAATTAGAATAATCCCGCCACAAAAACTCCCTTCAAGGATGTTGGTCCCATTCCGGTTCAGGTGCAACCCGTCCGACATGTACAGGGTCCACCTTCTCCAGAAACAGACCCAATGATCCAGGAAACTAAAGCCCTCCTTCATCCACCATCTCTTCAGCCACACCTTCATTTGGTCTATCCTCCTATTCCTATACTCACGAGCACGTTGCACAGGGAGTAATCCAGAGATTACAACCTTCGAGGTCCTGCTTTTCTATCTGCTACATAGCTCACTAAATTCTTGTTGCAGGACCTCATCCTTCTTTCTACTTATGTCGTCGCTACCAATGTGAACCACAACCTCTGACTATTCACCCTTCCCCTTCAGAATGTCCTGCAGTGGCTCTGTGACGTCTTTGACCCTAGCACCAAGGAGGCAAGATACCATCCTGAAGTCGCGTCTGCAGCCACAAAAATACCTATCTATGCTGCTTACGATAGCCACCCCTACACTATAACTCTGCCACTTTTTTTCATTCCCTCCTTTGCAGCTGAGCCACCCGTGGTGCCACAGACTTGGCTTTTGTTGCATTCTGCTAAGAAGCTATCTTACCCAACAGTATCCTGAGGAGAAAATCTATTAGAGAGGGAGAAGGAGCCTGGGGACTCTGCACTGCCTGCCTAGTTCTTCTACTCTGCCTGGAGGTTACCCATTCCCTTTTTGCCTGAAATAGAGAGGGAGAGATTTCCAGTATGAGTAAATCTCGAGCGCTCTGTCCATGCGTATCCACACTTTTCTCTGTTACTCTCTTTCCATTGATAATTCTCCCTCTCTCCCAACGTTTCACAGGCGAGAGAAGGAGAGAGAGTGGGTGAGAAAGTGGAAGGAACTGTAGTCTATCTAATGCATGCTGAACCTGCTCTGGGAGTGTTTAATGGGACATGTTAACCTGCCGGGCACAGTCCTGTACCAGGCTGCGAAAAGGAAAACACAGCAGGTGAAACAAAATGATTCATACTTGTCTGCTACTCGATGGCCCGTATGCATCTCATATGATCCGATGAATCAGTAAGTGAGGTGACAGTAACTGACCTTAACCTCAAAGCAGCATTTGACTGACTGTGGTATCATAGAACCTGAGTAGAGCTGACGATAGTGGGAATCAGAGGGAAAAATCTCCACTGGCTTCAATTATACCAAGCACAAAGGAGTACGGTTGTGGTTGTTGGAAGTCAATCATCTCAGCTCCAGGACATCACGGTAGGACTTCCTCAGGGTAGTGTCCTAGGCCCATCCATCTTCAGTTGCTTCATCAATGATCTTCTCTCCATCGTAAGGTCATAAGTGGGGATGTTCACTGGTGATTGCAGAGTTTCCAGTTCCACTTACAGCTCAGGCAGCATCTACGAAGAGGGAAACAGAATCAGCCATTCAGTTCGATGGGCTCCAGATGTCCAGCATCCACAGTATTTTGCTTCAGATAATGAAGTAATTCATAGCCGCATGCACCATGACCTGTGCTGTGGGTTTACTGTGAGTGATTTAGCGGCGAGTGTTGGATCAGTCTTTGATATTTTCAAACTGCAGTGGCATTCCCAGCATGGGAAAGAGTTAAAGGTTCAACATTGACCAAGAAATTGCTGCAAGCATTGCTGTCCTGGGAGAGAGGGAGGCAGGGAGAGATGGAAAGAGAGAGAGAGAGATTGTGTCATAGAGACACAGACGGAGTCATGGACAGAGAAAGAGAGAGAGGGAGATACAGAGAGAGGCAGAGAGACAGAGACAGAGACAGAGACAGAGACAGAGACAGAGACAGAGAGAGAAAGAGATAATTAGAGAGAAACAGAGGGACAGGCAGAGAGAGAGAGAGAGAGAGAGGGATAGACAGAGAGTAACGAGGAGAGAGAGAGAGAGAGAGAGATTGTGATAGAGAGAGTCAATCAATGTCCCCACAAGGCTGTGTGCAGCTTCGTTGAAAGTATGGCACAGCACGAGATAGGGATTGAGAGGGTACAGAGGGAGGAAGAGTTAGAGAGAGAAGAGGGGAGAGATAACATGTAGAGAATAGGAGAGAAGGGAACTAGTGATTAATAGACAGAGAGGAAGGTGGAGGTGGGGAGAAATACAAGTAGGATTAGATCTCCACTTCCCTCTGCATGCCTATCTCTCCCTTTCTCACTGTTGCCCTGTCTCCATCTATAGCTCACCGTCTCTTCTGATGTTTCGCACTCTATGCCTATTTCTTTAACGTCTGTGTGCACAGGACTACATCAAATTGTGATTATATTTGACTTTTGCCCTTTTGATCTTACGTAACAACGTGACTGTCTCCAACATTATCTCTGTGTCTGTGAACAGAGGGACCTTGGAGTGGAATTTTGCTGATTACCGAGGCTGGCAGGACAGGTGGATATGTTGGTTAGGAAGGGATAAGGGCTACTTTCATTTCCCGACCAGCGGGAACAAAAAAATCTCACTGTCTACTCTGTAAAGTCCGTCTAGAATCTTATATGTTTCAATGAGATCACTTCTCATTCTTCTAAACTCCAGAGAATACAGGCCCCATTTCCTCCTCCTCTCATCATGGGACAATGGCAAATAGACTAATTAAATACTTTGTGTCTGTCTTCACAGAGGATAATACGAAAACACTCCCAGAAATAATGGAGAATCAAGGGACCAGTGTAAACGAGGAGCTGAAAGGTATAAATATTATTTTTTTTTTAAGTACTGGACAAATTAATGGATCTTAAAGCAAAAATATTCCCTGGGTCTATTGATCTACTTCCCAGAGTTTTGAAAGAGCTGGCTGTCGCGATAGTTGATTTGTGAATATCTTTCAAAATTCTGAAGACGCTGGAATGGTTCCTGCAGATTGGAAAATAGCAAATGTAACCACACTATTCAGGAAAGGAGCGAGAGAGGTATTGGTGAACTACGGAGCTGTTCGTCTAACATCAGTCATAGTGAAAATGCTCGAATCTATGATAAAGAATGTGATAACTGGACACTTAGAAAATAATGGTAGAATTGGTCAGAGTAAACCCGGCTTTTCAAAAGGGAAATTATGTTGAAGAAACCTGTTGGTGTTTTCTGAAGATGTATATGAATTATTTGGGAAACCAGTGGATCAGGTTGATTTAGATATTCAGAAAGGTTTTGATAAGGTCCCACATCAGTGGATGGTAAATAAAATTAAAGTGCGTGGGAATGGGAGGAATATGCTGGCATGGACTGAGAACTGGTTAACGGACAGGCAACAGAGAGGAGCAATCAATGTGTCATTTTCAGGTTGGCAGGCTGTGACCAGTGGGGCATTGCAAAGAGAGAGAAAGAGATATAGAGCGGGAGAGACAGAGAGAGAGAGAGAAGGATAGGGACAGACAGAGACAACGGGAGACAGCGGGAGAGACAGAATGAGAGAGAGAGAAAGGCAGAGACAGAGATCATGTGGGAGGTAGAGAGAGAGAGAGAAAGGGGGAGAGGGAGAGAGAAAGAGAGAGAGAGAGAGAGAGACAGAGAGAGAGGCATAGAAAAGGAAAGCGAGACAGAAAGAGAGACAGAGAGAGGAAGAGACAGAGGCATTGATAGCGAAAGACAACGAAGGATTCAGAGATGGAGTAGAGACAGAGAGAGAGGGGGTGGTATCTGGAGAGAGGGACAGAGAGAGAGACAACTATTGAGAAAGAGACAGAGAGAAAAGCAGAGCCAGAGAGGCAGAAAAAGACAGAAAGATAGACAGCGATAGAAGGAGAGAGGGAGGGAGAGAGAGGGAGTGATAAAGAGAGAGGGAGAGAAAGAGACAGACAGTGGAAGAGAAATAGAGGGAGAGGGAGAGACAGAGAGGGAGGGAAAGAAAGCTTCAGAGGGACAGTAATTGGGAGAGACAGAGACAGATAGAGTACAGAGAGAGGGGCAACATACACATACAGAGAGGGGTGAGAGAGAGAGAGGGAACAAAGAACAAAGAACAAAGAAAATTACTGCACAGGAACAGGCCCTTCGGCCCTCCAAGCCTGCGCCAATCCAGACAGTCTATCTAAACATGTCGCATATTTTCTATGGGTCTGTATCTCTTTACTTCCTGCCCATTCATGTATCTGTCCAGATACATCTTAAAAGACGCAATCGTGCACGCGTCTACCACCTCCACTGGCAATGCATTCCGGGCACCCACCACCCTCTGCCTAAAGAACCTTCCACGCATATCCCCCGAAACCTTTCCCCTCTCACATTGAACTCGTGACCCCTAGTAATTGAATCCCCCACTCTGGGAAAAAGCTTCTTGCTATCCACCCTGTCTATACATCTCATGATTTTGTACACCTCAATCAGGTCCCCACTCAACGTTCGGCTTTCTAATGAAAATAATCCTAATCTACTCAACCTCTCCTCATTGCGAACGCCCTGCATACGAGGCAACATCCCGGTGAACCTCCTCTGCACCCTCTCCAAAGCATCCACATCCTTTTGGGAATGTGGCGACCAGAGCTGCACGCAGTATTCCAAATGTGGCCGAACCAAAGTCTTATACAACTGTAACATGACCTGCCAACCCTTGTACTCAATACCCCGTCCGATGAAGGAAAGCATGCCGTATGCCTTCTTGACCACTCTATTTACCTGCGTTGCCACCTTCAGGGATCAATGGACCTGATCACTCAAATCTCTCTGTACATCAATTTTCCCCAGGACCTTTCCATTTACTGTATAGTTCACTCTTGAATTGGATCTTCCAAAATGCATCACCTCGCATTTTCCCTGATTGAACTCCATCTGCCATTTATCTGCCCAAATCTCCAATCTATCTATATTCTGCTGTATTCTCTGACAGTCCCCTTCACTATCTGCGACTCCACCAATCTTAGTGTCGTCTGCAAACTTGCTAATCAGACCACATATACTTTCCTCCAAATCATTTATGTATATCACAAACAACAGTGGTCCCAGCACGGATACCTGTGGAACACCACTGGTCACACGTCTCCATTTTGAGAAACTCCCTTCCACTGCTACTCTCTATCTCCTGTTGCCCAGCCAGTTCTTTATCCATCTAGCCAGTACACCCTGGACCCCATGCGACTTCACTTTCTCCATCAGCCTACCATGGGGGACCTTATCAAGTGCCTTACTGAAGTCCATGTATATGACTTCTACAGCCCTTCCCTCATCAATCAACTTTGTCACTTCCTCAAAGAATTCTATTAAGTTGGTAAGACATGACCTTCCCTGCACAATACCATGTTGCCTATCACTGATAAGCCCATTTTCGTCCAAATGGGAATCGATCCTAATCCTCAGTATATTCTCCAGCAGCTTCACTACCACTGACGTCAGGCTCAATTGTCTAGAAGTACATGGATTTTCCCTGCTACCCTTCTTAAACAAGGGGACAACATTAGCAATTCTCCAGTCCTCCGGGCCCTCACCCGTGTTTAAGGATGCTGCAAAGATATCTGTACAGGTCTCAGCTATTTCCTCTCTTGCTTCCCTCAGTAACCTGGGATATATCCCATCCGGACCTGTCGACTTGTCCATCTTAATTCCATTTAGAATACCCAACACTTCCTCCCTCCTCATGTCGACTTGACCTAGAGTAAGCAAACATCTGTCCCGAACCTCAACATCCGTCATGTCCCTCTCCTCGGTGAATACCGATGCAAAGTACTCGTTTAGAATCTCACCCATTTTCTCTGACTCCACGCATAACCTTCCTCCTTTGTCCTTGAGTGGGCCAATCCTTTCTCTAGTTACCCTCTTGCTCCTTATATATGAATAAAAGGCTTTGGGACGTTCCTGAACCCTGTTTGTGAAGCAATGTCATGACCCCTTTTAGCCCTCTTAATTCCTCGTTTCAGATTGGTGCTACATTCCCGATATTCTTTCAAGGCTTCGTCATTCTTCAGCCTCCTAGACCTTATGTATGCTTCCTTTTCCCTCTTAGCTAGTCTCACAATTTCACCTGTCATCCATGGTTCCCTAATCTTGCCATTTCTAACCCTCATTTTCACAGGAACATGTCTCTCCTGCACGCGATTCAACCTCTCTTTAAAAGCCTCCCACATATCAAATGTGGATTTAACTTCAAACAGCTGCTCCCAATCTACATTCCCCAGCTCCTGCCGAATTTTGGTATAGTTGGCCTTCCCCCAAATTAGCACTCTTCCTTCAGGACCAATCTCGTCTTTGTCCATGAGTATTCTAAAACTTACGGAATTGTGATCACAATTCCCAAAGTAAACCCCTACTGAAACTTCAACCACCTGGCCGGGCTCATTCCCCAACACCAGGTCCAGTATGGCCCCTTCCCGAGTTGGACTATTTACATCCTGCTCCAGAAAACCCTCCTGGATGCTCCTTCCAAATTCTGCTCCATCTAGACCTCTAACATTAAGTGAATCCCAGTCAATGTTGGGAAAATTAAAATCACCTATCACCACCACGCTGTTGCTCCCACATCTTTCCATAATCTGTTTAGATATTTGTACCTCTATCTCACGCTCGCTGTTGGGAGGCCTGTAGTAAAGCCCCAACATTGTTACCGCACCCTTCCAATTTATGAGTTCTGCCCATATTGCCTCACTGTTCGAGTCCTCCATAGTGCCCTCCTTCAGCACAGCTGTGATATCCTCTTTGACCAGTAATGCAACTCCTCCACCCCTTTTACCTCCCTCTCTATCCCGCCTGAAGCATCGATATCCTGGGATATTTAGTTGCCAGTCATGCCCTTCCCTCAACCAAGTCTCAGTAATAGCAATAACATCATACCTCCAGGTACTAATCCAAGCCCGAAGTTGATCTGCCCCACCTACTGTACTTCTTGCATTAAAGCAAATGCACCTCAGACCACCAGTCCCTTTGCATTCATCATCTGCTCCCTGCCTACTCTTCCCCTTAGTCACGCTGACTTCATTATCTAGTTCCTTACAGTCTTTAGTTACTACCTCCTTACTGTCCACTGACCTCCTCATTTGGTTCCCATTCCCCTGCCACATTAGTTTAGAATTAGAATTAGAATTGGAACATGACAGCGCAGGACAAGCCCTTCGGCCCTCGATGTTGCGCCGGCCTGTGAAACCATCTGACCTACACTATTCCATTTTCATCCATATGTCTATCCAATGACCACTCAAATGCCCTTAAAGTTGGCGAGTCTACTACTGTTGCAGGCAGGGCGTTCCACGTCCCTACTACTCTCTGAGTAAAGAAACTACCTCTAACATCTGTCCTATATCTATCACCTCTCAACTTAAAGCTATGTCCCCTCGTGTTTGCCATCACCATCCGAGGAAAAAGACTCTCACTGTCCACCCTATCTAACCCTCTGATTATCTTATATGTCTCTATTAAGTCACCTCTCCTCCTCCTTCTCTCCAACGAAAACAACCACAAGTCCCTCAGCCTTCCGTCGTAAGACCTTCCCTCCATACCAGGCAACATCCCAGTAAACCTCCTCTGCACCCTTTCCAAAGCTTCCACATCCGTCCTTTAATGCGGTGACGAGAACTGCACGCATTACTCCAGGTGCTGTCTCACCAGAGTTCTGTACAGCTGCAGCATGACCACGTGGCTCCGAAACTCTATCCCCCTACAATAAAAGCTAACACACCTTCTTAACAGCCCTATTAACCTGGGTAGCAACTTTCAGGGATTTATGTACCTGGACACCAAAATCTCTCTGCTCATGTACACTTCCAAGAATCTTCCCATTAGCCCAGTACTCTGCATTCCTGTTACTCCTTCCAAAGTGAATCACCTCACACTTTTCCGCATTAAACTCCATTTGCAATCTCTCAGCCCAGCTCTGCAGCCTGTCTATGTCCCTCTGTACCCAACAACATCCTTCGGCACTATCCACAACTCCACCGACCTGAGTGTCATCCGCAAATTTACTAACCCACGCTTCTACACCCTCTTCCAGGTCATTTATAAAAATGACAAACAGCAGTGGCCCCAAAACAGATCCTTGCGATACACCACAAGTAACTAAACTCCAGGATGAACATTTGCCATCAACCACCACCGTCTGTCTTCTTTCAGCGAGCCAATTTCTGATCCAAAGCTCGAAATCACCTTCAACACCATACTTTCGTATTTTCTGCAATAGCCTACCGTGGGGAACCTTATCAAACGCCTTACTGAAATCCATATACACCATATTCACTGCTTTACCCTCATCCACCTGTTTGGTCACCTTCTTGAAAAACTCAATAAGGTTTGTGAGGCACGACCTACCCTTCACAAAACCGTGCTGACTATCTCTAATGAACTTATTCTTTTCAAGATGATTATAAATCCTATCTCTTATAACCTTTTCCAACATTTTACCCACAACCGAAGTAAGGCTCACAGGTCTATAATTGCCAGGGCTGTCTCTACTCCCCTTCTTGAACAAGGGGACAACATTTCCTATCATCCAGTCTTGCGGCACTATTCCTGTCGACAATGACGACAGAACGATCAAGTACAAAGGCTCTGCAATCTCCTCCCTGGCTTCCCAGAGAATCCTCGGATGAATCCTATCTGGCCCAGGGGTCTTATCTATTTTCACTCTTTCCAAAATTGCTAACACCTCCTCCTTGTAACCCTCAATCCCATCTAGCCTAGTAGTCTGAATCTCAGTGTTCTCCTCGACAACATTTTCTTTCTCTATTGTAAATACTGACGAAAAAAATTCATTTAACGCTTCCCCTATCTCCTCTGATTCCACACAGAACTTCCCACTACTATCCTTGATTGGCCCTAATCTAACTCTAGTCATTCTTTTATTCCTGATATACCTATAGAAATCCTTAGGGGTTTCCTTGATCCTATCCGCCAATGACTTCTCGTTTCCTCCCCCTGCTCTTCTTCGCTCTCCCTTTAGATCCTTCCTGGCTAGCTTGTAACTCTCAAGCGCGCTAACTGAGCCTTCACGGCTCATCCTAACATAAGCCTTCTTCTTCCACTTGACAAGCGCTTCAACTTCTTTAGTAAATCACGCCTCCCTCGCTCGACAACTTCCTCCCTGCCTCACAGGTACACACATATCAAGGACACGCAGTAGCTGCTCTTTGAATAAGCTCCACATTTTGATTGTTCCCATCCCCTGCAGTTTCCTTCCCCATCCTACGCATCCTAAATCTTGCCTCATCGCACCAAATCTTACCCAGTACCAAATCCAATGTGGCATCGCCCCTGGTTGGCCTGTCTACATACTGTGTCAGAAAACCCTCCTGCACACACTGGACAAAAACTGACCCATCTAAAGTACTCGAACTATAGTATTTCCAGTCAATATTTGGAAAGTTAAAGTCCCCCATAACAACTACCCCGTTACTCTCACCCCTGTCGAGAATCAACTTCGCTATCCTTTCCTCTACATCTCTGGAACAATTCGGTGGTCTTTGGAAGACTCCCTACAAGGTGACCTCTCCTCTCCTGTTTCTAACATCGGCCCATACTACCTCAGTAGACGATCCTCAAACGTCCTTTCTGCCGCTGTAATTCTCTCCTTGATTAACAATGCCACAGCCCCCCCCCCCCGCCCCCCCACCACTCTTTTACCATCTTCTCTGTTCTTACTGAAGCATCTAAATCCCGGAACCTGCAACATCCATTCCTGCCCCTGCTCTACCCATGTCTATGAAATGGCCACAACATCGAGATCCCAGGTACCAACCTAAGCTGCAAGCTCACCCACCTTATTCCCGATGCTCCTGGCGTTGAAGTAGACACAATTTAAACCAAGTTCTTGCTTGCCAGTGCCCTCTTGCGTCCTTGTAACCATGTCCCTGACCTCACTGTTCTCAACATCCTGTGCACTGGAACTACAATTTAGGTTCCCATTCCCCTGCTGAATTAGCTTAAACCCCCCCGAAGAGCACTAGCAAATCTCCCCCCACCCCCACCCCAGGATATTGGTACCCATCTGGTTCAGGTGAAGACCATCCTGTTTGTAGAGGTCCCACCTACCCCAGAAAGAACTCCAATTATCCAGGAAACCAAAACCCTCCTTGCTGCACCATCCCTGCAGCCACGTGTTCAACTCCTCTCTCTCCCTATTCCTCGCTTCGCTATCACATGGCACGGGCAACAACCCAGAGATAAAAACTCTGTTTGTTCTCGCTCTAAGCTTCCACACTAGCTCCCTGAATTTCTGCCTTAAATCCCCATCTCTCTTCCTACCTATGTCGTTGGTGCCTCTGTGGACCACGACTTGGGGCTGCTCCCCCTCCCCCTTAAGGATCCCAAAAATACGATCCGAGACATCACGAACCCTGGCACCTGGGAGGCAACACACCAACCGTGAGTCTCTCTCCTTCCTACAAAACCTCCTATCTGTTCCCCTAACTCTGGAGTCCCCAATGACTAATGCTCTGCTCCTCTTCCCCCTTCCCTTTTGAGCAACAGGGACAGACTCTGTGCCAGAGACCTGTACCCCATTGCTTACCCCTGGTAAGTCGTCCTCCTCAACAGTATCCAAAACGTTATACCTGTTGTTGAGGGAAACGGCCACAGTGGATCACTGCACTGCCTACTGGTTTCATCTCCTTCCACTGACGGTAACCCATCTGCCTACTTCTTTTACCTGAGGTGTGACTACCTCCCCTTAACTCCTCTCAATAACCCCCTCCGCCTCCCGAATGATGCGAAGTTCATCCAGCTCCAGCTCCAGTTCCCGAACGCAGTTCTCGAGGAGCTGGAGTTGGGTGCTCTTCCCGCAGATGCAGTCAGCAGGGCCATTCTTGGCAACCCTTACCTCCCGCATTCTGCAGGAGGAACATACAACTGCCTTAACCTCCATTCCACTATGCTAAATTCCCAACAAATCCGACGGACAGAACTTTTTAAATAAAAAGGTTACCTTATCAACACACCAGAGTCCTTTTTTTTGGATAGAGGAGAGTGGTGGGTGGGAGACTCTACATATGTAGTGTCTCGGGTACAGCCACCGTCCAAATATATAGTTTTTACTTACCCAGCAGTCCCCTGGTCCTCCGAAAACAAAAGGGAATTAACATTTAACTTACACTGAAATTGACTTCCCAGCTGCAATTTCGCTCCATACCTCCGCTTCTGTCAAAGCTGCTGCAACCAAAACTAAAAGAAATTGATTTTAAAACGCCCAAATATATAGTTTTCAGTTACCCAGCAGTCCCCTGGTCCTCCGAAAACAAAAGGGAATTAACTTTTAACTTACGCTGAAATTGACCTCCCAGCTGCAAGTTCGCTCCATACCTCCGCTTCTGTCAAAGCTGCTGCAACCAAAACTAAAAGAAATTGATTTTAAACCGCCCAAATATATAGTTTTCAATTACCCAGCAGTCCCCTGGTCCTCCGAAAACAAAAGGGAATTAATTTTAACTGACACTGAAATTGACCTCCCAGCTGCAAGTTCGCTCCATACCTCCGCTTCTGTCAAAGCTGCTGCAACCAAAACTAAAAGAAATTGATTTTAAAACGCCCAAATATATAGTTTTCAGTTACCCAGCAGTCCCCTGGTCCTCCGAAAACAAAAGGGAATTAACTTTTAACTTACGCTGAAATTGACCTCCCATGTGCAAGTTCGCTCCATACCTCCGCTTCTGTCAAAGCTGCTGCAACCAAAACTAAAAGAAATTGATTTTAAAACGCCCAAATATATAGTTTTCAGTTACCCAGCAGTCCCCTGGTCCTCCGAAAACAAAAGGGAATTAACTTTTAACTTGCACTGAAATTGACCTCCCAGCTGCAAGTTCGCTCCGTACCTGCGCTTCTGTCAAAGCTGCTGCAACCAAAACTAAAAGAAAGTGATTTTGAACCGCCCAAATATATAGTTTTTACTTACCCAGCAGTCCCCTGGTCCTCCGAAAACAAAAGGGAATTAACTTTTAACTTACACTGAAATTGACCTCCCAGCTGCAAGTTCGCTCCATACCTCCGCTTCTGTCAAAGCTGCTGCAACCAAAACTAAAAGAAATTGATTTTAAACCGCCCAAATATATAGTTTTCAATTACCCAGCAGTCCCCTGGTCCTCCGAAAACAAAAGGGAATTAATTTTAACTGACACTGAAATTGACCTCCCAGCTGCAAGTTCGCTCCATACCTCCGCTTCTGTCAAAGCTGCTGCAACCAAAACTAAAAGAAATTGATTTTAAAACGCCCAAATATATAGTTTTCAGTTACCCAGCAGTCCCCTGGTCCTCCGAAAACAAAAGGGAATTAACTTTTAACTTACGCTGAAATTGACCTCCCATGTGCAAGTTCGCTCCATACCTCCGCTTCTGTCAAAGCTGCTGCAACCAAAACTAAAAGAAATTGATTTTAAAACGCCCAAATATATAGTTTTCAGTTACCCAGCAGTCCCCTGGTCCTCCGAAAACAAAAGGGAATTAACTTTTAACTTGCACTGAAATTGACCTCCCAGCTGCAAGTTCGCTCCGTACCTGCACTTCTGTCAAAGCTGCTGCAACCAAAACTAAAAGAAAGTGATTTTGAACCGCTCAGATATATAGTTTTTACTTACCCAGCAGTCCCCTGGTCCTCCGAAAACAAAATGGAATTAACTTTTAACTTGCACTGAAATTGACCTCCCAGCTGCAGGTTCGCTCCGTACCTGCGCTTCTGTCAAAGCTGCTGCAACCAAAACTAAAAGAAAGTGATTTTGAACCGCCCAAATATATAGTTTTTACTTACCCAGCAGTCCCCTGGTCCTCCAAAAACAAAAGGGAATTAACTTTTAACTTGCACTGAAATTGACCTCCCAGCTGCAAGTTCGCTCCGTACCTCCGCTTCTGTCAAAGCTGCTGCAACCAAAACTAAAAGAAATTGATTTTAAACCGCCCAAATATACAGAATTCAGTTACCCAGCAGTCCCCTGGTCCTCCAAAAACAAAAGGGAATTAACTTTTAACTTACACTGAAATTGACCTCCCAGCTGCAAGTTCACTCCATACCTCCGCTTCTGTCAAAGCTGCTGCAACCAAAACTAAAAGTAATTGATTTTAAACCGCCCAAATATATAGTTTTCAATTACCCAGCAGTCCCCTGGTCCTCCGAAAACAAAAGGGAATTAACTTTTAACTGACACTGAAATTGACCTCCCAGCTGCAAGTTCGCTCTGTACCTCCGCTTCTGTCAAAGCTGCTGCAACCAAAACTAAAAGAAATTGCTTTAAAACCGCCCAAATATATAGTTTTCAGTTACAAATGAGTCCCCTGGTCCTAGGAAAACAAAAGTGAATTAACTTTTCACTTACACTGAAATTGACCTCCCAGCTGCAAGATCGTTCCGTACCTCCGCTTCTGTCAAAGCTGCTGCAACCAAAATTAAAGGAAATTGATTTTAAACCGCCCACATATATAGTTTTTACTTACCCAGCAGTCCCCTGGTCCTCCGAAAACAAAAGGGAATTAACTTTTAACTTACACTGAAATTGACCTCCCAGCTGCATGTTCGCTCCGTACCTCCGCTTCTGTCAAAGCTGCTGCAACCAAAACTAAAAGAAATTGATTTTAAACCGCCCAAATATATAGTTTTCAGTTACCCAGCAGTCCCCTGGTCCTCCGAAAACAAAAGGGAATTAACTTTTAACTTACACTGAAATTGACCTCCAGGCTGCAAGTTCGCTCCGTACCTGCGCTTCTGTCAAAGCTGCTGCAACCAAAACTAAAAGAAATTGATTTAAAACCGCCCAAATATATAGTTTTCAGTTACAAATGAGTCCCCTGGTCCTAGGATAACAAAAGGGAATTAACTTTCACTTACACTGAAATTGACCTCCCAGCTGCAAGTTCGCTCCTTACCTCCGCTTCTGTCTATGCTGCTGCAACTAAAACTAAAAGAAATTGATTTTAAACCGCCCAAATATATACGTTTTACTTCCCCAGCAGTCCCCTGGTCCTCCGAAAATAAAATGGAATTAACTTTTAACTTACACTGAAATTGACCTCACAGCTGCAAGTTCGCTCCTTACCTCCGCTTCTGTCAAAGCTGCTGCAACCAAAACCCTCCCCAACAGCGTTATCAAAAGCACCCCCAAGGACATTGGTTCCAGTCCGGCCCAGGTGTAGACCATCCAATTTGTAATAGGCCCACCTCGCCCAGAACCGGTCCCAATGTCCCAAAAATTTGAACCCCTCCCTCCTGCACCATCTCTCAAGCCACGCATTCATCCTGACTATTCTTTCATTTCTACTCTGACTATCACGTGGCACTGGTAGCAATCCTGAGATTACTACCTCTGAGGTCCTACTTTTTAACTTGGCTCCTAACTCCCTAAATTCTGCTTGTAGGACCTCATCCCATTTTTTACCTATATCATTGGTGCCTATGTGCACAACGACAACTGGCTGTTCACCCTCCCCCTTAAGAATGTTCTGCAGCCGATCTGAGACATCCCTGACCTGTGTACCTGGGAGGCAACATACCATTCGGGAGACTCGATTTCGACCACAGAAACGCCTATCTACTTCCTTTACAATCGAATCCCCTATGACTATAGCCCTTCCATTCTTTTTTCCGCCCTTCTGAACAGCAGAGCCAGCCACGGTGCCATGAACCCAGCTATTGCTGCCTCCCCTGGTGAGCCATCTCCCTCAACAGTATCCAAAACGGTATACCTGTTTTGGAGGGAGATGACCGCAGGGGACATCAGCACTGCCTTCCTGCTCTTTCTCTGCCTTTTGGTCACCCATTCTCTTTCTCCCTCAGTAATCCTAATCTGCGGTGTGACCAATTCGCTAAACGTGCTATCCACGACCTCCTCAGCATCGCGGATGCTCCAAAGTGAGTCCACCCGCAGCTCCAGAGCCGTCATGCGGTCTAACAAGAGCTGCAGCTGGACACATTTACTGCACGTGAAGGAGTCAGGGACAACAGCCGTGTCCCTGAGCTCCCACATTGAGCAAGAGGAGCATAACACGGGTCTGAGATCTCCTGCCATTTTTAATCTTAATCTTAATTTAGTCTTAACTTAGATAAATGAGAAACGAACGATCACACAGTAAAAAAAAAAGAGAAATGGAAAAAGCCTTACCTTATCTACACACCACCGAGTCATTTCTTTTTGGTTAGAGGAGGAGGGCGGGTGGGAGACACTAAACGTGTAGTGTCTTGGGTTCAGAAACGTCCCAAATATATAGGTTTGTACTTACCCAGAAGCCCCCTGGTCCGCCGAAAAGAAAAGGAAGTTAAGTTTCAGTTGAAACTGACCTTCCCAGCTGATCACTCGCTCGCACTCTCTGCTCCCGAATAAGCTGCTTCCCAGCTGATCACTCGCTCGCACTATCTGCTCCCGAGAGAGAGAGGGAGAGAGAGAGAGAGGGAGAGAGGGAGAGAAGAGAGAGAGAGAGAGAGAAGAGCGAGAGAGAGAAAAGAGAGAGAGAGAGAGAGAGAGAGAGAGAGAGAGAGAGAGAGAGAGAGAGAGAGAGAGACCGAGGCAGAACGATAGAGACAGAGACACAGGGAAAGGTAGAGACAAGACTGTGGGAGAGCCAGCGATAGCGGGAGGGATCGAGTTACAGGGAGAGACAGGGACAAGGAGTGAGGGAGAGAGGGAGAAAAAGAGAACAGCGGAGACTGAGAGACAGATGGAGCCAGAAAGGGAGACAGAGATAGAGGGGGTGGGGGATGGAGGGACAGAGAGAGACGTCGAGAGAGGCAGAGACCAAGATGGAAGGAACGAGAAGGAGGGGCAGAGAGCGAGCGACAAATTGAGAGGGAGAGAAAGAGAGAGACAGAGGGCCAGTGACTTAGACCAAGGGAGGGAGAGACAGAGAGAGAGGAGGGAACAGGAATTGGGAGAGACATGGATTGTAAGAGACAGGGACAGAGATCGAAACATAGACAGGCGCAACAGAGGCAGAGAGAGTGCGACCGAGATAGAGAGAGGCAATGAGAGAGAGAGAAAAAAACTGAGAGAGAGACAGGGATTGGGAGAGACAGAGACACAGGGAGCGACATCGACAGTGAGAGAGAAGCGAGGGAGAGATAGAGGGGGCGAGTGAGATGGAGGTGGAGAGAGAGATAGAGGAAGCTGCAGAGATAGAGGGAGAAAGAGGCAAAGATAGAGGGACAGAGCGAGAGAGTCAAAGACAGAGAGGACAGAAGAGATAGAGAGAAAGGCAAAGAAAGAGAGAGAGACAGAGACAGCGATAGATACGCAGAAGTAGGGACAGAGAGGAAAAGACAGAGGGAGTGACAAATAGTGAGGGACCGAAAGAGAGGAAGAAACAGAGATGGATAGAGACAGAGACAGTGGTGGCGACAGAGGGAGAGGGAGAGGCAGAGAGAGGGGGAGTTAGAGGTAGAGGCAGAGACAAATATATACATCTCAATAGAGGGAAGAGAGATCGACAGAGGGGAGACAGAGACAGAGAAAGGGAGGAATAGAGACAGAGGGAAAGACAGAGGGAGACAGTAGCCGAGGGAAAGAGAAAGGGAGAGGGAGAGACAGAGCCAAAGAGTGTGGTAGAGACAGAAACAGAGAGAACAGGAGAGACAAAGAGACAGACAGAGCCATAAAGAGGACAGATATAGAGGGAGAGGGAGGAAGGGACATCGAGCGAGAGAGTGAAAACAAAGGGAGGACAGAGAGAGACTTCGAGGAAGGCAGAGACAAAGATAAAAGGAGTGAGACGGAGGGACAGAGAGGGAGGGATAAAGAGAGAGGGAGACAAGGAGAGAGACAGAGGGAGAGAGACAAAGACGGGGAGGTGCAGACAGAGGGAGAGGAGGGTCAGAAATTGGGAGAGACAGGGATTGGTAGAGACAGAGAGCGAGACTGAGAGAGGCACCAGAGGCAGAGAGACGGGCGACAGAGGTAGAGAGAGGGAACCAGAGAGAGATAGAGAGATAGATAGGTACAGAAAGGAACAAAAGAACAGAGAATGAGATGAAGAAAGGGGTAGACAAAGGGGGAGATAGAGAGAGGGAGATACAGAGAGAGAGACAGAGAGACAGAGAGGGATTGGGAGAGCTAGGAATATAGAGGGAGCCAGGGAGAGTGGGAGAGACTGACGGAGAGAGAGAGATGGTGCGTGAGAGGGTGGGGGGGGGGGGGGGTGAGACAGAGACAACTATCGAGGGAGAGACAGAGACAGAGGGAAGCGCTGAGTCAGAGAGGCAGACAGGACAGAGAGAGACAGACAGACAGATATAGAAGGAGAGAGGGAGTGACAGAAAGGGAGGGATAAAGAGAGGGAGGGATAAAGAGGGGAAGAGAAAGTGACACAGAGGGAAAAGGACAGGGGGAGGTTGAGAGGCAGAGAGAAAGGGAGAGACAGATATATATATATATATATATATAGAGAGAGAGAGAGAGAGAGATTGGGTTATAAACTGATTGGGAAAGACAGAGAAAGAGAGGGAAATAGAGGGCGAGACAGAGACAAAGAGAGTGAGATGGACAGAGAGGACAGCAATCGAGAGAGGAGAGACGGAGACCGAGAAAGGTTAAGACAGAGACAGATGGAGAGTGAGTGATAGAGGGAGGGACAAAGGCAATGAGAGAGTGAGAGAGAAAGATGGAGAGAGGGAGATAGGGACAGACAAGGACAAAGGGAGACAGAGGGAGAGACAGAGAGCGGGAGCAATAGAGGGGGAGATATAGAGAGTAATAGTGAGAGAGAGAGAGAGAGCAAGAGAGGGAGAGCGAAAGAGGGGTGTATTGGTAGAGCCAGGGATGGAATGATAGCTAGGCATAGAGGGAGAACCAGAGAGAGAGAGGGAGAGACAGAGAGGGAGATACAGGGAGAGAGGGAGAGGCAGGGAGAGAGAGAGCGAGGGAGAGACAGAGACAAATATTGAGGGAGTGGCAGAGACCGAGGGAATACATAGAGAAAGAGGGAGTCAGAGCAAGCGGGGAGAGAGAGATAAAACGGGAGAGAAAGATGGAGCTACCGAAATACAGGGAAAGACCGAGACAAATGGAAAGGGAGAGAAGTGGAGACAAAAACAGCGAGAACGGTATAGACAGTGAGGCAGGGAGAAACACAGAGAGAGGCAGAGACAGAGAGAGAGAGAGAGAGAGAGCGAGAGAGAGAGAGAGAGAGAGAGAGAGAGAGAGAGAGAGAGAGAGAGAGAAAGAGAGAGAGAGAAAGAGAGAAAGAGAAGTGGGGACAGAGAGACAGAGAGGAAATTACAGAGAAAGGGACAAATGGAGAGGGAAAAAAGGCGAGGAAGAAACAGAGACAGTGGCAGAGGGAGACAGACATAGAACATAGAACATAGAACAGTACAGTGCAGGCCCTTCGCCCCCGATGTTGTGACGAACCTTTAAACTACTCTGAGATCCAACTAACTACGTACCCTTCATTCTACTATCATCTATGTACCTATCCAAGAGTTGCTTAAATGCCCATAATGTATCTGCTTCTACTACCACCGCTGGCAGCGCATTCCACGCACCCACCACTTTCTGTGTAAAGAACCTACCTCTGACATCTCCCCGAAACCTTCCTCCAATCACCTTAAAATTATGCCCCCTGGTGATAGCCCTTTCCACCCTGGGAAAACGTCTCTGGCTATCCACTCTATCTATGCCTCTCATCATCTTGTACCCCTCGATCAAGTCACCTCTCATCCTTCTTCGATCCAATGAGAAAAGCCCTTGCTCCCTCAACCTTTCTTCGTAGGACATGCCCTCCAGTACAGGCAGCATCCTGGTAAATCTCCTCTGCACCCTCTCTAAAGCTTCCATATCCTTCCTATAATGAGGCGACCAGAACTGAACACAATATTCCAAGTGTGGTCGAACCAGGGCCTTATAGAGCTGCAGCATAACCTCGTGGCTCTTAAATTTAATCCCCCTGTTAATGAAAGACAACACACCATACGCCTTCTTAACAAACCTATCAACTTGGGTGGCAACTTTGAGCGATCTTTGGACATGGACCCCAAGATCCCTCTGTTCCTCCACACTACCAAGAATCCTGTCTTTAAGCTGGTATTCCGCATTCAACTTCGACCTTCCAAAATGAATCACTTCACACTTTTCCTGGTTGAACTCCATCTGTCACTTCTCAGCCCAGCTCTGCATCCTGTCAATGTCCCGTTGCAACCTACAACAGCCTTCCACACTATCCACAACTCCAGCAACCTTCGTGTGATCGGCAAACATGCGAACCCAGCCTTCCACTTCCTCATCCAAGTCATTTATAAAAATCACATAGAGCAGACGTCCCAGAACAGATCCTTGTGGAGCACCACTGGTCACCGAGCTCCATGCTGAATACTTTCCATCTACTACCACCCTCTGACTTCTATGGGCCAGAGAATTTTGTATCCAGACAGCCAACTTTCCCAGAATTGCATGCCTCCTTACTTTCGGAATGAGCCGACCATGGGGAACCTTATCAAACGCCTTGCTAAAATGCATATACACCACATCCACTGCTCTTCCTTCATCAATGTGCTTTGTCACATCTTCAAAGAATTCAATAAGGCTTGTGAGGCATGACCTGCCCCTTGCAAAGCAATGCTGCCTGTCTCTAATCGAACCATGCTTTTCCAAATAATCATAAATCCTGTCTCTCAGAATGCTCTCCAATAATTTGCCCACTACCGATGTAAGACTTACTGGCCTATAATTCCCAGGGTTATCCCTATTCCCTGTCTTGAACAAGGGAACAACATTTGCCACCCTCCAATCATCCGGTACGACTCCAGTGGACAGAGAAGACGCAAAGATCATCGCCAAAGGCGCAGCAATCTCTTCCCTTGCTTCCCGTAATATCCTTGGGTATATCCCGTCTGGCCCCGGGGACTTATCTGTGCTCATATCATTCAGAATTTCCAACACATCCTCCCTCTTAACGTCAACCTGTTCGAGCTTTTCAGCCTGTTCCACGCTGTCCTCACAAACGACCAGGTCCCTCTTACTCGTGAATACTGAAGCAAAGTATTCATTTAGGACCTCCCTTTCCTCCTCCGACTCCAGGCACAAGTTCCCTCCACTACCCCTGATTGGCCCTACCTTCACTCTGGCCATCCTCTTGTTCCTCACATAAGTGTAGAACGCCTTTGGATTTTCCTTATTTCCGACCCGCCAAGACTTTTTCATGTCCCCTTCTAGCTCTCCTAAGTCCATTCTTCAGTTCCTTCCTGGCTACCTTGTAACCCTCGAGAGCCCTGTCTGATCCTTGCTTCCTCAACCTTAAGTAAGCTTCCTTCTTCCTCTTGACTAGCTGTTCCACATCTCTTGTCATCCCAGGTTCTTTCACCCTACCATCCCTTCCCTGCATCATCGGGAGAAACCTATCCAGCAGTCGCAGCAAGTGCTCCCTAAACAACATCCACATTTCTGTCGTGCATTTCCCTGAGAACATCTGTTGCCAATTTATGCTCCCCTGTCCCTGCCTAATTGCATTGTAATACCCCCTCCCCAAATAAATATATTCCCATCCCGTCTGCTCCTGTCCCTCTCCATGACGATAGTAAAGGTCAGGGAGTTGTGATCACGATCACCGAATTGCTCTCCCACCGAGAGATCTGCCACCTGGCCTGGTTCGTTGCCTCGCACCAAGTCAAACATAGTCTCCCCGCTAGTCGGCCTATCTACATATTGAGTCAGGAAACCTTCCTGGACACACCTGACAAAAACTGCTCCATCCAAACTATTTGCACTCAGGAGGTTCCAATCAATATTAGGGAAGTTGAAGTCACCCATGACAACAACACTTTACTTCTGCACCTTTCCAAAATCTGCCTCCCAATCTGTTCCTCCGTGTCTCTGTTGCTACTGCGGGGGTCTATCGAATATTCCGAACAAAGTGACTGCTCCTTTCCTGTTTCTGACTTCCACCCATAATGACTCAGTAGACAAACCCTCCTCGATGACCTCCCTTTCTGCAGCTGTGATACTATCCATGATTAGCAATGCCACTCCCCCACCTCTTTTACCTCCTTCCCTATTCCTTTAGAAACATCTAAACCCCGGAACATCCGACATCCATCCCTGCCCCTGTGATATCCAAGTCTCTGTAATGGCCACAACATCGTAGCTCCAAGTACTGATCCATGCTCTAAGTCCATCACCCTTATTCTTGACACTTCTTGCGTTAAAATAGACGCACTTAAACCCATCATACTGGCTGCAACTTTGCCCTGCCAACTGTCTAACCTTCCTCACAGACTCTCTGCACTCGGCATCTGTCTGTTCAACGGCTACCCCATCCACTCCGGTAGCTCCGGTTCCCATCCCCCTGCCAAACTAGTTTAAACCCTCCCGAAGAGCTCCAGCAAACCTCCCGCCCAGGATATTATTGCCCCTCCAGTTCAGATGCTACCCGTCCTTCTTGTACAGGTCCCACCTTCCCCAGAAGGTATCCCAATGATCTACATATCTGAATCCCTCCCTCCTGCTCCAGTTCTGTAGCCACGTGTTCAGCTGCACTCGCTCCCTGTTTTTAGCCTCACTAGCACGTGGCACCGGTAACAATCCTGAGAATACTACTCTGCTCGTCCTGCCTTTCAGCTTCCAACCTAACTCCCCATATTCGCTTTTCAGGTCCTCATCCCTTTTACTGGCTATGTCATTGGTACCGATATGTACCACGACCTCTGGCTGCTTCCCCTCCCCCTTAAGAATCCTATGGACTCGATCCGAGACATCCCTGACCCTGGCACCCGGGAGGCAACATATCATCCGGGAGTCTCGTTCGCGACTACAGAATCTCCTGTCTGTTCCTCTAGCCATTGAATCTCCTATCACTGTCGCTCTCCTATTCTCCCCCCTTCCCTTCTGAGCCACTGAGCCAGACTCAGTGCCAGAGACCTGGCCACTGTGGCTTTCCTCTAGTCGGGCGTCCCCCCCCTCCCCCAACCGTATCCAAAATGGTATACGTATTATTGAGGGGAACGGACACAGGGGATCCCTGCACTGTGCGCCTGTTCCCTTTCCCTCCCCTGACGGTCACCCAGCTACCTTTATCCTGCAGATTAGGGGTCACTACATCCCTATAACTGCTCGCTATCAACCCCTCAGCATCCTGAATGATCCGAAGTTCATCCAGCTCCAGCTCCAGATCCCGAACGCGGACTACGGGGAGCTGGAGTTGGTTGCACTTCTCACAGGTGAAGTCAGCTGGGACACAGGTGGTAACCCTCACCTCCCACATGCTGCAAGAGGAGCTTGCAACTGCGCTAGCTTCCATCCCCTCCGCACTAAATTGACAGCAGAGATTAAAAAAAGGAAAACATTACCTTACCAAACCCACCACACAAGAGTCCCTTTTTTTTGGTTAGAGGAGGAGGATCGGTGTGAGACAGTAAACGAGTAGTGTTTCAGTTTTAGCCACTGCCCGAATATATAAGTTTACTTACCCAGCAGTCCCCTTGTCCGCCGAAACAAAAGGTAAGTTATTTTGCACTGACACTCACCTTCCCAGCTGACACCTCGCTCGCACTATCGCTGCTTCAGAAAAAGCTGCTGCATCAAAAGGTAAGTTATTTTAAACTGCCCGAATATATAAGTTTACTTCTCCAGCAGTCCCCTTGTCCACCGCAACAAAAGGTAAGTTATTTTAAACTGCCCGAATATATAAGTTTACTTCTCCAGCAGTCCCCTTGTCCACCGCAACAAAAGGTAAGTTATTTTAAACTGCCCGAATATATAGGTTTACTTATCCAGCAGTCCCCTTGTCCGAGGAAACAAAAGGTAAGTTATTTTAAAATGAAACTCAACTTCCCAGCTGACACCTCGCTCGCACTATCACTGCTTCAGAAAAAGCTGCTGCAACAAAAGGTAAGTTATTTTAAACTGCCCGAATATATAAGTTTACTTACCCAGCAGTCCCCTTGTCCACCGAAACAAAAGGTAAGTTATTTTAAACTGACACACCTTCCCAGCTGAAACCTCACTCGCACTATAGCTGCTTCAGAAAAAGCTGCTGCATCAAAAGGTAAGTTATTTTAAACTGCCCGAATATATAAGTTTACTTACCCAGCAGTCCCCTTGTCCACCGCAACAAAAGGTAAGTTATTTTAAACTGCCCGAATATATAAGTTTACTTCTCCAGCAGTCCCCTTGTCCACCGCAACAAAAGGTAAGTTATTTTAAACTGCCCGAATATATAAGTTTACTTCTCCAGCAGTCCCCTTGTCCACCGCAACAAAAGGTAAGTTATTTTAAACTGCCCGAATATATAGGTTTACTTATCCAGCAGTCCCCTTGTCCGCGGAAACAAAAGGTAAGTTATTTTAAAATGAAACTTAACTTCCCAGCTGACACCTCGCTCGCACTATCACTGCTTCAGAAAAAGCTGCTGCAACAAAAGGTAAGTTATTTTAAACTGCCCGAATATATAAGTTTACTTACCCAGCAGTCCCCTTGTCCACCGAAACAAAAGGTAAGTTATTTTAAACTGACACACCTTCCCAGCTGAAACCTCACTCGCACTATAGCTGCTTCAGAAAAAGCTGCTGCAACAAAAGGTATGTTATTTTAAACTGCCCGAATATATAAGTTTACTTACCCAGCAGTCCCCTTGTCCACCGCAACAAGAGGTAAGTTATTTTGAACTGCCCGAATATATAGGTTTACTTACCCAGCAGTCCCCTTGTCTGCGGAAACAAAAGGTAAGTTATTTTAAACTGAAACTCAACTTCCCAGATGACACCTCGCTCGCACTATCGTTGCTTCACAAAAAGCTGCTGCAACAAAAGGCAAGTTATTTTAAACTGCTTTATTAACAGCAGCATGGAATGCAAGAGCAAGGAGGTTTATTTGACCTTGTATTAGACTCTTGTTCTGCATCAGCTGCGGTATTACATCTAGTTCTGGGCATCACACTTTAGGTAACGTGAAGACATTGGAGAATGTACAAAAACATTCAGAAGAATGGTTCCAGGGATGAAGAATGTCAGTTATGAAGATAGGCTGGAGAAGTTGGAACATTTTCCTTGGAGAAGAGAAGGCTGAGAGGAGATTTGAAAAAGGTATTCAAAATTATGAGGTGTCTGGACAGAGTGGATAAGTAAAAAACTGTTGCCACTCCTGAAAGGATCGAAAACGAGAGGACAAAGAATTAAAGTAATTTGTAAAATAAACAGAAGTGACATGAGGAAATCTTTTTCACACAGCGAATGGTTAAGGTCTGCAATGCACTACCTGAGAGTGTGGTGGAGGCAGATTCAATCGAGGCATTCAGGAAGAAATTGGATAGCTGTCTGAAAAGGAAGATTGTACAGAGTTACAGGGAGAAGGCAGGGGAGTGGCACTAGATGAATTGCTCTTTTGGAGAGGCAGTGCAGACACGATGGACTGAATGGCCACCTTCTGTGCAGTAACAATTCTGTGATTCTGTGATATTTGACCACAAAATGATCTTCCAACCTTATATTCGTGCCATCACCATGACCAACTATTTCCACCTCAATGACATCACCCGACATCACCCCTGTCTCAACTCATCTGCTGCTGAAGCTCTCATTCATGCTTTCATTACCTGTAGACTAGACTATTCCAACTCATTCTCCCACATTCTACTATCTGTAAACTTGTGGTCATCTAAAACACTGCTGCCTGTGTCTTAACTCACAACAAGTCCTATTCCCCGATCACTGACCTACATCAGCTCACAGACAAGTAATATCTTGATATTCAAATTTTCAAATATGTTTTCACATCCCTCCATGGTCTCACCCCTCCCTATCTCTATAATCTCCTCCTGCCACACAAACCTCTGAGATATCTCTGCTCCTCTAATTCTGGCCACATGTACATCCCTGATTTTAATTACTCCACTATTGGTGACCACACCTTCAGTTGCCTCGGCCCCAGCTCTGGAATATCCTCCCTTTACAGCTCCACCTCTCCACCTGGCTTTTATCCTTTAAGAAACTCCTTTAGGCCCTGCCTCGTTACCACTCTGGCAGCACCTTAAGTTTAATATTCTCATTCTTGTTTTGAATCTCTCCATGGCCTCACCCCTCCAATTAGTCCCATTCCCCTACACATTCCTACATTCCTACAAATCTTTTGCCTGAAAGTCTTTCCTTCATTTCCCCTTTTAAATAACTGCTTGAAAAGGCACGGTTTGAAACTGAAGGGTCGCCACTTTTTGGGCTGAGATTAGGAGATTTTTTTTCTCTCTCAGAGGGTCAGGTGACTTTGGAACATTCTGCCTCTGAAGGTGGTGGAGGCGGGGTCATTGAATAATTTTAAGGTGGAGGTAGATAGATTCTTGTTAGGCAAGGGAATCAGAGGTTATCGGGGTGAGATGGGAGTGTGGAATTAGAAACAAAAACAGATCAGCCATGATCTTAATAAATGGGCTGAATGAACTACTTCTGTTTCTAATTCATACAATCCTATGGTCCTTCTCTCTGTATCTACCCCGAGCCATGCTTTTCAGCTGTAGAGCACCACTAGGCCCAACGCCATCGATGCTTGGATCCATAAAATGCTAACAGCAGAGCTGCCGGTCACTTCCAGTGCTCCATGCTGGGCAGGGCTCTAGCCCCGGTTCACCAAGCATGTGCAGGTAGTGTGAGGAGGGGTCTGAGAATGGTGTCTATCAGCCATTCCAGCAGCTTTGATGTACGTCTTTGAACCTTGGTCTGTGCATGTCCACTGACCGCTTGTGTTAGTCACTCTCAGATGAACATACATTCAGCAGCACGAGGAACCCCCTCCAGTGTTATTAAAAAGGACCAGGCATCTAGGGGAAGCTCCGTAAAGAGGGAGGAGGATGGGGCTCTGCCCTACCCACCCCGGGTTTTCCAAGAGCACTTTTCCTACCTGAATCTAACCCAGGAGCAGTGTGTGAGGTGACTCTGAGTCATTAAGAAGGTGGTAATCGAGACGTGTTAGCTCCTGTAACACGACCTGGAGCTTCACAGCAGAGTGAACGCAGAGCTGCCAGTGGCCGTTAAGGTCACAGTTTCATTGAAATTGTATCTATCTGGATCTTTCTGGGCAGGAGGAGGAGACATATTCAACACAGAGTCACAGAGAGTCATAGAGTCATTTATGACACAGAAGGAGGCCATTTGTCCCATCGAGTCCATACCGGCTCTCCATGGAGCAATCCAGTCAGTCCCACTCCCCCTCTCAATTCCTGTAGTAAATCCATTTCCTTCAAGTGTCCAAGAGCTCTCTTTTGAAATCATTGATTGTCTCTGCTTCCACCACACTTGTGATCAGTGAGTTCCAGATCATTAACACCCGCTGTGTAAAAGAAGTTTCCACATATTCCTCCTGCATCGCTTTCCCAAAACAAACAACACAGAACAGTACAGCACTGGAACAGGCCATTCGGCCCTCCAAGCCTGCGCCGATCTTGATGCCCGTTTAAACTAAAACCTTCTGCACTTCCGGGGCCCATATCCCTCTATTCCCTTCCTCTTCATATATTTGTCAATATGCATCTTAAACGTCGCAATCGTACCTGCTTCCACCACCTGCCCCGGCAGCAAGTTCCAGGTACTCACCACCCCTGTGTAAAGAACTTGCCTCGCACATCCCCGCTAAACTTTGCCCTCGCACATTAAACCTATGTCCTCTAGTAACTGACTCTTCTACCCTGGGAAAAAGCTTCAGACTATCCACTTTGTCCATGCCACTCAAAACTTCGTCAACTTCTATCATGTCGCCCCTCCACATCCGGCGTTCCAGTGAAAACAATCCGAGTTTATCCAACCTCTCCTCGTAGCTATTACCCGCCAGACCAGACAACATCCTGGTAAACCTTTTCTGTACCATCTCCAAAGCTTCCACATCCTTCTGGTAGTGTGGCGACCAGAATTGTACGCAATATTCCAAGTGAGGCCTAGCTAAGGTTTTGTACAGCTGCAGCTTGACTTGCCAATTTATATACTCTACGCCCCGACCGATAAAGATAAGCATGCCGTATGCCTTCTTGACTACCTTATCCACCTGCGTTGCCACTTTCAGTGACATGTGGACTTGTACGCCCAGATCTCTTTGCCTATCAATACTCCTTTGGTTTCTGTAATTTACTGTATACTTCCCACTTGTTTTAGACCTTCCAAAATGCATTTCCTCATATTTCTCCGGATTAAACTCCATCTGCCATTTCTCCGCCCAAGTCTCCAACCAATCTATATCCTGCTGTATCTGTGACAATCCTCATCACCATCCGCAACTCCGCCAATCTTTGTGTCGTCTGCAAACTTACTAATCAGACCAGCTACATTTTGCTCCAAATCATTTATATATACTACAAACAGCAAAAGTCCCAGCACTAATCCCTGCAGAACAACACTAGTCACAGCCCTGCATTCAGAAATGTACCCTTCCAATGCTACCCTCTCTCTTCTATGACCGAGTGAGTTCTGCATCCATCTTGCCAGTTCACCTCTGATCCCGTGTGATGTCATCTTTTGTATCAGTCTGCCATGAGGGACCTTTTCAAAGGCTTTACTGAAGTCCATGTAGACAACATCCACTGCTCTTCCTTCATCAATCATCGTCGCCACTTCCTCAAAAAACTCAGTCAAGTTAGTGAGACACGACCTCCCCTTCACAAGACCATGCTGCTTCTCGCTAATAAGTGCATTTGTTTCCAAATGGGAGTAAATTCTGTCCCGAAGAATCCTCTCCAGTAATTTTCCTACCTCTGAAGTAAGGCTCACCGGCCATTAATTTCCTCGATTATCCTTGCTACCCTACTTAAACAAAGGAATATCATTGGCTATTCTCCAGACCTCTGGGACCTCATCTGTCGCCAATGAGTATACAAAGATTTCTGTCAAGGCCCCAGCAATTTCCTGCCTTGCCTCCTTCAGTATTCTGGGGTAGATTCCATCAGGCCCACGGGACTTATCTACCTTAATCTTTTCCAAGACGCCCAATACCTCCTCCTTTAAGATATCGACATGACCCAGTCTATCGACACTCCCTTCCCTAGACTCATCATCCACCAAGTCCTTCTCTTGTGTGAATACTGAGGCAAAGTATTCATTTAGATCCATGCCCATTTCCTCTGGCTCCAAGCATGGATTCCCTCCTCTGTCCTTGAGTGGGCCAACCCTTTCCCTGGCTACCCTCTTGTTCTTTATATACGGATAAAAAGCCTTGGGATTTTCCTTAATCCTGTTTGCCAATGACTTTTCATAACCTCTTTTAGCCCTCCTGACTCCTTGCTTAAGTTCCTTCCTACTTTCTTTATATTCATCAAGGGCTTTGTCTGTTCCCAGCCTTCTAGCCCTTATGAATGCTTCCTTTGTTTTGAAGGGGGTAACAATATCCCACGTTATCTAAGGTTCCTGAAACTTGCCAAACTTATCCTTCATCCTCACAGGAACATGCCGGTACTGGATTCTGATCAACTGACGTTTGAAAGACTCCCAAATGGCAGATGTGGATTTACCCTCGAACAGTCGCCCCCAATCTAAATTCTTCAGTTCCTGCCTAATATTGTTATAATAGCCTTCCCCCAATTTAGCACCTTCACCCGAGGACTACTCTTATCCTTATCTACAAGTACCTGAAACGTTATGGAATTATGACCACTGATCCGGAAATGCTCCTCGACGGAGACTTTGATCACCTGGCCGGGCTCATTCCCCAATACATGGTCCAGTATGGCCCCATCCTAGTTGGACGATCTACATATTGTTTGAAGAAGCCCTCCTGGATGCCCCTTCCAAATTCTGCCCCATCCAAGCCCCTAGCACTAAGTGAGTCCCAGCCAATATGGGGGAAGTTAAAATCACCCTCCACAACAACCCTGTTGCCTTTACATAGTTACAAAATCTGTCTACATATCTGCTCCTCTGTCGCCTGCTGGCTGGTGGGAGGCCAGTAGTAAACACCCAACATCGTGAATGCACCGTTCCTATTCCTGAGCTCCACACATATTGCATCGCTGCATGACCCCTCCGAGGTGTCCTCCCGCAGTACAGCTGTGATATTATGTTTAACCAGTAATGCAACTCCCCCACCCCTTTTACATCCCCCTCTATCCCACCTGAAGCTTCTAAATCCCGGAACATTTAACTGCCAATCCTGCCCTTCCCTCAACCAAGTCTCTGTAATAGCAACAACATCGTAGTTCCAAGTACTAATCCAAGCTCCAAGTTCATCTACCTTACCCGTTATACTTCTCGCATTGAAACAAATGCACTTCAGACCACCAGTCCCACTGTGCTCAGCAACATCTCCCTGTCTGTTCTTCCTCTCAGACTTACTGGCCTTACTTCCTAGTTCCTCTCAGTTATTTCACCTGCTGACCTACTACTTGGTTCCCACCCCCCATCACACTAGTTTAAACCCTCCCGAGTAACGCAGATTTGTTCCTCCACGTCCTTCCCACTAGCCGGTGAACTATGGACAACAAGGAGTAATGTAACTGCAACTTTTTTGCTCCTTCGCGCCAGCCATTTAGATTCTGTCCTTGGTCCACTCCCACTGCCACCCCCGCCCGGGACATTCTCTCTCTCAAGCACTATAACGTTCTCCTCAATCAATACCACCACCCCTATCGCTATTCTTCCTTCTATCTTTCCGGAAAACCTTGTATCCAGGAATATTTAACACCCGGTCCTGCTTTTCTTTGAGCCAGATCTCTGCTATAGCCACAACATCATATTTCCACATGGCAATCTGTGCCTTTACCTCACCAGTCTTATTCACCACACTCCATGCTTTCACATACATGCACATTAACCCTCACGTAAATGTTATTACTTTCTCCCATTCTCAGACCCCATCTGATAACATTCTAAACCCTGCTATAGTGCTATCCAACTCTTCCCGTATTCTGTGCACCTTGGAATTCCTCTCTGATGTTTACTCCTGGTTCCCATACCCCTGCCAATTTAGTTTCAACCCTCTCCAATAGCATGAACAAATCGCCCCACAAGGGAATTAGTCCCAGCGCTGTTCAGGTGTAAATCGTCCAGCCTGTACAGATCCCACATTCTCCATAACTGGTCCCAGTGTCCAGGAATCTAAACCTTCCCGCTTCTGCAGCATCCTTCCAGCCACACATCCATCTGTACTATCCACCTATGTCTCTACTCACTCGCATGTTGTACTGAGAGTAATCCGGAGATTACAACTTTGAAGTGCTGCTTGCGATCTTCTTTCCCAGCTCCCTGAATTCTGACTGCAGGACAACCTCCCTCTTTCCGCATCTGTCGTTGCTTCTGATGTGGACCACGACTGCTGGTTGTTCACCCTCCACCTTCAGGATGCTCTGCAGCCGCTCAGTGATATCCTTCACCCTGACCCCAGGGAGGGAACACGCCATCCTGGATACACATCTGCGATTTCAGAAGCCATTGTCTGTCCAGTGACTATCGAATCTCCTATCACTATCAACATTCCAGTCTTCCCTGTAATCCCCGCCCCCCCCCCCCCCGCCAGCACCGCAGTACAGCTGAGACAGCCCTGATACCATGGCCTGGCCTGTGGCTGCAGTCCTCAGATGAACCATCACTTTCCTCAGTATTGAATACTGGTTGGAGAGTGAGATGCACTCAGGAGTCTCCTGTGCTACCTGCTGATTCTTCCTGACGTGCTCTCCACAAATTACTCAACCTCATATATACATTACAATGACATCCATGGTCCCACCATCTGCAGCGTGGACGTCATCCCAGACAACAGGATGAGGGGGAGGTGGGAGTTAAGAAAGGCCATAAGGAAGGAAAATAACATCATCATTAATGCTCTAGGTGATGCCGGATGCTACGAGCTCTGTCACAGCCGGTCCCATGATGTGGAGAACCATCTCCTGCCTCAAGCTCAGGGGTGAAGGAATGCCTGGTCCTCGCTGGTTCACTGCTGCTCCCTGTGATTATGGGCCACTTTTTCCTGTAAGAGAGAGGACAAAATGCCAGTGATTGTGTTGCACTGTGTTTGTGTGATGTGCCTGCCATTGCTGAATAGCTGGAGGTATGTGAAGGTACTGAGAGGTGGGTGTGAAGCTGGCATCAGTGGAAGGTGTGTGAGGGTGAGGTGGAGAATGTGAATGTTAGGTGTGAGTCCTGAGTGTTAGGGACTGCTGATGGGTGAGTGATGGGGTTGTGGTACATTGAGCAGTGTGAGAGGTTGGTGATGTTGAGGATAGGAGATGCCATGTGGAAATGAATTCACTGACATTAACCACCCGAGTGAGCTCATTAAACCTCTTCTGGCTCTGCTGCCAGGTTCTCGGGGCCAGACTTCTTGCATTGACCTCCCTGACCACCTGCTCCCATTCCCTTCGGAGGGCGTTCCTTGAGGGTCTCCACCCCACCCCAAGGAAACATGGCCTCTCTCCTCCTGTCACCCATCATGACTAAGGCCTCTAGCACTACATTCGTGAGCCGCAAAGCCCTCCCCCTGTCCTGGCATCCCATTTACCTTGTCTACAATTGCAGCATTCGCAGTCAGCAGCAGTAGGCTCCTGCGATTCAGTGCAACTTCCCTTTAAGAGGGACAGACTGCCTTTAAGAGCGGAATCCTGGCAAACATCTGCCAGACCCTCACACAGCCAGGTCCCTCTTCAGCGTGCAGAGAGACAACAGTGCGGGTCACCCTCAGGGACATGTAGAATTCATGGAAATGTGGAGGCAGCAGGAAGTTTGTGTATCACCAGTCAGAATAGGAACGGGTACGGGAAGATCATAACCCCTCTGCCCAAAAAGCGATGCAAACCCGATTTTCTCGCTCTTTCTATTTCCCTTTCCCTCTTTCACACTGTTTTTCTCTCTCTCTCTCTATCTTTCTCCCTCTCTCTTCACTCTCTGTCATTGTTCATAGAATCAGAGATTGATGCAGCATAGAAGGAGGTTATTCGGCCCTTTGTCTCAGTGCTGTCTCTTTGAAAGAGCTGTTTAATTAGTTCCTCTCCCCTCCTCTTTCCCCGGATTCCTAATTATTTCCTTTTTCCTTTTCAAGTATTTGTTAAATTCTCTTTTGAAATATATTATTGAATCTGCTTCCACCAAGTTTTCAGGCAGTGAATACCAGATTCCAACAACTTGCTCTGTTAGAACATTTTTCGCATTTCACCTCTGATTCTTTGTCAATTACCTTCAATCTGTGTCTTATTAATACTGAACTTTCAAACACGGGAAACATTTTCACCTTAATTACCCTATCAAAACCCTTCATGATTTTGAATTCTATATGAAACTCCCTTTACCTTTCACTGCTCCAAAGAGAACAATCCCAACTTTTCCAATCTCTCCATGCAACTGAATTCCCAGATCCCTGGTACCATTCTAGTAAATCACCTCTGTATCTTCACTAAGTCCTTGACATCCTTACCAAAGTGTGGTGATCAGAATTGGACACAATTCTCCAGCTGGGACCTAACCAATGATGTGTAAAAATCAGCATTTCCTCTTGAGTTTTATTACTCTGTGCCTCTCTCTGTAACACCAAGGACACTACATGTTACATTCAAAGATCTGTGTGTGTACACCCCCAGGTCTCGCTCATCCTCCACCCACTTTATAATGGTACCATTTAGTTTATATTGTTTCTCCACATACTTCCTGCCCAAATGTCTCACTTCACACTTCACTGTGTTAAATTACATCTACCATGTTCCTGCCCATTTCACCAGTCAGTCTCTGTCCTCCTGAAGTTTGTTACAATCCTTCACACTGTTTGTTAACATTTCTGAGTTTCCTGCCATCTCAAAACTTTGACATTATCCCCTGTGTACACTCGCCCATTGCATTAACATACATCAACTGTGATCCCAACAGTGACACTGGGGAAACCCCACTGTACTTCCCTCCAGACTGAACAACAACCATTCTCCACTCCTCTCTACTTTCTGTCACTGGGCTAATTTCCTGCATGCTGTCATTGTAAATAAAATAAAACTTCCATTCATGTAGCGCCTTCATGATCACTGCATGTCCCAAAGCGATTTGCAATCAATGAGTACTTATTAAACCCTAGTCACTGTTGTAATATAGGAAAGATGGCAGAAAATTTCCACACGGCAAGCTCCCACAAGCAGCAATGTGATAATGATCAGATCTTTAACATCCACCTGAGAGGGCAGATGTTTGTTTAATGTTTCATTCGATAGACGGCACATCTGACAGTGCAACACTCCCACAGTAATGTCACTGCAGTGTCAGCCTTGAATCTTGTGATCAAGTCCTGTTACTTGATTCTTGCGATCAAATTACACTTGATCTTAGAAGCTTGTGACTGAAAGGGGAGAGTGCTACAAACTGAGCCACTGCTGTCATTGGTCCTTTAATCCCATGTGTTTCTAATTTGGTAACATGGTTGTGATGTGGTACTTTATCAAACGCCCGTTTAAAGGAATGGAATATTGGGAAAGTAGATGCAAGAACAATTATAGAAATATATAATAGCATTGCACTGAAGAAGGCCATTTGTTCCAACATGTCAGTGCTGGCCCTTTTGAAGATCTTCCAGTTAGTCCCACACCCTGGCTCTTTTTCTTATTCATTCATGGGATTTGGGCGTCACTGGCTTGGCCAGCATTTATTGCCCTTGTTGCACTTGAGAAGGTGATGGCGAGCTGCCTTCTTCAACGGCTGCAGTCCATTTGGAGTTGGTAGACCCACAGTGCTGTTAGGAAGGGATTTTGACCCAGCGACAGTGAAGGAATGGCGTAATAGTTCCAAGTCAGGATGGTGTGTGACTTGAACGGGAACTTGAAGGTGGTGATGTTCCCATGTATTTGCTGCCCTGTCCTTCTAGTTAGTAGAGGTCGTGGGTTCGGAAGGTGCTGTCTAAGGAGCCTTGGTGCATTGCTGCAGTGCATCTTGTAGATTGTACAAACTGCCGCTACTGTGCGTCAGTGGTGGAGAAGTGAATGCTTGTAGATGGGGTGGCAATCAAGCGGGCTGCTTTGTCCTGGATGAAGTCGAGCTTCTTGAGTGTTCTTGGAGCTGCACCCATCCATGCAATCGGAGAGTATTCCATCACTCACCTGACTTGTGCCTGGACAGCCTTTGGGGTGTCAGGAGGTGAGTTACTCACCTCTGGATTCCTAGCCTCTGATCTGCTCTTGTAGCCACGGTATTTATATGGCTACTTCGGTTCAGTTTCTGGTCAATGGTAGCCCCTAGGATGTTGATAGTGTGGGATTCAGCGATGGTGATGCCGTTGAATATCAAGGGGAGATGGTCAGATTCTCTCTTGTTGGAGATGGTCATTGCCTGGCACTTGTGTGGCACAAATGTTACTTGCCACTTATCAGCCCAAGCCTGGATATTGTCCAGGTCTTGCTGCATTTCTACACGGACTGCTTCAGTATCTGAGGAGTCACGAATGGTGCTGAACATTGTGAAATCATCAGTGAACATCCCCACGTCTGACCTTATCATTGAAGGTAGGTCATTGATGAAGCAGCTGAAGATGTTGGGGCCTAGGACACTACCCTGAGGAACTCCTGCAGTGATATACTGGAGCTCAGATCATTGACCTCCAAGAACCACAACCATCTTCCTTTGCACTAGGTATGACTCCAGCCAGCGGAGGGTTTGAGATAATGAGGTAAAGAGATCAGGAGCTGAGTGGCTCGAGTGGAACTTAAACTGAGAGTCACTGAGCATGTTATTGCTAAGCAAGTGCTGTTTGATGGCACAGTCGATGACACCTTCCATCACTTTACTGATGTGTGAGAGTAGGCTGATGGGGTGGCAATTGGCCGGGTTGGACTTGTCCTGCTTTCTATCTACAGGACATACCTGGGCAAGTTTCCACATTGCCGGGTTGATGCCAATGTTGTGGCTTTACTGGAACAGCTTGGCTCGGGGCGCGGCAAGTTCTGGAGCACAGGTCTTCAGTACTATTGCCGGAATATTGGCAGGTCCCATAGCCTTTGCAGTATCCAATGCCTTCAGTCGTATCTTGATATCACGCGGAGTGAATCGAACCCTGAGAAACAGTACTGGATACTCCCTCCACCTCCAGTCTGAACAATGACTGTTCACCACTTCTCTCTGCTTTCCTTCCCTGAGTCACTGTCATATCCACACTGACACTGCCACATTAATCCATGTCTTCCATTCCTGATAACAAGTCTATGAAATCTCATTTGATCACAGGCCTTTTGAAAATCTATATACATAAATGGAAATACACGAGTAGGGGCGGAACATGTTGGTATGGTCCTTAATGAATACTTTGTATCTGTCTTCACAAAAGGGGGGGACGATGCAGATATTGTGGTTAAGGAGGAGAAGTGTGAATTATTGGATGATGTCTACATAGGGAGCGAGGAAGTATTAATGGGATTAACATCCTTCAAAGTTGATAAATTACCAGGGCCAGATGAAACGTATCCTAGGCTGTCAAAAGAAGTGAGAGAGGAAACAGCAGAAGGTCTGACCATCATTTTCCAGTCCTCACTGGATACAGGTGTAGTGCCAGAGGATTGGTGAACTGTTAATATTGTACCTCTTTAAAAAGGGAGCAAGGGATAGACCGAATAATTGCAGGCCAGTCAGTCTAACCTCAATAGTGGGCACATTATTGGAATCTATTCTGAAAGACAGGATCGAATGTCACTTAGAAAGGCACAGGTTAATCACGGATAGTGAGCATGGATTTGATAAGGGAAGATATTGTTTGACCAAATTGATATAATTTTTCGAAGAAGTAGCAAGGATGATAGATGAGGGTAGTGCAGTTGATATGGTCTCTGTGGATTTTGGCAAGCCTTTTCACAAGGTCCCATGTTAAAAAAATAAAATCTCATGGAATCCAGAGAAATGCAGCAAGCTGGACACAAAATTGGCTCAGTGGCAGGAAACAAAGGGTGATTGTTGACTGGTGTCATACTGACTTGAGGCCTGTTTCCAGGGGCGTTCCATGGGGCTCAGCACTGGGTCCCCTTCTTTTTTGTAGTATCTATTAACGATTTGAACGTAAATGTAGAGGGCATGATTAAGATGTGTGCAGATGGTCCTCAGATTGGTCATGCGGCAGATAGCGAGGAGGATGGCTGTCGGCTGCAGGAAAAGATTGATGACAGAAAAGTGACAAATGGAATTCAACCTGGTAAGGTGATGCAACTGAGGAGGTCAAACAAGGCAAAGGAATAGACGATTAATAGGAAAATACTGAGAGGTGCAGAGCAAGTGAGGGACCTTGGAGTCAATGTCCACTGATCATTGAAGGTAGCAGGTCAGGTCGATAAGGTGCTTAAGAAGGCATATGGAATCCTTTCCTTTATTAGCTGAGGTATAGAATACAAGAGCAGGGAGATTATGCTGGAACTGGATAAACCATTGGTTAGGCCACAACTTCAGTACTGTGTGCAGTTCTCGTCGCCTCATTACAGAAAGGATGTAATTGCACTAGAAAGGATACAGAGGAGGTTTACGAAGATGTTGCCAGGACTGGAAAAATGCAGCTATGAGGAAAGATCAAATAGGCTGGGGTTGTTCTACTTGGAACAGAGAAGGCTGAGGGGAGATCTGATTGAAATGGACATAATTTGGTGGGGCCTGGATAGAGTGGAGGGGAAGAGTCTATTCACCTGAGCAGAGAGATCAGTGACTAGGGGGCAGTGACTTAAAGTGCTTGGTAGAAGGATTAGCGGGGAGTTGAGGAGAAAAGTGCTCACCCAAAAATACAAAATTGGCTCAGTTGCAGGAAACAAAAGGTAATTGTCAGAGTAAAAGCAAAATTCTGTGGATGCTGGAAATCTGAAGTAAAAACAAGAAATGCGGGAAATACACAGCAGGTCTGGCAGCATATGTGGAGGGAGAAGCAAATATAATGTTGCAGGTCAGTGAAGAAGGGTCACTGACCTGCAATGCTAACTCTGCTTCTCTCTCCACTGATGCAGCCAGACCTGCTGAGTATTTCCAGCATTTCTTGTTTTTAAGAAAGTGTAATTGTTGACGGATATTTTAGTGACTGGAGGACTACTTCCATTGGCATTCCATAGGGTTCAGTTCTGGGTCCCCTGTTTTTAGTGAGGGTCTAGAACTTACTGCCTGTAAGGATAGTTGAGGCAGAATCCCTCCACTCAGTCAAAAGGAGTCTGGATGTTCACCTCAAGTGCCATAATCTTCAGGGCTATGGATCAAATGCTGGAAGGTGGGATTAGAATAGGTGGATCATTTATCAGCCGGCACAGACACAATGTGCCAAGTGGCCTCTTTCTATGTCTTAAACTTTTCATGATTATATTACATGAAACACGCTATCCTCATTAACACTCACAGTTACGTCCTCAACGAACTCGAGCAAGATTATCAGAAATGATTTTCCATTAACCTATCCATGCTACTTGTCATTGATTAACCCATGTTTTTACAAGCAAGATATATTTTTGTGCTGGGTTATGACCTCCAGAAGTGTCCAACCACCAACGTTGGACTAATAGCTGCAGGGTTTATCCAACCTCTATTTTTCTAAACGGTGTAACATTTACAACCCTGCAGTCCTCTGGCATCACTCCCATATCCAAGGAGGATTGAAAGATTCTGTCCAGTGCCTCTGTTATTTCCACCATTCCTTCCCTCAGTAACTATCATACATCCCATCCAGACTGGATAAATGTTCTACTTTACTGCGGTACAAAATGTGTTGGATTGAAAGGTGTTAACTGAACCTGTTTGTTCAGTGACTGTAATTAATGTCAGTGTCCATGGATCTTAATCGTGTCACAGGAGGGTTTCCCTCTTCTATTAAGAAGGACTCCTTTCAACGTGTTATCCGATAGTGTCAGCGGGAGCATCAACCCCGGCACTAACAGGGATCAGCGGCTGCAGAGAGAGGGAGAGGATAGATCAGAATCTGAACAATAGATTGGAATGTTACAACAATGGGTCAGAATCTGAGAACAATGGATTGGAATGTTACAACAATGGACAGGAGTTTATCCTATTGGTTTGACCGTCTTACTGCAGATTATTTTTGGATAACATTAGAAGGGCGGATCTATTTTGCTCTGAAGACGATTCAATTTATTTGCTATCCCATCCTCGCTATTATTGATGTCCCTGGTAAGTCTCTTTATACAACTATTAGATTCATAAACCATATTTCACTGATCTGGTGTTCTTGTCATTTAAATCGTGAGAAGACTGAAACCGTTATCTTCAGTTTCTGTCACAAAGTCCATTCCCTGTCCATGATCTGTATCCCCCTCGCTGGCCATATTCTGAGGCTGAACCAGGAAGTTTACAACCTCTGGTATCTATTTAATGCTGAGCTGAGTTCATCTCCATATTCTCTCCATCCCCAACACTGCCAATTGTTATGGCCAGGTGAGGAGGGGTCAAGGTCGCTCGTCTTTATTTGACTGCAACAGTGTTTGTCCTTTATAAACAGTGAATATGCTTAACGTCTCAGTGAGTGTTTTACATTTTACCTTTGGTATGATGGTGAAGGAACCGATTGGACAAGTTCTCTTGACTTTAAACATGAAAGAGGTGAGTTTATTATACTTAACGATATAAACCCGATCTAAATAAAATCATTAAAATAAACAGAACACGTTTATGCACACACTCACACGAGAATCACACAGAAATAGATTACAGAGTGAGAAGTAAATTTGTGGTTGGATTGGAGTCCAGAATTAATATTTTTTAAAAAAAAACTCATTCTGTGAGGTTTGACCATTCCGTGGTCTTCCTGCTGAAGTTCTATCCTTGAAGTATTTGTCTGGTCAAAGTGCAGTTTGTGTCTGTTCCACATGGCTCAGGGGTTTCTTTGAGGCAGACTTGCAGGTGACTTTCTTCCCCTGGTTACCCTGTCTGTAGCAATCTGTAGGCTTTGAGAGCCCACAGTCGCATGTGGTTTTCAAATGTGTGAATTCATCTGGAGAGAGAGGCGGAGAGAGAGGGAGGGGTGTGGGGGGAACACAGCCCTTCTGCTTCAGCAAATTTTGAATCATTGACTTGCCTGTTTTTGTCCAGGGACAACTCCCATCTTTCACAGAGATAGACAGACAGTCTCCTGCCTGCCTCAGTGTATTCTCTGGACCCTTCAAATGAGATTCAAGGTGCGGAACTGCTATCTCCCCAGGGCTCAGGATACCAGTATTTGCTCTCGGAGGAGTTTGCTCTTTCAAAGTCAATGTGTCAGGATGGCCTTGTATGTCGTGTTAATGAATGTAATCTTAGGTAATTCAATCACTGGAGCAAGCCAATGATTTGGGTCCAGGTTCATCAGACATGTGTCTCCTATTGTCGGCCTTAGAATGTGAAAAGATGTGTCACATGCAAATTGCGGTGGGCATCTTGGATGCCATGTTTTTCAAGGTTAACTGCAAGATTTGTTTTCTATTAAAAGTTTACTGTAAGTTTCCAAACGATGAATTACATTTCATAATTTGGCATATTGCGTTATCTTGACACCGCCGCAGCACACGGGGAAAAATGTGATAACAAGAACATTTCATTGCAGAATTGTGGGAATAAAAAGAAGAAAGCACACATTCATTCTCAATAATCACTTCTCAAACTGACATATTAATCTCAGAATTACTGCAGCTGACATTGTCTGTCACAGTTGTACTGATTTAATTTTTTGGTGTTTTGTCTAGGATGGTTATGTGTCGGGTTCGACCCTGGACATTGCATCAGCGATTACATGGCATTTTTTCTATCCTGAAATGAAACCTTAACCATTCAGGTTCCTTCACCTTGATAATCTTTCTACCTAAACCGACAGTGTGTAATAAATTGTTGTTTCAGACGCTGTGAGGTGTCTGAGATTTCCTCTGGGCCTTTGTTCTTGCTGAGTTCGGCTTTGAAATTGTTGGGTTTGATCAGCTTTGTGTTTGGGTCCTAATTATTGGGTTCTTCAGTGGGCAGATCCACACTAACCTTACTTTTAGCTTTCTGGTGAGGTACACAAGTGCTGTTTACTTTAGGGTATTTTCCCGTCCCTTTTCCCTCTACTATGGGGAGCATCATTTTTCTAACCGGCCCCATGTCCTCTGGCATTTTATGGCGCGCAGGTGGCTGTCCATCCTTCACTGCACTCTCCTGTGGCACCTCGACTCCGTGAGGCATCTCCCTCACTATTGGCTTGCCTTTTTGGGAACTTTCCTTTGTCATTGCGTGTTTCTGTAAATGCTGTTAGCAGACTTTTTAGGTTGCCTCATTGACCAGCATTTAACAAGGAGAGCGTGGGGTCCAATTTATCTCACATTTCAGGGTTGGCTAATTGGAGAGTAGGGGATTCCAGTTGGGAATCCTCCTGGCCCTCCTCTAACCTGTCCTCATTGTCCTTTTCATTCCTTTGCTCCTGACAGTCTGCCAGATCTGTACTTGTCTGTCCTCTCCACAACCTTTGCTTTTTTCCTTTGGTGTGGGTGTCAATTAAATAATTTACCTGACTATTCCTTTTGCCACTCGATATGGACCACTGAATAGGGATTTCAGGGGTTCACCCTGCATTGGGAATAGCAGCAATACATGGTCTCTGTCCTGAAACGTTGTTGCCTTGGCATTTTTGCCTGCTTACCTTTTCATAACTGCCTGGGAGATCTGTTGGTATTCTTGAGCAATTGCACAGGCTGTCGTGAGACTGGAGCATGGAAATGTAGTCTAACATGGAAGACTCATCCCTGTGTCCCAAAACCTTCTCCTTGATTAGTTTAAGAGGACTTCTCACCTCGTGTCCATAAACTAATTCAAAGAGACTAAAGCCAGTGGACTCAGTGGATAAGTTCCTGGTAACCAACAGGTGAAATCCCATCCCTTTGTCCCAGTCTTGGGGTTACTCATAGCAGTATGGCCTGATCATTGTCTTTAGGGTCTGGTGGTACTGCTCCAAAGCCCGTTGTGACTGTGGGTGGTAGACTTTAGCTGGGTTATGTCCAGAATACCAATGACGTTTTCAAAAATACTGGACGTAAAATGTGGGCCCTGATAAATCTGAATCTCAGCAGGCAGCCCATAACGGGTTAGCCCCTCCACCACTACCTTGGCAGAGATAGTTCTTCGGGGCAATGGTCTCTGGGAATCGGGGCACCACATTTATAATGGTAATAAGATACTGGTAGTCCCGTTTTGTTTTGAGCAGCTGTCCCACATAATCCACGAGCATTCTGCTGAAAGGTTCCCCCAAATCTGGTATGAACATTAGGAGAGCAGGTTTTATTGCAGGTTGGTTGGGTCTTCCCCGCAACATGGCAGGTGTGACCAGTTTTCTAGAACTCTACCACATCTTTGTGGAGTTGTGGTCAGTCAAAATGCTGTCTTACGTGAGCTTTAATTTTTCATACATCAACATGTACAGTCATTGGAAGTTCGTGGGCCAGTAATATTTCTTTAAGGGTCCTCAGCGGCACCACTATCTGGTGAACCACTGTCCACTCTTCATCCGCAGGTCTGTGAGGAGATCTCCACTTCCTCTCCAGCACCACATTCTTTAAATAGTAGCACTCTGCAACTCCCTCTGCTTCAGTTTTGGTTTGGACAGTATGTGCAATATTTTAACACTGGGTGGAGTTGTTGAGCCTCAACTAAGGAAGATCTGTTTGACACATCCTTTGTGTTCTCTACCTTCCCAAAGAAGGTTTCAGACAACCAGACAGTAGGGTCATCCGTCTCCAGTGACAATTCAGCCACCTCTGATGGGGATTGTTTCGCCATGGACCGAGTCACCACACAATCAGGGAGAATGCCGGGGAACTTCTCCTGTAACTGCTCTGTGTCCCTGATCTCTTGTGGGCGCTCCAGAACTTTTGTGGAAGCTGCCACATTTTCCCTACCAGATCAATACCCAGGAGCAGGTCCCCATGGCTACTGGTCCTGAAAATAGGTCGCACTCCAAGTGCACCCAATATAAAGGTATGGACATATACTGTCTTCCAATAACATTCGCTGACACTCCTGCATTCACTGCACTCTCCGAGAAAGGTCATGCCTTTTCCCAGCAGAAGGGGTTGGGTGGCCCCTTTATCCCTGAGTATGACTAGGGCTTTCTTACCTCACTGAAGGGGTATAGGGTAACTGTTCCCTGGGATTCAAAATCCTAGTAACGCTCAAGGATTTTGTTAAGTTTTCCCACACTCTCTGTGGTGGGGTTACTGTGTCTGACTGTTACAGTTAAAGGAACAGCCTGACCTGCTGTGCTTTCAATCAGGGCCCGTTTTCCTGCACTGATCGGGTGGACCCTGACTAATCCTACAGGTTTTCCCCATCACTTCCAGCTTTCAATCGATGGCGACCTGCGTTACTGCAGTGGAAACACACAGATCATCGGCCATTACTCCTGCTCTCAGTACCGTCCTATTTGGCCTGAGTGTGGGCCCCTGTGTGTCCAGATTTTCCTCCTTGCCAGTGGTTGTGCAGGCTCGTATCACCCTCCCACCTTTTATTCCCGGGTCTTTGGGGTGACTAGGGAATGCATTTCCTTTGGGGTTAAGGCCTTGTGTACATGGAAAAAATCATCATCCAACCTTCCTGGCTCTTCAAACCTTTTTTTCCTCTGTGTGGGTTTTAATGGGAGCGGGAGCGAATTTTTGAACTCCTTGAGAAGGATCACCACTCTGAGGTTTACATATGTGGGCTATATCCTGATTCTCCGTATCTACTAGTCAGAGGCAAACATCAAAACGGACTGTAAAATCTTCTATAGGTACGTAAAAAGGAAACGTTTGGGTAAGTCGTGTATGTGTCCATTACAGGCAGAGTCAGGGGAATTTATAATGGGGAATCGAGAAATCGCAGAGAAGCTAAATGATCACTTTGTGTCTGTCTTCACTGAGAAAGATACAAGAAATCTCCCAGAATTAGAGATCCAAGGGATTAGGGGGAATGAGGAAGTGAAGGTAATTAATATTAGTAAGAAGTTTGTGTTGGAGAAATTAATGGGGTTGAAGGTTGATAAGTCCCCAGGACCTGATATTCGAAATTCCAGAGTGTTGACAGAGGTAGCTATGGAGACAGTGGGTTCATGGGTGATCACCTTCTGGAACGGTTCCAGCATATTGGAAGGTCGCAAATGTCACCCCACGATTTAAGAAAGGAGGGAGAGAGAAAACGGGGAAATACAGATCTGTTAGCCTGACATCAATAGTAGGGAAAATGGTAGAATCTATCATAAAGGATGTGAAAAATGGATAATTGCATAATAATGATCTAATTGGGCATCGTCAACATGGATTTATGAATGGGAAATCATGTTTGATGAAGCTGTTCGCGTTTTTTGAGGATATTAGTAACAGAATTGATAGCGTGGAGTCGGTGGACGTAGTATATTTGGATTTTCAGATGAATTTTTGACAAAGTCCCCCACAAGAGGTTGGTTAGTAAAATTAAAGCACATGGGATAGGACGTAATATACTGGCATGGATTAAGTATTGGTTCACAAGCATAAAACAGAGAGTCGCCATAAATGGGTTATTCTCGCTTGGGCAGGCTGTGACTAGTGGGGTAAGTAAAATGGAAACATTTGGGTGAGTACTTGGGCCCCATCTGTTCACAATATGTATCATTGATTTAGATGTGGGGACCAAAGTAATATTCCCAAGTTTGCAGGTGATACAAAAAGATGTGGGAATGTATGTGCTGTGAGGAAGGTGCAAAGCGGCTTCAAGGGAATTTGGACAGACTTCGTGAGAGGGCAAGAACGTGGCAGATGGAATATTATGTGTAAAATATAAGGTTATCCACTTTGGAAGGAGGAATAGATGTGCAGGGTATTTCTTGAATTGTAAGAAATTAGAAAGTGTAGATGTACAAAGGGATCTGGGTGTCCTTGTCAATAAGTCACTGAAAGTTGACATGCAGGCACAGCAAGCACTTAAGAAGGCTAATGGTATGTTAGCCTTTATCACAAGGGAATTTGAGTACAGAACTAGTGAAGTCTTGCTTCAATTGTATGGAACATTGTGAGACCACACCTGGAGTACTGTGTGCAGCTTTGCTCCCCTTACTTTGGGAAGTATATTATTGCCATAGGGGGAGTGCAACGAAGATTCACTAGACTTGTTCCTGGCATGGCAGGACTGTCCTATGAAGATATTGGGAAAACTGGGCCTGTATTCTCTAGAATTTCGAATAATGAGAGGTGATTTCATTGCAACCTACAACATAATTAAATGGATCGACGGGTTGATGCAGCTAAGATGTTTCCCCTGGCTGTGGAGTCTAGAACCAGCAGAGACAATTTCAAAATATGGAGGAAGTCACTTAGGACAGAGATGAGGAGAAATTTCATAACTTAGGGGGTTGTGAATCTTTGGAATTCTCTACCCCAGAGGGCTGTGAAAGCTCAGTCATTGAGTATGTTTGAAGCAGAGATTGGCAGATTTCTAAATGCAAATGACATAAAGGGATATGGGGATAGTGTGGTAAAAAGGAATTGAAATAGTTGATAACCCATGATCGTATTGAATGACGGTACAGACTAGATGGGCTGAATGGCCTACTCCTGCTAATAGGTTCCGAAGCTGCTTGACTCTTTCAAACTGGAGGTAAGTTCGCTCAGGCTACTTTCGTAGTGTTCCGAGTTTTTGGTGGTACGCTTCTGATACTATCTCATATGCACCCTGGATAGCATTTTTAATCATCTCATAATCTGAAGAACTTTCATCTGGCAACAGCGAATTAACCTCATGGGCGTATCCTGTTACTTTGCCTAATAAAAACAGTGTCCAGCTCTCTGCTGGCCATTTCAGCTGCTTTGGAAGTTTTTCAAAGTTTTTCAAAGACAAAAAATTGTGCCACATCCTCCTCATGGAACTTTGGAATGAAGTGGGATAACTTTAAGAGCTCAGCACATGGTCCTGAGCTAGGGGCAGCTCCCTCACTAGCTGTGCCTTCAGTGGGTGTACTGGTCGTCCTCCAGTTGTTTGAGCCGCCTTAACTCCCTTTCCTCCTTCCCCTTCTGGAACACTTTTACTTTTTCCCTTTCTTGACGCTCACTCTGCTCTTTCTCGCTCTCTCTGGAATTCTAATTCTAGTCTATTCTGTTCTCGTTTGACCTTAGCTAATATTATTCTATCTGTTAGTGATTCTAACTCTGTTTGAGCCTTCAGCTTCAAGTGAAAAATGGTTGGTCACAGGTCTTAGGATTTCGGGTTTCTGAGCTTTTGGACGGAGGGTGATCCCTTATGGTCCAGCTACATTACTCAACTTTTCAACAGGCAGGGATTTTAACCTGTCCCATGTTCTTTCCCTTTGTATGTAACTCATTTTCTGCCAATGTAACTCCTTTATTCAAAAAGGGAGGGTGACAGAAAGCAGGAAAAATTAGGAGGGGCATAGATAGGGTAGAGAAGAAGAAACTTTTCCCTTAGCAGAGGTGTCAATAACCGGGGGGCATTGATTTAAGGTAAGGGGCAAGTGCTTTCGAGGAGATTTGAGGAAAAAATATATTTCACTCAGAGGGTGGCTGGAATCTGGAACATACTACCTGAAAAGATGGTAGAGGCAAGAACCCTCACAACATTTAAGAAGTATTTAGATGAGCACTTGAAATGCCATAGCATACAAGGTTACAGGCCAAGTGCTGGAAAAGGGGATTAGAATGGACAGGCTTGATCGCTGGCACAGATGGAGTGGGGCGAAGGAACTGTTTCTGTGCTGTAAAACTCTGTGCATCTGTGACACTTCCAATTTCTCATTTGTTGTTGCCTTACGATCACTAGAACCTCCAGATTTCTATTCCAGCCAGGTGAGGAGGGGTCCCAGGCTCTCCTCTTGTCCTATCTTTTATTTCGCTGCAGCGGGGCTTATTCCTTTTTAGTAGTGGACATGCTGACCATCTCAGTGAGCATTTTACCTTTTATCTTTGTTGTGATCGTGGAAGAACCAATCAGACAAGTTTTCTTGATTTTAAACAAGAGGCGAGTTTATTATGCTTAACAATCTAAACTAAATCTAAATTAAATAATAAACAACGACCCATTCATGCATACACACACAGACATACAAATCACACAGAAATAAATTATAGAGTGAGAACTAAATTTCTATTCGGATTAGCGTCCAGAATAAATTATAAATAAATCAAAATCTGTGAAATTGGGTAATTCTGTGGTCTGCCCCTTTGCCTCCCTTATTTATAAGTGTCATGTCATCTGCCAGAGTTTAAATTATGTTGTTTTACATATACGTTTATGTCACTTGTATATTTATCTATGTGTCATGAAGAGCACTGGTTTTAATACTGACCCCTGAGAAACAGCACTGTATCCTCCCCCTCCCCCAGTCTGAACAATGTCTGTTCACCACTTCTCTCTGCTTTCTGTCCCTGAGTCAGTGTTATATCCATATCATCACTGTCACATTAATCCATATGTTATATTTTTCATAACAAGTCTATGAAATGTCATTCGATCACAGGCCTTTTGATAGTCCAGATACATAACAGGAAACACACTGTCCTCATCAACACTCACAGTTATGTCATCAAATAACTTGATCAAGATTATCAGGCATGATTTTCCATTAACAGATCCGTACTCTTTGTCATTTAATATCACATGATTTTCCAAGAATGGTATATTTTTGTACTGGGTCACGGCCTCCAGAAATTTCCAACCACTGACATTAGACTGACTGGTCATTAGTTATAGGGTTTATCTAATGTCTCCTTCTTTAAACAGCTTGTAACAGCTTTGTCATCACTCCCAAATCCAAAGAGGATTGAAAGCTTCTGGCCAGTACGTCTGCTATTTCCACATTCCTTGCCGCAACAAACCTCATATATCCCATCTAGACTGGGTAAATCTTCAACACTATTATGGTATAAAAAGTGTTGGATTGAAAGGTGTTAACTGAACCTGTTTGTTCATTGACTGTAATTAACGTCAGTCTCCAAGGACCCGAATTGTGTTACTGGAGGGTTTCCCTCTTCGATTAATAACGGACTCCTTCCAATAGTGTCAGTGGGAGCATCACCCCAGGCACTAACAGAGGTCAGCGGCTCCAGAGAGCGAGAGAGGAGAGATCAGAATCTGAGAACAATAGATTGGAACATTACAATAACAGGTCAGAATCTGAGAACAATAGATTGGAATGTTACAACAATGGGTCAGAATCTGAGGACAATAGTAAAATAAAAGCAAAATACTGCGGATGCTGGAAATCTGAAACAAAAACAAGAAATGCTGGATTCACTCAGCAGGTCTGGCAGCATCTGTGGAAAGAGAAGCAGAGTTAACGTTTCGGGTCAGTGACCCTTCTTCGGAACTGACAAATATTAGAAAAGTCACAGATTATAAACAAGTGAGGTGGGGGTTGGGCAAGAGATAACAAAGGAGAAGGTGCAGCTTCTCCTTTGTTATCTCTTGCCCAACCCCCACCTCACTTGTTTATAATCTGTGACTTTTCTAATATTTGTCAGTTCCGAAGAAGGGTCACTGACCCGAAACGTTAACTCTGCTTCTCTTTCCACAGATGCTGCCAGACCTGCTGAGTGAATCCAGCATTTCTTGTTTTTGTCTGAGGACAATAGATTGGAATGTTAAAACAATGGACAGCAGGAGTTTCTCCTATTGGTTTAGCGTCGTTACTGCAGATTATTGTTGGATAACATTGGATTTTCGGATCTATTATGCTCTGAAGATGATTCAAACGATTTACTATCCCATCCTCGCTATTATTGGTGCCCCTGGTAAGTCTCTGTATCCAACTATTAGATCTATAAATCATATTTCACTGATTTATTGTTCTTGTCATGTAAATCTAGGGAAGACTTAAGCCACAGTCATTAGTCTCTGTCTCACATTCCACTCTGCATCCACTATCTGCATTCCCCTCCCTACCCAATGTCTGAGGCTGAAACAGACTGTTTGGAACTTCTTTGTTATATTTATACCTGAGCTGAGTTCATTGCCATATTCTGCCTATCACCAACCCTACCTGCTACTACCTGTCTAATATCACCCGCCATCACCTCTGCCCATCTGATAATCAACCCTCATCTCTGCCGTTGTTAAATCCACACTTAACTATTCCAATTCTATCCTGGTCACCCTCCCAGATATCAACCTGCATAAACAACAGCCCATCCAGAACTCTGCTGCCTATATCCTAACTCAGACCAAATCCCGATCACCCATTACTTCTGTGCTTACTGATCGACATTGACTCCGTGCCTGGCAGCACCTAAATTTTAATATTCTCATTTTTGTGTTTGAGTCCCTCCATGGCCTCACCCCTCCAATTAGTCCCATTTCCCTTCCATTTCACATATTCTTGTAAATCTTATGCCTTCAAGTCTTTTTCCAATTCTCTTTTAGAAGTGAGCTGTTTTCACTCTATTTCTTCTCCTGCTTTGATTTTCACTCGATGACGTTTCACTCTATGACGGCACTGGTGCCAACGCTATGGAAACCTGGATGTATAAAGTGATGTGAACTGCACGGCCGGCCACTTCTAGTGTGGCCAGCACAGTGCCCCATGCTGGGCAGGGAAATAGCCTGGTTATACTGTGCATGAGCTGTTCGTGTGAGGAACGGTTTGAATTCACGTCAATCTGCCATTCCGACAGCTTTGATGTACGTCTTTGAAACTTGGTCTGTGCATGTCCACTGACAGCCTGTGTTAGTCACTCTCAGCTGAACATACATTCAGCAGCACGAAGGACCCCCTCTGGTGTTATTAAAAGGACCAGGAATCCAACGTACAGGTGAGGGGCCTGTGATTACTTTTGCTGTTGTAAAGTTAGTGGAGGTGCTGTGGATGGTTTTCTGGAGGTTGTGTTGTGAGCTGCTGCAGACATTCAGGAAGGGCAGAGGATTTGGTGAACCAACTCTGGACGAGGTATCGGGACTGCAGTTAAAGTATTTCTTGGTCTGTCACATGACCAACAAATGGAGCAGAGGCTGCAGAGAGGACAAGCTCTGCAAAGAGGAAGGAGGAGGAGGCTCTGCCCTACTCACCCCGGGTTTTCCAAGAGCACTTTTCCTACCTACACCTAAGCCAGGAGCAGTGTGTGAGGTGACTCTGATTCAATAAAGAGGTGGTCACAGAGCTGTGTCACCTCCTGTAACATAACCTGGGGCCTCACACCAGGGTGAGGACGGAGTTTTCAGTGGCTGTTAAGGTCACAGTTTCATTGAACGTCTATGTATCTGGATTTTTACAGGCAGGAGCATGAGACAAATTCAAGGTAGAGATGTAGATATCGATGTAGTCATAAAATAATTTCCGACATAAAAGGAGGCCATTCTACCCCTCCAATCTGGAACAATCCAGTCATTCCCACTCCCCCTCTCAATCCCCGTTTTCCTGCAAGTTCACTTTCTTCAGGTGGCCATCCAGTTTCCTGCTGAAATCATTGACAGTCTTGTCTTCCACCACCCTCCTGGGCAGTGAGTTACAGCTCATTATCATCCACTGTGTAAAAAAGTTCTTCCTCATCTTCCCCTGCATCCGTTACCCAAAACCTCCCATCTGTGTCCCCTAGTCCGTGTTTCATCAGTTAATGGGAACAGTTTTTCCTTGTCTATCTTATCTAATGCTGTCATAATCTTGTAAACCTCTATCAAATCTCTCTCAATCTCCTTTACTCCAGGGAGAACAACTCCAGCTTCTCCAAACTAACCTTGTAACATCGATAGCATAGATAGATGGGCATTTGCTCTGTTTATAAACCCGTGCCATTCCTGCACTGTATGTGTTTGATGGGGCAATGTAGAGGGAGCGTTACTCTGTATCTAACCCCGTGCTGTACCTATCCTGGGAGAGTTTGATGGGGACAGTGTGGAGGGATATTTACTCTATATCTCACCCCGTGCTGTACCTATACTGGAAGAGTTTGATGGGGACAGTGTAGAGGGAGATTTACTCTGTATCTAACCCCGTTTATTTTTCTCCCGCTTTTATATATCCCATATTGAGCGGGCCTTTATTCCTCAGGCCCGCTTTATATACATATTTAAATTTTTAAAATAACCTCTAATTATTAACAGATAAATAAACAAAAGACTCAAATTAAAATGCCATTCTCGGGTCGATGATGCACTCCAGTCCCTGTGGTGCCCACTGGTCCCAGAAGGCCTCAAGCGTACCGGCCGACACTGCATGCTCCTTCTCCAGGGACACCAAGGCGCGAACGCAACCGCGGAAGAGGGGCAGGCAATTCGGGAGGACGGACCCCCCCGACGGCCCGCAGCCTGGACCTGTGAATTGCCACCTTTGCCAGGCCCAGGAGCAGACTGACGAGGCGATCCTCCTCCCGGCCCATGCCCCTCCGCACCGGGTGCCCAAAGATCAGGAGCGTGGGACTGAAGTGCAGCCAGAACGTGAGGAGCAGCCCCTTCAAATACTCAAAGAGGGGCTGCAACCTCCGTATAAATGTGAAACACGGACTCGTCCAGGCCGCAGAAAGTATAACTGGCCTGGGAGTCTGTGAGCCCACGTAAAAGTCTGCTGCACGGGACCGCCCTGTGCAATACGCTCCACCACAGGTCCCCGAGGTAAACGGGGATGACTCCCGCGTAGAGAGACCTCCATCGGGGTTTCCCCTCGCCGCCAGATGGCAAGGCGGACCGCCTGGGCGTGTCCGGCTGGCTGAAGAAGACGAGCAAATGGAGAGTGTGCAGGAGCAGCCCGTACAGGAAACCCCTCTATGCTGACTGGAATGGCACGGAGGGCATTTTCCGAGAGGCGGCTCGGGTTGTGTGGGACTGGCTCCTGAGGAGGGTTTCAGGGCCTGGGTCTGATGAGCGCTCCACTCTCCCGAGGCCAATCGCCACCCACCGTGAGGGGCATCCCAGGTGCTTCGGCTACTCCTCTGCCCACTGGTCCGACCGTGGAGTAGGCCGCCCGGACAGCCGAGGTGCTCTCCTCAGCTGGCGAGGGAGCACCCTGACTGGAGGCGACCATGTTCCAGACTCAGAATAGATCCCGATAAAAGACAGGCAACTCCCTCAGAGAGGCGCGGCTAACTGACTCCACTGGGAGCTGCGTGTCATCTTGAAGGCAGTGACACAGGTGGAAAAAATACGTCGCCAGCGCACACCATCTGGGAGGACGCTCGACGTACAGGTATCTCTGCAGGGTCCGAAGGTGGAGAGTCGCAGCCTGGGTGCGGACGTACACCAGCGACTAGCCGGCCTCCTCCATTGGGAGACTCAGGACCGCGGCAGAGACCCTGTGTTTCCTCTTGCCCCAGAAGAAATCGACGAATTTCTTCTGGATCTTGGTGGCTAATGCAGGGGGCGGGGCCAAAGTGACCAACCGGTACCACAGCATGGAGGCCACTAGTTGGTTTATGACCAGCGCTCGGCCCCTGTAGGAAAGCACTCAGAGCAGTCCTGTCCGGCGCCCCAGCCGAGTGGTGTCTTTCGCCTCCAACTCCTGCCAGTTTGCCAGCCAGGCTTCGTCAGGAGGGCTAAGGTGGACTCCCAGATAGAGCAGATGTGTGGTGCTCCACACAAAAGGTGTCAACTCTTCCGGCATGGAGTCCACCCATCACTGACCCACCAGGGGTCTGGAACATTTCTCCCATTTGATGCTCCTGGAGGACGCGGCAGAAAAGGACTGCTGGCAGTCGCGCATCCTCCACAGGTCAACGGGATCTGTGACCGTGAGGAGCACGTCGGCGGCGTAAGCCGAGAGGACCACCCGCGTGGCTGGCTCGCGCAGAGCCAATCCCGTCAACCTCCTGCGAAGCAGGCACAGGAAGGGCTCCACGCAGTTAGTTTGCAATTGATCGGAGATGACGCACTCCTCTCCCAAAACAAAGGGGTGCCATCAAGGACCCGTTAACATTGACTGGACACTCTGCGGTGGCGTATAAAAGTCGGACCCGGGCCGCAAAATGCGGCCCGAGTCTGAAAGCGCGCAGAGTCCCGAAAAGGTGTTCATGATCCACCCTGTCGAACACCTTCTCCTGATTGAGGGAGAGAAAGGCGACCGACTGACCAGTCCTCTGGGAAAGATTGATCAGGTCCTGGACTAGGTGGATGTTGTGCCAGATGGACCAGCCTGGGACCGTGTAGGACGGGTCGTGGTAGATCATGATTGCCATCACGGAGCCCAGGCAGGTTGACATACCCGGGAAAAGATCTTATAATCCATGTTGAGGAGGGAGACTGGACGCCAGTTTTTAAGCAGGGAGAGATCGCCCCACTTCGGCAGCTGGACGTTGACTCGGTCGCCTGCCTTTCCCCCAGGACCAGCGTGTAATCCTCCCCCAGGACGTTCCAGAACGCCCTGAGAAACTCCATGGTCAGCCCGTTCAGCCTCGGGGATTTGCCCGTCGAGAGCGGCTGGAGGGCGCTGGTCAACATGAGTGGAGCCTCCAATCCTTCGACGCCCTCTGGGCTGCCCTGCGGCAAGTCTTCCCTCAAAAATCTGCGCGCCTTTTCGCTGGACGGATCCGGAGAGAAAAACGCACTGAATTAAGTACGGACCAGGAGGCCCATTTCCTCCAAATGTGTGACAGAGGATCCGCCGTCGGCCAGCAGCTTACGGAGTAGCAGAAGGGTGAGGCGCGGTCTAAATCTTCCAGGATCTGGATACGTGACTTCACATCCACCCCTCAGGACCCTTTGAGATGCAGGTCCCTCAGCGCAACCTTCTTGCCCTTATATGCCTGCCACAGTGCCGGGTCCACCACGGCATGACAGAGGCATGACTCCAAGTCGAGCACCTCCCTCTCTAGGCGCCCGATCTCGGCTTCCCGCCTCATGGTTCGCGTGCTCCTGACAGAAGACACGGATGTGAGTCTTCCCACATCCCACCAAAGCCTCAAGGAGGGGAAGCCTCCCCGCTTCCTTCTCCAGTCGGCACCGAATCTACGGAACAAGTCCCAGAATCGTTCTGCCTCCAGCAGCCAGTTGTTAAAGTACCAGGACCCGGACCCCGCCCGCTTTCAAGCGGAGTAAATACGCCCCCTTTAGGTGGTTGTCCGAGCACGGCACCAGCCGCATGGAGGTTGCCGAGAAGCTGGAGACGTATGCCTGCAAAAAGTAGAGACGGTCGATTCGGGACCCTCCTCCTCCAGACCTCCATGTGAAGGCGCTGGAGTCGGGATGGAGATTCCGCCAGACGTCTACCAAGTTGAGGGAGCTGATCAGTTCCCTCAACTTCTCCACCGACGCTTGGCCGCTCTGAGGACCAGAGCGATCCCCCACCTCGAGGGTGCAGTTAAAATCCCCTCCCAAGGATGATGCACTCGCCGCTATCGATGGAGCTCAAGAGAGCGGACACTTCTTCAAAGAAGCGCCCTTGCAACGCACCGGGCCTGGGCGTGTACACGTTCACAAAGTCGAGCGGCACGCTACCCAGGCGAACGGTGACGTGGAGTAAGCGGCCCGGCACTAGCTCCTTGACACCCAAGAACTCCGGCTGAAAAGTCGGGGCCAACAAGATACCCCACTAGAATTAGGGGTGTGGTGACTCATGTAGACCCCACCCTGCCACTCCAGGAGCCAGGTGGCTTTGTCTCCCGGAACGGTGTGGGTCTTCTGCAGAAAGCTCACCCGGACCTCCCTTCCCTAAGGACTGAGGGATTGTGAAATCTGCAGTGAGACCCTCTGCTGCCCTTGATGTTGAGGTTGGCTATGGTTATCTTCATGTCAAAGGTACTTAAAAGCGGTCTCCAACACCTCACTGTGAGGAGGGAGTGGAAGTGCACCTGGCCTTCCATTCCCCCAACAACCCATTGAGGAGCACATGAAAGCGCCGCCTCTCAACCGAATTCATGCTTGCAGGCTTTCCCGCTTTCTTGAGGGCGGCACGAACGGACTGGATGATCAGCGCCAGACTTGACCAACGGCAGAGGGCCAGCTGAGCCTTATTGCGGCAACCGCTGCAAGCCGTGAGGAATTCCCTGAGTTCCACCGTGGGGATGACACAATGGGAGGTACGAAGGACTCCACCACCTCACTGGCGATGGAATCAAGGTCATCCTCCGTGCCCCACACCGAGTCTCCATCCTCCTCCGGTCATCACCGCCGGAGGCCAAAACGCCCACTACAGACTGTGGGACGGACGCCCCGGCCTCGCCAGCTGCTCCCACCTCTGTCATGATCCCACCTCCAGGAGTCTTCTCTGGGTTCTACTGTGAAACTGGAGCCTGTGGGCAGCAGCGGTTCAGGTACCCCCCTCCACCTCCGTCCCCAGGCCAATGTGTCGTCCAGGGGATATTGGAGTTCCCGACTCTGGAAATCCAGCCAGAGCCGAGAACAGAAGCAGAGAGAGGAGGCGATCTCCCGCGCTGCCAGCACCCACAGGTCCAGAAGATGGGCAGCATTTTCGGTTACAACCCGGTCTGGAGTCTTCTGGTAGTGAGTGGATTCTGGCTGGGAGGGCCGACACATTGGGGCCTTCCCCACCTCTCCACTCAGGGCACCCGACCCAGTGGCAGAATGGGAGGCGTCCCCAGGCTCCCCCACCAAAAGTAGGGCTCCACTTGTTCCCACAGGAGGAGCTGCATGTAGAGGGGCCTCCCCCTCCCCTTCATCCTGAAGAATAGGGAGAACCTGCCCAGACTTTGCAGCCTTCATGTTGGTGGTGGTGGCAGGGGGAACCTGCACCTCAGAGCCCTGTGTTACCTCTGTGGAGGGGTGCCTTCTCCTCTTTTTCCTGCTAAGGCGCATAGGCTCAGAGACCTCCATGTCATCAGAGGCCTCAGTCTCCGCACCCTGCATTTTTTAGTTACTCTGGGCCTGAGCCCAGCCCTGGGACAGTTGAATTCCCTGGGAGCGGGCCTTGGGCTGAGCTCAGGCTCGGGTTGTGTCATGGTGTCCAGGGGACGAGCCTCTCGGTGTTTACTTTTCCTCCATGCCTTTCTTCCACCAGGACGGGCATTTCCCTCCCCGCTGGAGGTTGTGAAAACCATAGCCTCCGGAACCGACTGAGCAGTGTCTGTGGAATGAGTGATGGGAGTGGGAGGTGGTGCAGTGGCGCCACACTGGGCCGCCGAGGTGGAAATGGTGGACGAACATAGTCCACCCCCTTGCAGATGTGGCACCGCGCCCCGTCCGAGGTCCAGAAGAGGCGGTAGGCCGTCCCCTGGAACTCTACATCGAAATCGCCCTCCAACACCTCCTCCCACGCCAGCTGAAAATATAGCTGGCGGCGGAAGGAGTAGACATGCCGGAGGCTGGGCTCCCAAAGACCGAGAGGGACTGGGGGGAGCCCCGACCTTACCTCCCCCAGATGGTGCCTATTGGGGAGGAGGAGCTCACTGGTAAGGAAGGGCGGGACAGTTGATAATATTATCTGCTGCGCAGTTGCCCCAAGAGGGTCCACCAGCAGGAAATCCCTACCCACAGTGAGCCCTTTATTCAGGGACAGGGACATGGCCTGCTCGGACTTCAGGAAGAACACAGCCTTCCCCTACATTTTTGAGGCTGCCACAATGGTCGAGGGGCCGAAAACCTCGGCCATTGCCTTCACACAGGCCTCTATCGACATATTGGGATGGGTGTAACTCTTCACCCCATGCTTCGATGTCAATATTCTAAATGGTGACAGAGCCACAGGAGCAGCTGCTGCAGCTGCTGCAGCATCAGAAGGCCCTGTCACTGGACAGGACTGTAAAGCCATGGGGTAGATCCACCGTTGAGAGAAAAAATAAAAATAGAAATCGGGAGAAATGAATAACAAATAATTAGTTGTCCCAAAAAAAGCATAGACTGGAGGGTATGGCGAGGGAGAGAGGCTGTATTAGAGGAGGGTCAGGAGGAACCAGTCTATTTGCCGGTGTTAATTCAGGAAGTCCTTGTGCTGGTCTTCCTGTTGGCGGTGGGAGGGGGTGCGATGTCTTCAACTGGGACAGATGTAGCTGCCGCGGCACACTCTGCTTCTGATTTACACAGTTAAGAGAAAGTCTCTTCACCTGGGCAGCTCCAGCTATCCCAGGCTAGCTCGTTGGGGTGGGGAAGGAGATCCTATTCAATGCTTTTAAACACTGGTGCTCCCTGTTCAAAGAAGCAATCCCACCCAAGGTTTTCTGGTCTCTTCCTTTCCCCCTACCCACAACAATTAATGAAAGGGCAAGAAAACCCAAACTCACAAGAGCTGTCAGTTCTTCTGACTTCTTGCTTTCTTCTTTCAAAAAGACAGATGTAAACCCTTTGTTTCAATCTCAGTCTTATCCTCTTGCAGCAGTCATCCAGCCTCCAGCCTTCAGCCTCTGCATACAGCAACCGTCAGCTGCACCTCGTTGATGCACTCAGCACCTCAAATTAGCCAGGAGTCACCACGTGCTGTTGCTGTCCTGGGAGTATTTGATAGGGGCAGTGTAGAGGGAGCTTTACTCTGTATCTAACCCCGTGCTGTGCCTGTCCTGGGTGCGTTTGATGGGGACAGTGCAGAGCGATCTTGACTCTATATCTTCCCTACACTGTACCTGTCCTGGGAGCAGATTAAACTAATATGATTGATATTCTGCATGTGTGGCATTCCGGAACATTTATCTCTGTGATGGTGTTTGCGCTGTTCTGTCCTTATATGATAAAACTCTTTCTGTTGCTGTCTGTCGCTGGAGTTTGTGTTCGTTAAGTAGTTGCCTCATTGGTTATTGCTGAGTGCTGCTATTGAACTATGGGTGCAGTCACTGCTGGTTGCCATCATGAGCTCCCTCAACTGACCCTCTCCAACCACTCAATCCCAATCCCCAACCAATGTCTGTGGCTGAACCAGCTTGTTCACAACCTAGGCTTCCTGTAGAACTCTGAGCCGAGATGCCAGCTCCATCAGCCAGACCATTTACTTTCACCTCCATATCCTTGGCTGTCTCTGTTTCTGCCTTGGTTCATGTGCTGCTGAATCCCTGATCCATTCCTTTGTTAGCTCCAGATGCAACTATTCCAATCTTCTCATCACTTACATCCCACCTTGCCCCCTATAAACCTCAGCCCATCTAACACTCTGCTGTCTGTATCCTAATTCACACTAAATCCCATTCATCCATCATACCGGTGCTCGCTGTTCTACATTGGCTCCTGGTCTGGTAACTATGTCTTCCTGAAGTCTCTGACTATCCACCTCACAGTTTACATTTCCCAGCTCCAAATCATCTTCAAACGTTGAAATTATGCCATTTATATATACGTCTGTGCCATTAATATGTGACAAAAGGAGGAGTGATCCTAATACTGATCACTGGGAAACACTGTACCTGTCCTGGGAGTGTTTGATAAGGGACAGTGTGGAGGGAGCTTTACTCTGTATCTAACCACGTGCTGTACCTGTCCTGGGAGTGTTTGATGGGTACAGTGTAGAGGGAGTGTAAACGGGCGGCACAGTGGTTAGCACCGCAGAGTCACAGCTCCAGCGACCCGGGTTCAATTCTGGGTACTGTCTGTGTGGAGTTTGCAAGTTCTCCCCGTGTCTGCGTGGGTTTCCTCCGGGTGCTCCGCTTTCCTCCCACAAGCCAAAGACTTGCAGGTTGATAGGTTAATTGCCCACTATAAATTGCACCGAGTACAGGTAGGGAAATGTAGGGACAGGTGGGGATATGGTTGGAATATGGGATTAGTGTAGGATTAGTAAAAATGGTGGTTGATGGTCGGCACAGACTCGGTGGGCCGAAGGGCCTGTTTCAGTGCTGTATCTCTAAACTAAACTAAACTAAAACTAAACTACTGTATACTCCCAACCAGTTTCAACAACAACTATTCACAACTTCTCTCTGCTTTCTGTTTCTTAGCCAGTGTCATATCCACACTGTCACTTCCCCTTTAATCCATGGGTTGCAGTTTTCCTAACAAGTCCATTAGATAGCACTTGATCAGATGACATTTGAAAGTCCACATGAATAACATCAGCCATGCTGCCTTCAACAAGCCGCTCCATGACGTCATGGAAGAACTCGATCAAGTTTGTCAGACATGAATGGCATTAACATGTCCAGGATGCTTGTCATTTATAAACTCCTGTTTCTCCAAGGCAAAAAGGATTTGTCCCAGATTACAGTCTGTAATAGTTTCCCCAAATTTACATCGACGTTATTCTGCTGGAACTGTAATTCCAGAGTTCATCCATTTATCTTGTTTTAAACAGGATGGTACATTGGGGAATCTGAAGTCATCTGTCACCACTGCCATATCCTAGGAAGATTGAAAGAATCTGGCCATTTCCTCTGCCATTTCAACCATTCTTTCCATCAGCAGCCCTCATACATCCCACCTGGAAAGCGTAAATGTTATTCATTATCATGGTACCAACAGTGTTGGATTGAAATGTGTGAACTGAACCTGTTTGTTCAGTGACTGTAATTAATGTCAGTCTCCATGGACCCTAATTGTGTCACTGGAGGGTTCCCATCTTCTATTAATAAGCGGATCCTCTCAACCTTACTGAGTTTTTCGAGAAGGTGACCAAACAGGTGGATGAGGGTAAAGCCGTGGATGTGGTGCATATGGATTTCAGTAAGGCGTTTGGTTAGGTTCCCCACGGTAGGCTATTGCAGAAAATACGGAAGTATGGTGTTGAAGGCGATTTAGAGGTTTGGATCAGAAATTGGCTAGCTGAAAGAAGACAGAGGGTGGTGGTTGATGGCAAATGTTCTTCCTGGAGTTTAGTTACTAGTGGTGTACCGCAAGGTTCTGTTTTGGGGCCACTGCTGTTTGTCATTTTAATAAATGACCTGTATGAGGGTGTAGAAGGGTGGGTTAGTAGATTTGCGGATGACACGAATGTCGGTGGGGTTGTGGAAAGTGTCGAAGGGTGTTGTAGGGTACAGAGGGACATAGAAAGGCTGCAGAGCTGGGCTGAGAGATGGCAAATGGCGTTTAATGCGGAGACGTGTGAGGTGATTCACTTTGGAAGGAGTAACAGCAATGCAGAGTACTGGGCTATTGGGAAGATTCTTGGTAGTGTAGATGAGCAGAGAGATCTTGGTGTTCAGGTACATAAATCCCTGAAAGTTGCTACCCAGGTTAATAGGGCTGTTAAGAAGGCATATGGTGTGTTAGCTTTTATTAGTAGGGGGATCGAGTTTCTGAGCCACGAGGTCATGATGCAGCTGTACAAAACTCTGGTGAGGCCGCACCTTGAGTATTGCGTGCAGTTCTGGTCACTGCATTATCGGAAGGATGTGGAAGCTTTGGAAAGGGTGCAGAGGAGATTTACTAGGATGTGGCCTGGTATGGAGGGAAAGTCTTACGAGGAAAGGCTGAGGGACTTGGGGTTGTTTTCGTTAGAGAGAAGGAGGAGGAGAGGTGACTTAATAGAGACATACAAGATAATCAGAGGGTTAGATAGGGCGGATAGTGAGAGTCTTTTTCCTCGGATGATGATGGCAAACACGAGGGGACATAGCTTTAAGTTGAGGGATGAAATATATAGGACAGATGTCAGAGGTAGTTTCTTTACACAGAGAGTAGTAGGGGCGTGGAACGCCCTGCCTGCAACAGTAGTAGACTCGCCAACTTTAAGGGCATTTAAGTGGTCATTGGATAGACATATGGATGAAAATGGAATAGTGTAGGTCAGATGGTTTCACAGGTCGGCGCAACATCGAGGGCCGAAGGGCCTGTACTGCGCTGTAATGTTCTAATTCTAATTCTAATGTGTTATCCCATAGTGTCAGCGGGAGCATCATTCCCGGCACTAACAGGGATCAACGGATCCAGAAAGAGGGACAGATCAGAATCTGAGAACAATAGATTGGAATGTTACAATGAGTCAAAATATGAGAACAATAGATTGGAATGTTACAACAATGGGTCAGAATCTGGGAACAATAGATTGGAATGTTACGTTGAGTCAGAATATGAGAACAATAGATTGGAATGTTACAACAATGGGTCAGAATCTGGGAACAATAGATTGGAATGTTACATTGAGTCAGAATATGAGAACAATAGATTGGAATGTTACAACAATAGACAGGAGTTTATCCGATTGGTTTGATAGTCTTACTGCAGAAGATGATTGGATACCATTAGCATGGCGGATCTATGATGCACTTCGGATGATTCAATACATTTATTATCCCATCTTAGCTATTGTTGGTGTCCTTGGTAAGTCTTCCTGTCCATCTATTAATTCTATAAACCATGTTTAACTGCATTACTGTCCTTGTTATTTCAGCACTGGGGAGATTGAAGCCATAGTTTTCAATCCACAATGCAAACTCTATTCTCTACTTCATGAATCCACCAATATATGAGGCTGACACAGACGGTTCACTTACTCGCTGATTGATTTGACCCTAAGCTGAGTTCCAATACTGTATCCTGTCCATCACCATTCCTGTCTACTGCCACCTCCGTAATACCCCTGTCTCAGACCATATGCTCCTTAAACCACTATGTGTCGCTTTGTTAAAACCAGACTCGACTGTCCTAATATAAGCGACAAGTCTCCCAGTTACAAACCTCCATGAACCACAGCCATTGAAATCTTTGTACCCTAACTCACACCAAATTCCATTCACCCATTAACCCTGTGCTCAAAAGATATACAATGGTTCCTGGCCCAGTCGCACCACAATTGTATTATTCTTATTCTTGTCTTCAGAATCCTCTATGACCTCACCCCTCCAATTAGTCCCATTCACCAGTCAGTTTCCCATATTCCTGCAAATTGTTTCCCTTGCAATATTTATACAATTCAATTTTAAAAGTGAATTTTCTCCCTCTGTATCTCTCTGTGGCTGGAATTTTGGACTCTTTAGAGCTACTGCTGCTGAAGCTATGAATCCTAGAACTCTTAAAAAGGTAGGATGCACTACTGGTAACTCGTGGCTTCTCGCCAGTGGTGTTTCATGCTGAGCAGGGCATTCCGAAAGCATTGACACACGTATTTGAAACTTGGTCTGTACATGTCCACTGACCGCCTCGGTTAGTCACTCTCAGCTGAACATACAGTCAGCAGCACGAAGAACACTCTCTCGTGTTAGTTAAAAGGACCAGGCATCCAACTTACAGGTGAGGGGCGTTTGACTTATTTCTGCTATTGTAAAGTTAGTGGAGGTGCTGTGGCTGGTTTTCTAGAAATTGTGTTGTGAGCTGCTGCAGTCATTCAGAGAGGACACAGGATTTGGTGACCCAACTCTGGAAGGGGTATGGGGACTGTAGTTACAGTATCTCTGGGTCTCTAGCATGGCCAACACATGAATTAGAGGCTGCAGAGAGGGGAGCTGTGTAAACAGGGAGGAGGAGGGGATCTGCCCTACCCAGTCCGGGTTTTCTACCAACACCTAACCCAGGAGCAGTGTGTGAGGTGACTCGGATTCAATAAGGAGATGGTCACAGAGCTGTATCACCTCCTGCAACACGTCCTTGAGCCTGACACCATGGTGAGGACGGAGCTGTCAGTGGCTGTTAAGGTCACAGTTTCATTGAACTTCTCTGTATCCAGACCTTTCCAGATGGGAGCATGACATATTCAACATCTCCTAGTCTGCTGTCCATTTATGTATCCATTAGGTGATGAAGCCCATCTATGTCAAGTGTGGTGAATACATCATTTTCTCCTTCACACTCTCCATGTGCCTCTTGAGTGTTTCGCTGATAATTGTTTCTGAACCCTGACTTACCACTCATGTTGAACAGAATGGCCTGTAGTTGCTAGGACGGTCCTTACACCCATTCCAGTATAATGGTGTCACATTTACCACTCTCCAATCTTCTGTCACCTCGCCCATCTATGGACAAATGTAAGATTACGGAAAGCTCTTCTGCTATCTACATACCCACTTCCTTTAGCCATCCGGACCAGGTGGATTATCTGCTCTAACATTACCTCTTTCCATTACCTCCTCCCTCTGAATTTTCACTCTATCCATTGCCTCTACTCTCTCTGCTTCCACTGATATTTTACAAGATTCCTATTCCAACAGCGAAACGAAGTAATCATTAGCAATTTTAACCTTCCCTGTGCCTCGAAGCATATATACACGCTTTGTCCCGGATAGTCACCACCCCACCTAGTCCTACCTGATTGATATATACATGCCTGGACAAAATGTTTGCATTGCCTATTAGAAGATTTTTGGTTCTCTTTTATGTTGGATGATAGTAGATGTTTAATGTGGTGGATGAGGTGCTGATCAATCGGGCTGCTTTGTCCTGGATGGTGTAAAACTTCCTGAGGGTTGTTGGAGCTGGACCCATCCAGGCAAGTGGAGATTATTTCGTTAAACTGCTGACTTGTATGGAGCAAACTTTACTTGTCAATTATCAGCCTAAGGCTGGATATTGTCGAGGTCTTGCTGCATTTAGGTATGGACTGCTTCAGTACCAGAGAAGTCACAAATGGTACTAAACCCGATCCAGTCATTCACAAATACTCCCATTTCTGACCTTATGATGGAGGGACAGTGATTGATGAAGCAGCTGAAAATGGTTGGGCCTAGGACACTACCCTGAAGAACTCCTGCAGTGATGTCCCGGGACTGAGATAATTGATCTCCAACAACCACAACCATCTTCCTTTTTGCTAAGTATCACTCCAACCAGCAGAGGGTTTCCCCCCTGATTCCCATTGACTTGGAAAATCCCAAAGCCTTTTATTCATATATAAGGAGAAAGAGGGTAACTGGAGAAAGGATTGGCCCACTAAAGGACAAAGGAGGAATGTTATGCTTGGACTCAGAGAAAATGGGTGAGATTCTAAACGAGTACTTTGCATCGGTATTCACCGAGGAGAGGGACATGACGGATGTTGAGGTTAGGAACAGATGTTTGATTACTCTAGGTCAAGTCGGCATAAGGAGGGAGGAAGTGTTGGGTATTCTAAAGGGCATTAAGGTGGACAAGTCCCCAGGTCCGGATGGGATCTATCCCAGGTTACTGAGGGAAGCGAGAGAGGAAATAGTTGGGGCCTGAACAGATATCTTTGCAGCATCCTTAAACACGGGTGAGGTCCCGGAGGACTGGAGAATTGCTAATGTTGTCCCCTTGTTTAAGAAGGGTAGCAGGGATAATCCAGGAAATTATAGACCGGTGAGCCTGACGTCAGTGGTAGGGAAGCTGCTGGAGAAGATACTGAGGGATAGGATCTATTCCCATTTGGAAGAAAATGGGCTCATCAGTGATAGGCAACATGGTTTTGTGCAGGGAAGGTCATGTCTTACCAACTTAATAGAATTCTTTGAGGAAGTGACAAAGTTGATTGATGAGGGAAGGGCTGTCGATGTCATATACATGGACTTCAGTAAGGCGTTTGATAAGGTTCCCCATGGCAGGCTGATGGAGAAAGTGAAGGCGCTTGGGGTCCAAGGTGTACTAGCTAGATGGATAAAGAACTGGATGGGCAACAGGAGACAGAGAGTAGCAGTAGAGGGGAGTTTCTCAAAATGGAGACGTGTGACCTGTGGTGTTCCACAGGGATCCGTGCTGGGACCACTGTTGTTTCTGATATACATTAATGATTTGGAGGAAAGTATAGGTGGACTGATTAGCAAGTTTGCAGACGACACTAAGATTGGTGGAGTAGCAGATAGTGAAGGGGACTGTCAGAGAATACAGCAGAATATAGATAGATTAGAGAGTTGGTCAGAGAAATGGCAGATGGAGTTCAATGAGGGCAAATGCGAGGTGATGCATTTTGGAAGATCCAATTCAAGAGTGAACTATACAGTAAATGGAAAAGTCCTGGGGAAAATTGATGTCCAGAGAGATTTGGGTGTTCAGGTCCACTGTTCCCTGAAGGTGGCAACGCAGGTAAATAGAGTGGTCAAGAAGGCATACGGCATGCTTTCCTTCATCGGACGGGGCATTGAGTACAAGAGTTGGCAGGTCATGTTACAGTTGTATAGGACTTTGGTTCGGCCACATTTGGAATACTGCGTACAGTTCTGGTCGCCACATTATCAAAAGGATGTGGATGCTTTGGAGAGGGTGCAGAGGAGGTTCACCAGGATGTTGCCTGGTATGGAGGGCGCTAGCTATGAAGAGAGGTTGAGTAGATTAGGATTATTTTCATTAGAAAGACGGAGGTTGAGGGGGGACCTGATTGAGGTGTACAAAATCATGAGAGGTATAGACAGGGTGGGCAGCAAGAGGCTTTTTCCCAGAGTGGGTGTTTCAATTACTAGAGGACACGAGTTCAAAGTGAAAGGGGAAAAGTTTAGGGGGGATATGAGTGGAAAGTTCTTTACGCAGAGGGTGGTGGGCACCTGGAACGCGTTGCCAGCGGAGGTGGTAGACGCGGGCACGATGGAGTCTTTTAAGATGTATCTAGACAGATACATGAATGGGCAGGAAGAAAAGAGATACAGAACCTTAGAAAATAGGCGACATGTTTAGAGAGAGGATCTGGATCGGCGCAGGCTTGGAGGGCCGAAGGGCCTGTTCCTGTGCTGTAATTATCTTTGTTCTTTGTTCTTGACTTCAGTTTTGCTAGGGCTGCTTGATGCCGGACTCGGTCAAATGCTGACTTGATGTCCAAGGCAGTCACTCTCACCCCACCTCTGGAGTTCAGCTGTTTTGTCCATGTTTGAACCACGATTCTAATGAAATTAGGAGATGAGTGGATCTAGGGGAACTCAAACTGATCATCGTTGAGCAGATTACTAGTGATTAAATGCCACTTGATAGCACTATTGATGACAGCTTCCATTACATGGCAGATGAATGACAGCAGGAAGAAGGGTGGTGGAAGCATGGCTGTTGGAACACTTCCGACTTACCCTGAAGGAGACGAAAAATTGGCATACAGGCCCGTGAGGGCCAATATTCAGACTGTAACTGCTCGCCGTGGCGATCAGTATCCTTGGCTAGAAGTTGAATATTACAAAAGTACCAGCTCGGAATGGTGATCAGTATCCTGGGCTGGTTGACCTATATTCGGACTGCACCAGCTCGGCATGGTGATCAGTATCCTGGGCTGGTTGACCTGTATTCGGACTGCACCAGCTCGGCATGGTGATTAGTATCCTGGGCTGGTTCACCCATATTCACACTGGACCAGCTCGGCATGGTGATCAGTATCCTGGGCTGTTTGACCCATATTCGAATTGTACCAGCTTGGCATGGCGATCAGTGTCAAGGGCAGGGTGACGCAGATTCACACTGTACCAGCTCGACATGGCAATCACTACCCTGGGTTGGGTTGACACTTATTGGCGTTGCACCAACTCGCCATGGAGATCAGTATCCTGCACTGGTTGACCCAAATTCACACTGCACCATCTCGGCATGGCGATTAGTATCCTCGGCTGTTTGACCCATATTCAAACTGTACCAACTCGGCATGGTGATCAGTATCCTGGGCTGGTTGACCAATATTCGGACTGCACCAGCTCGGCATGGTGATCAGTATCCTGGGCTGGTTGACCTGTGTTCGGACTGCACCAGCTCAGCATGGTGATCAGTATCCTGGGCTGGTTCACCCATATTCACACTGGACCAGTTCGGCATGGCGATCAGTATCCTGGGCTGTTTGACCTATATTCGGAGTGCACCAGCTTGGCAAGGTGATCAGTATCCTGGGCTGGTTGACACATATTCACACTGGACCAGCTCAGCAAGGTGATCAGTAACCTGAGCTGGTTCACCCATATTTACACTGTACCGTCTCGGCCTGGTGATCCGTATCCTGGGCTGGTTGACCCATATTCAGACTGTACTAGATCGGCATGGTGATCAGTATCCTGGGCTGGTTGACCCATTTTCACTCTGTACCAGCTCGGCAAGGTGATCGATATCCTGGGCTGGTTGACCCATATTCACACTGGACCAGCTCAGCAAGCTGATCAGCATCCTGGGCTGGTTGACCCATATTCACATTGGACCAGCTCAGCATGGTGATCAGTATCCAAGGCTGCTTGACCCATATTCACACTGGACCAGCTCGGCATGGTGATCAGTATCCTGGGCTGGCTGACACATATTCACACTGGACCAGCTCAGCAAGGTGATCAGTAACCTGAGCTGGTTCACCCATATTCACACTGTACCGTCTCGGCCTGGTGATCCGTATCCTGGGCTGGTTGACCCAAATTCAGACTGTACTAGATCGGCATGTTGATCAGTATCCTGGGCTGGTTGACCCCTTTTCACTCTGTACCAGCTCGTCAAGGTGATCGGTATCCTGGGCTGGTTGACCCATATTCAAACTGTACCAACTCGGCATGGTGATCAGTATCCTGGGCTGGTTGATCAATATTCGGACTGCACCAGCTCAGCATGGTGATCAGTATCCTGGGCTGGTTCACCCATATTCACACTGGACCAGTTCGGCATGGCGATCAGTATCCTGGGCTGGTTGACCTATATTCGGACTGCACCAGCTCGGCATGGTGATCAGTATCCTGGGCTGGTTGACCTGTATTCGGACTGCACCAGCTCGGCATGGTGATCAGTATCCTGGGCTGGTTCACCCATATTCACAATGCACCAGTTCGGCATGGCGATCAGTATCCTGGGCTGTTTGACCTATATTCGGAGTGCACCAGCTCGGCATGGTGATCAGTATCCTGGGCTGTTTGACCCATATTCGAACTGTACCAGCTTGGCATGGCGATCAGTGTCAAGGGCAGGGTGACGCAGATTCACACTGTACCAGCTCGACATGGCAATCACTACCCTGGGTTGGGTTGACACTTATTGGCGTTGCACCAACTCGCCATGGAGATCAGTATCCTGCACTGGTTGACCCAAATTCACACTGCACCATCTCGGCATGGCGATTAGTATCCTCGGCTGCTTGACCCATATTCAAACTGTACCAACTCGGTATGGTGATCAGTATCCTGGGCTGGTTGACCAATATTCGGACTGCACCAGCTCGGCATGGTGATCAGTATCCTGGGCTGGTTGACCTGTATTCGGACTGCACCAGCTCAGCATGGTGATCAGTATCCTGGGCTGGTTCACCCATATTCACACTGGACCAGTTCGGCATGGCGATCAGTATCCTGGGCGGTTTGACCTATATTCGTAGTTCACCAGCTTGGCAAGGTGATCAGTATCCTGGGCTGGTTGACACATATTCACACTGGACCAGCTCAGCAAGGTGATCAGTAACCTGAGCTGGTTCACCCATATTTACACTGTACCGTCTCGGCCTGGTGATCCGTATCCTGGGTTGGTTGACCCATATTCAGACTGTACTAGATCGGCATGGTGATCAGTATCCTGGGCTGGTTGACCCATTTTCACTCTGTACCAGCTCGGCAAGGTGATCGATATCCTGGGCTGGTTGACCCATATTCACACTGGACCAGCTCAGCAAGCTGATCAGTATCCTGGGCTGGTTGACCCATATTCACACTGGACCAGCTCAGCATGGTGATCAGTATCCAAGGCTGCTTGACCCATATTCACACAGGACCAGCTCGGCATGGTGATCAGTATCCTGGGCTGGTTGACACATATTCACACTGGACCAGCTCAGCAAGGTGATCAGTAACCTGAGCTGGTTCACCCATATTCACACTGTACCGTCTCGGCCTGGTGATCCGTATCCTGGGCTGGTTGACCCATATTCAGACTGTACTAGATCGGCATGGTGATCAGTATGCTGGGATGGTTGATCCATTTTCAATCTGTACCAGCTCGGCATGGTGATCGGTATCCTGGGCTGGTTGACCCATATTCACACTAGACCAGCTCAGCAAGGTGATCAGTATCCTGGGCTGCTTGACCGATATTCACACCGGACCAGCTCAGCATGGTGATCAGCATCCGAGGCTGCTTGACCCATATTCACACTTTACCAGCTCGGCATGGTGATCAGTATCCTGAGCTGGTTGCCCTATATTCGGACTGCACCAGCTTGGCATGGTGATCAGTATCCTGGGCTGGTTGACCTATATTCACACTGTACCAGCCCGGCATTGTGTTCAGTATCCTAGGCTGGTTGACCTATATTCAAACCGGACAAGCTCGGCGAGGTCATCAGTATCCTGGGCTGGTTGACCCATATTATGATTGTACCATCTCGGCCTGGTGATCAGTATCCTGGGCTGGTTGACCCATTTTCAGACTGCAGTAGTTCGGCATGGTGATCAGTATCCTGGGCTGGTTGACCCATATTCACACTGGACCAGCTCAGCAAGGTGATCAGTGTCCTGGGCTGGTTGACCCAAATTCACACTGCACCAGCTCAGCAAGGTGATCAGTATCCTGGGCTGTTTGACCCATATTCTGACTGCACCATCTCGGCCTGCTGATCAGTATCCTGAGCTGGTTGACCCATATTCTGGCTGTACCATTTCGGCCTGGTGATCAGTATCCTGGGCTGGTTGACCCGTATTCACACTGGACCAGCTCAGCAAGGTGATCAGTATCCTGGGCTGGTTGACCCATTTTCACACTGGACCAGCTCAGCACGGTGATCAGTATCCTGGGGTGGTTCACCCATATTCACACTGTACATGCTCGGCATTGCGATCAGTATCCTGGGCTGCTTGACCCATAATCACACTGCACCAGCCCGGCATAGTGTTCAGTATCCTGGGCTGGTTCACCTATATTCACACAGTACCAGCTCGGCATGGTGATCAGTATCCTGGGCTGGTTCACCCATATTTACACTGGACCAGTTCGGCATGGCGATCAGTATCCTGGGCTGTTTGACCTGTATTCGGAGTGCACCAGCTTGGCAAGGTGATCTGTATCCTGGGCTGGTTGACTCATATTCACACTGGACCAGCTCAGCAAGGTGATCAGTAACCTGAGCTGCTTCACCCATATTCACATTGTACCGTCTCGGCCTGGTGATCCGTATCCTAGGCTGGTTGACCCATTTTCACTCTGTACCAGCTCGGCAAGGTGATCGATATCCTGGGCTGGTTGACCCATATTCACACTGGACCAGCTCAGCAAGGTGATCAGTATCCTGGGCTGCTTGACCGATATTCACACTGGACCAGCTCAGCATGGTGATCAGCATCCGAGGCTGCTTGACCCATATTCACACTTTACCAGCTCGGCATGGTGATCAGTATCCTGGGCTGGTTGCCCTATATTTGGACTGCACAAGCTTGGCATGGTGATCAGTATCCTGGGCTGGTTGACCTATATTCACACTGTACTTGCCCGGCATGGTGTTCAGTATCCTGGGCTGGTTGACCTATATTCACACCGGACAAGCTCGGCGAGGTCATCAGTATCCTGGGCTGGTTGACCCAAATTATGATTGTACCATCTCGGCCTGGTGATCAGTATCCTGGGCTGGTTGACCCACTTCGGACTGTACTAGTTCGGCATGGTGATCAGTATCCTGGGCTGGTTGACCCATTTTCACTCTGTACCAGCTCGGCAAGGTGATCAGTATCCTGGGCTGGTTGACCCATATTCACACTGGACCAGCTCAGCAAGGTGATCAGTATCCTGTGCTGGTTCACCCATTTTCACACTGGACCAGCTCAGCAAGGTGATCAGTATCCTGGGCTGTTTGACCCATATTGTGACTGTACCATCTCGGCCTGCTGATCAGGATCCTGAGCTGGTTGACCCATACTCTGGCTGTACCATTTCGGTCTGGTGATCAGTATGCTGGGCTGGTTGACCCGTATTCACACTGGACCAGCTCAGCAAGGTGATCAGTATCCTGGGCTGGTTGACCCATTTTCGCACTGGACCAGCTCAGCAAGGTGATCAGTATCCTGGGCTGGTTGCCCAATATTCACACTGGACCAGCTCAGCAAGGTGATCAGTATCCTGGGCTGTTTGACCCATATTCACACTGGACCAGTTCGGCATGCTGATCAGTATCCTGGGGTGCTTCACCCATATTCACACTGGACCAGTTCGGCATGGCGATCAGTATCCTGGGCTGTTTGACCTATATTCGGAGTGCACCAGCTTGGCAAGGTGATCAGTATCCTGGGCTGGTTGACTCATATTCACACTGGACCAGCTCAGCAAGGTGATCAGTAACCTGAGCTGGTTCACCCATATTCACACTGTACCGTCTCGACCTGGTGATCCGTATCCTGGGCTGGTTGACCCAAATTCAGACTGTACTAGATCGGCATGTTGATCAGTATCCTGGGCTGGTTGACCCCTTTTCACTCTGTACCAGCTCGGCAAGGTGATCGATATCCTGGCCTGGTTGACCCATATTCACATGGACCAGCTCAGCAAGGTGATCAGTATCCTCGGCTGGTTGACCCATATTCACACTGGACCAGCTGAGCAAGGTGATCAGTATCCTCGGCTGGTTGACCCATATTCACACTGTACCAGCTCGGCATGGTGATCAGTATCATGGGCTGGTTGACACATATTCACACTGGACCAGCTCAGCAAGGTGATCAGTAACCTGGGCTGTTTGACCTATATTCGGAGTGCACCAGCTTGGCAAGGTGATCGGTATCCTGGGCTGGTTGACACATATTCACACTGGACCAGCTCAGCAAGGTGATCAGTAACCTGAGCTGGTTCACCCATATTCACACTGTACCGTCTAGGCCTGGTGATCCGTATCCTGGGCTGGTTGACCCATATTCAGACTGTACTAGATCGGCATGGTGATCAGTATCCTGGGCTGGTTGACCCATTTTCACTCTGTACCAGCTCGGCAAGGTGATCGATATCCTGGGCTGGTTGACCCATATTCACACTGGACCAGCTCAGCAAGGTGATCAGTATCCTGGGCTGCTTGACCGATATTCACACTGGACCAGCTCAGCATGGTGATCAGCATCCGAGGCTGCTTGACCCATATTCACACTTTACCAGCTCGGCATGGTGATCATATCCTGGGCTGGTTGCCCTATATTCGGACTGCACCAGCTTGGCATGGTGATCAGTATCCTGGGCTGGTTGACCTATATTCACACGGTACTTGCCCGGCATGGTGTTCAGTATCCTGGGCTGGTTGACCTATATTCACACCGGACAAGCTCGGCAAGGTCATCAGTATCCTGGGCTGGTTGAAGCAAATTATGATTGTACCATCCCGGCCTGGTGATCAGTATCCTGGGCTGGTTGACCCATTTTCAGACTGTACTAGTTCGGCATGGTGATCAGTATCCTGGGCTGGTTGACCCATTTTCACTCTGTACCAGCTCGGCAAGGTGATCAGTATCCTGGGCTGGTTCACCCATTTTCACACTGGACCATCTCGGCCTGCTGATCAGTATCCTGAGCTGGTTGACCCATACTCTGGCTGTATCATTTCGGCCTGGTGATCAGTATCCTGGGCTGGTTGACCCGTATTCACACTGGACCAGCTCAGCAAGGTGATCAGCATCCTGGGCTGGTAGACCCATATTCACCATGGACCAGTTCGGCATGCTAACCAGTATCCTGGGGTGGTTCACCCATATTCACACTGTACATGCTCGGCATTGTGATCAGTATCCTGGGCTGCTTGACCCATAATCACACTGCACCAGCCCGGCATAGTGTTCAGTATCCTGGGCTGGTTCACCTATATTCACACAGTACCAGCTCGGCATGGTGATCAGTATCCTGGGCTGGTTCACCCATATTCACACTGGACCAGCTCGGCAAGGTGATCGGTATCCTGGGCTGGTTGACCCATATTCTCACTGGACCAGCTCAGCATGGTGATCAGTATCCTCGGCTGGTTGACCCATATTCACACTGGACCAGCTCAGCATGGTGATCAGTATCCAAGGCTGCTTGACCCATATTCACACTGTACCAGCTCGGCATGGTGATCAGTATCCTGGGCTGCTTGACCGATATTCACACTGGACCAGCTCAGCATGGTGATCAGTATCCTGGGCTGGTTGACCTATATTCACACTGTACCAGCCCGGCATGGTGTTCAGTATCCTGGGCTGGTTGACCTATATTCACACCGGACAAGCTCGGCAAGGTCATCAGTATCCTGGGCTGGTTGACCCATATTATGATTGTACCATCTCGGCCTGGTGATCAGTCTCCTGGGCTGGTTGACCCATTTTCAGACTGTACTAGTTCGGCATGGTGATCAGTATCCGGGGCTGGTTGACCCATTTTCACTCTGTACCAGCTCGGCAATGTGATCAGTATCCTGGGCTGGTTGACCCATATTCACACTGGACCAGCTCAGCAAGGTGATCAGTATCCTGGGCTGGTTCACCCATTTTCACACTGGGCCAGCTCGGCCTGGTGATCAGTATCCTGGGCTGCTTGACCCAGATTCACAATGTACCAGCTCGGCATGGTGATCAGTATCCTGGGCTGGTTGACCTATATTCGGACTGCAGCTGCTCGGCATGGTGATCAGTATCCTGGGCTGGTTGACAGATATTCACACTGGACCAGCTCAGCCAGGTGATCAGTAACCTGAGCTGGTTCTCCCATATTCACACTGTACCGTCTCGGCCTGGTGATCCGTATCCTGGGCTGGTTGACCCATATTCAGACTGTACTAGATCGGCATGGTGATCAGTATCCTGGGCTGGTTGACCCATTTTCACACTGTACCAGCTCGGCAAGGTGATCGGTATCCTGGGCTGGTTGACCCATATTAATACTGGACCAGCTCAGCAAGGTGATCAGTATCCTGGGCTGCTTGACCGATATTCACAATGGACCAGCTCAGCATGGTGATCAGCATCCGAGGCTGCTTGACCCATATTCACACTTTACCAGCTCGGCATGGTGATCAGTATCCTGGGCTGGTTGCCCTATATTCGGACTGCACCAGCTTGGCATGGTGATCAGTATACTGGGCTGGTTGACCTATATTCACACTGGACAAGCTCGGCAAGGTCATCAGTATCCTGGGCTGGTTGACCCATATTATGATTGAATCATCTCGGCCTGGTGATCAGTATCCTGGGCTGGTTGACCCATTTTCAGACTGTACTAGTTCGGCATGGTGATCAGTATCCTGGGCTGGTTGACCCATTTTCACTCTGTACCAGCTCGGCAAGGTGATCAGTATCCTGGGCTGGTTGACCCATATTCACACTGGACCAGCTCAGCAAGGTGATCAGTATCCTGGGCTGGTTGACCCATATTCACACTGGACCAGCTCAGCAAGGTGATCAGTATCCTGGGCTGTTTGACCCATATTCTGACTGTACCATCTCGGCCTGCTGATCAGTATCCTGAGCTGGTTTACCCATACTCTGGCTGTACCATTTCGGCCTGGTGATCAGTATCCTGGGCTGGTTGACTCATATTCACACTGGACCAGCTCAGCAAGGTGATCAGTAACCTGAGCTGGTTCACCCATATTCACACTGTACCGTCTCGGCCTGGTGATCCGTATCCTGGGCTCGTTGACCCCTTTTCACTCCGTACCAGCTCGGCAAGGTGATCGGTATCCTGGGCTGGTTGACCCATATTCACACTGGACAAGCTCAGCAAGGTGATCAGTATCCTGGGCTGGTTGACCCATATTCACACTGGACTAGCTCATCAAGGTGATCAGTATCCGGGGCTGTTTGACCCATATTCTGACTCTACCATCTCGGCCTGCTGATCAGTATCCTGAGCTGGTTGACCCATATTCTGGCTGTACCATTTCGGCCTGGTGATCAGTATCCTGGGCTGGTTGACCCGTATTCACACTGGACCAGCTCAGCAAGGTGATCAGTATCCTGGGCTGTTTGACCCATATTCAGACTGTACTAGTTCGACATGCTGATCAGTATCCTGGGGTGGTTCACCCATATTCACACTGTACATGCTCGGCATTGTGATCAGTATCCTGGGCTGCTTGACCCATAATCACACTGCACCAGCCCGGCATAGTGTTCAGTATCCTGGGCTGGTTCACCTATATTCACACAGTACCAGCTCGGCATGGTGATCAGTATCCTGGGCTGGTTCACCCATATTCACACTGGACCAGCTCGGCAAGGTGATCGGTAACCTAGGCTGGTTGACCCATATACACGCTGGACCAGCTCAGCAAGGTGATCAGTATCCTGGGCTGGTTGACCCATATTCAGACTGTACTAGATCGGCCTGGTGATCAGTATCCTGGGCTGGTTGACCCCTTTTCTCTCTCTATACCAGCTCGGCAAGGTGATCGGTATCCTGGGCTGGTTGACCCATATTCACACTGGACCAGCTCAGCATGGTGATCCGGATCCTGGGCTTGTTGACCTATATTCACACTGTCCCAGCTCGGCATGGCGATCAGTATCCTGTCTGTTTGTCCTATATTCGGAGTGCACCAGCTTGGCAAGGTGATCAGTATCTTGTGTTGGTTGACCTATATTCACACTGGACCAGCTCAGCAAGGTGATCAGTATCCTGGGCTGGTTGACCCATATTCACACTGGACCAGCTCAGCAAGATGATCAGTATCCTGGGCTGGTTGACCCATATTCAGACTGTACTAGTTCGGCATGCTGATCAGTATCCTGGGGTGGTTCACCCATATTCACAATGTACATGCTCGGCATTGTGATCAGTATCCTGGGCTGCTTGACCCATCATCACACTGCACCAGCCCGGCATAGTGTTCAGTATCCTGGGCTGGTTCACCTATATTCACACAGTACCAGCTCGGCATGGTGATCAGTATCCTGGGCTGGATCACCCATATTCACACTGGACCAGTTCGGCATGGCGATCAGTATCCTGGGCTGGTTGACCCCTTTTTACTCTGTACCAGCTCGGCAAGGTGATCGGTATCCTGGGCTGGTTGACCCTTATTCACACTGGACCAGCTCAGCAAGGTGATCAGTATCCTGGGCTGCTTGACCCATCTTCAGAATGTACTAGATCGGCCTGGTGATCAGTATCCTGGGCTGGTTGACCCCTTTTCACTCTGTACCAGCTCGGCAAGGTGATCGGTATCCTGGGCTGGTTGACCCATATTCACACTGGACCTGCTCAGCATGGTGATCAGTATCCTGGGCAGGTTGACCTATATTCACACTGTACCAGCTCGGCATGGCGATCAGTATCCTGAGCTGTTTGACCTATATTCGGAGTGCACCAGCTTGGCAAGGTGATCAGTATCTTGTGTTGGTTGACCTATATTCACACTGGACCAGCTCAGCAAGGTGATCAGTATCCTGGGCTGGTTGACCCATATTCACACTGGACCAGCTCAACAAGGTGATCAGTATCCTGCGCTGGTTGACCCATATTCTGATTGTACCATCTCGGCCTGGTGATCAGTATCCTGGGCTGGTTGACCCATTTTCAGACTGTACTATATCAGCATGGTGATCAGTATCCTGGGCTGGATGACATATTTTCACTCTGTACCAGCTCGGCCTGGTGATCAGTGTGCTGTGCTGGTTGACCCATATTCACACTGGACCAGCTCAACAAGGTGATCAGTATCCTGGTCTGGTTGTCCCATATTCCGACTGTACCATCACGGCCTGCTGATCAGTATCCTGAGCTGTTTGACCCATATTCTGAATGTACCATTTCGGCCTGGTGATCAGTATCCTGGGCTGGTTGACCCGTATTCACACTGGACCAGCTCAGCAAGGTGATCAGTATCCTGGGCTGGTTGACCCATATTCACACTGTACCAGCTCGGCATGGTGATCAGTATGCTGTGCTGGTTGACGCATATTCACACTGGACCAGCTCAGCAAGGTGATCAGTATCCTGGGCTGGTTCACCCATATTCTGACTGTGCCATCTCGGCCTGGTGATCAGTATCCTGGTCTGGTTGAACTATATTCAGACTGTACCAGCTCGGCCTGGTGATCAGAATCCTGAGCTGGTTGACCCATATTCTGACTGTACCATCTCGGCCTGCTGATCAGTATGATGAGCTGGGTGACCCATATTCTGGCTGTACCATTTCGGCCTGGTGATCAGTATCCTGGGCTGGTTGATCCGTATTCACACTGGACCAGCTCAGCAAGGTGATCAGTATCCTGGGCTGGTTGACCCATATTCTGACTGTACCATCTCGGCCTGCTGATCAGTATCCTGAACTGGTTGAACCATATTCTGGCTGTACCATTTCGGCCTGGTGATCAGTATCCTGGGCTGGTTGACCCGTATTCACACTGGACCAGCTCAGCAAGGTGATCAGCATCCTGGACTGGTTGACCCATATTCACACTGGACCTGGTCAGCAAGGTGATCAGTATCCTGGGCTGTTTGACCCATATTCTGACTGTACCATATCGGCCTGCTGATCAGTATCCTGAGCTGGTTGACCCATATTCTGGCTGTACCATTTCGACCTGGTGATCAGTATCCTGGGCAGGTTGACCCGTATTCACACTGGACCAGCTCAGCAAGGTGATCAGTATCCTGGGCTGTTTGACCCATATTCACACTGGACCAGTTCGGCATGCTGATCAGTATCCTGGGGTGGTTCACCCATATTCACACTGTATATGCTCGGCATTGTGATCAGTGTCCTGGGCTGGTTGACCCATATTCACACTGGACCTGCTCAGCAAGGTGATCAGTATCCTGGGCTGGTTGACCCATATTCAGACTGTACTAGATCGGCCTGGTGATCAGTATCCTGGGCTGGTTGACCCCTTTTCACTCTGCACCAGCTCGGCAAGGTGATCGGTATCCTGGGCTGGTTGACCCATATTCACACTGGACCAGCTCAGCATGGTGATCAGTATCCTGGGCTGGTTGACCTATGTTCACACTGTCCCAGCTCGGCATGGCGATCAGTATCCTGTCTGTTTGACCTATATTCGGAGTGCACCAGCTTGGCAAGGTGATCAGTATCTTGTGTTGGTTGACCTATATTCACACTGGACCAGCTCAGCAAGGTGATCAGTATCCTGGGCTGGTTGACCCATATTCACACTGGACCAGCTCAGCAAGGTGATCAGTATCCTGGGCTGTTTGACCCATATTCAGACTGTACTAGTTCGGCATGCTGATCAGTATTCTGGGGTGGTTCACCCATATTCACACTGTACATGCGTTCAAATCCTCTGAAGAAGAAATTTTCCTCCACACAAGATCAGGGGGCAGGTTGTTCAACCTTGCCCGTCTAAGAGCGAAGTCCAAAGTACGGAAAGTCCTCATCAGAGAACTCCTCTTTGCTGACGATGCTGCTTTAACATCTCACACTGAAGAATGCCTGCAGAGTCTCATCGACAGGTTTGCGTCTGCCTGCAATGAATTTGGCCTAACCATCAGCCTCAAGAAAACGAACATCATGGGGCAGGATGTCAGAAATGCTCCATCCATCAATATTGGCGACCACGCTCTGGAAGTGGTTCAAGAGTTCACCTACCTAGGCTCAACTATCACCAGTAACCTGTCTCTAGATGCAGAAATCAACAAGCGCATGGGTAAGGCTTCCACTGCTATGTCCAGACTGGCCAAGAGAGTGTGGGAAAATGGCGCACTGACACGGAACACAAAAGTCCGTGTGTATCAGGCCTGTGTCCTCAGTACCTTGCTCTACGGCAGCGAGGCCTGGACAACGTATGCCAGCCAAGAGCGACGTCTCAATTCATTCCATCTTCGCTGCCTTCGGAGAATACTTGGCATCAGGTGGCAGGACTATATCTCCAACACAGAAGTCCTTGAAGCGGCCAACACCCCCAGCTTATACACACTACTGAGTCAGCGGCGCTTGAGATGGCTTGGCCATGTGAGCCGCATGGAAGATGGCAGGATCCCCAAAGACACATTGTACAGCGAGCTCGCCACTGGTATCAGACCCACTGGCCGTCCATGTCTCCGTTATAAAGACGTCTGCAAACGCGACATGAAATCGTGTGACATTGATCACAAGTCGTGGGAGTCAGTTGCCAGCATTCGCCAGAGCTGGCGGGCAGCCATAAAGACAGGGCTAAATTGTGGCGAGTCGAAGAGACTTAGTAGTTGGCAGGACAAAAGACAGAGGCGAAAGGGGAGAGCCAACTGTGCAACAGCCCCAACAAACAAATTTATCTGCAGCACCTGTGGAAGAGCCTGTCACTCCAGAATTGGCCTTTATAGCCACTCCAGGCGCTGCTTCACAAACCACTGACCACCTCCAGGCGCGTATCCATTGTCTCTCGAGATAAGGAGGCCCAAAAGAAAGAAAAGAAGAACATGCTCGGCATTGTGATCAGTATCCTGGGCTGCTTGACCCATAATCACACTGCACCAGCCCGGCATAGTGTTCAGTATCCTGGGCTGGTTCACCTATATTCACACAGTACCAGCTCGGCATGGTGATCAGTATCCTGGGCTGGTTCAGCCATATTCACACTGGACCAGTTTGGCATGGCGATCAGTATCCTGGGCTGGTTGACCCCTTTTTACTCTGTACCAGCTCGGCAAGGTGATCGGTATCCTGGGCTGGTTGACCCATATTCACACTGGACCAGCTCAGCAAGGTGATCAGTATCCTGGGCTGGTTGACCTATATTCACACTGTCCCAGCTCGGCATGGCGATCAGTATCCTGAGCTGTTTGACCTATATTCGGAGTGCACCAGCTTGGCAAGGTGATCAGTATCTTGTGTTGGTTGACGTATATTCACACTGGACCAGCTCAGCAAGGTGATCAGTATCCTGGGCTGATTGACCCATATTCACACTGGACCAGCTCAACAAGGTGATCAGTATCCTGCGCTGGTTGACCCATAATCTGATTGTACCATCTCGGCCTGGTGATCAGTATCCTGGGCTGTTTGACCCATTTTCAGACTGTACTAGATCAGCATGTGGCATTGTGGCGAGTCGAAGAGACTTAGTAGTTGGCAGGAAAAAAGACAGAGGCGAAAGGGGAGAGCCAACTGTGCAACAGCCCCAACAAACAAATTTATCTGCAGCACCTGTGGAAGAGCCTGTCACTCCAGAATTGGCCTTTATAGCCACTCCAGGCGCTGCTTCACAAACCACTGACCACCTCCAGGCGCGTATCCATTGTCTCTCGAGATAAGGAGGCCCAAAACAGCGAGCTCGCCACTGGTATCAGACCCACTGGCCGTCCATGTCTCCGTTCCCTTCATTCTACTATCATTAATGTACCTATCCAAGCGTCGCTTAAATGTCCCTAATGCATCTGCTTCTACTACCACCGCTGGCAGCGCATTCCACGCACCCACCACTCTCTGTGTAAAGAACCTACCTCTGACAACTCCCCGAAACCTTACTCCAATCACCTGAAAATTATGTCCCCTGGTGATAGCCCTTTCTGCCCTGGGAAAATGTATCTGGCTATCCACTCTATATATGCCTCTCATCATCTTGTACCCCTCTATCATGTCACCTCTCATCCTTCTTCGCTCCAATGAGATAAGTCCTAGCTCCCTCAATCTTTCTTCGTAAGACATGCCCTCCAGTCCAGGCAGCATCCTGGTAAATCTCCTCTGCACCCTCTCTAAAGCTTCCATATCCTTCCTATAATGAGGCGACCAGAACTGAACACAATATTCCAAGTGTGCTCTCAACAGGGTCTTATAGAGCTGTAGCATAACCTCGCGGCTCTTAATCTCAATCCCCCTGTTAATGAAAGCCATTCCACCATACACCTTCTTAACAACCCTATCAACTTGGGTGGCAACTTTGAGCGATCGATGGACATGGACCCCAAGATCCCTCTGTTCCTCCACACTACCAAGAATCCTGTCTTTAAGCCTGAATTCTGCATTTAAATTCGACCTTCCAGAATGAATCACTTCACACTTTTCCTGGTTGAACTCCATGTGCCACTTCTCAGCCCAGCTCTGCATCCTGTCAATGTCCCGTTGCAGCCTAAAACAGCCTTCCACACTATCCAAAACTCCAGAAATCTTCGTGTGATCGGCAAACTTGCTAACCCAGCCTTCCACTTCCTCATCCAAGTCATTGATAATAATCACAAAGAGCAGAGGTCCCAGAACAGATCCCTGCGGAATCCCACTGGTCACCGAGCTCCATGCTGAATACTTTCCATCTACTACCACCCTCTGTCTTCTATGGGCCAGCCAAATTTGTATCCAGACAGCCAACTTTCCCGATATCCCATGCCTCCTTACTTTCTGAATGGGGAACCATATCAAACGACTTGCTAAAATCCATATACACCACATCCACTGCTCTTCATTCATTAATGTGTTTTGTCACATCGTCAAAGAATTCAATAAGGCTTGTGAGGCATGACCTGCCCCTTACAAATCCATGCTGACTGTCTATAATCAAACCATGCTTTTCCAAATAATCATAACTCCTGTCTCTGAGAATCCTCTCCAATACTTTGCCCACTACCGACGTAAGACTGACTGGTCTATAATTTCCAGGGTTATCCTAATTCCCTTTCTTGAACAAGGGAATAACTTTTGCCACCCTCCAACCATCCAGTACTACTCCAGTGGACAATGAGGACGCCAAGATCATCGCCAAAGGCGCAGCAATCTCTTCCCTCGCTTCCCGTAATATCCTTGGGAATATCCCGTCTGGCCCCGGGGACTTATCTGTCCTCATATCATTCAAAATTTCCAGCACATCCTCCCTGTTAACGTCAACCTGTTCGAGCCTATCAGCCTGTTTCACGCTGTCCTCACAAACGACCAGGTCCCTCTCAGTAGTGAATACTGAAGCAAAGTATTCATTTAGGACCTCCCCTACCTCCTCCAACCCCAGGCACTAGTTCCCTCCACAATCCCTGATCGGCCCTTCCCTCACTCTGGCCATCCTCTTGTTCCTCACAGAAGTGTAAAACGTCTTGGGATTTTCCTTATTCCTACCCACCAAGACTTTTTCATGTCCCTTTCTAGTTCTCCTAAGTCCATTCTTCAGTTCCTTCCAGGCTTCCTTGTAACCCTCTAGAGCCCTGTCTGATCCTTGCTGCCTCAACCTTAAGTTAGCTGCCTTCTTCCTCTTGACTAGCTGTTCCACATCACTTGTTATCCAAGGTTCCTTCACCCTACCATCCCTTCCTTGCCTCATCGGGACAAACCTATCCAGCAGTTGCAGCAAGTGCTCCCGAAACAACCTCCATATTTCTGTCGTGCATTTCCCTGAGTACATCTGTTCCCAATTTATGCTCCCCAGTTCCTGCCCAATAGCATTGCAATTTCCCCTCCCCCAATTAATTATTTTCCATATTCACACAGTACCAGATCGGCATGGTGATCAGTACCCCGAGAAATGCAGGGAAGTTATGCTGACTCTTTAGAAAGCTCAACTGGACAAGTGTGTCCAGTTCTGGTCACCACATTTTAGGAAGGATGTGAAGGTCCTTGTGTGGGTGTGAAGGAGATTTACCAGAATGGTTCTTGGGATGCGGGATTTTGAGTCCAAGGTTAGTCGAGAAAACCTGGTGTTATTTTCCTTGTGGAAAGGAGAATAAGGGGAGTTACAAAGGAGGTGTACATGATTGTAACAGGTTTAGATAAGGTAAACAATGAAAATCTTTTCCCAGTAGATGATGGTACAAGGACTAGAGATAAGGTTTGGGTAAGAGATGCAGGGGAAATGTGAGGATGAACGTTATCATGTACCAAGTGGTAATGACCTGGAAATCATTGCCCACAGGGATGGTGGAAGCAGAAAAAGTGAACGATTTTCAAAGGACTTTGGATGGACACGTGAGGGAAATAAACATGCAGGAATACGGGAATGGAACAGTAAATGGACTGATTGGATTGTTCTACAGAGAGCTGGCATGGACTTGATGGGTGGAATGCACTCCTTCAGTGCTGTTATAAATCCATGACAGAGGGCAACTATTACTATCGCTTCCACATGCTGTTCAATGAGGAATGCAGGAAGGTATGCCTGCAGCAGCACCTGGCATAGCTCAAAATGCGGTGTCAAACTGGTGAAGCTACAACACAGGACTATTTGCATGATGAGATTGGATTAGATTAGAGATACAGCACTGAAACAGGCCCTTCGGGCCACCGAGTCTGTGCCGACCATCAACCACCGTTTAATACTAATCCTACACTAATCCCATATTCCTACCAAACATCCCCACCTGTCCCTATATTTCCCTACCACCTACTTATACTAGTGACAATTTCTAATGGCGAATTTACCTACCAACCTGCAAGTCTTTTGGCTTGTGGGAGAAAACCAGAGCACCCGGAGAAAACCCACGCAGACACAGGGAGAACTTGCAAACTCCACACAGGCAGTACCCAGAATCGAACCCGGGTCCCTGCAGCTGTGAGGCTGCAGTGCTAACCACTGCGCCACTGTGCCGCCCTGCATTTCAAACTGCGTAAGCAGCATGAGATAGACAGAGTGAAGCAATCCCAAAAAAGAACAAAGAACAAAGAAAATTACAGCACAGGAACAGGCCCTTCGGCCCTCCAAGCCTGCCCCGATCCAGATCCTCTATCTAACATGTCGCCTATTTTCCAAGGGTCTGTATCTCTTTGCTTCCTGCCCGTTAATGTATCTGTCTAGATACATCTTAAAAGACGTTATCGTGCCCGCGTCTACCACCTCTGCTGGCAACGCGTTCCAGGCACCCACCACCCTCTGTGTAAAGAACTTGCCACGCATATCCCCCCTAAACCTTTCCCCTCTCACTTTGAACTCGTGACTCCGAGTAATTGAATACCCCACTCTGGGAAAAAGCTTCTTGCTATCCACCCTGTCTATACCTCTCATGATTTTGTACACCTCCATCAGGTCCCCCCTCAACCTTCGTCTTTCTGATGAAAATAATCCTAATCTACTCAACCTCTCTTCATAGCTAGCGCCCTCCATACCAGGGAACATCCTGGTGAACCTTCTCTGCATCCTTTTGGTAATGTGGCGACCAGAACTGCACGCAGTATTCCAAATCTTATGCAACTGCAACATGACCTGCCAACCCTTGTACTCAATGCCCCGTCCGATGAAGGAAAGCATGCTGTATGCCTTCTTGACCACTCTATTGACCGGAGTTGCTACTTTCAGGGAACAATGGACCTGAACACCCAAATCTCTCTGCACATCAATTTTCCCCAGGACTTTTCCATTTACTGTATAGTTCACTCTTGAATTGGATCTTCCAAAATGCATCACCTCGCATTTGCCCTGATTGAACTCCATCTGGCATTTCTCTGCCCAAATCTCCAATCTATCTATATTCTGCTGTATTCTCTGACAGTCCCCTTCACTATCTGCTGATCCACCAATCTTAGTGTCGTCTGCAAACTTGCTAATCAGACCACCTATACTTTCCTCCAAATCATTTATGTATATCACAAACAACAGTGGTCGCAGCACGGATCCCTGTGGAACACCACTGGTCACACGTCTCCATTTTGAGAAACTCCCCTCGACTGCTACTCTCTGTCTCCTGTTGCCCAGCCTGTTCTTTATCCATCTAGCTAGTACACCCTGGACCCCATGCGACTTCACTTTCTCCATCAGCCTACCATGGGGAACCTTATCAGATGCCTTACTGAAGTCCATGTATATGACATCTACAGCCCTTCCCTCATCAATCAACGTTGTCGCTTCCTCAAAGAATTCTATTAACTTGATAAGACATGACCTTCCCTGCACAAAACCATGTTGCCTATCACTGATAAGCCCATTTTCTTCCAAATGGGAATAGATCCTATCCCTCAGTATCTTCTCCAGCAGCTTCCCTATCACTGACGTCAGGCTCACCGGTCTATAATTACCAGGATTTTCCCTGCTACCCTTCTTAAACAAGGGGACAACATCAGCCATTCTTCAGTCCTCCGGGAGCTCACCCGTGTCAAAGGATGCTGCAAAGATATCTGTTAAGGCCCCAGCTATTTCCTCTCTCGCTTCCCTCAGTAACCTGGGATAGATCCCATTCGGACCTGGCGACTTGTCCACCTTAATGCCTTTTAGAATACCCAACACTTCCTCCCTCCTTATGCCGACTTGACCTAGAGTAATCAACCATCTGTCCCTAACCTCAACATCCGTCATGTCCTTCTCCTCGGTGAATACCGATGCAAAGTACTCGTTTAGAATCTCACCCATTTTCTCTGACTCCACGCATAACTTTCCCCCTTTGTCCTTGAGTGGGCCAATCCTTTCTCTAGTTACCCTCTTGCTCCTTATATATGAATAAAAGGCTTTGGGATTTTCCTTAACCCTGTTTGTTAAAGATATTTCATGACCCCTTTTAGCCCTGTTAATTCCTCGTTTCAGATTGGTCCTACATTCCCGATATTCTTTCAAAGCTTCGTCTTTCTTCAGCCACCTGGACCTTATGTATGCTTCCTTTTTCCTCTTAGCTAGTCTCACAATTTCACCTGTCATCCATGGTTCCCCAATCCTGCCATTTCTATCCCTCATTTTCACAGGAACATGTCTCTCCTGCACGCTAATCAACCTCTCTTTAAAAGACTCCCACATATCAAATGTGGATTTACCTTCAAACAGCTGCTCCCAATCTACATTCCCCCAGCTCCTGCCGAATTTTGGTATAGTTGGCCTTCCCCCAATATAGCACTCTTCCTTTAGGACCACTCTCGTCTTTGTCCATGAGCATTCTAAAACTTACGGAATTGTGATCACAATTCCCAAAGTAGTTCCCGACTGAAACTTCAACCACGGGTCCGGGCTCATTCCCCAACACCAGGTCCAGTATGGCCACTTCCCGAGTTGGACCATTTACATACTGCTCTAGAAAACCCTCCTGGATGCTCCTTACAAATTCTGCTCCATCTAGAACTCTAACACTAAGTGAATCCCAGTTAATGTTGGGAAAATTAAAATCTCCTATCACCACCACACTGTTGCTCCTGCATCCTTCCCTAATCTGTTTACGTATTTGTACCTCTATCTCACACAACGTGTTGGGAGGCCTGTCGTACAGCCCCAACATTGTTACCGCACCCTTCCTATTTCTGAGTTCATAAGATCATAAGAAATAGGAGCAGGAGTAGGCCGTCCGGCTCCTGGAGCGTGCTCCACCATTCAATAAGATCATGGCTGATCTTTTGGTGGACTCAGATCCACTTAACCGCGCTCTCACCGTATCCCTTAATTCCTTTATTATTCAAAAAGATATCTACCTTAGCTTTAAAACACTTTACTGAAGAAGCATCAACTACTTCACTGGGCAAGGAATTCCATAGATTAACAACCCTCTGTTCTGCCCATATTGCCTCACTTTTCGAGTCCTCCATAGTGCCCTCCTTCAGCACAGCTGTGATATCCTCTTTGACCAGTAATGCAACTCCTCTACCCCTTTTACCTCCCTCTCTATCCCGCCTGAAGCATCGATGTCCTGGGATATTTAGTTGCCAATCATGCCCTTCCCTCAACCAAGTCTCAGTAATAGCAATAACATCATACTCCCAGGTACTAATCCAACCCCTAAGTTCATCTGCCTTACCTACTACACTTCTTGCGTTGAAACAAATGCACCTCAGACCACCAGTCCCTTTGCGTTCATCATCTGCTCCCTGCCTACTCTTTCCCTTAGTCACGCTGACTTCATTACCTAGTTCCTTACAGTCTTTAGTTACTACCTCCTTACTGTCCACTGACCTCCTCATTTGGTTCCCATCCCCCTGCCACATTATTTTAAACCCTCCCCAACAGCGTTAGCAAAAGCACCCCCAAGGAAATTGGTTCCAGTCCAGCCCAGGTGTAGACCGTCCAATTTGTAATAGTCCCACCTCCCCCAGAACCGGTCCCAATGTCCCAAAAATCTGAACCCTTCCCTCCTCACCATCTCTCAAGCCACGCATTCATCCTGACTATTCTTTCATTTCTACTCTGACTATCACGTGGCACTGGTAGCAATCCTGAGATTACTACCTCTGAGGTCCAACTTTTTAACTTTGCTCCTAACTCCCTAAGTTCTGCTTGGAGGACCTCATCCCGTTTTTTACCTATATCATTGGTGCCTATGTGCACAACGACAACTGGCTGTTCACCCTTCCCCTTCAGAACGTTCTGCAGCCGAACTGAGACATCCCTGACCCGTGCAAATGGCAGGCAACATACCATTCGGGAGTCTCGTTTTCGACCACAGAACCGCCTATCTACTCCCCTTATAATGGAATCCCCTCTGACTATAGCCCTTCCACTCTTTTTCCCGCCCTTCTGAACAGCAGAGCCAGCCACAGTGCCATGAATCTGGCTACTGCTGCCTTCCCCTGGTGAGCCATCTCCTCCAACAGTATCCAAAACGGTATACCTGTTTTCGAGGGAGATGACCGCAGGGGACACTTGCGCTGCCTTCCTGCTCTTTCTAGATTAGATTAGATTAGAGATACAGCACTGAAACAGGCCCTTCGACCCACCGAGTCTGTGCCGAACATCAACCACCCATTTATACTAATCCTACACTAATCCCATATTCCTACCAAACATCCCCACCTGTCTCTATATTTCCCTACCACCTACCTATACTAGTGACAATTTATATTGGCCAATTTACCTATCAACCTGCAAGTCTTTTGGCTTGTGGGAGGAAACCGGAGCACCCGGAGAAAACCCACGCAGACACAGGGAGAACTTGCAAACTCCACACAGGCAGTACCCAGAATTGAACCCGGGTCGCTGGAGCTGTGAGGCTGCGGTGCTAACCACTGCGTCACTGTGCCGCCCAACTGGCTAATTGTTAAACTAGATGTCATCACTATTACAAAAGGAAATAATATACTGGTTAATAGATAAATTAGATGTCATCACTAATGTACAGTGGATAATATTCTGGTTAATAGCTAAATTAGATGTCATCACTAATAAACAGGGTAAAATATTCTGGTTAATTGTCAAATTAGATGTCATCCCTAATACACAGGGGATATTCTGGTTAATTGTTGAATTAAATGTCATCACTCATAAACACGGTATCATATGCCAGTTAATTGTTAAATTAGATGTCATCACGAATACACAGGGGATAATATTCTGGTTAATTGTTAAATTAGATGTCATCACTAATACACAGGGTGTAATATTCTGGTTAATTGTTAAATTAGATGTAATCACTAATACACAGTGTATAATATTCCAGTTAATTGTTAAATTCGATGTCATCCCTAATACAATGACCAATATTCTGGTTTTGAAATGAGATGTCATCACTAATGTAGTGTACAATATTCTGGTTATTAAATTAGATGTCATCACTAATGTATAGAGTATTTTGCTCTGGTTAATTGTATAAATCAGATGTCATCCCTTATACAGGGAACAATATTCTGGTAAATTGTTACATTCGGTGTCATCACTAATACACAGTGCATAATGTTCTGGTTAATTGTTAAATTAGATGTCATCACTAATACAAAATGTATAATATTCTGGTTAATTGTTGAATTAGATGTCATCACTAATACACAGGGTGTAATATTTCGGTTAATTGCTAAATTAGTTGTCATCACTAATACACAGGGTATAATATTGCGGTTAATTGTTAAATTAGATGTCAACACGAATACACAGTGCATAATACTCCAGTTAATTAAATTAGATGTCATCACGAATACACAGGATATAATATTCTGGTTAATTGTTAAATTAGATGTCATCACTAAAACACTGTGGATAATATTATGGTTAACTGTTAAATTAGGTGTCATCACTAATAGATAGCGTATAATATTCCGGATAATTGTCAAATTTTATGTCTTCACGAATGCACAGGATATAATATTCTGGTTAAATGCTAGATTTGATGTCATCACTGATACACAGGGTATAATATTCTGGTTAATTGTTAAATTAGATGTCATCACTAATACACAGAGGATAATATTCCGGATTAATTTTTAAATTAGATGTCATCTCCAGCACACAGTGGATAATATTACGGTTAATTGTTAAATTAGATGTCATTACGGATACACAGGGGATATTATTCCAGTTAATTGTTAAATCAGATATCATCACTAATACACAAGGGATAACATTCTGGTTTATGGTTAAATTAGATGTCATCACTATTACACAGGGTATAATATTCTGGTTAATTGTCAAATTCGATGTCACCGCGAATACACAGTGTTTAATATTCTGGTTAATTGCTAAATTTGATGTCATCATTACTAAACAGGGGATAATATTCTGGTGAATTGTTAAATCAAATGTCATCACTAATACACAGTGTACAATATAATGGTTAATTGTTAAATTAGATGTCATCACTAATACACAGGGCATAATATTCTGGTTAATTGTTAAATTAGGTGTCATCACTAATGCACAGAGTATAATATTCTGGTTAATTTTTAAATTAGATTCCATCACTAATACACAGTGTATAATATTCTGGTTAATTTTTAAATTAGATTTCATCACTAATACACAGTGTATAATATTATGGCTAATTTTTAAATTAGATGTCATCACTAATTCTCAGTGTATAATATTCCAGTTAATTGTTAAATTTGATGTCAGCAGTTTTACATAGTGTATAACATTCCTGTTAATTGTTAAATTAAATGTCATCACTTATACACTGGGGATAAGATTCTCGTTAATTGTAAAATTAGATGTCATCACAATGACACAAGGTATAATATTCTCGTTGATTGTTAAATTAAATGTCATCACTTACACATTGTATATAATATTCAGGTTAATGGTGAAATGAGATGGCATCACTAATACACAGTGTATAATATTCTGGATAATTGTTAAATTAGATGTCATCACGATTACACAGTGTATAATATTCTGGTTAATGGTGAAATTAGATGTCATCACTAATACACAGGATATAATATTCTGGTTAATTGTTAAATTAGATGTCATCACTATTACACAGTGTATAATATTCAGGATAATTGTTAAATTAGATGTCTTAGTAAAACACAGGATATAATATTCTGGTTAAATGTTAAATTTGATGTCAGCACTGATACACAGGGTATAATATTCCGGTTAATTGTTAAATTAAATGTCATCACTTATACACAGGGGATAATATACAGATTAATTGTTAAATTAGATGTCATCACTAATACACAGTGTATAATATACCAGTTAATTGCTAACTTAGATGTCACCCCGAATACAATGTACAATATTCTGGTTATTAAATGTGATGTCATCACTACTGCAGTGTACAATATTCTGGTTATTAAAATAGATGTCATCACTGATGTATAGAGTATTATGTTCTGGTTAATTGTTAAATCAGATGTCATCCCTTATGCAGAGAACAATATTCTGGTAAATTGTTAAATTAGCTGTCATCACAAATACACAGTGCATAATATTCTGGTTAATTGTTAAATTAGATGTCATAACTAATACAAAATGTATAATGTTCTGGTTAATTGTTAAATTCGATGTCATCACCAATACACAGGGTGTAATATTGCGGTTAATTGCTAAATTAGTTGTCATCACTAATACACAGGGTATAATATTGCGGTTAATGGTTAAATTAGGTGTCAACACGAATACACAGTGCATAATACTCCAGTTAATTAAATTAGATGTCATCACTAATACACAGGATATAATATTCTGGTTAATTGTTAAATTAGATGTCATCCCTCATACAGTGTACAATATTCTGGTTAATTTTTGAATTAGATGTCATCTCTAAAACACTGTGGATAATATGATGGTTAATTGTTAAATTCGATGTTATCACTAATAGATAGCGTATAATATTCCGGATAATTGTTAAATTCGATGTCTTCACTAATACACAGGATATAATATTCTGGTTAACTGTTACATTTGATGTCATCACTGATACACAGGGTATAATATTCTGGTTAATTGATAAATTAGATGTCATCACTAATACACAGAGGATAATATTCCGGATTACTTTTTAAATTAGATGTCATCGCCAACACACAGTGGATAATATTACGGTTAATTGTTAAATTAGATGTCATCACTAATACACAGGGCATAATGTTCCGTTTAATTGCTAATTTAGATGTCATCACGATTACACAGGGGATATTATTCCAGTTAATTGTTAAATTAGATATCATCAGTAATACACAGGGTATAGTATTCTGGGTAAATGTTAAATCAGATATCATCACTAATATACAAAGGATAACATTCAGGTTAATGGTTAAATAAGATGTCATCACTAATACACAGTGTATAATATTCCGGTTAATTGTTAAATTAGATGTCATCACTAATACACAGTGTATAATATTCTGGTTAATTTTTCAATTAGATGTAATCACTAATTCTCAGTGTATAATATTCCGATTTATTGTTAAATTAGATGTCATCACTCATACACAGTGTATAATATTCTGGGTAATTGTGAAAGTTGATGTCATGACTAATAGACAGGGTATAATATTCCGGTCCATTGTTAAATTAAAAGTCATCATTTATACACAGGGGATAATATTCAGGTTAATTGTTAAATCAGATGTCATAACTGTTACACAAGATATAATAATCTGGTTAATCGTTAAATTAAATGTCATCACTTATGCATAGTGTATAATATTCTGGTTAATTGTCAAATTAAATGTCGTCACTTATACACAGGGGATAATATTCCGGTTACTTGTTAAATTAGATGTCATCACTATTACGCAAGGTATAATATTCTTTTTAATTGTTAAATTAAATGTCATCACTTACACATTGTGTATAATATTCAGGTTAATGGTGAAATTAGATGTCATCGATAATGCACAGTGCATAATATTCCGATTAATTTTTAAATTAGATGTCATCACTAATCCACAGTGTATAATATTCTGGATAATTGTTAAATTAGATGTCATCACTATTACAAAGTGCATAATATTCCGGATAATTGTTAAATTAGATGTCTTCACTAATACACAGGATATAATATTCTGGTTAATTGTTAAATTAGATGTCATCACTAATACACAGGATATAATATTCTGGTTAAATGTTAAATTTGATGTCAGCACTGATACACAGCGTATGATATTCCGGTTAATTGTTAAATTAGATGTCATCACTGATACACAGAGCATAATATTCCGATTACTATTTAAATTTGATGTCATGTCTAACACACAGCGGATAATATGACGGTTAATTGTTAAATTAGATGTCATCACTAATACACAGGTTATAATATTCTGGTAAATTGTCAAATTAGATGTCAACGCTAATAAACAATGTTTAATAATCTGGTTGATGGTGAAATTTGATGTTATGACTTATACACAGGGTATTATATTCTGGTTAATTGTTAAATTAGATGTAATCACTAATACCTTCTTTGGGCCTCCTTATCTCGAGAGACAATGGATACGCGCCTGGAGGTGGTCAGTGGTTTGTGACGCAGCGCCTGGAGAGGCTATAAAGGCCAATTCTGTAGTGACAGGCTCTTCCACAGGTGCTGCCGAGAAATTTGTTTGTCGGGGCTGTTGCACAGTTGGCTCTCCCCTTGCGCCTCTGTCTTTTTTCCTGCCAACTACTAAGTCTCTTCGACTCGCCACAATTTAGCCCTGTCTTTATGGATGCCCGCCAGCTCTGGCGAATGCTGGCAACTGACTCCCACGACTTGTGATCAATGTCACACGATTTCATGTCGCGTTTGCAGACGTCTTTATAGCGGAGACTTTTGGGTCTGATACCAGTGGCGAGCTCGCTGTATAATGTGTCTTTGGGGATCCTGCCATCTTCCATGCGACTCACATGGCCAAGCCATCTCAAGCGCCGCTCACTCAGTAGTGTGTATAAGCTGGGGGTGTTGGCCGCTTCAAGGACTTCTGTGTTGGAGATATAGTCCTGCCACCTGATGCCAAGCATTCTCCGGAGGCAGCGAAGATGGAATGAATTGAGACGTCGCTCTTGGCTGGCATACGTTGTCCAGGCCTCGCTGCCAGAGAGCAAGGTACTGAGGACACAGGCCTGCTACACTCGGACTTTGGTGTTCCGTGTCAGTGCGCCATTTTCCCACACTCTCTTGGCCAGTCTGGAGATAGCAGTGGAAGCCTTACCCATGCGCTTGTTGATTTCTGCATCTAGAGACAGGTTACTGGTGATAGTTGAGCCTAGGTAGGTGAACTCTTGAACCACTTCCAGAGCGTGGTCGCCAATATTGATGGATGGAGCATTTCAGACGTCCTGCCCCATGATGTTCGTTTTCTTGAGGCTGATGGTTAGGCCAAATTCATTGCAGGCAGCCGCAAACCTGTCGATGAGACTCTGCAGGCACTCTTCAGTGTGAGATGTTAAAGCAGCATCGTCAGCAAAGAGGAGTTCTCTGATGAGGACTTTCCGTTCTTTGGACTTCGCTCTTAGACGGGCAAGGTTGAACAACCTGCCCCCTGATCTTGTGTGGAGGAAAATTCCTTCTACAGAGGATTTGAACGCATGTGAAAGCAGCAGGGAGAAGAAAATCCCAATAAGTGTGGGTGCGAGAACACAGCCCTGTTTCACACCACTCAGGATAGGAAAGGGCTCTGATGAGGAGCCACCATGTTGAATTGTGCCTTTCATATTGTCATGGAATGAGGTGATGATACTTAGTAGCATTGGTGGACATCCAATCTTTTCTAGTAGTCTGAAGAGACCAGGTCTGCTGACGAGGTCAAAGGCTTTGGTGAGATCAATGAAAGCAATGTAGAGGGGCATCTGTTGTTCACGGCATTTCTCCTGTATCTGACGAAGGGAGAACAGCATGTCAATGGTCGATCTCTCTGCACGAAAGCCACACTGTGCCTCAGGGTAGACGCGCTCGGCCAGCTTCTGTAGCCTGTTCAGAGGGACTCGAGCAAAGACTTTCCCCACTATGCTGAGCAGGGAGATTCCACGGTAGTTGTTGCAGTCACCGCGGTCACCTTTGTTTTTATAGAGGGTGATGATATTGGCATTGCGCATGTCCTGGGGTACTGCTCCCTCGTCCCAGCACAGGCATAGCAGTTCATGTAGTGCTGAGAGTACAGCAGGCTTGGCACTCTTGATTATTTCAGGGGTTATGCTGTCCTTCCCAGGGGTTTTTCCGCTTGCCAGACAATCAATGGCATCACTGAGTTCCGATTTGTATGGCTGCAGGTCCAGCTCATCCATGACTGGTAGAGGCTGGGCTGCATTGAGGGCAGTCTCAGTGACAGCATTCTCCCTGGAGTGCAGTTCTAGGTAGTGCTCAACACAGCAGTCCATTTTTTTGCGTTGGTCAGTGATTATGTCCCCCGATTTAGATTTGAGGGGGGCGATCTTCTTGATGATTGGCCCAAGAGCTCTCTTCATGCCATCATACATTCCTCTGATGTTTCCGGTGTCTGAGGCCAGCTGAATATGACTGCATCGGTGTTGCCAGTAGTCGTTTGCGCAACGCCTAGCTGTTCTTTGTGCAGTACATCTGGCTGCTTTAAGTGCTGCGGATGTTAAATCGCTGGGGGCTTTCTTGTCGTTCAACAGTGCAATGCGCTTAGCGGCTATGACAGGTTCCAGCTCTTCATTATGAGATTGAAACCAGTCTGCATTCCTCTTCGCACTTTTGCCGTAGGTGGTCAAAGCTGACTCATAGATGGCGTCTCTGTTGTGGGCCCACTTGGTCTCAGCATCCCCTCTGGGGAGTGTTTTGAAGGGCTGTTACAAGTGAATTTAGAATTTTTTGTAACAGCTGTGGGTGAGAAATTCTGCTCGTGTTAATGCGCGGGTGGCCCTTCTGCTTGGAATGATGCAACTTCTTTGGTCTGAGTCTAACCTTGCTGCACACCAGGGAGTGGTCGGTGTCACAGTCCGCACTGAGGAAGCTGCGTGTGATTTGAACACTGTTTAAGGCGGCTCGCCTTGTGACAATGAGGCCTAGCTGGTGCCAACGACGCGATCTTGAGTGCCTCCATGGAACCTGGTGATAGGGTTTAGTGTGAAAGAACGAGTTGGTGATGCAGAGGTTATGATAGGTACACAACTCAAGTAGTCTCTGCCCGTTCTCATTCATCCTTCCAACGCCATAGCGCCCAAGGCAGGAGGGCCATGAGTCATGGTCGGCCCCAACCCTGGCATTAAAGTCCCCCAGCAAGAATAGGTGTTCGGTGTTGGGGATGCTGCTCATGATGTTATGGAGTTGTTCATAGAACTGGTCTTTAGCTTCAGGTGAGGAGCAGAGTATTGGTGCATAGATGTTGAGTAGGTGTACTGGACCAGAGGTGGTGAGCAGTCGGATGGACAGTATGCGTTCCGAGCCATTTGAGGGAGGCTCTATCATGCTGAGCAAGGAGTTTCTGATGGCGAAGCCCACTCCATGCTGTCTTGGTTCTTCAGGATCCCTGCCCTGCCAGAAGAAGGTGTAGTCTTGCTCTGCTAGGGAGCCACTCGCAGGGAGGCGTGTCTCCTGAAGTGTTGCAATGTCCACATTGAGTCGACTGAGCTCGTTGTTAATGATGGCGGTCTTCCGAGAATCGTTGATTTTTGTCAGGTCTTCCGACAGGCCAGGAAACATAGTTCTGACGTTCCAGCTTGCAAAGCGAAGGGCTGGTACCTTCTTTCCTTTTTTCATGTTGTTTGGTGCGGTGTATCAGTCCACCTTTCGGGCAATGTCCCTGAGCTCCAAGCGCCCATTGAAGCAGGCAGTCTGTGCCGGGACAGAACCTTATTGACCGGGGGCTGCCCGGTTTGAGGCGGGCGGTAGCTGTCCAGTGAGGTGCAAGACATCTCCCACCGACAAAGGCAACCCGTGGCGCCCAGTTTCTACGCCAATTTAACTGGACTTATAACCCGTAACTGCTGCCTTCCGTGTTGTGCCAGTCGCTGTGAGGCAACTATGGAGTGACCTCTCCATGGCGCATGCCTGGGCAAATATATGGAGGTTGAGAGTTGCCCAGTCGTCAAAACCCCCCTCTCGGCCTTTCTGGTGGGGTCCAAAGGAGTGCAGGACACGACGTTTGGCAACAGTATGGCTGCAGGAACTGCCGGAAACATTCCAAAGGTGACACATAACCGCCTACGGGGTTCCACTCCGGATTATCTGTTAGGGTTTACTCCCTTAGCCTTGGTCTCTCCCGAGACGCCCACAAGGCAGAGGGGTTGTTGGGGCCCCTACACAGGTGTAGGATGGTGCCGGCGGGAGGAGGGGATGCAAGGGGGAGGGGTAGAGGGAGGGGGTGGGAGGGGGGTGCGAAGGGGAGCAGGGAAGGGGGCTGTAGGAGGGTGGGGGGGTGCAGGGGAAGGGGGTGCGGGGTGAAAATGGTGCGGGGGGCGGGCTGGGACGGGGTTGTGAGGGGGTGAGCTGAGAGGGCGGAGCAGGGAAGGGGACGGGGGGTGGAAGGGGGTAAAGGGGGGAGGGGGTGGGAAGCTGGTGCAGGTAGTAAGCCATTTCCTCAGTGCCCACCATCGACGTCCGGAAAGCTCATCCACGTCCTTCGGGAGGTGAAGCATCTTTTGGCAGACTTAGAGGTGATTGGATTTGCTAAGGGTTTTTTTTTGCAGTCACTAATACACAGTGTATAACATTCCCATTAACTGTTAAATTAGATGTCATCCCTAATACAATGCACAATATTCTGGTAAATTGTTAAGTTAGGTGTCATCACTAATACACAGTGCATAATATTCTGGTTAATTGTTAAATTAAATGTCATCACTAATACAAAATGTATAATATTCTGGTTAATTGTTAAATTAGATGTCATCACTAATACACAGGGTATAATATTACGGTTAATGGTTAAATTAGATGTTAGCACGAATACACAGTGCGTAATACTCCAGTTAATTAAATTAGATGTCATCAATAATACACAGGATATAATATTCTGGTTAATTGTTAAATTAGATGTCATCCCGAATACAGTGCACAATATTCTGGTTAATTTTTCAATTAGATGTCATCACTAAAACTCTGTGGATAATATTCTGGATAATTGTTAAATTAGATGTCTTCACTAATACACAGGATATCATATTCTGGTTAAATGTCACATTTGATGTCATCACTGATACACAGGGTATAATATTCTGGTTAATTGTTAAATTAGATGTCATCACTAATACACAGAGGATTATATTCCGGATTACGTTTTAAATTCGATGTCATCTCCAACACACAGCGGATAATATTACGGTTAATTGTTAAATTAGATATCATCAGTAATACACAGGGTATAGTATTATGGGTAAATGTCAAATCAGATATCATCACTATTAAACAGGGTATAATATTCTGGTTAATTGTTAAATTAGATGTCATCACTAATACACAGTGTTTAATATTCTGGTTAATTGCTAAATTTGATGTCATCATCACTACACAGGGGAAAATATTCCGGTGAATTGTTAAATTAGATGTCATCACTACTACACAGTGTACAATATTACGGTTAATTTTAAAATTAGATGTCATCACTAATACACAGTGTTTAATATTCTGCTGAATTGCTAAATTTGATGTCATCACGAATACACAGGGTATAATATTCTGGTTAGTTGTTAAATTAGATGTCATCACAAATACCCAGTGCATAATATTCTGGTTAATTTTTAAATTAGATATCATCACTAAATCTCAGTGTATAATATTCCAGTTTATTGTTAAATTAGATGTCATCACTATTACACAGTGTATAATATTCTGGTTAATTGTTAAATTAGATGTCATCACTAATACACAGGCTGTAATATTCTGGTTAATTGTTAAATTTGATGTCATCACCAATACACAGTGTATAATATTCTGGTTAATTTTGAAATTTGTTGTCATGACCTATTCACAGGGTATAATATCCAGGTTAATTGTTAAGTTAAATGTCATCACTTATGCACGGGGGATAATATTCTGGTTAATTGTCAAATTAGATGTCATAACTATTACACAAGATATAATATTCTGGTTAATCGTTAAATTAAATGTGATCACTTATTCATAGTGTATAATATTCTGGTTAAATGTTAAATTTGATGTCAGCCCTGATTCACAGGGTATAATATTCCGGTTAATTGTTAAATTAGATGTCATCACTAGTGCACAAAGGATAATATTCCGATTACTTTTTAAATTTGATTTCATCTCTAACACACAGCGGATAATATTACGGTTAATTGTTAAATTTGATGTCATCACCAATACACAGTGTGTAATATTCTGGTTAATTGTTAAATTAGATGTCATCACTAATACACAGGCTGTAATATTCAGGTTAATTGTTAAATTAAATGTCATCACTTATTCATAGTGTATAATATTCTGGTTAAATGTTAAATTTGATGTCAGCACTGATTCACCGGGTACAAAATTCCGGTTAATTGTTAAATTAGATGTCATCACTAATACACAGAGGATAATATTCCGATTACTTTTTAAATTTGATGTCATCTCTAACACACAGCGGATAATATTACGGTTAATTGTTAAATTAGATGTCATCACTGATACACAGGGCATAATGTTCCGTTTAATTGTTAATTTAGATGTCATCACGAGTACACAGGGGATATTATTCCAGTTAATTGTTAAATTAGATGTCATCACTATTACACAGGTTATAATATTCAGGTAAATTGTCAAATTAGATGTCATCGCTAATAAAACATGTTTAATAATCTGGTTGATGGTGAAATTTGATGTTATGACTTATTCACAGGGTATAATATTCTGGTTAATTGTTAAATTAAATGTCATCACTTATACACAGGGGGTAATATTCAGGTTCATTGTTAAATTAGATGTCATCAATATTACACAAGGCATAATATTCAGTTTAATTGTTAAATTAGATGTCATCAATATTACACAAGGTATAATATTCCCGTTAATTGTTAAATTAAATGTCATCACTAATACACAGGGTATAATATTCCAGTTAATTGTTAAATTAGATGTCTTCACTAATACACAGTGTATAATATTCCGGTTAATTGTTAAATTAGATGTCTTCACTAATACACAGGGTATAATATTCCGGTTAATTGTTAAATTAGATGTCTTCACGAATACACAGGGTATAATATTCCAGTTAATTATTAAATTAGATGTCTTCACTAATACACAGGGTATAATATTCCGGTTAATTGTTGAATTAACTGTCATCACGAATACACAGGGTATAATATTCCTGTTGATTCTTAAATTGGATGTCATCACTAATACACTGGGGATAATATCAGGTGAATTGTTAAATTAGTTGTTATCAGTATTGATTGCTTGGGCCACTCACAACCTCCATACGTTCGTCCAGGCATGCGCCATGGAAGGTCTCTCCGTCGTCGCCTCACAGTGACTGAAACAACACGGAAGGCAGCAGTTACGGGTTATAAGTCCTGCTCAATTGGCATAGAGATTGGGCACCACGGTTTGCCTTTGTCGGTGGGAGAGGTCATTGCATCTCACTGTACAGCTCCCGCCCTCCTCAAAGCGGGCACCCTCGGTCAATAAGGTTCTGTTCCGCCACAGTCCACTGGCTTCAATGGGTGCTTGGCGCTCAGTATCATTGCCGAAAAGTGGACTGCAACACCGCACCAAACAGCACGAAAAAAGGAAAGAAGGTACTAGCCCTTCGTTTTGCAAGCTGGAACGTCAGAACTATGTGACCTGGCCTGTCGGAAGACCTTGCACAAATCAACGATTCTCGGAAGACCGCCATCATCAACAACGAGAGCAGTAGACTCAATGTGGACATTGCAGCACTTCAGGAGAGACGCCTCCCTGCGAGCGGATCTCTAACAGAGCAAGACTACACCTTCTTCTGGTAGGGTGCCTGAAGAACTAGGATAGCATGGAGCGGGCTTCGCCATCAGAAACTCCTTGCTCAGCATGATGGAGCCTCCCTCAAATGGCTCGGAATGCATACTGTCCATTCGACTGCTCACTGCCTCTGGTCCAGTACACCTACTCAGCATCTATGCTCAAACACTCTGCTCCACACCTGAAGCTAAATACCAGTTCCACGAGGAACTCCATTATATCATTCATAGCATCCCCAACACCGAACACCTATTCCTGCAGGGGGACCTTGATGCCAGCGTTTGGGCCGAACATGACTCATGGCCCTCCTGCCTTGGGCGCTATGGCGTTGGAAGGATGAATGAGAATGGACAGAGACTGCTTGAGTTGTGCACCTATCATAACCTCTGCATCACCAACTCGTTCTTTCACATTAAACCCTGTCACCAGGTTTCATGGAGGGACCCAAGATCGCGTCGTTGGCACCAGCTGGACCTCATAGTCACAAGGTGAGCCTCCTTAAACAGTGTTCAAGTCACACGCAGCTTCCACAGTGCGGACTGCGACACCGAGCACTCCCTGGTGTGCAGCAAGGTTAGACTCAAACCAAAGAAGTTGCATCATTCCCAGCAGAAGGGCCACCCGCGCATCAACATGAGCAGAATTTCTCATCTACAGCTGTTACAAAAATTTCAAAGTTCAATTGTAAAAGCCTTTAAAACATTCCCTCAGGGTATGCAGAGACCAAGTTGACCCACATCAGAGACGCCGTCTTTGAGTCAGCTATGACCAAACGTGTGAAGAGGAATGCAGACTGGTTTCAATCTGGAACCTGTCACAGCCGCTAAGCGCATTGCACTGTTGAACTGCAAGAAAGCCTCCAGCAAGTTAACATCCGTAGCACTTAAAGCAGCCAGAAGCACTGCACAAAGAACAGCCAGGCGCTGCGCAAATAACTACTGGCAACACCTATGCAGTCATATTGAGCTGGCCTCAGACACCAGAAACATCAGAGGAATGTATGATAGCATTAAGAGAACTTTTGGGCCAACCATCAGGAAGATTGCCCCCCCTCAAATCTAAATCGGGGATACAATCACTGGCCAACTCAAGCAAATGGACCGCTGGGTGGAACACTACCTCGAACTGGACTCCAGGGAGAATGTTGTCACTGAGACCGCCCTCAATGCAGCCCAGTCTCTGAAAGTCATGGATGAGCTGGACGTACAGCCAACAATATCGGAACACAGTGTTGCCATTGATTGTCTAGCCAGCGGAAAAGCCCCTGGGAAGGACGGAATTACCCCTGAAATCATCAAAAGTGCCAAGCCTGCTATACTCTCAGCACTGCATGAAAAGCTTTGCCTGTGCTGGGAAGAGAGCCAGTCCCTCAGTACATGCGCGATGCCAATATCATCACCCTCTATAAAAACACAGGCTACCACGGTGACTGCAACACCTACCGTGGAATCTCCCTGCTCAGCGTAGTGGGGAAAGTCTTCGCTCGAGTCGCTTTAAACAGGCTCCAGAAGCTGGCCGAGCATGTCTACCCTGAGGAACAGTGTGGCTTTCGTGCAGAGAGATCGACCGTTCACATGCTGTTCTCCCTTCACCAGCTACAGGAGAAATGCCGCAAACAACAGATGTGGCTTAACGTTCCATTCATTGATCTCACCAAAGCCTTTGACCTCGTCAGCAGACGTGGTCTCTTCAGACTACTAGAAAAAATCGGAAGTCCACCAAAACTACTGAGTATCATCACCTCATTCCATGACAATATGAAAGGCACAATTCAACATAGCAGTGCCTCTTCAGACCCCTTTCCTATCCTGAGTGGCGTGAAACAGGGCTGTGTTCTCGCACCTACACTGTTCGGGATTTTCTTCTCCTGCTGCTCTCACATGCTTTCAAGTCTTCAGAAGAAGGAATTTTCCTCCACACAAGGTCAGGGGGCAGGTTGTTCAACCTTGCCCGTCTAAGAGTGAAACCAAAAGTCCGGAAAGGCCTCAGAAGGCAAGTTCTCTTTGCTGACGATGCTGCTTTAACATCTCACACTGAAGAGTGTCTGCAGAGACTTATTGACAGGTTTGCGGCTGCCACAACGAATTTGGCCTAACCATGAGCCTCAAGAAAACGAACATCATGGGACAGGACGTCAGAAATGCTCCATCCATCAATTTCTGCGACCACGCTCTGGACGTGGTTCCAGTTTTCACCCATCTAGGCTCAACTATCACCAGTAACCTGTCTCTAGATGCAGAAAACAACAAGCGCATGGGGAAGGCTTCCACTGCTATGCCCAAGAGAGTGTGGGACAATGGCGCACTGACACGGAACACAAAAATCCGAGTGTATCAAGCCTGTGACCTCAGTACCTTGCTCCATGGCAGCGAGGCCTGGACAACGTATGTCAGCCAAGATTGAGGCCTCAATTCATTCCATCGTCGCTGCCTCAAGAGAATACTTGGAATCAGGTGGCAGGCCTGTATCTCCAACATCCCCAGCTCATACAGACTACTGAGTCAGCGTCGCTTGAGATGGCTTCGCCAAGTGAACCGCATGGAGGATGGCAGGATCCCCAAAGTCACATTGTACAGTGAGCTCATCACTGGTATCAGACCCACCGGAATTGCAAGGCTCCGTTATAAAGACGTCTGCGAAAGCGACGTAAAGTCCTGTGACATTGATCACAAGTCGTGGGACTCAGTTGCCAGTGATCGCCAGAGCTGGCGGGCAGCCATAAAGGCGGGGCAAAAGCGTGGCGAGTCGAAGAGACTGAGCAGTTGGCAGGAAAAAAGACAGAATATGCCATCACACATACACAGGGTATAACCTGGTTAACTGTTAAATTAGATGTCATCACTAATGCACAGGCGATAGTATTCAGGTTAAATCTTAAATTAGATGTCATCACTAATACACAGTGTATAATATTCCGGTTCATTGTTAAATTAGATGTCATCACTAATACACGGGATAATACTCTGCTTATCTTGTAACATTAGATATGATCATGAATACACAGGGTATAATCTGGTTAATTGTTAAATTAGAAGTCATCACTAATACACAGTGTATAATATCCCAGTTAATTGTTCAATTCGATGTCATCACTAATACACAGTGTATAATAGTCCAGTTAATTGTTAAGTTAGATGTCATCACTAATACACAGGGGATAATAGTCCAGTTAATTGTTAAGTTAGATGTCATCACTAATCCACAATGTATAATATTCCGGTTAATTGTTAAATTAGATGTCATCACTAATACACAGGATATAATATTCTGGTTAAATGAAAATTAGATGTCATCACTAATACACAGGGAATAATTTCCGGTTAATTGTTAAATTAGATGTCTTCACTAATAAACAGGAGATAATATTCTGGTTAAATGTTAAGTTAGATGCCATCACTAATATACAGGGGATAATATACCAGTTACTTGTTTAATTAGATGTCATCGCTAATACACAGTGCATAATATTCTGGTTAATTGTTTTATTAGATGTCATCACTAATACACAGGGGATAATATTCTGATTAATTGTTAAATTAGATGTCATCACTAATACACAGGGGATAATATTCCGGTTAATTGTTACATTAGATGTCATCACTAATACACAGTGCATAATATTCTGGTTAATTGTTTTATTAGATGTCATCACTAATACACAGGGGATAATTTTCTGGTTAATTGTTACATTAGATGTCATCACTTATACACAGGGTATAATATTCTGCTTAATTGTTAAATTAGATGTCAGCACTAATACACAGTTTATAATATTCCGGAAAATTGTTAAGTTAGATGTCATCACAAATACACAGGGGATAATATTCCGATTATTTTTTCAATTAGATGTCATAATTAGGAAGGCAAATGGACTTTTGTCCTTCATTGCTAAAGGGATCGAGTTTAAAAGCTGAGAGGTTATGTTGCAGCTGCATAGGGTACTGGTGAGACCGCACCTGGAATACTGTGTGCAGTTTTGGTCTCCTTAATTGAGAAAGGATGTAATGGCACTGGATAGGAGCAGAGGAGTTTCACTAGATTGATTCCGGAGTTGAGGGGTTTGGTTTATGAGGAGAGACTGAATAGATTGGGATTATATTCATTGGAATTCAGAAGAATGAGGGGGGATCTTATAGAAACATATGCAATCATGAAGGGAATAGATAAGATACAAGTTGAGAGTATGTTTCCACTGGCAGGTGAAGCTAGGACAAGAGGGCATAGCCTCAAGAGTAGATGGAGCAGATTTAGGACTGAACTAAGTAGGAACTTCTTCACACAGAGGGTTGTTAATCTATGGAATTCCTTGCCCAGTGAAGTAGTTGACGCATCTTCAGTAAACGTTTTTAAAGATAAGGAAGATATCTTTTTGAATAATAAAGGAATTAAGGGATACGGTGAGAACGCGGGTAAGTGGATCTGAGTCCACGAAAAGATCAGCCATGATCTTATTGAATGGCGAAGCAGGCTCCAGGGGCCGGACGGCCATCTCCTGCTCCTAGTACTTTTGACCTTATTATGATCAATAATACACAGGATATCATCTGGTTAAATGTCAAATTAGATGCCATCGCTAATGCACAGGCGATATTATTCTGTTTAAACTTTAAATTAGATGTTATCACTAATACACAGTGTATAATATTCCCGTTAATTGTTAAAATAGATGTCATCACCCATACACAGGGAATAATATTCCAGCTATTTGTTAAAATAGATGTCATCACGAATACACAGCGGATAATATTCCGGCTAATTGTTCAATTAGATGTCATCACTAATACATAGTGGATAATATTCCAGTTCATTGTTAAATCAGATGTCATCACAAAAACATGGGGGATGATATACCAGTTGATTGTTAAATTAAATGTCATCACGAATACACAGGGGATAATATTCCAGTTAATTGTTAAATTAGATGTTATCACTAATACACAAGGGATGATATCCCGATATTTTTTTAAATTAGATTTCATCACTAATATACCGTGTATAATATTCCAGTTAATTAAATTGGATGTCATCACTACTGCACAGGGTACAATATTCTGGAAAATTGTTAAATTAGATGTCATCACTAAAACACTGTGGATAATATTTTGGTTAATTGTTAAATTAGATGTCATCACAAATAGACAGGGGATAATATTCCAGTTAATTGCTAAATTGGATGACATCACCAACACACAGGGGATATTATTGCAGTTAATTGTTAAATTAGATATCATCACTGATACACAGGGGTAATCTGGTTAATTGTTAAATGAGATGTCATCACTAATAGACAGGGGATAATATTCCAGTTAATTGTAAAACTAGATGTCATCCCCAATACACATGGGATAATATTCCAGTTAATTGTTAAATTAGATGCCATCACTACTACACAGGGGATAATATTCTGTTTAATTGTTAAATTAGATGTCATCACTAATACATAGGGGATAATATTCCAGTTAGTTGTTAAATTAGATGTCATCTCTAATACACTGGGGATAATCTGGTTAATTGTTAAATGAGATGCCATCACTAATACACAGGGCATAATCTTTTTAATTGTTATATTAGATGTCATCAATAATAGACAGGCGATACTCTTCCAGTTAATTGTTAAATTAGATGTCATCAACAATACACAGGGGATAATATTCCAGTTAATTGTTAAATTAGATGTTATCACGAATACACAGGTGATAATATTCCGGTTAATTGCTAAATTAGATGTCATCTCTAATACACTGGGGATAATCTGGTTAGTTGTTAAATTGGATGTCATCAACAATACACAGGGGATAATATTACAGTTAATTGTTAAATTAGATGTTATCACTAATACACAGGGGATAATATTCCAGTTAATTGTTAAATTAGATGTCATCACTAATACACAGGATATAATCTTCTGGTTAAATGTTAAATTAGATGTCATCACTAACACACAGTGTATAATATTCTGGTTAATTGTGAAACTAGATGTCCTCACGAATACACAGTGTAGAATATTCCGGATAATTGTTAAATTAGATGTCTTCAATAATACACAGGATATAATACTCTTTTTAAATGTTAAATTCGATGTCATCACTGATACACAGGGAATAATATTCTGGTTAATTGTTAAATTAGATGTCATCACTAATACACAGGCGATAATAATCAGGTTAATTGTTATATTGGATGTCATCACTCATACACAGGGGATAATATTCCAGTTAATTCTTAAAGTAGATGTCGTCACCAATGCACAGGTGATGATATTCCAGTTGATTGTTAAATTAGACGTCATCACTAATTCTTCTTTTTTTCTTTTGGGCCTCCTTATCTCGAGAGACAATGGATACGCGCCTGGAGTGACGAAAAGGCCAATTCTGGAGTGACAGGCTCTTCCACAGGTGCTGCAGTGAAATTTGTTTGTCGGGGCTGTTGCACAGTTGGCTCTCCCCTTGCGCCGCTGTCTTTTTTCCTGCCAACTACTAAGTCTCTTCGACTCCCCACAATTTAGCCCTGTCTTTATGGCTGCTCGCCAGCTCTGGCGAATGCTGGCAACTGACTCCCACGACTTGTGATCAATGTCACACGATTTCATGTCGCGTTTGCAGACGTCTTTATAGCGGAGACATGGACGGCCGGTGGGTCTGATACCAGTGGCGAGCTCGCTGTACAATGTGTCTTTGGGGATCCTGCCATCTTCCATGCGGCTCACATGGCAAAGACATCTCAAGCGCCGCTGACTCAGTAGTGTGTATAAGCTGGGGGTGTTGGCCGCTTCAAGGACTTCTGTGTTGGAGATATAGTCCTGCCACCTGATGCCAAGTAGTCTCCGGAGGCAGCGAAGATGGAATGCATTGAGACGTCGCTCTTGGCTGGCATACGTTGTCCAGGCCTCGCTGCCAGAGAGCAAGGTACTGAGGACACAGGCCTGATACACTCGGACTTTTGTGTTCCGTGTCAGTGCGCCATTTTCCCACACTCTCTTGGCCAGTCTGGACGTAGCAGTGGAAGCCTTACCCATGCGCTTGTTGATCTCTGCATCTAGAGACAGGTTACTGGTGATAGTTGAGCCGAGGTCGGTGAACGGCAAAAGTGCGACGAGAAATGCAGACTGGTTTCAATCTCATAATGAAGAGCTGGAACCTGTCATAGCCGCAAAGCGCATTGCACTGTTGAACTACAAGAAAGCCCCCAGCGATTTAACATCCTCAGCACTTAAAGCAGCCAGAAGTACTGCACAAAGAACAGCTAGGCGTTGCGCAAACGACTACTGGCAACACCTATGCAGTCATATTCAGCTGGCCTCAGACACCTGAAACATCAGAGGAATGTATGATGGCATGAAGAGAGCTCTTGGGCCAACCATCAAGAAGATCGCCCCCCTCAAATCTAAATCGGGGGACATAATCACTGACCAACGCAAACAAATGGACCACTGTGTTGAGCCCTACCTAGAACTGTACTCCAGGGAGAATGCTGTCACTGAGACTACCCTCAATGCAGCCCGGCCTCTGCCAGTCATGGATGAGCTGGACATACAGCCAACCAAATCGGAACTCAGTGATGCCATTGATTCTCTAGCCAGCGGAAAAGCCCCTGGGCAGGACAGCATTACCCCTGAAATAATCAAGAGTGCCAAGCCTGCTGTACTCTCAGCACTACATGAACTGCTATGCCTGTGCTGGGACGAGGGAGCAGTACCCCAGGACATGCGCGATGCCAATATCATCACCCTCTATAAAAACAAAGGTGACCGCGGTGACTGCAACAACTACCGTGGAATCTCCCTGCTCAGCATAGTGGGGAAAGTCTTTGCTCGAGTCGCTCTGAACAGGCTCCAGAAGCTGGCCGAGCGCGTCTACCTTGAGGCACAGTGTGGCTTTCGTGCAGAGAGATCGACCATTGACATGCTGTTCTCCCTTCGTCAGATACAGGAGAAATGCCGTGAACAACAGATGCCCCTCTACATTGCTTTCATTCATCTCACCAAAGCCTTTGACCTCGTCAGCAGACGTGGTCTCTTCAGACTACTGGAAAAGATTGGATGTCCACCAATGCTACTAAGTATCATCACCTCATTCCATGACAATATGAAAGGCACAATTCAACATGGTGGCTCCTCATCAGAGCCCTTTCCTATCCTGAGTGGTGTGAAACAGGGCTGTGTTCTCGCACCCACACTTTTTGGGATTTTCTTCTCCCTGCTGCTTTCACATGCGTTCAAATCCTCTGTAGAAGGAATTTTCCTCCACACAAGATCAGGGGGCAGGTTGTTCAAACTTGCCCGTCTAAGAGCGAAGTCCAAAGTACGGAAAGTCCTCATCAGGGAACTCCTCTTTGCTGACGATGCTGCTTTAACATCTCACACGGAAGAGTGCCTGCAGAGTCCCATCGACAGGTTTGCGGCTGCCTGCAATGAATTTGGCCTAACCATCAGCCTCAAGAAAACGAACATCATGGGGCAGGACGTCAGAAATGCTCCATCCATCAATATTGGCGACCACGCTCTGGAAGTGGTTCCAGAGTTCTCCTACCTAGGCTCATCACGAATACACAAGGGATTATCTGGTTAATTGTTCAATTAGATGTCATCACTAATACACAGGGGATAATATTCCAGTTAATTCCTAAAGTAGATGTCATCACCAATACACAGCAGATAATATTCCATTTTATTGTTAAATTAGATGTCTTCACTAATACACAGGGTAAATATGCTGGTTAATTGTGAAATTAGATGTCATCTCTAATACACAGGGGATAATAATCTGGTTAATTGTTAAATTAGATGTCATCACTAATACACAGGGGACAATATTTCAGTAAATTGTTAAATTAGATGTCATCACCAATACACAGGGGATAATATTCTGTTTAATTGTTAAATTAGATGTCATCACTAATACACATGGAATAATCTGGTTAATTGCTAAATTAGATGCCATCACTAATACACAGGGGATAATATTCTGGTAAATTGTTAAATTAGATGTCATCACTAATACACAGGGGATAATAATCTGGTTAATTGTTAAATTAGATGTCATCACTAATACACAGGGGACAATATTTCAGTAAATTGTTAAATTAGTTGTCATCACCAATACACAGGGGATAATATTCTGTTTAATTGTAAAATTAGATGTCATCACTAATACTCAGGGAATAATATGGTTAATTGTTAAATTAGATGCCATCACCTATACACCGGGGATAATATTCCGGTTCATTGTTAAATTAGATGTCATCACTGATACACAGAGGATAATATTCTGGTTAATTGTTAAATAAGATGTCAACCCTAACACACAGGGGATAATATTCCAGTAAATTGTTAAATTAGATGTCTTCACAAATACACAGGGGATAATATTCCAGTTAATTGTTAAATTAGACGTCATCTGTATTGCACAAGTGATTATCTGGTTTATTGTTAAATTAGATTTCATCACGAAGACAGAGGCGATAATCTGGTTAATTGTTAAATTTGATGTCATCACTAATACACAGGGCATAATATTCCGTATAATTGTTAAATTAGATGTCATCACTAATACACAGGGGAGAATATTCCAGTTAATTGTTAAATTAGATGTCATCACTAATACACAGGGGAGAATATTCCGGTTAATTGTTAAATTAGATGTCATCTCTAATACACTGGGGATAATCTGGTTAATTGTTAAATTAGATGCCATCACTATTAGACAGGGGAGAATATTCTAGTCAATTGTTAAATTAGATGTCTTCACTAATACATAGGATATAATATTCTGGTTAAATGTTAAATTAGATGTCAACACTAACAAACAGTGTATAATATTCTGGTTAATTGCTAAATTAGATGTCCTCACGAATACACAGTGTATAATATTCCGGATAATTGTAAATTAGAAGTCTTCACTAATACACAGGATATAATATTCTATTTAAATGTTAAATTCGATGTCATCATTAATACACAGTGGATAATATTGCAGTTAATTGTTTAATTAGATGCCATCACTAATACACAGGTGATAATATTCTGATTAAATGTTAACTTAGATGTCATCACCAATACATAGGGTATAACATTCTGGTTAACTGTTATTTTAGATGTCATCAATAATAGACAGGCGATAATATTCCGGTTAATTGTTAAATTAGATGTCATCTCTAATACACTGGGGATTATCTGGTTAATTGTTAAATTTGATGCCATCACTCTTTCACAGGGGATAATATTCTAGTCAATTGTTAAATTAGATGTCTTCACTAATGCAGAGGATATAATATTCTTTTTAAATGTTAAATTCGATGTCATCACTGATGCACAGGGAATAATATTCTGGTTAATTGTTAAATTAGATGTCTTCACTAATACACAGGATATAATATTCTTTTTAAATGTTAAATTCGATGTCATCACTGATACACAGGGAATAATATTCTGGTTAATTGTTAAATTAGACGTCATCACTAATGCACAGGGGATAATATTTCAGTTAATTGTTACCTTAGATGTCATCACTAATAGACAGGGGATAATATTTCAGTTAATTGTTAAATTAGATGTTATCACCAATACACAGGGGATAATATTCCAGTTAATTGTTAAATTAGACTTGATCTGTAATGCACAAGTGATTATCTGGTTTATTGTTAAATTAGATTTAATCAAAAATACACAAGGGGATAATATTAAAGTTAATTGTTAAAATTGATGTCTTCACTGATAACGGGATAATATTCTGGTTAATTGTGAAATTAGACGTCATCACTAATACACAGAAGATAATGTGGTTAATTGCTAAGTTAGAAGTCATGACTAATACACAGGGGATAATATTCCGATTATTTTTCTAAATTAGATGTCATCACTAACACACAGTGGATAATATTCCAGTTAATTATATAATTAGATGTCATCACTAATACACAGGGCATGATACTCCGTTTAATTGTTAATTTAGATGACATCACCAGTATACGGGATATTATTCCAGTTAATTGTTAAATTAGATGTCCTCACGAATACACAGTGTATAATATTCCGGATAATTGTTAAATTAGAAGTCTTCACTAATACACAGGATATAATATTCTATTTAAATGTTAAATTCGATGTCATCGCTAATACACAGGGGATAATATTCCAGTTAATTGTATAATTAGATGTCATCACTAATACACAGGTGATAATATTCTGATTAAATGTTAAATTAGATGTCATCACTTATAGACAGGGGATAATATTCTGGTTAATTGTTAAATTAGATGTCATCACTATTACAGAAGGTATAATATTCTGGCTAATTGTCAGATGAGATGTCATCACTAATACGCAGGGAATAATATTCTGCTTAATTGTTCAATTGGATGTCATCACCATTACACAAGATATAATATTCTGGATAATTGTCAATTTAGACGGCATCACTAATACACAGGGTGTAGTATTCTGGATAATTGTTACGTTAGATGTCATCACTAGTACACAGCGGATAATATCCCAGCTAATTGTTTAATTAGATGTCATCACTAATACAGAGGCGATAATCTGGTTAATTGTTAAATTTGATGTCATCAGTAATACAGAGGGGATGATATTCAAGTTAATTGTTAAATTAGACGTCATCACGAATACACAAGGGATTATCTGATTAATTGTTCAATTAAATGTCATCTCTAGTACACAAGGCATGATATTCCGGATAATTGTTAAATTAGACGTCATCATTAATACACAGGGTAACATATTCTGGTTAATTGTGAAATTAGGTGTCATCACTAATACACAGTGGATAATCGGGTTAATGGTTAAATTAGATGCCTTCACTCGGACACAGGGGATAATATTCCGGTTAACTGTTCAATTAGATGCCATCACACAGACACACGGTATAATATTCTGGTCGATTGTTAAATTAGTTGTCATCACTAATACACAGGGGAGAATATTCAGGTTAATTGTTAAATTTGATACCATCACACCGATACAGTGCATAATATTCTGGTGAATTGTTAAATTAAATGTCATCACTAATACACAGGGCATAATCTGGTTAATTGTTAAATTAGATGTCATCAGCAATACACAGGGGATAATATTCCAGTTAATTGTTAAATTAGATGTCATCACTAATACACAGGGGAGAATATTCCGGTCAATTGTTAAATTTGATACCATCACACCGAGACAGGGTATAATATTCCGGTTAATTGTTAAATTAGATGTCATCTCTAAAGCACTGGGGATAATCTGGTTAATTGTTAAATTAGATGCCATCACGATTGCACAGGGGAGAATATTCTAGTCAATTGTTAAATTAGATGTCATCACTAACACACAGTGTATAATATTCTTGTTAATTGCTAAATTAGATGTGATCACGAATACACAGTGTATAATATTCCGAATAATTGTTAAATTAGAAGTCTTCACTAATACACAGGATGTAATATTCTATTTAAATGTTAAATTCGATGTCATCATTAACACACAGTGGATAATATTGCAGTTAATTGTTTAATTAGATGTCATCACTAATACACAGGTGATAATATTCTGATTAAATGTTAAATTAGATGTCATCACTAATAGACAGGGGATAATATTCTGGTTAATTGTTAAATTAGATGTCATCACTAATACACAGGTGATAATATTCTGATTAAATGTTAAATTGGATGTCATCACTAATACACAGGGGATAATATTCTGGTTGATTGTTAAATTAGATGTCATCACGAATGCACAGGGGATAATATTCCAGTTAATTGTTACCTTAGATGTCATCACTAATAGACAGGGAATAATATTTCAGTTAATTGTTAAATTAGATGTTATCACCAATACACAGGGGAGAATATTCTAGTCAATTGTTAAATTAGATGTCTTCACTAATACATAGGATATAATATTCTGGTTAAATGTTAAATTAGATGTCATCACTAACTCACAGTGTATAATATTCTGGTTAATTGCTAAATTAGATGTCCTCAGGAATACACAGTGTATAATCTTCCGGAGAATTGTTAAATTAAAAGTCTTCACTAATACACAGGATATAATATTCTATTTAAATGTTAAATTCGATGTCATGATTAATACACGGTGGATAATATTCCAGTTAATTGTTTAATTAGATGTCATCACTAATACACAGGTGATAATATTCTGATTAAATGTTAAATTAGATGTCATCACTAATAGACAGGGGATAATATTCTGGTTAATTGTTAAATTAGATTTCATCACTATTACAGAAGGTATAATATTCAGGCTAATTGTCAAATTAGATGTCATCACTAATACGCAGGGAATAATATTCTGGTTAATTGTTAAATTGGATACCATCACACCGACACAGGGTATATTATTCTGGTTGATTGTTAAATTAGATGTCATCACTAATGCACAGGGGATAACATTCCAGTTAATTGTTACCTTAGATGTCATCACTAATAGACAGGGAGTAATATTTCAGTTAATTGTTAAATTAGATGTTATCACCAATACACAGGGGATAATATTCCAGTTAATTATTATATTAGATGTCATCACTAATACACAGGGGATTATCTAGTTAATTGTTAAATTAGGTGCCATCACTAATACACCGGGGATAATATTCTAGTTAATTGTTAAATTAGATGTCTTCACTAATACACAGGTAGAATATTCCGGTTAATTGTTAAAATAGATGTCATCACAAATACACTGGGTATAATATTCCGGTTAATTGTTAAATTAGATGTCATCGCTAATACACAGTGTATAATATACTGGTTAATTTTTTAATTAGAAGTCACCACGTATACACAGTGTGTACTCTTCCGGATAATTGTTAAATTCGATCTCTTCACAAATACACATGGGATAATATTCCAGTTAATTGTTAAATTGGATGTCATCACGAATACACAGGGTTTAATATTCCAGTTAATAGTTAAATTGAATATCATCACTAATACACAGGGGATAATATTCCAGTTAATTGTTAAATTATCGTCATCTGTAATGCACAAGTGATTATCTGGTTTATTGTTAAATTCGATGTCTTTACTCATACACAGGGGATAATATTCCAGTTAATTGTTAAATTAGATGTCTTTACTGATAACGGGATAATATTCTGGCTTATTGTGAAATTAGACGTCATCACTAACACACAGCGGATAATATTCCGGTTAATTATTAAATTAGATGTCATCACTAATACACAGGTGATAATATTCTGATTAAATGTTGAATTAGATATCATCACTGATAGATAGTCGATAATATTCTGGTTAATTGTTAAATTAGATGTCATCACTATTGCAGAAGGTATAATATTCTGGCTAATTGACAAAATAGATGTCATCACTAATATGCAGGGAATAATATTCTGGTTAATTGTTCAATTGGATGTCATCACTATTACACAAGGTATAATATTCTGGTTAATTGTCAATTCAGATGTCATCACGAATGCACAGGGTGAAGTATTCTGGTTTATTTGTTAAATTAGATGTCATCAGTAATACACAGCGGATAATATCCCAGTTTATTGTTTAATTAGATGTCATCACTAATACACAAGGGATTATCAGGTTAATTGTTAAATTAGACGTCATCACTAATACACAAGGGATTATCAGGTTAATTGTTCAATTAGATGTCATCTCTAATAGACTGGGGATAATATTCTGGATAGTTGTCAAATTAGAGGTGATCATTAATACACAGGGAGACATATTCTGGTTAATTGTGAAATTAGGTGTCATCACTAATACAGAGGGGATAATCGGGTTAATGGTTAAATTAGAAGCCATCACGAGGACACAGGGGATAATGTTCCGCTTAATTGTTCAATTAGATGCCATCACACAGACACAGGGTATAATATTCTGGTTAATTGTTATATTAGATGTCATCAATAATAGACAGGGGATAATATTCCAGTTAACTGTTAAATGAGATGTCATCACTGATACACAGGGGATAATATTCCAGTTAATTGTTAAATTAGATGTCATCACGAATGCACAGGGTTTAATCTGTTTAATTGTTAAATTAAATGCGATCACTAATACAAAGGGGATAAGATACCAGTTAATTGTTAAATTGGATGTCATCACGAAAACACTGGGAAATGTCTGGTGAATTGTTAAATTAGATGCCATTACTATTACACAGGGGATAATATTCTAGTTGATTGTTAAATTAGATATCACACGAAAGCACAGGGTGTCATATACTGGTTAGTTGTTAAATTACATTTCATCACGAATACACAGCGGATAATATTCTGGTTAATTGTTAAGTTAGTTGTCATCTCCAATACACAGGGGATAATATTCCAGTTAATTGTTAAACTAGGTGTCATCACTGATACACAGGGGATGGTAATCCAGTTAATTGTTAAATTAAACGTCATCACGAATACACAAGGGTTTATCTGGTAAATTGTTAAATTAGATGTCATCACTAATACACAGGGGATAATATTCCGGATAATTGTTAAATTAGAGATCATCATTAATGCACAGGGGAAAATACTCTGGTTAGTTGTGAAATTACATTTCGTCACTAATACACAGGGGATAATCGGGTTAATTGTTAAATTAGATGCCATCACGAATACACGGGGATAATCTGGTTAATTGTTACATGAGATGTCATCACTAATACACAGGGGATAATATACCAGTTATGTGTTAAATTAGATGTCATCACCAACATACAGGGGATAATATTCCAGTTAATTGTTAAATTATATGTTATCATTAATACACAGGGGATAATCTGGTTGATTGTTAAATTAGATGTTATCACTCATGCACAGGCGATAATATTCCGGATATTTGTTAAATTAGATGTCATCACTACGACACAGGGGAATGTATTCCAGTTCATTGTTAAATTAGATGTCATCACTGATACATAGGGTATATTATTCCGGTTAATTGTTAAATTAGATGTCATCACTAATACCCAGGGTATAATATTGTGGTTAATGGTTAAATTAGAAGTAATTACTGATACACAGGGTACAATATTCTAGTTAATTGTTAAATTAGATATCACCACGAAGACACAGGGGTAATATTCTGGCTAATCGTTACCTTAGATATGATCACTAATACACAGGGGGTGATTTTCTGGTTAATTGTTACATTAGATGTCATCACAATTTTGGAAAGTGTGAAAATAGATAAGTCCCCTCGGCCAGATGGGATTTATCCTAGGATTCTCTGGGAAGCTAGGGAGGAGATTGCAGAGCCTTTGTCCTTGATCTTCATGTCGTCATTGTCGACAGGAATAGTGCCGGAAGACTGGAGGATAGCAAATGTTGTCCCCTTGTTCAAGAAGGGGAGTAGAGACAGCCCTGGTAATTATAGACCTGTGAGCCTTCCTTCGGTTGTGGGTAAAATGTTGGAAAAGGTTATAAGAGACAGGATTTATAATTATCTAGTAAAGAATAAGTTCATTAGCGATAGTCAGCACGGTTTTGTGAAGGGTAGGTCGTGCTTCACTAACCTTATTGAGTTTTTCGAGAAGGTGACCAAACAGGTGGATGAGGGTAAAGCAGTGGATGTGGTGTATATGGATTTCAGTAAGGCGTTTGATTAGGTTCCCCACGGTAGGCTATTGCAGAACATACGGAAGTATGGGGTTGAAGGTGATTTAGTACTTTGGATCAGAAATTGGCTAGCTGAAAGAAGACAGGGGGTGGTGGTTGATGGCAAATGTTCATCCTGGAGTTTAGTTACTAGTGGTGTACCGCAAGCATCGGTTTTGGGGCCACTGCTGTTTGTCATTTTCATAAATGACCTGGAAGAGGGTGTAGAAGGTGGGTTAGTAAATTTGCGGATGACACTCAGGTCGGTGGAGTTGTGGATAGTGCCGAAGGATGTTGTTGGGTACAGAGGGACATAGATAGGCTGCAGAGCTGGGCTGAGAGATGGCAAATGGAGTTTAATGCGGAAAAGTGTGAGGTGATTCACTTTGGAAGGAGTAACAGGAATGCAGAGTACTGGGCTAATGGGAATATTCTTGTTAGTGTAGATGAACAGAGAGATCTTGGTGTCCAGGTGCATAAATTCCCGAAGGTTCCTACCCAGGTTAATAGGTCTGTTAAGAAGGCAAATGGTGTGTTAGCTTTTGATAGTCGGGGGATCGAGTTTCGGAGCCACGGGGTCATGCTGCAGCTGTACAAAACTCTGGTGAAACCGCACCTGGAGTATTGCGTGCAGTTCTGGTCACCGCATTATAGGAAGGATGTGGAAGCTTTGGAAAGGGTGCAGAGGAGATTTACTAGGATGTTGCCTGGTATGGAGGGAAGGTCTTATGAGGAAAGGCTGAGGGACTTGAGGTTGTTTTCGTTGGAGAGAAGGAGGAGGAGAGGTGACTTAATAGAGACATATAAGATAATCAGAGGGTTAGATAGGGTGGATAGTGAGAGTCTTTTTCCTCGGATGGTGATGGCAAACACGAGGGGACATAGCTTTAAGTTGAGGGGTGATAGATAAAGGACAGATGTCAGAGGTAGTTTCTTTACTCAGAGAGTAGTAGGGGCGTGGAACGCCCTGCCTGCAGCAGTAATAGACCCGCCAACTTTAAGGGCATTTAATTGGTCATTGGATTGACATATGGATGAAAATGGAATGCTATAGGTCAGATGGTTTCACAGGTCGGCGCAACATCGAGGGCCGAAGGGCCTGGACTGTGCTGTAATGTTCTAAAACAAATAATCTGTTCAATTGTTAAATTAAATGCGATCACTAATACAAAGGGGATAATATACCAGTTGACTGTTAAATTGGATGTCATCACTAATACACAGGGGATAATATTCTGGTTAATTGTTAAATTAGATGTCATCTCTAATGCACTGGGAAAAGTCTGGTTAATTGTTAAATTAGATGCCATTACTATTGCACAGGGGATAATATTCCAGTTAATTGTTAAATTAGATGCATTCACTAATGCACATGCGACAGTATTCTGGTAAATTGTTAAATTAGATGTCATCTCTAATACACTGGGAAAAGTCTGGTTAATTGTTAAATTAGATGCCACCACTAATACGCAGAGGTTAATCTGGTTAATTGTTAAAATAGATGTCATCACTAATACAAAGGGCATAATATTCCAGTTAATTGTTAAATTGGATGTCATCACTAATACACAGGGTATAATATTCTGGTTAATTGTTAAATTAGATATCACCACGAAGACACAGGGGTAATATTCTGGTTAATTGTTACCTTAGATATGATCAATAATACACAGGGTATAATATTCTGATTAATTGATAAATTAGATGTCATCACTAATACACAGTGTATAATATTCCGTTTAATTGTTACATTAGATGTCATCGCTAATACATAGGGTACAATATTACGGTTAATTGTTAATTCAGATGTCATCACTGAAACTAGGGTGTAATATTGTGGTTAATGGTGAAATTAGATGCCATTACTGATACTTATGGTATAATATTCTGGTTACTTGTTAATTTTGATATCACCACTAATACACAGGTTTAATAGTCTTCTTAATTGTTACCTTAGATATGATCAATAATACACAGGGTATAATATTCTGCTTAATTGATAAATTAGATGTCATCACCAATACACAGTGTATGATATTCCGGATAATTGTTAAATTAGATGTCAGCATTAATACTCAGTGTATAATATTCCAGTTAATTGTTAAATTAGATGTGATCACTAATACACAGGGGATAATATTCCAGTTAGTTGTCAACTTAGATGTCATCACTAATACACAGGGTGAAGTATTCTGGTTAATTGTTAAATTAGATGTCATCAGTAATACACAGCGGATAATATCCCAGTTAATTGTTTAATTAGATGTCATCACTAATACACAGGCGATAATCTGGTCAATTGTTAAATTAGATGTGATCACTAAAACACAGTGGATGATATTCCAGTTAATTGTTAAATTAGACGTCATCACTAATACACAAGGGATTATCTGGTTAATTGTTCAATTAGATGTCATCACTAATACACAGGGGATAATATTCCAGTTAATTGTTAAATTAGATGTCATCACTAATACATAGTGAATAATATTCCGGTTAATTGTTAAATTAGATTTCATCACTAATACCCAGGTTATAATATTTTGTTTAATGGGTAATTCAGATGTCATCACTGATACACAAGGTATAATCTTCTGGTTAATTTTTAAATTTGATATCATCACTAATGCACAGGGGTAATATTCTGGTTAATTGTTACCTTATATAAGATCAATAATACACAGGGTATGATACTGTGATTAATTGATAAAATAGATGTCATCAGTCATACACAATGTATAATATTCTGGTTAATTGTTTTATTCGATGTCACCACTAATACACAGTGTATAATATTCCGTTTAATTGTTACATTAGATGTCATCACTACTACACAGGGGATAATTTTCAGGTTACTTGTTCCATTACATGTCATCACTAATATACAGGGTATAGTATTCTGGTTAATTGTTAAATTAGATGTCATCACTAATGCACTGTTAATTGATAAATTAGAATTTATCACAAATCCACAGGGGAAAATCTGGTAAGTTGTTATATTGGGTGTAATCACTAATACACAGGGGCTAATATTCCAGTTAATTGTTATATTAGATGTCATCACTAATACACAGGGTATAATATTCTGGTTAATTGTTAAATCTGATGTCATCACTAATACACAGGGGTAATATTCTGGTTAATTGTTACCTTAGATATGATCAATAATACACAGGGTGTAATATTCTGATTAATTGTTTTATTAGATGTCATCACCAATACACTGTGTATAATATTACGGTCAATTGTTAAATTAGATGTCATTACTGATACACAGTGTATAATATACTGGTTAATTGTTAAATTAGACGTCATCACTAATCTACAGGGGATGGTATTCCAGTTAATTATTAAATTAGACGTCATCACCAACACACAAGAGTTTATCTGGTTAATTGTTAAATTAGATGTCATCACTACTACACAGGGGAAAGTATTCCAGTTAATTGTTAAATTAGATGTCATCACGAAGACATAGGGTATATTATACCGGTTAATTGTTAAATTAGATGTCATCACTAATACCCAGGGTGTAATATTGTGGTTAATGGTTAAATTAGGTGTCACCACTAATACACAGGGGTAATAGTCTGCTTAATTGTTACCTTAGATATGATCAATAATACACAGGGTATAATATTCTGCTTAATTGATAAATTAGATGTCATCACTAATACACAGTGTATGATATTCCGGATAATTGTTAAATTAGATGTCATCATTAATACAAAGGGGATAATATTCCAGTTAGTTGTCAAATTAGATGTCATCACTGATACACAGGGTAAAGTATTCTGGTTAATTGTTAAATTTGATGTCATCAGTAATACACAGCGGATAATATCCGAGTTAGTTGTTTAATTAGATGTCATCACTAATACACAGGCGATAATCTGGTCAATTGTTAAATTGGATGTGATCACCAATACACAGGGGATGATATTCCAGTTAATTGTTAAATTAGACGTCATCACGAATACACAAGGGATTATCTGGTTAATGTTTAAATTAGATGTGATCACTAATACACAGGGGATAATATTCCGGATATTTGTTAAATTAGATGTCATCACAAATACATAGTGTATAATATTCCGGTTAATTTTTGAATAAGATGTCATCACTAATACCCAGGGTATAATATTGTGTTTAATGGGTAATTCAGATGTCATTACTGATACACAGGGTATAATATACTGGTTAATTGTTAAATTTGATATCATCACTAATACACAGGGGTAATATTCTGGTTAATTGTTACATTATATATGATCAATAATACACAGGGTATGATACTGTCATTAATTGATAAAATAGATGTCATCACTAATACACAGTGTATAATATTCCGTTTAATTGTTACATTAGATGTCATCACTACTACACAGGGGATAATTTTCAAGTTACTTGTTCCATTACATGTCATCACTAATACACTGTGTATAGTATTCTGGTTAATTATTAAATTAGATGTCATCACCAATAAACAGTGTATAATATTCCGGATAATTGTTAAATTAGATGTCATCAAGAATACACAGCGAATAATATTCCAGTTATTTGTTCAATTAGATGTCATCACTAATACACATGGGATAATATATCGGATAATTTTTAAATCAGATGTCATCACTACTACACAGGGGATTATATTCCAGTTAATTGTTAAATTAGATGTCATCACTAATACATCGGGTATAATATTCCAGTTAATTGTTATATTAGATGTCATCACTTATACACAGGGTATAATATTGTGGTTAATGGTTAAATTAGGTGTCATCACTGATACACAGGGGTAATATTCTGGTTAATTGTTACCTTAGATATGATCAATAATACACAGGGCATAATATTCTGATTAATTATTTTATTAGATGTCATCACTAATACACAGTGGATAATATTCTAGTTAATTGTTTTATTATATGTCATCACTAATACACAGTGTATAATATTCCGGTTAATTGTTACATTAGATGTCATCACGAATACACAGTGGATAATTATCTGGTTAATTGTTTCATTAGATGTCATCACTAATACACAGGGTACATTATTCTGGTTAATTGTTACCTTAGATGTCATCGCTAATGCGCAGTATATAATATTCCGGATAATTGATAAATTAGAGGTCATCACTAAGACACAGGGGAAAATATTCTGGTTAATTGTTAAATTAGATGTCATCACTAACACACAGGGGATAATATTCCGGGTAATTGTTAAATTAGATGCCAAGACACGGACACAGGGTATAATATTCCGGTTAATTGTTAAATTAGATGACATCACTAATACACAGGTGTTGATCTGGTTGATTGTTAAATTAGATGCCATCACTAAAAGAAAGGGGATAATATTCAGGTTAATTGTTAAGTTAGATGTCATCGCTAATACACAGGCAATAATATTCCGGTTAATTGATAAATTATACGCCATCACACCGACACAAGGGAAAACCTGATTTATTGTTAAATTAGATGCATTCACTGATACAAAGGGGAAAACATACTGATTAATTGTTAAAATAGATGTAATCACTAATGCACAGGCGATAGTATTCTGGTTAAATCTTAAATTAGATGTTCTCACTAAGACACAGTGTATAATATTGCGGTTAATTGTTAAATTAGTTGTCATCACTGATACACAGGGTATAATAATCTGGTTAATAGTTAAATTTGATATCATCACGAATACATAAGGGTAATATTCCGGTTAATTGTTACCTTAGATATCATCAATAATACACAGGGTGTAATATTCTGATTAATTGTTTTACTAGATGTCATCACTAATGCACAGTGTATAATATTCCGGTTAATTGTGAAATTAGTTGTCATCACTAATACACAGGGTATAATATTCTGGTTAATTGTTTTATTAGATGTCATCACTAATGCACAGTGTATAATATTCCGGTTAATTGTGAAATTAGTTGTCATCACTAATACACAGGGTATAATATTCTGGTTAATTGTTTTATTAGATGTCATCACTAATGCACAGTGTATAATATTCCGGTTAATTGTGAAATTAGTTGTCATCACTAATACACAGGGTATAATATTCTGGTTTATTGTTAAATTAGATGGATTCACTGATACACAGGGGAAAACATACTGGTTAATTGTTAAATTAGATATCATCACTATTACACAGGGGTAATATTCTCGTTAATTGTTTCCTTAGATATGATCAATAATACACAGGGTTTAATATTCTGATTAATTAATAAATTAGAAGTCATCACTCACACACAGTGTATAATATTCTGTTTAATTGTGTTATTAGATGTCATAACTCATGCACAGTGCATAACATTCCGGTTAATTGTTACATTAGATGTCATCACTAATACACAGGGGTTGATCTGGTTAATTGTTCAATTAGATGCCATCGCTAATACACAGCGGATAATATCCCAGTTAATTGTTTAATTAGATATCATCACTAATACACAGGGGATAATATTCCAGTTAATTGTTAAATTAGATATCATCACTAATACACAGGGGATAATATTCCAGTTAATTGTTAAATTAGATGTCATCACTAATACACAAGGGATAATATCCCAGTTAATTGTTAAATTAGATGTCATCACTAATACACAGTGGATGATATTCCAGTTAATTGTTTAATTAGACGTCATCACTAATACACAAGGGATTATCTGGTTAATTGTTAAATTAGATGTGATCAAGAATACACAGGGGATAATATTCCAGTTAATTGTTAAATTGGATGTCATCACTAATACACAAGGGATAATATTCTGGTTAATTGTTAAATTAGATGTCATCAGTAATACACAGCGGATAATATCCCAGTTAATTGTTAAATTAGATGTCATCACTAATACACAGTGGATGATATTCCAGTTAATTGTTTAATTAGACCTCATCACTAATACACAGGGGATAATATTCCAGTTAATTGTTAAATTAGATGTCATCACTAATACATAGTGAATAATATTCCGGTTAATTGTTAAATTAGATTTCATCACTAATACCCAGGTTATAATATTTGTTTAATGGGTAATTCAGATGTCATCACTGATACACAGGGTATAATCTTCTGGTTAATTTTTAAATTTGATATCATCACTAATGCACAGGGGTAATATTCTGGTTAATTGTTACCTTATATAAGATCAATAATACACAGGGTATGATACTGTGATTAATTGATAAAATAGATGTCATCAGTCATACACAATGTATAATATTCTGGTTAATTGTTTTATTCGATGTCACCACTAATACACAGTGTATAATATTCCGTTTAATTGTTACATTAGATGTCATCACTACTACACAGGGGATAATTTTCAGGTTACTTGTTCCATTACATGTCATCACTAATATACAGGGTATAGTATTCTGGTTAATTGTTAAATTAGATGTCATCACTAATGCACTGTTAATTGATAAATTAGAATTTATCACAAATCCACAGGGGAAAATCTGGTAAGTTGTTATATTGGGTGTAATCACTAATACACAGGGGCTAATATTCCAGTTAATTGTTATATTCGATGTCATCACTAATACACAGGGGATAATATTCTGGTTAATTGTTAAATCTGATCTCATCACTAATACACAGGGGTAATATTCCGGCTAATTGTTACCTTAGATATGATCAATAATACACAGGGTGTAATATTCTGATTAATTGTTTTATTAGATGTCATCACCAATACACTGTGCATAATATTACGGTCAATTGTTAAATTAGATGTCATCACTAATACCCAGCGTATAATATTGTGGTTAATGGTTAAATTAGATGTCATTACTGATACACAGTGTATAATATACTGGTTAATTGTTAAATTAGACGTCATCACTAATCTACAGGGGATGGTATTCCAGTTAATTGTTAAATTAGACGTCATCACCAACACACAAGAGTTTATCTGGTTAATTGTTAAATTAGATGTCATCACTACTACACAGGGGAAAGTATTCCAGTTAATTGTTAAATTAGATGTCATCACGAAGACATAGGGTACATTATTCCGGTTAATTGTTTAATTAGATGTCATCACTAATACCCAGGGTGTAATATTGTGGTTAATGGTTAAATTAGGTGTCATCACTGATACACAGGGGTAATAGTCTGCTTAATTGTTACCTTAGATATGATCAATAATACACAGGGTATAATATTCTGCTTAATTGATAAATTAGATGTCATCACTAATACACAGTGTATGATATTCCGGATAATTGTTAAATTAGATGTCATCATGAATACAAAGGGGATAATATTCCAGTTAGTTGTCAAATTAGATGTCATCACTGATACACAGGGTAAAGTATTCTGGTTAATTGTTAAATTAGATGTCATCAGTAATACACAGCGGATAATATCCGAGTTAGTTGTTTAATTAGATGTCATCACTAATACACAGGCGATAATCTGGTCAATTGTTAAATTGGATGTGATCACCAATACACAGGGGATGATATTCCAGTTAATTGTTAAATTAGACGTCATCACTAATACACAAGGGATTATCTGGTTAATATTTCAATTAGATGTCATCACTAATACACAGGCGATAATCTGGTCAATTGTTAAATTGGATGTGATCACCAATACACAGGGGATGATATTCCAGTTAATTGTTAAATTAGACGTCATCACTAATACACAAGGGATTATCTGGTTAATGTTTAAATTAGATGTGATCACTAATACACAGGGGATAATATTCCGGATATTTGTTAAATTAGATGTCATCACTACTACACAGGGGATAATATTCCAGTTAATTGTTAAATTAGATGTCATCACTAATACATAGTGTATAATATTCCGGTTAATTTTTAAATAAGATGTCATCACTAATACCCAGGGTATAATATTGTGTTTAATGGGTAATTCAGATGTCATTACTGATACACAGGGTATAATATACTGGTTAATTGTTAAATTTGATATCATCACTAATGCACAGGGGTAATATTCTGGTTAATTGTTACATTATATATGATCAATAAACCACTGACCACCTCCAGGCGCGTATCCATTGTCTCTCGAGATAAGGAGGCCCAAAAGAAAGAATACACAGGGTATGATACTGTGATTAATTGATAAACTAGATGTCATCACTAATACACAGTGTATAATATTCCGTTTAATTGTGACATTAGATGTCATCACTACTACACAGGGGATAATTTTCAGGTTACTTGTTCCATTACATGTCATCACTAATACACTGTGTATAGTATTCTGGTTAATTATTAAATTAGATGTCATCACCAATAAACAGTGTATAATATTCCGGTTAATTGTTAAATTAGATGTCATCAAGAATACACAGCGAATAATATTCCAGTTATTTGTTCAATTAGATGTCATCACTAATACACATGGGATAATATATCGGATAATTTTCAAATCAGATGTCATCACTACTACACAGGGGCTTATATTCCAGTTAAATGTTAAATTAGATGTCATCACTAATACATCGGGTATAATATTCCGGTTAATTGTTATATTAGATATCATCACTAATACACAGGGTATAATATTGTGGTTAATGGTTAAATTAGGTGTCATCACTGATACACAGGGGTAATATTCTGGTTAATTGTTACCTTAGATATGATCAATAATACACAGGGCATAATATTCTGATTAATTATTTTATTAGATGTCATCACTAATACAGTGGATAGTATTCCGTTTAATGGTTACATTAGATATCATCACTAATACACAGTGGATAATATTCTGGTTAATTGTTTTATTGTATGTCATCACGAATACACAGTGTATAATATTCCGGTTAATTGTTACATTAGATGTCATCACGAATACACAGTGGATAATTATCTGTTTAATTGTTACATTAGATGTCATCACTAATACACAGGGTACATTATTCTGGTTAATTGTTACCTTAGATGTCATCGCTAATACGCAGTATATAATATTCCGGATAATTGATAAATTAGAGGTCATCACTAAGACACAGGGGAAAATATTCTGGTTAATTGTTAAATTAGATGTCATCACTAATACACAGGGGATAATATTCCGGGTAATTGTTAAATTAGATGCCAAGACACGGACACAGGGTATAATATTCCGGTTAATTGTTAAATTAGATGACATCACTAATACACAGGTGTTGATCTGGTTAATTGTTAAATTAGATGCCATCACTAAAAGAAAGGGGATAATATTGTGGTTAATTGTTAAGTTAGATGTCATTACTAATACACAGACAATAATATTCCGGTTAATTGATAAATTAGACGCCATCACACCGACACAAGGGAAAACCTGATTTATTGTTAAATTTGATGCATTCACTGATACAAAGGGGAAAACATACTGATTATTTGTTAAAATAGATGTAATCACTAATGCACAGGCGATAGTATTCTGGTTAAATCTTAAATTAGATGTTCTCACGAAGACACAGTGTATAATATTGCGGTTAATTGTTAAATTAGATGTCATCACTAATACACAGGGGCTAATATTCCAGATAATTGTTAAATTAGATGTCATCACTGATACACAGGGTATAATAATCTGGTTAATTGTTAAATTTGATATCATCACTAATACACAGGGGTAATATTCCGGTTAATTGTTACCTTAGATATCATCAATAATACACAGTGTGTAATATTCTGATTAATTGTTTTATTAGATGTCATCACTAATGCACAGTGTATAATATTCGAGTGAATTGTTAAATTAGATGTCATCACTAAAACACAGGGTTTCATATACTGGTTAATTGTTAAATTATATGTCATCGCTGATACACAGGGAATAATATTCCGGTTAATTGATAAATTAGACGCCATCACACAGACACAAGGTATAACCTGTCTTATTGTTAAATTAGATGCATTCACTGATACGCAGGAGAAAACATACTGGTTAATTGTTAAATAAGATGTCATCACTAATACACAGGGGATAATATTCCAGTTAATTGATAAATTAGATATTATCACAAATCCACAGGGGAAAATCTGGTGAATTGATAAATTAGATGTTATCACCAATACACAGGGGATAATATTCCGGATAATTGATAAATTAGATGTCATCACTCCTACACAGGGGATAATCTGGTTAATTGTTAAATTAGATGTTATCAATTATATACAGGGGATAATATTCCGGAGAATTGTTAAATTAGACGCCATCACGACTACACAGGGGATGATAGTCCTGTTAATTGTTAAATTAGATGTTATCACTAATACATAGGGGATAATATTCCGGTTAACTGTTAAATTAGATGTCATCAGCAATACACAGGGTATACTCTTATGTTGAATGGTTAAATTAGAAGTCATCACTGATACACAGGGTATAATATTCTGGTTAATTGTTAAATTAGATATCATCACGAATAAACAGGGGTAATATTCTGGCTAATTGTTACCTTATATATGATCAATAATGCACAAGGGATAATATTCCGATTAATTGATAAAATAGATGTCATCACTAATACACAGTGCATAATATTCCGGATAATTGTTAAATTACAGGTCATCACAAATACACAGGGGAAAATATTCTGGTTAATTGTGCAATTAGATGCCATCACACAGACACAGGGTATAATAATCTGGTTAATTGGTATATGTGATGTCATCAATAATAGACGGGGATAATATTCCAGTTAATTGTTTAATTCGATGTCATCACCAATACACAGGGGATAATATTCCAGATAATTGTTAAATTTGATGTCATCACTATTACACAGTGGAAAGTATTCCAGTTAATTGTTAAATTAGATGTCATCACTACTACACAGGGGATTATACTCCAGTTAATTGTTAAATTAGATGTCATCACTAATACATCGCGAATATTATTCCGGTTAATTGTTAAATTAGATGTCATCACTAATACCCAGGGTATAATATTGTGGTTAATGGTTAAATTAGATGTCATGACTGATACACAGTGGATTATATTCTAGTTAATTGTTAAATTAGATATCATCACTAATACACAGGGGTAATATTCTGGTTAATTGTTAGCTTAGATATGATCAATAACACACAGGGTATAATATTCTGATAATTTGATAAATTAGATGTTATCACTAATACAAAGTGTATAATATTCCGGTTAATTGTTACATTAGATGTCATCACTAATCCAAAGGGGTAATTTTCAGGTTAATTGTTACATTAGATGTCATCACTAATACACAGGGTATAGTATTCTGGTTAATTGTTAAATTAGATTTCATCACAAATACACAGTGTATAATATGCCGGTTAATTGTTAAATTAGATGTCATCACTAATACACAGGGGATAATATTCAAGTTAGTTGTCAAATTAGATTTCATCACTAATACACAGGCGATAATCTGGGTAATTGTTAAATTAGATGTGATCACTAATACACAGGGGATGATATTCCAATTAATTGTTAAATTAGACGTCATCACTAATACACAAGGGATTATCTGGTTAATTGTTCAATTAGATGTCATCAACAATACACAGGGGATAATATTCTGGTTAGTTGTCAAATTAGAAGTCATCTCTGTTACACTGGGGGTAGTCTGGTTAATTGTTAAATTAGATGTCATTAATTTTACACAGGGGATAATATTCTAGTTAATTGTTAAATTAGATGTCATCATGAAAACTCAGGGTGTCATATGATGGTTAATTGTTAAGTTACATGTCATCACTAATACACAGGGGATAATATTCTGGTTAATTGCTGAATTAGATGCCACCACACAGACACAAGGTATAACCTGTTTAATTGTTAAATTAGATGTTATCACTAATATACAGTCTATAATATTCCGGTTAATTGTTACATTAGATGACATCACTAATACACAGGGGATAATATTCCAGTTAATTGTTAAATTATATGTTCTGATTGGTACACAGGGGATAATCTGTTTAATTGTTAAATTAGATGTTATCACTAATACGCAGGGGATAATATTCTGGATAATTGTTAAATTAGATGTCATCACTACTACACAGGGGATAATATTCCGGTTAATTGTTAAATTAGATGTCATCTCCAATTCCCAGGGTATAATATTGTGGTTAATGGTTAAATTAGATGTCATTACTGATACACAGGGTATAATATTCTGGTTAATTGTTAAAGTAGATATCATCACTAATACACAGGGTATATTATTCTGGTTAGTTGTTACCTTAGATGTCTTCACCAATACAGAGTATATAATATTCCGGATAATTGTTAAATTAGATGTCATCACTAATACACAGGGGATAATATTCCGGTTAATTGTTAAATTAGATGTCATCACTAATACACAGGGCAGAATCTGTTTAATTGTTATATTAGATGTCATCAATAATAGGCAGGGGATAATATACCAGTTAATTGCTCAATTACATGTTATCACCAATACACAGGGTATAATACTCCAGTTAATTGTTAAATTAGATGTCATCTCTAATAAACTGGGGATTATCTGGTTAATTGATAAATTAGTAGCCATTACTATTACACAAGTGATAATATTCTAGTGAATTGTTAAATTAGATGTCATCACGAATACACATTGAATAATATTCCGGTTAATTGATAAATTAGACGCCATCACACAGACACAAGGTATAACCTTTTTTTTGTTAAATTAGATGCATTCACTGATACACAGGGGAAAACATACTGGTTAATTGTTAAATTAGATGTCATCACTAAAGCGCAGGCGATAGTAATCTGGTTAAATGTTTAATTAGATGTTATCACTAATACATAGGGGATAATATTCCAAATATTTGTTAAATTAGATGTCATCACTAATACACAGGGGATAATATTCCAGTTAATTGTTAAATTGATATTATCACGAATCCACAGGGGAAAATCTGGTTAATTGTTAAATTAGATGTTATCACTAATACACAGGGGATAATATTCTGGAAAATTGTTAAATTAGATGTCATCACTCATACACAGGGGATAATATTCCAGTTATTTGTTAAATTAGATGTCTTCACTAATACACAGGGGATAATATTCCAGTTAATTGTTAAATTGATATTATCACGAATCCACAGGGGAAAATCTGGTTAATTGTTAAATTAGATGTTATCACTAATACCCAGGGGATAATATTCCAGTTAATTGTTAAATTAGATGTCATCACTGATACACAGGGAATAATATTCCAGTTAATTGATAAATTAGATGTCATCACTAATACACAGGGGATAATATTCCAGTTAATTGTTAAATTAGATGTCATCACTGATACACAGGGGAAAACATACCGGTTAATTGATAAATTTGACGCCATCACACAGACACAAGGTATAACCTGTTTTATTGTTAAATTAGATGCATTCACTGAGACACAGGGGAAAACATACCGGTTAATTGTTAAATTAGATATCATCACTAATGCACAAGCGATAGTATACTGGTTAAATCTTAAATTAGATGTTATCACTGATACACAGTGTATAATATTCCGATTGATTGTTCAATTCGATGTCATCACTAATACACAGGGGTTAATATTCCAGTTATTAGTTAAATTAGATATTATCACTAATCCACATGGGAAAATCTGGTTAATTGTAAATTAGATGTTATCACTAATACACAGGGGATAATATTCCAGTTGATTGTTAAATTAGATATCATCACTAATACATGGGGTATAAAATTCCGGTTAATTGTTAAATTCGATGTCATCACTCATGCACAGGGTATAATATTGTGGTTAATGGTTAAATTTGATGTCATTACTGATACACAGGGTATCATATTCTGGATAATTGTTAAATCAGATATCATCACTCATACACAAGGGATAATATTCCGGATAATTGTTAAATTAGATGTCATCGCTACTACACAGGGGATAATATTCCAATTAATTGTTAAATTAGATGTCATCACTAATACACAGGGATAATCTGGTTATTAAATTAGATGACATCACTTATGCACAGGGGATAATATTCTGGTTAATTGTTAAATTAGATGTCATCACTAATACACAGGGGATAATATTCTCTTTCATTGTTAAATTAGATGTCAACACTAATACACGGGGTAATATTCTGGTTAATTGTTGTTTGAGATGTCATCACTAATATACAGTGTGTAATATTGCGAAAAATTGTTAAATTGTAAAATTGTCGCTGGCTAGGACGGCATTTATTGCCCATGCTTAATTAAAAGGTGACTACATTGTGAGCAGTAATACAGTACACTAAATTAAAAGTAGTACAGATAAATCGTTGCTTCACCTGAAAGGAGCGTTTGGGGCCTTGGATAGTGAGGAGAGCGGAGGTAAAAGGGCAGGTATTACACCTTCTGTGATTGCATGGGAATGTACCTTGGGAAGGGGACACGGTGTCGGGTGTGATGGAGGAGAGGACCAGTGTGTCACGGAGGGAACAGTCCCTTTGAAATGCTGAGAGGAGAGGGGAAGGGAAGGTATGTTTGGTCGTGGCATCACGCTGGATGTGGCAGAAATAGACGGGCTAGTCAGATGAGCAGAGCAGTGGCAAATGGAATTTAATCCTGAGAAGTGTGAGGTGATGTATTTTGGGAGGACTAACAAGGCAAGGGAATATACAATAGATGGTAGGATACTCGGAAGTACAGAGGGTCAGAGGGACCTTGTGGTACTTGTCCGTCGATCACTGAAGGCAGCAGTGCAGGTCGATAAGGTGGTTAGGAAGGCATATGGGATATTAGCCGTTATTTGCCGAGGCATAGAATATAAAAGCAGGGAGGTTATGATGGAGCTGTATAAAACTCTAGTTAGGCCACAGCTGGAGTTCTGTGTACAGTTCTAGACACCACACTATCGGAAGGATGTGATTGCACTGGAGAAGGTGTACAGGAGATTCACCAGGATGATGCCTGGGCTGGAGCATTTCAGCTATGAAGAGAGACTGAAAATGTTAGGGTTGCTTTCCTTAGAGCAGAGAAGGCTGAGGGGGGACATGATTGTGGTTTGCAAAATTATATGGGGCATTGATAGGATAGATAGGATGACATTTCCCTTAGCGGAAATGTCAATAACCGGGGGTATAGATTTAAGGTAAGGGGCAGGAGTTTTAGAGGGGATTTGAAGAAAACAAATTCATCCAGAGAGTGGTTGGAATCTGGAACACACTGCCTGAAGGTGTGGTTGAGGTGGAAACACTCACAACATTTAAGAAGTATTTCGATAAACACTTGAAATACCATGGCATACAAGGCTAAGAGCCAAGTGCTGGAAAATGAGATTAGAATAGATAAGTGCTTGATGGCCAGCACCAATAATATGGGCCGAAGGGTCTGTTTCTGTGCTGTATAATTCTATGACTGTATGAAAAGAGTAGAGTTCAAGGGGTTGTTGTTCAACGTGAGAACCAGTTCAGCCAGGCGGAGGAGGGTGGTGGTGGATCGGGACTGGTTGGGCCTCTGTCCAAGGAGGAAGCGGACAGCCCTCAAACTGTCCTGGTGGGGGATGGAGGTATAGACAGATTGGACGTCCATAGTGAAGAGGAGGCGTTTAGGGCCAAGAAACTGTAAATTTTCAAAATGACATAGTCCGTCCGAAGAGTCACGGATGTAGGTGGAAAGAGAATAGATCAGAGGGAAAAATCGTGTCAAGATAGGAAGAAATAAATTCAGTGAGGCAGGAACAGTCTGAAGCAATGCGTCTGCTGGGACAATCCTGTTTGTGGATTTTGGGAAGGAGGTAGAAAAGGGCTGTCCGGAGTTGCTGGACTATGAGGTTGGAAGCTGTAGAGGGAAGTTTTCCAGAGGACATGAGGTCAGTGACTGTCCTGTGGACAGTAGCTTGATATTCGGTGGTGGGGTCATGGTCCAGGGGGAGTTGGGATGAAGTGTCTGAGAGTTGGCGCTGAGCCTCTGCAAGGTAGTGGCCAGCCAACAACAGCACCACCCTTGTCAACAGATTTGGTCACAATGTCAGCGTTAGACCAGAGAGAACGGAGTGCAGCAAGTTCAGAGGGAGACAGGAGTAGAGGGGGGCAGAGAAATTGAGATGGCAGATGTCCCACTGACAGTTCTCAATGAAAAGATCAAGAGTGGGTAAGAGGCCAGAGGAAGGGGTCCAGGTGGCGGGAGAATACTTGACGTGGGTCCACTGGTCCGGGTGAGGACTCCTGGCCAAAGAAGTGAGCAGGAGGCAAAGGTGATGGAAAATAGCTCCACATCTTGCCGAGTGTGTAATTAATTCAGATGGGGGCAAAAGCGGATAAAGCAGAGTCCTTTGCTAAGTACAGATCTTTCAGTTACAGAGAGGGGGTCACCCATTAAAACAGAGATGAGGAGAGATGTTTCTTCTCAGTGGGTCGAGAGTCTTTGAAATTCTTTTCTTCAAAAGGCATTGGTTTTTAGAGATACAGCACTGAAACATGCCGTTCGGACCACCGAGTCTGTGCCGACCAACAACCACCCATTTTTACTAACCCTATGGTAATCCCATATTCCCTGTCACCTTCTTACTCTCGGAGCAATTTACAATGACCAATTTATCTACCACCTGCAAATCATTGGATGTGGGAGGAAACCGGCGCACCCAGCGAAAACCCACACAGACACAGGGAAAACTTGCAAACTCCGCACAGGCAGTACCCAGAATCGAACCCAGGTCTCTGGAGCTATGAGGCTGCGGTGATAACCACTGCGCCACTGTGCCGCCGGGGAAGATCATTGATAAGCAAGGGGATGAAAGGTTACTGAGGGTAGGTGGAAATGTGGAGTAATCAGTTCAGCCAGGAACTTATTGAATGGTGCAGCAGGCTTGAAGGGCCGGGTGGCTTACTCCTCCTACTTCGTACGTTCGTATATAAATATATGTTGTTGTTATTGATAACTTTGGAACATCACTGTATACTTCTCCCCAGCCTGAAAAACAATCTATTTTCTGTGCCTTAATCAATCGGATGTTTACACAACCATTGCCACTTTGATTCATTGGGTTCAGTTTTCCTAAGAAGTCAATTAAATGACACTTGATCGAACGCCTTTTATAAGTTTATATATATAACACCATCTGTACCACCCTCATCAATATCCTCTATGAGTCCATCAAATAAATCCTTCAAGTTTGTTAGATACAATTTGCTTTTAACACAATCATGGTCGTTGACATTTATACACCTTTGTTTTTCAAAACAGCAGGTATCTTCCTTCTGGTTGATGGTTCAAATTTCCCCACCAGTGTCGTTTAAATGACTGGTCAGTAAATACAGGGCTTACTCCATATCTTTGTTTTTTTAAAACGAGGTGTAATATTTACAACCCTCCAGTCCCCTATCATCACTCCCATATCCAAGGCGGATTGGAAGATTCTGGCCAGTGACTCTGCTTTTTTCCACCATTCCTCTCCTCAGCAACCCTCATCCATCCCATCCAGACTGGGTAAATGTCATTCATTATTGTGGTACAAAAAGTGTTGGATTGAAAATGGTTAACTGAACATGTTTGTTCAGTGACTGTAATTAATGTCAGTCTCCATGGACCTTGATTGTGTCACTGGAGGGTTTCCCTCTTCTATTAATAAGGGGCTCTTTTCAATGTGTTATCCCATAGTGTCAGCGGAAACATCAACCCCAGCACTAACAGCGATCAGTGGCTCCAGAGACAGGGAGAGGATAGATCAGAATCTGAGAAGACGAGATTGGAATGTTACAACAATGGACAGGAGTTTATCCTATTGGTTTTACTACCTTACTGCAGATTATTCTTGGATAACATTAGAGATCGGATCCTTTGGGCACTGATGCTTATTCAGCACATTTATTATCCCATCCTCGCTGTTATTGGTGTCCCTGGTAACTGTCTCCATCCAGCTATTAATTCTATAAACAATGATTAAATATTTTAATGTTCTTAACAACGACAACCTCTGAAATATTGTCCTCCGTGGGAGCCCATTTGCTGCATAAACTCTGGTCTGTGCCTTTGCCAAATTTATTATTCCAATTCTGTCCTGGTTGCCCTCCCTATTACAAAACACCATAAACCACAATCTATCCAAAACTCTGCTGTCCGTATCCTAACTCACACAAAATCTCGTTCACCCAACATCTCTGTGCTCAGTGACCTTCATTGGTTTCCGTAGGACAGTATACAGGAAAAAATAAATAGGGTGTGTAAGAAAGGTACCACAATGATTATGGGTGACTTTAATCTATACGGAGATTGGGCAAATCAGATTGGCAAAGGTAGCCTGGAAAATTGGTACATAGAGTGTACTCCGGACAGTTCCTTAGAGCAACACGTTCTAGAGCGAACCAGAGAGCAGGCTATTCTAGAACTGGTAATGTGCAATGATACAGGATTGATCAAGAACCTCATGGTAAAGAAACCTCCAGGCGACAATGATCATAACATTATAGTATTTCAATGTTCAGATTGAAGGAAAAACTATGGGTCTAAGACTAGTTTTTTTTTTAAAACGAAATAAAGGTAATAATAAGGATATGAAAGCATGGCTAGCTAAAGTGAACTGGGAAACTGGGTTAAAAGTTAAGACAGCAGAGATTCAGTGACAGATTTTTAAGGAGATACTTAATAACTCTCTGCACAGATTTATCTCGGTAAGAAATAATGACTCTTGCAGAGAGTTGCATCATATGTGGCGAAATAATGAAGTTAAGGATAATAAATTGAAAGAAACACTGTAGAAATCTGCAAAGATTGTTGGTGGGTGAGAAGACTGGACAGATTTTAAGAACCAGCAATGAATGACAAAAGAGGGAAAATGTAGAGCGTGGGACAAAGCTGTCTAGTAATATAAAAGCAGAGAATAAGAGTTTCTACAAGTATTTCAATAGGAAAAGAGTAACTAATGTTAGTGCTAGTCCTCTAGAGAGAGAGAGTTTGGGGAATTAATAATGAGAAACAAGGACATGGAGGAGGTGTTGAACAGGTATTTTGTGTCTGTTTTCACCGTAGAAGACTGAGAAAACCTTCCTAAGATACCTAAATCAGGAGGCAAAAGGGAGGGAGGAACTTCACATAATCACCCTCACCAGAGAAAAGATGATACTAGGAAAACTATTACACCTAAAGACTGATAGGACCCACCATCCGTGGTTAACTAAAGCAGTTAAAGATAGTATCAAACTTAAAGAAAAAAACATATGATGGTGCAACAATGTGAGGCAGGTCGGAAGATTGGACAGAATATAAAAAGCAGCAAAGAACTAAAAGATTAATAAGGAGGGAAACTTAGAGTACGAGGGAAAGCTTGGTCGAAATATAAAGACAGATAGGAAGAGTTTCTATAGATATTTAAAGAAGAAAAGAGTTAACAAAGTGAGTTTTGGTCCTATAGAAAGTGAGTCTGGGGAATTAATAATGGAAAATAAGGAGATGGCAGATGAATTGAGCAGCTATTTTGCATTGGCCTTGACTATTGAGGATACAAGTAACATCCCAATATTCGCTGTAATTCAGGAATTGGAAGGGAGGGAGGAACCCAAGCAAATTACAATCACCAGGGAAGTGGTACTGAACAAATTGTTGGAGCTGCGGGCTGACAAGTCCCCGGGTCCTGATGACTGGCTAGTGAGATAGTTGATGCGGTGGTTTTGATTTTCCAAAATTCCCTAGATTCAGGGAAGGTTCCATTAGATTGGAAAATAGCGAATGTAATTCCTTTATTCAAAAAGGGAGGGAGACAGAAAGCAGGAAACTACAAGCCTTTTCGCTTAACATCTGTCTTAGGGAAAATGTTAGAAGCTATTATTAAAGATGTAATTGAGAAAAGATTTAGAAAAAGTCAAGGTAATCAGGCAGAATCAACATGGTTTTGTGAAAGGGAATTCATGTTTAAGAAATTTATTGGAGTTCTTTGAAGAAGTAACATGTACTGTGGATAAAGAGGAGCTGCTGGATGTATTGTACTGAGATTACCAGAAGGCATTTGATAAGGTGCAGCATCAAAGGTTATTGAGAAAAATAAAAGCTCATGGTGTAGGGAGTAACATATTGTCATAGATAGAAGATTGGCTAGCTAACCGGAAACAGAGAGTAGGCATAAATGGGTCATTTTCTGGTTGGTAAGATGTAATGAGTAGTGTGCCATAGGGATCAGTGCTGGAGCCTCAACTTTTTACAATTTATATAAATGACTTGGATGAAGGGGCCGAAGGTATGATTGCTAAATTTGCTGATGACACAAAGATAGGTAGGAAAGTACGTTTTGAAGAGGACACAAGGAGGCTACAAAGGGATATCGATAGATTATGTGAGTGGGCAATGATCTGAAAAACGGAGTATAATGTGGGAATGTGAGAAATTGCCCATTTCGGCAGGAAGAATTAAAAAAAGCATATTATCTAAATGGTGAGCGATTGCAGAGCTCTGAGATACAGAGGGATCTGGGTGTCCCAGTGCATGAATCACAGAAGGTTAGTATGCAGGTACAGTGAGTAATTAGGAAAGCTAATAGAATGCTATAATTTATTGCAAGGAGAATTGAATACAAAAGTAGGGAGGTATTGCTGCAGTTATACAGGAAATTGGTGAGACCACATCTGGAATACTGTGTACAGTATTGGTCTACTTATTTAAGGAAGGGCGTAAATGCGTTGGAAGCAGTTCAGGGAAGATTTACCAGACTAATACCTGGAATGGGCGGGTTGTCGTTTGTGGAATGGTTGGTCAGGCTAGGCTTGTATCTGCAGGAATTTAGAAGAGTAAGACGCGACTTGATTGACACATAAAAGATCCTGAGGGGTCTTGACAGGGTGGATGTGGAAATGATGTTTCCTCTTGTGGGAGAATCTAGAACTCGGGGTCACTGTTTAAAAATAAAGGATCGCCCATTTAAGACAGATAATTTTTTTTTCTCTGAGGGTCGCGAGTCTTTGGAACACTTTTCCTCAAAAGGCGGTGGAAACAGAGTCTTCGAATATTTTTTAAAGTAGAGGCAGATAGGTTCTTGATAAGCAAGTGGGAGAAAGGTGAGTGGGGGTAGCTGGCAATGTGGAGTTGAGGTTACAATCAGATCAGCCATGATCGTATTGAATGGCGCAGCAGGATCAAGGGGCCGAGTGGCCTACTCCAGCTACTTCTTATGTTCATATGAAAAGTCCCCATGACCAGATGGCCTGCATCCTAGGGCTTTAAAGTCAGTGGCTGCAGTGACAGTAGAGGCATTGGTTGTAATCTTCCAAAATTCCTTAGATTCTGGAAGGGTCCCAGTGGGTTGGAAAATAGAAAATGGAATACATTCATTCAAGAAAGGAGGGAAACCGAAAACAGGAAAGTAAAGGTGAGGTCGCCTAAAATCTGTCATAGGGAAATTGTTAGAATCCATTAATAAGTAAGTTATAGTAGCATACATAGAAAATCATGTGATCAGACAGAATCAACATGGTTTTGTGAAAGGGAAATCATATGTAAGTAGATTATTAGAGCTCTTTGAGGAAGTGACAAGCAAGGTGGATAAAGGGGCACCTGTAGATGTGGTGAACAAGGATTTCAAAAAGGCCTGACAGCAGGGGCTAACATATTGGCAGGGGTAAATGAATAGTTATCTAACAGGAAATAGAGACTGGGATAAATTGATCTTGTTTTTATTTGCAAGCTGTAACTAGTGGAGTGCCACAGGGATCAGTGCTGGGGCCTCAAATATTTACAAGCCATATTAATGACTTAGATGAAGAGACAGAATGTATGGGAGATACATTTATCAATGACAGCATGATGGGAAGGAAAATAAGCTGTCAAGAGGAGGTAAAGAGTCTACAAAGGGATATAAACAGGTTAAGTGAGGTTGTAAAACTTTGACAGATGGAGTATAATGTGGTAAGATGTGCATTTGTCCATTTTGGCAGGAGGAATCGAAAAGCAGTATACTGTTTAAATGCAGAGAAATTGCAGAACTCGGTGGTACAGAGGGATCTGGGTGTCCTGGTACATGAATCAGAAAGAGTTATTATTCAGGGACAGCAAGTGACTATGATGGAACATGGAATGTTCGTGTTTATTGCAAAATAAATCGAGTATACAAGTGAAGAAGTTTTACTGCAGCTGTGCAGGGCCTTGGTGAGACCACATCTGGAGTATTGTGTCAAGTTTTAGTGTCATAACTTGATAAAAATGATATAATTTCTGAAGAAGCGGGACAGCAAAAGTTCAATTGAGTCATTCCCTGAATGAAGGGCTGATTTTATGAATAACGTTTGAAGAGGTTGGAGTTTAGAAGAATGAGAGGTGTCTTATTGATACTTATCAGATCCTAAGTGGACTTGATAGAGTGGATACTGGGACGATGTTTCCTCTTGTGGGGGAGATTAGAACTAGGATATAAATTTAAAAATAAAAGTTCAGCCATGTTCTTATGAATGGTGGAGCAGGCTCAAAGGGCCGAATGGCCTCCTCCTCAGTTCTATCTTCCTATTCCAGTAACATTCCTCAATTTTAATATTCTCACTCATGTGATCAAATCCCTCCATGTCCTCACCGCTCTGATTATCCCAATCCCCTGTCCATTTCCAATATTCCTGAAACTTGTTCATCTTAAAGTCTTTTTCTAATTCCCTTTTTAAAGTGAGTTTCTTTCCCTCTGTCTCTCTCTCTGATCACACATTTCATCTCTCCAGCTCCACTGGTGCTGTGGAAGTTTGGATCCATAAAATGGTGTGAGCTGCACACCCGGTCACATCCAGCACATTGTACAGGACACCCAGGCTGGCCGGGGTGCCAGCGTATGTGTGTACCGTGTGTTTGTCTCTGCAGTGTGAGGAAGGGTCTGAATATGGTATCAATCAGCCATTCTGGCAGCTTTGATGTACGTCTTCGAAACTTGGTCTGTGCATGTCCACTGACTGCCTGTGTTAGTCACTCTCAGCTGAACATACATTCAGCAGCACGAGCAACCCCCTCCAGTATTATTTAAAAGGACCAGGCATCCAACTTACAGGTGAGGAGCCTTTGACTTACTTCTGCTATTGTAAAGTTACTGGAGGTGCTGTGGATGGTTTTCTGGATGTTGTATTGTGAGCTACTGCAGACATTTAGGGAGGACAGAGGATTTGGTGACCCAACTCTGGACGAGGTATGGGGAATGTAGTTACAGTGTCTTTGGGTCTGTAACATGACTAACACATGGAGCAGAGGCTGCAGAGAGGGGAAGGAGGGAGAAGGAGGGGGTCTCTGCCCGACCCACCACGGATTTTCCAAGAGCAAAAGGAGCAGTGGTCCTAATACCGAGCCCTGGCGAACACCACTGTATACTCCCATTGAGTCTGAACAACAACCTTTCACCACTTCTCTCTGTTTACTGTTCATTAGATAATGTTATATCCACACTGTCACTGTCCCTTAAATCCATAGGGTTCAGTTTTCCTAACCTGTCTATTGAATGACACTTGATCAAACACCTTTTGAAAGTCCATATATATAACTTCAATCACACCACCCTCATCAACCCTCTCCATTGTTTTATCAAATAACTCCATCATGTTTACCTCACCACTACCTCTCTCCACTCCTCCACTGTTGTTAAATTATCAGACTGCTTATCCGACATCCAGTACTGGATGAGCAGAAATTTCCTCCAATTAAATATTGGGAAGACTGAAGCTATTGTTTTCACTCCCCACTCCAACTCTGTTCCCTTGCTATTGATTCCATCCCTCTCCGTGGTGAAAGTCTGCGATTCAGGCAGTATGTTTACAACCTTGGTGTCACATTTGACCACAGAAATAGCTTTAAACTCATTTTCAGGATGTCATTACAACCTCCTATTTCCACCACAGTAACATCGCCCGACTTCACCCCGTCTCAGCCCATCTGCTGCTGAAACCTCATTCAATCCTTCATCGCCTCTGTGTGATTATTCCAACTCACTCCTGACTGATCTCCCACATTCTACTTTCTGTAAACCTGTAATCCAAAACTCTGCTCCCCATGTCTTAGCTCACACCAAGTCCCGTTTATTTTTGTTTAGTTTAGAGATACAGCACTAAAACAGGCCCACCGAGTCTGTGTCGACCATCAACCACCCATTTATACTAATCCTACACTAATTCCATATTCCTACCTGTCCCCACATTTCCCTACCACCTACCTATACTAGGGGCAATTTATAATGACCAATTAACCTATCAAGCAGCAAGTCTTTGGCATGTGGGAGAAAACCGGAGCACCCAGAGGAAACCCACGCAGACACAGGGAGAACTTGCAAACTCCACACAGGCAGTACCCAGAATTGAACGCGGGTCGCTGGGGCTGTGAGGCTGCGGTGCTAACCACTGCGCCACTGTGCCGCCCTTACATTGGCTTCCAGTCAAGCAAGGTCTTGATTTTAAAATTCTCATCCTTGTTCTCAGATCCCTCAATTGTCTCGACCCTCCCTATCTCTGTAATCTCCTCCAGCTGATATCAATTCTAATCTCATTTCCCAGCACTTGGCCCGTCGACTTGAATGCTGTGGCGTTTCAAGTGTTCATCTAAATACTTCTTAAAAGTTGTGAGGGTTCCCGGTTCTATCAGTCAGTTCCAAGTCAGGATGGTGTGTGACTTGGAGGGGAACTTGCAGGTGGTGGTGTTCCCATGTATTTGCTGCCTTTGTCCTTCTAGTTGGTAGAAGTCGCGGGTTTGGAAGGTGCTGTCTGAGGAGCCTTTGTGCATTGCTGCAGTGCATCTTGTAGATAGAACACACCACTGTGCGTCGGTCGTGGCGGGAGTGAATGTCGATGGGGTGCCAATTAAGCGGGCTGCTTTGTCCTGGATGATTTCGAGCTTCTTGAGTGTTGTTGGAGCTGCACCCATCCAGGCAAGTGGAGAGTATTCCATCACACTCCTGACTTATGCCATGTAAATGGTGGACAGGCTTTGGGGTGTCAGGAGGTGAGTTACTCACCGCAGGATTCCTAGCCTCAGACCTTCTCTTGTTGCCACTCCACTTCAGTTTCTGCTCAATGGTAGTCCCTAGGATGTTGACAGTGGGGGATTCAGCGATGGTAGTGCCAATGAATGTCAAGGGGAGATGGTTAGATTCTCTCTCGTTGGAGATGGTCATTGCCTGGCACTTGTGTGGCGCGAATGTTACTTGCCACTTATCAGCCCAAGCCTGGATATTGTCCAGGTCTTGCTGCATTTCTAGACGGACTGTTTCAGTATCTGAGGAGTCAAGAATAGTGCTGAACATTGTGCAATCATCAGCGAACATCCCCACTTATGCCCATATGATTGAAGGAAGGTAATGGATGAAGCAGCTGAAGATGGTTGGGCCGAGGACACTACCCTGAGGAACTCATGCAGTGATGTCCTGGAGCTCAGATGATTGACCTCCAACAATCACAGCCATCTTCCTTTGTGCTAGGTATGAATCGAGTCAGTGGAGGGTTTTCCCCCGATTCCCATTGACCTCAGTTTTGCTAGGGCTCCTTGATGCCATAATCGGTCAAATGCTGCCTTGATGTCAAGGGCAGTCACTCTCACCTCACCTCTTGAGTTCAGCTCTTTTGTCCATGTTTGAAGCAAGGCTGTAATGAGGTTATAAGCTGTGTGACCCTGGCGGAACCCAAAGTGAGCGTCACTGAGCAGCTTATTGCTAACCAAGTGCTGCTTGATGACACTGTTGATGACAGCTTCCAACACTTTACTGATGATTGTGAGTAGGCCGATGGGGCGGTAATTGGCCGGGTTGGACGTGTCCTGCTTTTTGTGTACAGGACTTACCTGTGCAATTTTTCACGTTGCAGGGTAGATGCCAGTGTTGTAGCTGTACCTTGGCTAGGGGCGTGGCAAATTCTCTAGCACAGGTCTTCAGTACTATTTCCGGAATAGTATCAGGGCCCATAGCTTTTGCAGTATCCAGTGCCTTCAATCGTTTCTTGATACCACACGGAGTGAATCGATTAGGCTGAAGTCTGGCATCTGTGATGCAGGGGATTTCAGGAGGAGGCCGAGATGGATCATCAACTCGGCACTTCTGGATGAAGATTGTTGCAAATGCTTCAGTGCTTCAGCCTTATCTTTCGCACTGAAGCGCTGGGCTCCCCCATCATTGAGAATGGGGATATTTGTGGAGCCACCTCCTCCAGTTAGTTGTTTAATTGTCCACCACCATTCACGGCTGAATGTGGCAGGACTGCAGAGCTTCGATCTGATCCGTTGGTTATGGGATTGCTTAGCTCTGTCTATCGCAAGCTATTTTCGCAGTTTAGCATGCAAGAGCTCCTGGGTTGTTGCTTCACCAGGTTGACACCTCATTTTGAGGTATGCCTGATGATGCTCCTGGCATGCCCTCATGCACTCTTCTTTGAATCAGGGTTGGTTGCCTGGCATGATGGTAATGGTAGAATGGGAGATATGCTGGGCCATGCGGTTACAGATTGTGGATGAGTTCAATTCTGCTGCTGCTGATGGCCCACAGTGCCTCATGGATACCCAGTTTTGCATTGCTAGATCTGTTCGAAATCTATCCCAAGTTGCACGGTGATAGTGCCACACAACACGATGGATGGTATCCTCAATGTGAAGGAGGGACTTCGTCTACACAAGGACTGTACTGTGCTCACTGCTACCAATACTTTCAGGGACAGATGCACCGACGGCAGGTAGATTGGTGAGGACGAGTTCAAGTATGTTTTTTCCCTCTTGTTTCCTCACGAACTGACACATACCCAGTCTAGCAGATATGCCCTTTAGGACTCGGCCACCTTGGTCAGTAGTGGTTCCACTGAGTCACTCTTGGTGATGGACATTGTAGTTCCCCACCCAGAGTACATTCTTCGCCTTTGCCACCCTCAGTGCTTCCTGAAAGTGGTGTTCAACATGGAGGAGTACTGACTCATCAGCTGAGGGAGGGCGGGAGGTGGTATTCAGCATGAGTCTTCTTTGTCCCTGTTCGACCTGTTACCATGAGACTTCATAGGATCTGGAGTCGATGTTGAGGACTCCCAGGGCAACTCCCTCCCTACAGTAGATCACTATCCCTCCACCTTTGTTGGGTCTGTCCTGCCGGTGGGTGATTGCAGTGTCTGGGACATTGCCTGTAATTTATGATTCCGTGACTATGACTATGTCAGGCTGTTGCTTGACTAGTCTGAGGGACAGCTCTCCCAACTTTGCACATGCCCCCAGATGTTAGTAAGGAGGACTGTGCATGGTCGATAGGGCTGGGCATGCCGTTGTTGTTTCTGATGCCTAGGTCAATGACGGGTGGGCCTTTGGTTTCATTCCTTTTTATTGGCTTCATAGCGGTTAGATACAACTGATTGGCTTGTTAGTCCATTTCAACCACATTGCTGTAGGTCTTGAGTCACATGAATGCAAGACCAGGTAAGGACAACAGATTTCCTTCCCTATAGAACATTAGTGAAGCTTTTGTGTCACTGGAGAGTTTCCGTCTTCCACCACTCCCATATCCAAGGAGGTTTGAAACATTCTCACCAGTGGATCTACTATTTCCAGCAGACCTTCCCCCATCAACCCTCAAACATCCCACCCAGATCACGAAAATGTTCAACTTTGTTGAGGTATAAAAAGTGTTAAATTGAAAGGGATTAGCTGAACACGTTTGTTCAAACTGTAGTTTATGTCAGTCTCTATGGACCCGAATTGTGTCACTGGAGGGTTTCCATCTTCTTTTAATAAGGGGGTCCTTTCAATGTGTTATTCCATAGTATCAGCGGGAGCATCACCTCTGACACTAACAGGGATCAGTGGCTGCAGAGAGAGGGAGAGGATAGATCAGAATCTGAAATTAATAGATTGGAATGCTACAACAATGGGCCAGAATCTGAGAACAATATATTGTAACGTTGCAACAATGGATCGGAATCAGAGGACAATAGATTCCAATGTTACAACAATGGTCCAGAATCTGAGAACAATAGATTGGAATGTGACAACAGTGGGCAGCAGGAGTTTCTCCTCTTTGCTTGACCTGGTTGCTGCAGATTAATATTGGATACCATTGGAATATCGGATCTAATACGCTCTGAGGATGATTCACTTTATTTACTATCCCATCCTCGCTATTCTTGGTGTCCCTGGTAAGCCTCTCTATCCAACTATTAGATTCATAAACTATATTTCACTGATTTAGTGTTCTTGTCATTTAAATCGTGAGAAGACTGAAGTCATTGTCTTCTGTTTCTGTCACAAACTATATTCCCTCTCCACGATCTTCATGCCCCTCAGTGGCCGTTGACTGAGGTGGAACCAGGAAGTTTACAACCTCTGGTATCTATTTAATGCTGAGCTGTGTTCATTCCCATATTCTCCCCATCCCCAACCCTGGCTATTGTTACGGCCAGGTGAGCAGGCATCACAGTCGCTCCTCTTGTCGTTCCTCTTATTTGACCACAACAGTGTTTGCCATTTTAAAGCAGTGGATGTGTTTACTGTCTCAGTGAGTATTTTACCTTTTCCCTTTGTGGTGATGGTGAAGCAGCCAATCGGACAGGTTCTCTTGAGCTTAAACACAAAAGAAGTGAGTTTATTACACTTAACAATCTCAAGCCGATCTAAATAAAATCATAAAAAATACACCACACATCTACGCACACACTCAGATGAAAGTCACAGCGAAATAGATTACAGAGTGAGAAGTAAATTTGTGGTTGGATTGGAATCCAAATTAAATACTTAAATGAAATACTCATTCTGTGAGGTTGGATGATTCGCTGGTCTTCTGGCTGAAGTTGGAAAGAAGGTCTCCAGACTGCCTCACTGTATTCTCTGGACCCTTATAATGAGATTCAAGGTTAGAAACATCTATCTGCCCAGGGTTCAGGTTACAAGTATTTACACTTGGAGGAGTTTGCTCTTTCAAAGTCAATGTGTCAGGATGGCCTTGTATGCCGTGTTAATTAATATGATCAGAGATAATTCAATCACTAGAGCACGCTAATGATTTGGGGCCAGGCTCATCAGACATGTTGGAGGCCCTGGTGAAAAGGTGTTTGTGATGCCAATTGAAGTGGCCATCTTGGCTGACTGTTTTTTCAAGGTTAACTGTAAGATTTTTTCCATTAAAAGTTTACTGTACGTTTCTAATCGATGAATCAAAATTCGTCATTTGGCATATTGTGTTATCTTGTCACCACCGCAGCACATGAAAAGAAATGTGATAATAGAAACATTTCGCTACAGAATTGCGGGAAGAAAAAGAAGGAAACACAAATTCCTTTTCAATAACCAATTCTCAAATTCACACATCAGTCTTAGAATTACTGCAGCTGGCATTTTCTGTTACAGTTGAGCTGATTTAATTTTTTGGTGTTTTGTCTGGGATGGTTATGTGTCGGGTTCGACCCTGGACAATGCATCAGCCATTGCAATGCTTTTTTTTTCTCTCCTGCAATGCAACGTTTACCATTCAGGTTCCTGCACCTTGATAATCCTTCTCCCTAAACCGACAGTGTGTAATAATTTTTTTTTAGCCCCTGAGATTTCCTCTGGGCCTTTGTTCTTGCTGAGCTCTGCTTTGAAATTGTTGAGTTTGATTAGCTTTGGGTTTGGGACCTGATCATTGGGTTCTTCAGTGGGTAGATCCACACTGACATTACTTTTAGCTTTCTGGTGAGGTACACAAGTGCTGTTTACTTTAAGGTATTTTCCCTTCACTTTTCTCTTTACTATGGGGAGGATTTGTTTTTTCTAATCTGCCCTATGTCCTCTGGGACATTAGCACTCGCAGGTGTCTGTCCAGCTTTCACTGCACTCTCCGGCGTCACTTCGACTAAGTGATGCAACTCCCTCACCATCAGCTTGACTTTCTTTGGGAACTTTCTTAGTCCTTGCAGCTTTCTGTGAAAGCTGTTAGCAGCCTTTTTAGGGTGCCTCTTTGACCTGCATTTAAGGAGGAGAGTGTGTGGTCTAATTTATCTAACATGTCAGGGCTGGCTAATTGAAGAGTAGGGGATTCCAATTGGGAATCCTCCTGGCCATCCTCTAACCTGTCCTCATTGTCCTTTTAAATCCTCCCCTCCTGACTGTCTGACAGATCTGTACTTGTCTGTCCCCTAAACAGCCTTTGCTTTTTTCCTCTGGTCTGGGGTGTCAATTAAATAATTTACCTGACTATTCCTTTTGCCACTCGATATGGACCACTGAACAGGGATTTCAGGGTTTCACCCTGCAGTGGGAGTAGTAACAGTACATGGTCTCTGGGCTGAAATGTTTTGGCCTTGGCATTTTTGCCTGCTTACCTTTTCATAACTGCCTGGGAGATCTTTAGGTGTTCTTGAGCAATTGCACAGGCTCTTGTGAGCCGCTCCCAGAGCATGGAAATGTAGTACAACATGGAATAAACTTCCTTGTGTCCCTAAAGTTTTTCCTTGATTAGTTTGAGAGGACCTCGTGTCCATAAACTAATTCAAAGAGACTAAAGGCAGTGGAATCATTGGATAGGTTCCTGGTAACCAACAGGTGAAATCCCAGCCCTTTGTCCCAGTCATGGGGTTACTCATAGCAGTATGGCCTGATCATTGTCTTTAGGGTCTGGTGGTACCGCTCCAAAGCCCCTTGTGACTGTAGGTGGTAGGCTGAGGATATTTGCTAGGTTATGAATATGAATCTACAGAATACCCATGACCTGGTCCATCTGGATCTCAGCAGGCAGCCCATATCGGGTAAAGAATTGGGTTAGTCCCTCCACAACTACCTTGGCAGAGATAGTTCTTCCAGGGAATGGCCTCTGGGAATTGGGTCACCGCATCCATAATGGTGAGAAGATATTGCTAGTCCCGTTTTGTTTGCAGCAGGTGCACAACACAACCCACCAGTATTCTGCTGAAGTGTTCCCCAAAGCTGTTATGGAAATTAGGGGTGCAGGTATTATTGCAGGTTGGGGCTTCCCCACAACCTGGCACATGTGGTCAGTTTTACAGAACTCCACCACATCTTTGTGGAGTTGTGGCTCGTTAAGATGCTGTCTTATGCGGACTTCAATTTTTCATACACCGACATGTCCAGTCATTGGAAGCTCGTGGGCCATTCTTAATATTTCATTCAGGTACCTCAGCGGCACCACCATCTGGTGAACCACTGTCTACTCTTCAACCACAGGTCTGTGAGGAGATCTCCACTTCCTCATCAGCTCCTCATTCTTTAAATCGTAGCACTCTGCAACTCCATCTGCTTCAGTTTTGGTTTGGACAGTCTGTGCTATATTTTAACACTGAGTCGGGTTGTTGAGTCTCAACTAAGGAAGATCTGTTTAAAACATCCTTTGGGTCCTTTACCTTCCCAAAGAAGGTTTCAGACAACAATACAGTCAGGTCAACTGTCTGCCGTGTCAGTTCAGGGGATTGTTTGGCCATAGACCGAGTAACCACACAATCAGGGAGAATGTCAGGGACCTTCTCCTGTCCAGCTCTGTCTCACTGACCTCTTTGGTCTCTCTAAAACTACTAGGGAAGCTGCCACCTTTTCCCCTGTCAATCATTACCCAGGAGAAGGTCGACCCATCCACCGGTAGACTAGGTACAATCGCCATGGTTACCAGTCCTGAAACATGGGTCATACTCCAAGTGCACCAGATATAGTGGTATGGACATATACTGTCTTCCAATACCATTCACTAACAGTCTAGAATTCATTACAATTTTGTTATCCCAGGAGACGGGATTGGGGGCTCCTGCATCCTTGAGTATGATTATTGGTTTACTTGCCTCACTGGAGGGGTATGGGGTCACTTTTCCTGAGGATACAAATTCCTGGTAACTCTCAGGGATTTTGTTAAGTTTTCCCGCACTCTCTGTGGCAGGTTTACTGGGTCTGACTGCCGCAGTCAAAGGCACAGCCTGATCTGCTGTGCTTTACATCAGGGCCCGTTTTCCTGCACTGATCTGGTGGACTCTCATTAATCCCAACTTGCTTCACTCTGTACGTAACTCCTTTATTGCCAATGTAACTCCTTTATTCAAAAAGGCAGGGAAACAGAAGGCAGGAAACTATAGGCCAGTTAGCTTCGCAACTCTCTTACGGAAAATGTGAGACATTATTATTAAAGATGTAATAGCAGACACTTAGAAAACAAATCAAAGTAATCAAGCAGAGTCAGCATGGTAATCTGAAAGGGAAATCATGTTTAATCAATTTATTCGAGTTCTTTGAAGAAGTAACATGTGCTGTGAATGAAGGGGAACTGGTGGATATACTGTACTTAGATTTCCAGGATGCATTTTATAAGGTGCCAAATCAAAGGTTATTGTGGAAAATAAATACTCATGGTGCAGGCGTAACATATTGGCATGGATAGAAGATTGGCTAGCCAACGGGAAACAGAGACTCGGCACAAGTCATTTTCTGGTTGGCACGATGTGGTGTGCCACATGGATCAGTGCTGGGGCCTCAATTCTTTACAATTTATATAAATTACTTGGATAAAAGGACCGAAGCTCTGGTTGCTAAATTTTATGATGAGACAAAGATAGATAGGGAAGTAAGTTGTGAAAACGACATAAGGAGGCCACAAAGGAATATAGATATGTTAACTGGGTGGGAAAAGATCTGGCAGATGGAGCATAATGTGGTAAAACGTGAAATTGGCCATTTTGACAGGAAGAATAAAAAAAATGAAACATACTATCTTAATGGTGAGAGATTGCAGAGCTATAAGATGCAGGGGTATCTGTGTGTCCTAGTGCATTCATTGCAGAAGTTCAGTATGCAAGTGCAAAAAGGAAATCGGAAATCTAATAGAATGTTATTGCTTATTGCAAGAGGAATTGAATACCACAGGAGGGAGATTATGCTTCACATCTCAGGGCATTGGTGAGACGATATCTGGAATGCTATGTACAGTATTAGTCTCCTTAATTAAGGAAAGATGTAAATGCATTGAAAGCAGCAAGAGAATGTTTACGAGACTAGTACCTGGAATGGGCGGGCTGTCTTATGAGGAAAGGCTGGACAGGCTAGTCTTAAATCCACTGGGGTTTAGAAGATTATTCAAGCACACTTTGGGCAGTGGCAGTACCCGAGACACTACACGTGTAGTGTCTCCCACCCACCCTCCTCCTCTAACCAAAAAAGAAAGGACTCTGGTGTGTTGATAAGGTAAGCTTTTTATTTAAAAAGTTCAGTCCGTCGGATTGCTAAGCGAACAAGTTTTGATTTTTTTTTTTCGTTTGGTTTTTCAGTAGATTTGTTGGGAATCTAGAATAGTGGGAATGGAGGTAAAAGCAGTTGTATGTTCCTCCTGCAGAATGTGGGAGGTAGGGGTCGCCAAGAGTGTCCCTGCTGACTGCATCTGCGGGAAGTGCACCCAACTCCAGCTCCTCGCAGACCGCGTTAGGGAACTGGAGCTGGAGCTGGATGAACTTCGGATCATTCGGGAGGCGGAGGGGATTATTGACAGGAGTTATAGGGAGGCAGTCACACCTCAGGTAAAAGAAGTAGGTAGATGGGTTACCGTCAGGGGAAGGAAAGGGAACCAGCAGGCAGTGCAAGGATCCCCTGTGGCCGTTTCCCTCAACAACAGGTATACCGTTTTGGATACTGTTGAGGGGAACGACTTACCAGGGGTAAGCAATGGGGTACAGGTCTCTGGCACAGAGTCTGTCCCTGTTGCTCAGAAGGGAAAGGGGAAGAGGAGCAGAGCATTAGTCATTGGGGACTCCATAGTTAGGGGAACAGATAGGAGGTTCTGTGGGAACGAGAGAGACTCACGGTTGGTGAGTTGCCTCCCAGGTGCCAGGGTACGTGATGTCTCTGATCGTGCTTTTGGGATCCTTAAGGGGGAGGGGGAGCACCCCCAAGTCGTGGTCCACATAGGCACCAACGACATAGGTAGGAAGAGAGATGGGGATTTAAGGCAGAAATTCAGGGAGATAGGGTGGAAGCTTAGAGCGAGAACAACCAGAGTTGTTATCTCTGGGTTGTTGCCCGTGCCACGTGCTAGCGAAGAGAGGAATAGGGAGAGAGAGGAGTTGAACACGTGGCTGCAGGGATGGTGTAGGAGGGAGGGTTTTGGTTTCCTGGATAATTGGGACTCTTTCTGGGGTAGGTGGGACCTTTACAAACAGGATGGTCTTCACCTGAACCAGAGGGGTACCAATATCCTGGAGGGGAGATTTGTTAGTGCTCTTCGGGGGGGTTTAAACTAAATCAGCAGGGGAATGGGAACCTAAATTGTAGTTCCAGTGTACAGGCTGTTGAGAGTAATGAGGTAGGGATAAGGTTACAGGGACGCAAGAGGGCACTGGCAAGCAAGAACTTGGTTTAAAGTGTGTCTACTTCAACGCTAGGAGCATCGGGTATAAGGTGGGTGAGCTTGCAGCATGGGTTGGTACCTGGGATCCTGATGTTGTGGCCATTTCAGAGACATGGGTAGAGCAGGGGCAGGAATGGATGTTGCAGGTTCCGGGATTTAGATGTTTCAGTAAGAACAGAGAAGAGGGTAAAAGAGGGGGGGGGGGGGGTGTGGCATTGTTCATCAAGGAAAGGATTACATGGTCGGCGCAACATCGAGGGCCGAAGGGCCTGTACTGCGCTGTAATGTTCTAATTCTAATTCTAATTCTAATTCACACTCCTGGCTGGCCTCCCACATTCTACTCTCTGTATCCTTGTGATCATCCAAAACTCTGCTGTCATCTTCTAATTTACACCAAATTCTGTTCACCCAACATCCCTGTGCTCATTGACCTGCATTGGCTCTTGGTCCAGTAACACCTCAATTTTAATATTCTTCCACCTGTGATCAAATCCCTCCATGTCCTCACCCCTCTGATTACCCCAATCCTTTGTTTATGTCCAATATTCCTGAAACGTGTTCATCTTAAAGTCTTTTTAAATTCCTTTTTAAAGTGAGTTTATTTCCCTCTGTCTCTCTCCCTGACCACACATTTCACCTCTCCAGCTCCACTGGGGCTGTAGAAGTTTGGATCCTTAAAATGGTGTGAGCTGCACTGCCAGTCACATCCAGCACATTGTGCAGGACACCCAGGCTCGCCGAGGTGCTAGCGTGGGTGTAACGTGTGTGTGTCTGTAGTGTGAGGAGGGGTCTGAATATGATGTCAATCAGCCATTCCGGTAGCTTTGATGTACGTCTTTGAAACTTGATCTGTACATGTCCACTGACCGCCTGTGTCAGTCACTCTCAGCTGAACATACATTCAGCAGCACGGGAACTAGCTCCAGTGTTATTTAAAAGGACCAGGCATCAAACTTACAGGTGGAGGGCTTTAGACTTACTTCTGCTATTGTAAAGTTAGTGGAGGTGCTGTGGATAGTTTTCTGGAGGTTGTGCTGTGAGCTGCTGCAGACATTCAGGGAGGAGAGAGGATTTGTTGACCCAACTCTGGACAAGGTTTGGGGACTGTAGGTACAGTGTCTCTGGGTCTGTAACATGACCAACAAATGGAGCAGAGGCTGCAGAGAGGGGAGCTCTGTAAAGAGGGGGGAGGAGGGGGCTCTGCCCGACCCACACCGTGTTTTCCAAGAGCAAAAAGAACAGTGGTCCTAATATCAAGCGCTGGGGAACACCACTGTGTCCTACCCTCGATTCTGAATAACAACCTTTCACCACTTCCCTCTGTTTACTGTTCCTTAGTCAATGTTATATCCACACTGTCACTGTCCGTTTAATCCATCGGATTCAGTTTTCCAAACCTGTCCATTGAATGTCACTTGATCAAACACCTTTTGAATGTCCATATATATAACTTCAATCACACCACCCTCATCAACCCTCTCCATTGTTTTATCAAAGAACTCCATCAAGTTTACCTCACCACCACCTCAATCTACTCCTCCACTGTTGTTAAATTATCAGACTGCTTCCCCGACATCCAGTACTGGATTAGCAGAAATTTCCTCCAATTAAATATTTGTAAGACTGAAGCCATTGTTTTCACTCCCCACTCCAACTCTGTTCCCTTGCTATTGACTTCATCCCTCGCCCTGATATCAGTCAGAGATTCAGACAGTCTGTTTGCAAACTTGATGTCACATTTGACCACAAAGTGAGCTTCTAACATAATATTCAGGCTATCACTACGACCGCGTTTTCCACCTCAGTAACATCGCCCGACTTCACCCCTGTCTCAGCCCATCTGCTGCTGAAACTCATTCATGCCTTCATTACCCCAATACATGACAATTCACATACTGCTGTCTGGTCTCCCACATGCTACTTTCTGTAAACTTGAGGTCCTCCAGAACTCTGCTGCCCATGTCGTATCTCTCACCAAATTCCGTCACATATCACTGACTGCTGACCAAGCAATGTCGTTCTTTTCCCTGCATGAAATCGCCCCCGCCCTGTATCTGTAATGTCCTCCAGCCCACAACCCTTCAATATATATATGCTCCTCTAATTCAGGCCTCTTCTGCGTTCCTGATATTAACTTTTCCACCATTGGTGGCCACACCGTCAGTTGCCTAGACCCCAAGCTCTGGAAAGTGCAGCTGAACACGTGGCGACAGAGCTGGTGAAGGAGGGAGGACTTCAGTTGTGTGTATCATTGGGATACCTTCTGGGGAAGGTGGGAATGGTACAAGAAGGACGGGTTGCATCTGAACTGGAGGGGCACCAATATCCTGGGCGGGAGGTTTGCTCGGGCTCTTCGGGAGGGTTGAAACCAGTTTGGCAGGGGGATGGGAACAGGAGCTACGGAACAGGTTAGTTGTTGAACAGGCAGATACAGAGTGCAGAGAGTCTGTTAGGATGGTTAGACAGTTGACAGGCAAAGTTGCAGCCAGTATGATGGATTGAAGTGTGTCTATTTTAACGCAAGAAGTGTAAAATTAAGGGTGATGAACTTAGAGCATGGATCAGTACTTGGAGCTGCGATCTTGCGGCCTTTACGGAGACTTGGATATCACAGGGGTGGGAATAGATGTTGCATTTTCCGGAGTTTAGATGTTTCAAAAGGAATAGGGAGGGAAGTAAAAGAAGTGGGGGAATGGCATTGCTAATCAGGGATAGTATCACAGCTGCAGAAAGGGAGGTCGTCGCGGAGGGTTTGTCTACTGAGTCATTATGGTTCGAAGTCAGAAACAGGAAAGGAGTTTTCTATAGAGCCCCCATAGCAACAGGGACACGGAGGAACAGATTGGGAGGCAGATTTTGGAAAGGTGCAGAAGTAACAGGGTTGTTGTCATGGGTGACTTAACTTCCCTAATATTGATTGGAACCTCCTTCGTGCAAATAGTTTGGATGGAGCAGTTTTTGGCAGGTGTGTGCAGGAAGGTTTCCTGACTCAATATGCAGATAGGCCGACTGGAGGGGAGGCTATGTTGGACTTGGTGCTTGGTAACGAACCAGGCCAGCTGGCAGATCTCTCGGTGGGAGAGCATTTCGGTGATAGTGATGACAACTCCCTGACCTTGACTATCGTCTTGGAGAGGGACAGGAGCAGACGGGATGGGAAAATATTTAATTGGGGGAGGGGGAATTACAATGCTATTAGGCAGGAACTGGGGAGCATAAATTGTGAACAGATGTTCTCAGCGAAATGCACGACAGAAATGTGGAGGTTGTTTAGGGAGCACCTGCTGCGACTGCTGGACAGGTTTGTCTCGATGAGGCAGGGAAGGGATGGCAGGGTGAAGGAACCTTGGATGACAAGAGATGTAGAACAGCTAGTCAAGAGGAAGAAGGAAGCTTACTTAAGGTTGAGGAAACAAGAATCAGACAGGGCTCTCGAGGGTTACAAGGTAGACAGGAAGGAACTGAAGAATGGACTTCGGAGAGCTAGAAGGGGACATGAAAAAGTCTTGACGGGTAGGATTAAGGAAAATCCCAAGGCGTTCAACAATTATGTGAGGAACAACAGGATGGCCAGAGTGAGGGTAGGGCCGCTCAGGGATAATGGAGGGAACTTGTTTTTAAAGTCGGAGGAGGTAGGGGAGGTCCTAAATGAATAACTTGCTTCAGTATTCACTGGTGACAGGGACCTGGACGTTTGTGAGGACAGCGTGGAACAGACTGATATGCTCGAGCAGGTTGATGTTGAGATGGAGTATGTGCTGGAAATTGTGAAAGAAATGAGGACAGATACGTCCCCGAGGCCAGACGGGATATACCCAAGGATATTACGGGAAGTGAGGGAAAAGATTGCCGCGCCTTTGGCGATGATATTTGCTTCCTCACTGTCCACTGGAGTAGTACCGGATGATTGGAGGGTGGCAAATGTTGTTCCCTTGTTCAAGAAAGGGAATAGGGATAACCCTGGGAATTATAGACCAGTCAGTCTTCCGTCGGCAGTGGGCAAATTATTGGAGAGGATTCTGAGAAACAGGAATTATGATTATTTGGAAAAGCATAGTTTGATTAGAGACAGTCAGCATGGCTTTGTGAGGGGCATGTCATGCCTCACAAGCCTTATTGAATTATATGAACATGTGACAAAACACATTGATGAAGGAAGATCAGTGGATGTGGTGTATATGGATTTTAGCAATGCATATGATAAGGTTTCCCATGGTAGGCTCATTCAGAAAGTGAGGAGGCATGGAATACAGGGAAAGTTGGCTGTCTGGATACTCTGTCTGGCCAATAGAAGGCAGAGGGTGGTAGTAGATGGAAAGTATTCAGCATGGAGCTCGGTGACCAGTGGTGTTCCACAGGGATCTGTTCTGGGACCTCTGCTCTTTGTGATTTTTATAAATGACTTGGATGAGGAAGTGAAAGGCTGGGTTAGCGAGTTTGCTAATGACACGAAGGTTGCTGGAGTTGTGGATAGTGTGGAAGGCTGTTGTAGGTTGCAACGGGACATTGACAGGATGCAGAGCTGGGCTGAGAAGTGGCACATGGAGTTCAACCGGGAAAAGTGTGAAGTGATTCATTTTGGAAGGTCGAATTTGAAGGCAGATTACAGGCTTAAAGACAGGATTCTTAGTAGTGTGGAGGAACAGAGGGATCTTGGGGTCCATGTCCATAGATCGCTCAAAGTTGCCACCCAAGTTGATAGGGTTGTTAAGAAGGCGCATGGTGTCTTGGCTTTCATTAACAGGGGGACTGAGTTTCAGAGCCGCGAGGTTATGCTGCAGCTCTATAAAGCCCTGGTTGGACCACACTTGGAATATTGTGTTCAGTTCTGGTCGCCTCATTATAGGAAGGATGTGGAAGCTTTAGAGAGGGTGCAGAGTAGATTTACCAGGATGCTGCCTGGACTGGAGGGCATGTCTTACGAAGAAAGGTTGAGGGAGCTAGGGCTTTTCTCAATGGAGCGAAGAAGGATGAGAAGTGACTTGATAGAGGGGTACAAGATGATGAGAGGCATAGATAGAGTTGATAGCCAGAGACTTTTACCCAGGGCGGAAAGGGCTATCACCAAGGGTCATAATTATAAGGTGATTGGAGGAAGGTTTCGGGGAGATGTCAGAGGTAGGTTCTTTACACAGAGAGTGGTGGGTGCGTGGAGTGCACTGCCAGTGGTGGTAGTAGAAGCAGTTACAATAGCGACATTTAAGCGACTCTTGGATAGGTACATGGATGATAGTAGAATGAAGGGTATGTCGTTAGTTTGATCTTAGAGTAGGTTAAAGGTTCGGCACAACTCCATGGGCCGAATGGCCTGTACTGTGCTGTCCTGTTCTATGTTATATGTTCTAAAGTACTCATTTAGTACCTCGCCCATTTCCTCTGGCTCCACACATAGATTCCCTTCTCTGTCCTGAGTGGACCAACCCTTTCTTTGGTAACCCTCTTGCTGTTTAAATACGTATTAAAAGCCTTGGGATTTTCCTTAATCCTTTTTGCCAATGACTTCTCATGACCACGTTTAGCCCTCCTAACTCCTTGCTTAAGTTCCTTCCTACTGTCTTCATATTCCTCAAGGGATTCGGCTGTTCCTAGCCTTCCAGCCCTTACAAATGCTTAATTTTTCTTTTTGACGAGGCTCACAATATCCTGCGTTATCCAAGGTTCCCGAAATTTGCCAAACTGATCCTTCTTCCTCACAGGAACATGCTGGTCCTGGATACTAATTAACTGACATTTGAAAGTCTCCCACATGTCAGATGTTGATTTACCCTCAAACAGCCGCCGCCAATCTAAATTCTTCAGTTCCTGCCTAATATTGTTATAATTAGCCTTCCCACAATTTAGGACCTTCACCCGAGGACTACTCCTATCCTTATCCACAAGTACCTTAAAGCTTATGGAATTATGGTCACTGTTCCCGAAATGCTCCCCTGCCGATACTTCGACGACCTGGCCGGGCTCATTCCCCAATACCAGGTCCAGTACGGCCCCATCCTTAGTTGGATGACAAAGTCATGAGAGGTATAGACAGGGTGGATAGCAAGAAGCTTTTTCCCAGAGTGGGGGATTCAATTACTAGGGGTCACGAGTTCAAAGTGAGAGGGGAAAAGTTTAGGGGGGATATGCGTGGAAAATTCTTTACGCAGAGGGTGGTGGGTGCCTGGAACGCGTTGCCAGCAGAGGTGATAGACGCGGGCATGATAGCGTCTGTTAAGATGTATCTAGACAGATACATGAATGGGCAGGAAGCAAAGAGATACAGACCCTTAGAAAATAGGCGACGTGTTTAGATAGAGGATCTGGATCGGCGCAGGCTTGGAGGGCCGAAGGGCCTGTTCCTGTGCTGTAATTTTCTTTGTTCTTTGTTCTTTGGACTACCTACATATTGTTTCAAGAAGCCCTCCTGGATGCTCCTTACAAATTCTGCCCCATCCAAGCTCCTAGCACTCAGTGAGTCCCAGTCAATATGGGGGTAGTTAAATTCACACACCACTACAATCCTGTTGCCTTTACATCTTTTCAAAATCTGTCAACATATCTGCTACTCTCCCTCCAGCTGGCTGTTGGGAGGCCTGTAGTAAACCCCCCAACATCGTCACTTCACCGTTCCTATTCCTGAGCTCCACCCATATTGCCTCGCTGCATGACCCCTCCGAGGTGTCCTCCTCCAGCTGTGATATTCTCATTAACCAGTAATGCAACTTCCCCACCCCTTTTACCAGTAGACTTGACCATTCCAACACACTCCTGGCTGGTCTCCCACATTCTACCCTCCATAAACTTGAGGTGATCCAAATCCCTGCTGCCCATGTCCTCACTCACACCAAGTCCTGTTCATCCATCACCCCCTTTACTCTCTGAACTTCATTGGATCCTGGTCAGCAACACCTCAATTTTAGAACTCCCATCCTTCTTTTCAAATCCCTCATTGCATCACCCCTCCCTACCTCTGTAATCTCCTCCACCCCTACAACACTCCTAGATATCGGCACTCATCTACTTCTGGCCTCTTGAGCATCCCGAGCTTAATTGACAATCTGAGCTCTTTTTGCCCTCAGTCTGGTTCAGTAAATATACCGAATCGGATGTTTAGGTAAAATCAATTACTTTAGTTGCGCAGTCGCCGGTGGACTTACTCTGATACAGTGGCACTGACTCCACCAGTGTCTGTCGGATCCACCAGAGTAAGTGTCCATTTGTGATACAGATACTACTGTTTATACATTAAGATTCATGCTGCGCCTCCTTGTTTAACCAATCAGTGCGGTACAATTCAACTTCAACCACGTGATAACATGCAGTACATCTGTTATTGAAGTTAACAATACACTCCTTTCTTAACACATACTTGTTACTGACATAATTTTGTTTTGCACCAGCAAGATAAAAGAAAGCAGACAAGCAAGATAAATTAGCAAAAGGAGATAAGTCAGCAACAAACATTCTGGTCTCACTCCCCACATTTATCATGAGTTCTGTCTCTACCTTGTGACAGTTGATCCTGTTATCTTATCAAGTTTGCATTCCTAAGTGCTTCGTGCAGTCTGCAGTTACCCAAAGCAGCGGTCGTATACACTGATAAGAGGGGCCCTACATTTCTTATTATCAATCACACAGGGATGGACAGGATGTGTTTTACAAGAGTCCATTGCTCCAAACCACAGGGAGCTACAAAATCATGCCATAAAGGAACAGATGTCCTTGTAATTACCGGCGTTAGCTAGTCTATACAATTTCACACCTTCAGCCTTTACTTTTAACTATTTCATTGCGGATTCTGCAACCTTAAATCATCCTATCAAAGCTCAGCAAAGCTACTATTCCTAACTTGGCTGCATTTCCCATTTAGCATCGTGCCATGCCTTTCTGCTCATTTCCACATTCCCCCACTTTCTCATTCTATGATAACCTTCTCTCTACTGATCCACTTATATATGAATGTATATATATATTCACTAGGATTAAATGGATCTATTTACTCAAATAACATTTAAACAATATAATATAGAAGCAAAAAGCTCAGCAACTGCTGAATCAGAAGGGTAGGCTGAGCCACCCTCGGACAAGGGGCGTGAGTTGCCGTGGTCAGTATGTTTCTCACACTAAGGATTGTGTCATGTCTGGATGATGAGATAAAAAGAGTGCTGTTGAAGCACAATGTCTCTCTCTCTCTCTCTCTCTCTCTCTACCAGCTGCAAGGTCAAGTTGCCTCTGGAGCCCTGAAGTTATGAAGTCATTTCTGATAAGCTGTATCTCCCTGCAGCACTGAAGCTAGCTTGTTAGCAGTGCATGATTGCTTAATTATTTCATCTTAAATATCCCCATTAAATTCTGTTCTTAAAATTCTGTTCTCACAGTCCCCCCTTTGATTCTTCAAAACACTTTTAAGAATCCTTCCATTGATCCCCCTTAGGTGCCTTTGATGGTCTCTACTTGTTTAGAAACAACCTTCAACACCCGGAGGGGTCGCAGTCAATACATTGCCTGCTTGTGCCACAAGAGGGGCCTGCGGGAACTCTGGAAAGGCATAAGTTTTGTAGGGGCTTCAATTACTTGTTTACAACATAAAAGGTGGTACACTTGGACAATTACAATTTCATTTAAGCATCACTGTTACATAATCGATTGTACAAACATAATACAATTCTATTCTTAGAGTATGTGAGAATAAGAAATACTGAAATGTTGTTTCTACAGCTTGTGGAAAGTTACCAAGAAGTCATTTGTGCACAACATAATGAAATCACTGAAAAAGAGAACTGATAAGGATATGTCAGTGGAGACCTTAAGACAGTACATCACTGACAAAGAGAACTGATAAGGGTATGTGGAGACCTTAAGACAGTACATCACTGACAAAGAGAATTGATAAGGGTATGTAAGTACAGACCTTGGGACAGTACATCACTTAAAAATTGTGCTTAGGCAGGTAACAGAGAAACAGCAAGAGTTAGAACAAAGGATGTAGTGAATAAGAAACTGCCCCACTGAGATAAAGGCTGACAGCTGCAAGTTAAAACACATAATGGAGAGCCAAATAAGGTAAAACAAAAACAAGAGTTAGGGGCTAGAAAGTTAGAGTAGGGGGAGAAGTAAACAGAGGAGGAGACTGTAGCAACCATAGGATAGGTTAGTGTCATAATACGTTATAACCAATAATGTAAAATAAAGGCGTGGACAAATGGATTTGTATTGTATAAACATGAACTGAATATGTTGATTGGTGTGCCTGCTTGTTGGACACCCGATCTTGCAAGAACGTTAAATAAACTTACTTCTTCAGAGTTTGACTTGGTGTAAATTATTATTAAGTGGGCTACGTTTCTCACAATTGGGGGCTCGTCCGGGATCTCTTCATCATTGCCGGGACCGCGGCCGACGACAGACGAGAAGACGCGTCCCGTTAATTTAAAAACGGTCTCGTTTCTCTCGTTGGTAGCGGACCCGAGTAATCGACTGAAAATGATCCTAGGGAAGTCACTCTGAACGAGTATTTAGTGCGGCAGGTACACACGTGAAGTCAGGCAACTCCGTGCACGGACCAAGGTAAGAAAAACGACTTTTAAGTATTATCTTGGTGACTTATGGTTAACTGTAGGATAAGACCTTCTAAGTACCAAAAGTCCTTGAGGAGTGAATTTTACAGTCCTGCAGTATAAGACCCTTCAGCTGGGAGGTGAGTACTGTATGGTATAAGACCCTTCAGTTAGGAGGTGAATACCGTAAGGTATAAGACCCTTCAGCTAGGATGTGAATACCGTAGGGTACAAGACCCTTCAGTTAGGAGGTGAATACTGTGGGGCAGTATAAGACCCTTCAGCTAGGAGGTGAATACTGTATGGTATAAGACCCTTCAGTTAGGAGGTGAATACCGTAAGGTATAAGACCTTTCAGCTAGGATGTGAATGCCGTAGGGTACAAGACCCTTCAGTTAGGAGGTGAATACTGTGGGGCAGTATAAGACCCTTCAGCTAGGAGGTGAATACCGTAAGGTATAAGACCCTTCAGTTAGGAGGTGAATACTGGTTAACTGTAGGATAAGACCTTCTCAGTACTGCAGTATAAGACCCTTCAGCTCGGAGGTGAGTACCGTAGGGTACAAGACCCTTCAGTTAGGAGGTGAATACTGTGGGGCAGTATAAGACCCTCCAGCTAGGAGGTGAGTACCGTGGGGTATAAGACCCTTCAGTTAGGAGGTGAATACCGTAAGGTATAAGACCCTTCAGCTAGGAGGTGAATACCGTAAGGTACAAGACCCTTCAGTTAGGAGGTGAATACTGTGGGGCAGTATAAGACCCTTCAGCTAGGAGGTGAGTACTGTATGGTATAAGACCCTTCAGTTAGGAGGTAAATACCGTAAGGTATAAGACCCTTCAGCTAGGAGGTGACTACCGTAGGGTACAAGACCCTTCAGTTAGGAGGTGAATACTGCCGGGTATAAGACCCTTCAGTTAGGAGGTGAATACCGTAAGGTATAAGACCCTTCAGCTAGGAGGTGAATACCGTAGGGTACAAGACCCTTCAGTTAACCATGGGAAATAAATCGTCTAAAAAGTAAGACGATGGGAGACAAGGAAAGTCTGCCAGCAACATCCCTCCAGAAAGTCCATTGGGACGGATGTTGGAGTATTGGGATTTAGAGTCAAAAACCAAGGAGAAAAAGACCCAAATATGATCTAAGGACAGCAAGAAGGACCACCCCTAAACCCGACGATAACGACGACGATAGAGACAGAGAGTCTCCTAAGACAATGATGCCCTTGAGAGAGGTACCAATAGGAAATAATGAAATTGGATTTGTTAGTGCACCATTAACGTCAGGAGAGGTAAGAGTGTTTAAAAAGGAAATGAAAGTCCTCGTAGAAGACCCCTGAAAATTTGGGAAAGAGAAAACCCTCCCGGGGTAGGGGGAAACGAACCAGCTGAACAAAAATACCCTAATCAAGACCCGCAGTGGCAGAACAATAATATCGGCCATAGGGGCCAGATGAAAGACCTTAGAAATCTGATAGTAAAAGGCATTGTTGTAAACAAGTAGTTGAAGCCCCTGCAAAACTTATGCCTTTACAGAGTTACCGCAGGCCCCTCTTATGGCACAAGCAGGCGACATATTGAGTGCGACCCCTCTGGGTGTTGAAGGCTGTTTCTAGACAAATAGAGACCATTAAAGGCACCTCGGTGGGATCAAGGGATTGATTCTTAAAAATGTTTTGAAGAATCAAAAGGGGGACTGTGAGAACAGAATTTAGATTTTAGAATTTTTAAGAACAGAATTACATGGGAACATTTAAGATGAAACAATTAATCAGTCATGTATTGTTAACAAGCTAGCTGACTTCATAACTTCAGGGCTGCAGAGGCAACTTGGCCTTGCAGCTGGTAGAGAGAGAGAGAGAGAGAGCGAGACATTGTACTTCAACAGCACTCTTCTTAACACCCAGACATGACAATCCTAGGGGAAAGTTAGAATGAAAAACATACCGACCAGGCTAACACACACCCCCTTGTTAGAGGGTGGCTCAGCCTACCCTTCTGATTCAGCAGTTGCTGAGTTTTTTTATATTTGCTTTTATATTATACTGTTTAAATGTTATTTGAGTAAATAGATCCACATAATCCTAGTGAATATAAATAATCATATATAAGTTGATCAGTAGAGAGAGAAGGTTATCATAGAATGATAAAAGGGGGGAATGTGGAAGTGAGCAGAAAGGCATGGCACAATGCTTAATGGGAAATATAGCCAAGTTAGGAATAGTAGCTTTGCTGAGCTTTGATTTTAAGTGGCAGAGACCACAATGAAATAGCTAAAAGGGATGGCCAGAGTGTGTGCAAGCTGTGGCAGCCACAGCACTTCAGACCAAGGAAGTCATTTTACCTCGAAGGTATTACAAGAAATAGTGAGGGGATTGGGAATCCAATGGGACTTCCAAACCCCTTGGCACCCTCCCTCTTCAGGGCGGGTGGAAAGAATGAATCAGACCTTAAAGAAACACCTGTCCAAACTGATACTTGAAACAAGGTTACCCTGGACAAAATGTTTACCTATAGCGATACTCAGAATTCGGACAGCCCCTAGAAAAGATGTGGGACTGTCCCCCTATGAAATGCTATTCGGATTACCCTATATGGGAACCAGGGGCAAGATGCCAACCTTAGAAACTAAAGATTCGTTTCTAAAGAACTATATACTGGCGTTGTCTTCCTCATTGTCATTCCTCAGGAAGCAAGGCCTGTTAGCACAGACACCACCTCTCGAATTTGCAGTGCACAAGATCCAACCAGGAGGTTGGGTTCTGGTGAAATCGTGGAAAGAGACTAAACTACAACTGAACTGGGAAAGACCATACCAGACTCTCCTAACCACTGAAACAGCCATAAGAACGGCAGAAAGAGGTTGGGCCCACTACACAAGAATCAAGGGGCCGGTACAACCCCCGGCCGAGGAAGGAACTTGGACAACCGAATTAACTGAAGAACCATTGAAAATAAAGCTAAAAAGACTTTGAGTAACGAACTTTTTTTAATATAACGGCGCGAGCGCGAAAATACTGTCTGTAATATTGTGTGCCTTCTCTCTTTCTTTTCAAAAGTAGCCAGGAAATAAAATGGGTTGGATGTTTTTGTATTACCCACTTCCAATTAGACAACAAGGTGTTTGGAGTAACAGTTAGAGAAGGGAAAAAGAAAGGTGAATTAAAATGTTGTTTTCAGGTAACAATAGATAAGACTGGTAAACCAGCTAACAAACTAAAAGGGACCTCTCATAACGATCCTAACATAGTAAAAATAATAGAGATAAAGGACCTGAGAAAGACAATTGAGATAGAAACCGGTTACGGGGACACAAATGCCTGGGTAGAATGGATAAAATTACCTGTAAAAAGTTTGAACAAAAACAATTGCTATGCTTGTGCATCTGGGAGACCGATAGCTCAAGTAGTACCTTTCCCGCTGGGGTGGGAGCGTGACCGAAAGGGCATGGAATGCATGTTAGCCCTATATCAGGATAAGACGGCTTGGGATATTCAAACTTGCATATCCTTGTCAATAATGTTCCCTCCCCTAGAGAAAGAAGATTCAAGGACTCTCCCTTCGTTTTTAGCCACCGGTGTGAATCACACATCATGCGTACATCGACACGGTGCGGAGCTAACCAGAAATATGGGAGAGTTGAAGTCATGCATCGAGACTGAGGACGTAACTGGAAGAGTCAGGGGAGGGAACTACTCATCATTGAATGTTCCCAGAGCGGATTTATGGTGGTATTGCGGAGGAAAAATCCTGAGACAGACCCTACCCTCCCAGTGGAAGGGGACATGCACAATTGTTCAATTGGCAATACCATTCACCTTGGCATTTGAGAAACAAAAGATAATAACGAGGGAAAGGGGTAAAAGGGAAGCGATAGCGAACTCTTTTGACGACCAGGTATACATGGATTTCATAGGGGTCCCAAGAGGGGTACCTGATGAATTCAAGGCCCGAAACCAAATAACCGCCGGTTTCGAGTCTTTGTTTTGGTGGGTCACTATTAACAAAAATGTAGATTGGATAAATTATATTTATTACAACCAACAAAGATTTATAAATTATACTAGAGATGCGGTAAAAGGTATAGCTGAACAATTAGATGCCACTAGTAGAATGGCTTGGGAAAATCGACTGGCTCTAGATATGATCTTAGCAGAAAAAGGAGGTGTGTGTATAATGTTAGGAGGGAAATGTTGCACATTTATCCCAAATAATACAGCACCCGATGGTTCAATCACCCGAGCACTGCAAGGGTTAACAACTTTAGCAGAAGAGATGGCTGAAAATTCAGGAGCAGACACTTCCCTGATGGGGTGGCTTGAATCCTGGTTTGGAAAATGGAAAGGCATGATAATCTCGGTTTTTACCTCCCTGATCATGGTTGTCGGAATACTAATAGCCATCGGGTGTTGTATTATTCCTTGTGTAAGAGGGCTGACACAGCGATTGATTGAGACAGCTTTGACGAAGCAGATGTCAAGACAAAGAGGCCAGGAAGAAAGTATATACCTGTTAGGTAATGACAAAGTGGATAGTATCAACGGAAATACAGACATTGAAAAGGCGGCTGAACTAATGCTCAGAGGATTTGAGAGGACATATGAGAACCCTCCGCAGTATGTAGAAAACAACAAGGATTAAGTAAAAGAAAAGGGGGAATTGTGAGAATACGAAATACTGAAATGTTGTTTCTACAGCTTGTGGAAAGTTACCAAGAAGTCATTTGTGCACAACATAATGAAATCACTGAAAAAGAGAACTGATAAGGATATGTCAGTGGAGACCTTAAGACAGTACATCACTGACAAAGAGAACTGATAAGGGTATGTGGAGACCTTAAGACAGTACATCACTGACAAAGAGAATTGATAAGGGTATGTAAGTACAGACCTTGGGACAGTACATCACTTAAAAATTGTGCTTAGGCAAGTAACAGAGAAACAGCAAGAGTTAGAACAAAGGATGTAGTGAATAAGAAACTGCCCCACTAAGATAAAGGCTGACAGCTGCAAGTTAAAACACATAATGGAGAGCCAAATAAGGTAAAACAAAAACAAGAGTTAGGGGCTAGAAAGTTAGAGTAGGGGGAGAAGTAAACAGAGGAGGAGACTGTAGCAACCATAGGATAGGTTAGTGTCATAATACGTTATAACCAATAATGTAAAATAAAGGCGTGGGCAAATGGATTTGTCTTGTATAAACATGAACTGAATATGTTGATTGGTGTGCCTGCTTGTTGGACACTCGATCTTGCAAGAACGTTAAATAAACTTACTTCTTCAGAGTTTGACTTGGTGTAAATTATTATTAAGTGGGCTACGTTTCTCACAAGTACATTGATCATTCATTAATTCATTTTAAGCATATATGAAATGGTTATACAATTACCCTTTTATGGCATAACTAATTGTCCCTCCTTTGACAGAGCAAGTTCTAACACTAATTGCTTTTTCGGGTAGCTGTCCAACCTGTGTTCATACATCCTCTTACATCGCCTAATTAATTTCTAAAAGTTGCCAAATTAAGTACGTCACATATAAAACCATGATACCCAAAACCACTATCAGGACATGGGAGATAATTCTAAACTAGGGGTGTATCTGCACGTCTGACCCCCAGTTCCATAAGTCCTCACACCAAGTAGAATCATTTATCTCATCAATCTCATCTTGTAGCATCTTCGACTGTTGCTCCAAATTGTAGTACACGAGAGCAATGACTTCTCGCTGCTGTCTCTCTTTACCCAAGCGTGTGGGCAATGGCTGAATAGTATGTTCATAGTCCCGGAGGTAATTTGTCAAATCTCCTTAATACTTTCTGTCACAGTTATCGTTTCTGTCTTTTGTTTCTGTATCTCTACCAACTCCATCTTCCCTACTGGGGTTGGTATTTGTGGGTTGAACCAAAATGTACTGTTGCTCACCGGCCAAGTCCGTTTCTGTCCATACTGGTACTCCTTTGCTGTGGTGGTTAAGCAATATCTGCCCTTTCCCATATAGGACACATGGGTTAACCCTGACAATGCTTTCCTAGTCTTCATGGTGCAATTTACAGTGGCATTAAATCCACATTTTGATTGTGCCACTTTATCTATCGGATGAGGACATATGATCACCTGGTTTTCCAGACTACACTCAGACAATGGACAATGTTGTTCCAATTACTTATTTTCCAATTTCCATAGCATAGGGTAAAATATCGTTGTGTTTTATGTATCACTCCTGTATTTTCTACTTTGTATAATTGCATCCCTAACGTATCTCTCAGAATTACAGGTATTCCCAACACTACTCCAATACTCATAGATCCTGTATTTACTCATTCCTGATCTTTCCATACTTTAAGTTTTCTGATTTGGCAGCTGGTAATTTTATCATTTATGTGACTAGCTAAGTCCTCCAACTGGGTGTAATTTCTCCAAACTGGTACCTGCCCTGCATCAATTTGCCTCCAATTTTCCTTCGTTTCTTCTAACATCCACGGACCATATGTACTACAAACACATTCATTATTTGAAATGTCACTGTTCACTAATATTATATGTTACTGGTTACTCGGCCCTGAGTCCCTACAGTGACTATTGGGATCATCAGGACTATTGCCACTCCTATAGCTTTGCCCATTTCACAATCTGGGATCACTGGGTATACTCTGGTGAGTCCTTTCGGAGTACAATTGTCCATTGTCCCTTTTCTCTCGGTTAGCCGAGCCAGATATGGGCTGTCTCTCCAATCGGGCACCTCCCCCCTTTGGATCTGATCGAGGTTGTGTCGTGTCTGTCCCACCATCCACAAGCCATAAACGTGGCAGAGTTGTCCCTGTCTTAGCTTTGTGGCATATTCCTGTGCTCTATCTATGAGGTGGTTGACGGTTCTGGCATGTGCCTCTAATATCGTAATTCCGTCTAATTGTATCTCTGTGCCCTCTTTTCCCAGATTGGTCTGATCCTCCTGATTTTTCTCTGCTCTCTTTAAGAGTCCCTTCATTACTCCTTTAAGGTGTTCCATCTTTTCAGTCATGCCAAAGACTTGCTGGTTGATAGGTTAATTGGCCATTATAAATTGCCCCTGGTATAATTAGGTGGTAGGGAAATATAGGGAAGTTGGGGATGTGGAAGGAACATGGAATCAGTGCAGGATTAGTAAAAATGGGTGGCCGACGGCTGGCACAGTCTCGGTGGATCAAAGGGCCGGCCCTAATGCTGCATCTCCAAACTAAACCAAACTAACCCTTGGATATCTAATGAGTTTACTATGGAGGCACCGGTATTGAATCCGGTAGCAACGTCATTAACTATCCCCCTCTTTGTTCTATAGAGCGGATCCTGACCTCTAAATCTAGTGGCACCCATGGCATCGGCAGCCTGCTGCATTACAATCTTACTTAATACATTATACATATTTCTTGCCTGTTCCGTACAACATCCCGGCATTTGCATCCCTGAGATATTGACCAGGACAGGCACAATTTCATGTTTAACATTATCAAACAACGCTTCCCCTGTGCTCGATGTACCCACACACATCCAAGTTCCTTTCAACTTTCCTTATCATCTGTTGCCCAATGGGAGGGGCACAAACAATTCCAAAGACACAGCTCTCAATTACCCCTTCCCCTTTCTGTCTGGTCACGCAGTTAGCACGGTCATCTGTGGAACACCGTACACATACTGCATCTTTGTTCGGATTCACCGTCAGCCATGCAGTCAAGTAGGTTTACTGGCCGTTATTCACTTACCGTCCAAGATGTTGTGCAATGCCCCTTGGTTCATATAGTCCATATTAATACTCCTTTCACCAATCCGTTGTGCATCCATTACCGGGTCTTTGTTCTTCCTCTCCGGATATTAGCATCAGGCCCCACAGCCACTGCAGTCCGGTTCTTTCCCATTCGCCACTAGTGGTTATATCTGTAATTTAAACACACTGCCCTGTTGGTAACCAGGTGTTAGTCTTTGTCCATGTTGTGAGTCTCCCCCGATGAGGGATACATGTCTACCTGTGGGGACCGAACATGGCCTGGGGAATCCAGGAGATAATTTATATTCTTATCATCTCTACTCTTTCGAAATTATCTATATGGTCCCGTTGTGCTCGGGTTTCGTTCCCCACAATCCTTGCCCAGTTAGTAACCCATCTAATAATAATCCAATGCCTATCAATACTACCATTATTCCCTTGATTATATTTTTTCAGTTTGACCATGTATTTCCATCGCCCTTCCCTTTACCATTACTTTGTCTCCGACAACAGGCACCTTTGTATGTTCCTCTATCATGTTTCTATAGAACCTCCTGCCTCACATTGTGCAGTTGTCTGCACAGCTCCTTCACAAATCTTTAACCCTTTCTTTCATGGGTCCTACTTCCTTACTACCTGCTACGACATACCTTGGCAGTCTCATCACCCTTCCTGTCACCGTATTCATCAAGTCCTTTCCTACTTTAGCTACACCACTCTGTCCTTTTTGTTCCTTTTTCAAAATATCCTTTACGAGCTGACTAAGAGTTCTAACATTCTGGTCCACATTTTCCAAATCTATAGTATTGACAATTGAAGTTCCCGTATTAAGGACTGTGGCTGCGTCATTCACTAAACTATATTTATGTCACTTTCCCTTTATATTCCCTCATTGCCAAATTCCTGTCTCAACAATTGTTACAGTAATACCTTGTACAACTCTCGGGTCTTCTCAGGGCACCAGCCAGTTGGCTGGATATCTGAGATACTCAATATTACCGGTACCAACTCAAGCTTTATATTATCATATACAATTTTATTAGTTTTTATTATCGCAAGTCCATTTTCTGGTCCTGCAATTAAGGCAGGGCAAGGGAGACCAGTCACTTGTGACTGCTGGGTTGCAACCTTACTCGTCGGTAATTCGGATGTGGGGGTAACCGTGGGGGTTGGTGCTTCTTGTCTGTTTAATCCCACAACCTGGAATAGGAACTGTCCTTTTTTTGAGAGCTTTAATATCTTGCGCTAGGGAGAGTTCGAGGATTGTCTGCACTCACTTTTGCTCTATCTCATGCTTTCCTTGTGTTACTACTATTCCCAAATAAGAAACCTTTTCCTTCAATATCTGTGCCTTTCTCAGCTTAACTTTCACTCTGACGTTCTGGAGGAAGGTGGAATATCGATCAATTATTACAAAATCCCTGGGAAAGACACGTCCAGGTGAACCGTTGTCCCTGGAACGTAAACTTAAAGAACCCACAGCTAATATATCAATTACATTTTGTTTATTGATTCCAATTTCTTATGCCCAGACTTGGTTGTATTTCTTGTACGTTAAAGACAGAAGTGCTTGCAACTATCTCTTCTTCTCAAGCACTTTGTCTCATTGATAAAGATGCTGTGACATTTGATGTCTGCAATTAAATTCTTAAATTCTCAAAGCTGCTAGATCTCTTGCTGTGGCATCAGTTCTCATATGGCCTTGGAACCTGCCGTCACCTGCTTAAAAAGAATCCATTGTGGCTCTGCCCCTGAGCCCAGTGGGTTAATTTGTCCAACACTATCCGTCAATTTAAAATTCAAGGTTTAATAATGTCCATTCTATATATTTTTGACTCTCAGCAATGCAAAAAGCTGCAGCGGATTAAGTTCTTTGTTTGTCTCCAAGGGGGCGGAGCAAAACGTTTTCAGCTGCGTCACTTTACGTAACCTTTCTTTTCTGATCAAAAAGAACTACTGTCCATTTTAAACTTTTTTTTCAATCCTTTTGGTTTCCTTAGGGTTGCTGTCCTTTGAAGTTGAAAATGCCACAAATGCTTGTGTTGTTTTCCAACCCCAAGGAAAGCATCTCCGTCAGGAAAGACAGCATTTTAGATTAAACCCCTAATGTTTCCGAACTTTTAGCATCTTTTGTAAGAGGTTTCGAATCCAAGGATTTTTTTTTATGTCAAAGATGCTCCCAAATTCCAATTCACTGCACTAAATATTTAAAAATCAAAACTGCCGATGTTATATGAACGAGTACTGTGTCCGGAACTGAAGACTCCTCCAAAACATGACATGGCCACAAATGAAATTTCCAGTTTTTCAACTTAGCAGGTCAATTCACCTTAATAATATAAACTTAACTCAGACTTATTAACTTATTATACTTATTACACAGAACAGAATAGCACGTGCTTTTTTTTAAAATGGTAAATTACGTCATTCTTCTTGTTCTTTCTTCAGGTGCCTTTTCAAAGGTCTGTAATAAAACCAAAAACTAAAGAAAATGTTATTTAACATTCTTACAACAAAAGATTTAACACCAGCTCCTTACACAAATTTTAATCTTTCCCATTATCTCCTTTTTTATCCTTCTCTCCCTTAAAACAATATCCAATTCCTGACATTTGCTACTTAAACACAATCAGTAAAACATGTCTTCAATTTTAGACTGTAAAATAAAACAATAGCAGAGTTTCTAATTAAAACAATATTCTAACCCTCAAACTGGACCTCGGCGAAAAATTCAAATCTGAAGCCTAAAACACTGCTTCAATTGGATTTTTGCCAGACATCTTCAGACCTTCAAGGCTGTAGCTTATCTCTTAGAAAATTGTTCATTGCCTTTTCACAGTTGCAAAACCAATTAAAAAAATAAAAGTTGAACTTAAAATATAATTCAATTTTATATCCCATTCCTGGGTGCACAATCTTAAGTCGAAATGAACACACTCAACAATCACTTTTCACACTCATTAAATTCCAAACAACTTAATAGACTCATGCTTTCAACATTAAAGCCAGACAACAAAGAGTTAACGACAGTCAGTTCTGCGGAACACAATTTGTACATTCCAGAGACATTGAATTCATGGAAGCTTCCAACATTCACGCATTCAAATCAAAGACACAGTAACTTGTTTATACTCTAAAACATACCTATCTTTAAAAACACATATCTACCGTGGCGCTTCTGCATCTTCCTCGAGTGGGCAAACGGACGTGGGCCGCCTTTCTCCAGAGGACATGGTTTACTTGCCCCGGGGGCAGCCCTTCTTCCTTTCAAGCCGTCAGGCCCATGCTTCCTTCTACTTTCTCAAACCCGAGTTCTTTTCTATGAATCAAGCAGCGTTAAAACGAAAGAAAACGAACAAGACACAAGAAAACGAATAGACACAGTAACACAAACAAAGGACGAACCACACACAAGGAGACCAACAGGCGCAGTTAATGTTGGGATCAACAGAATTTTTAGAGTCTTTTAGTTTTCCCCTTCACTAATTGGTATTCCTAATTTAAGGGCGTTTTCTTGCCAACTTGATAGGAGGATTAGTTAAAGTTACTGACAAATTATTATCTAAACAGTGACTTACAAATTATCATCCAAACAGTTACTGACAAATTATCTTATTCGAACCATTTAATTCACAAACAAGCGTTATCTTACTTAACCTCAGTCCCATCAGCCGTCCTCGAAAGGAACAGACCGAATCGGACCTAAAAAAATAAAACTTTAACCTCAGTCCCATCAGCCGTAGTCTAAAATAAACTACTAAACCAGGCCTAAAAATAAAACCTTAACCTCACGGCCGGAGCCCCTCTTTGCGCGTATCAGTTCCCAGCCGGGTAACCTGACCTTCAGCCGTACCAACATCGACTGAACTTTGTCTTCTGTAATCTGCCAGTCTGTTCGTTGTTCTCGTCCAGGCGATCTTACCTGACCATAAGCGAGTGATCAAACTTTTATCGGACTACGAGGCAGAGGAAAACCGACATGGTAATGTTTCAACTACTCACATCGGGGGCCCATTTCACCTCTCCCCATCCAAGACGAGTCTGATTCTGATTTCACTGATGATCGGCGGTCGTCTGTTGAGATTCCACTTCTGACACCAAATGACCATCTGAGTTATTTTTGCCCTCAGTCTGGTTCAGTAAATATACCGAGTCGGATGTGTAGGTAAAATCAATTACTTTGTTTGCGCAGTCGCCGGCGGACTTACTCTCATACAGCGGAACTGACTCCACCAGAGTCTGTATGATCCACCAGAGTAAGTGTCCGTTTGTGATACAGATACTACTGTTTATACATTAAGATTCATGCTACGCCTCCTTGTTTAACCAATCAGTGCGGTACAATTCAACTTCAACCACGTGATAACATGCACTACATCTGTTATTGAGGTTAACAATACACTCTTTTCTGAACACATACTTGTTACTAACATAATATTGTTTTGCACCAGCAACATAAAAGAAAGAAGACAAGCAAGATAAATTAGCAAAAGGAGAGAAGTCAGCAACAAACATTCTGGTCTCACTCCCCACATTTATCATGAGTTCTGCCTCTACATTGTGACAGTTGATCCTGTTATCTTATCAAAGAACAAACAACAAAGAAGAAAGAAAATTACAGCACAGGAACAGGCCCTTCGGCCCTCCAAGCCTGTGCCGATCCAGATCCTCTATCTAAACAGGTCGCCTATTTTCTAAGGGTCTGTATCTCTTTACTTCCTGCCCATTCATGTATCTGTCTAGATACATCTGAAAAGACGCTATCATGCCCGCGTCTACCACCTCCGCTGGCAACGCGTTCCAGGCACCCACCACCCTCTGCGTAAAGAACTTGCCACGCATATCTCCCCTAAACTTTTCCCCTTTCACTTTGAACTCGTGTCCCCTAGTAATTGAATCCCCCACTCTAGGAAAAAGCTTCTTGCTATCCAACCTGTCTATACCTCTCATGATTTTGTACACCTCAATCAGGTCCCCCCTCAACCTTCGTCTTTCTAATGAAAATAATCCTAATCTACCCAACCTCTCTTCATAGCTAGCGCCCTCCATACCAGGCAACATCCTGGTGAACCTCCTCCGCACCCTCTCCAAAGCATCCACATCCTTTTGGTAATGTGGCGACCAGAACTGCACGCAGTATTCCAAATGTGGCCGAAGCAAAGTCCTATACATCCGTAACATGACCTGCCAACTCTTGTACTCAATACCCCGTCCGATGAAGGAAAGCATGCCGTATGCCTTCTTGACCACTCTATTGACCTGCGTTGCCACCTTCAGGGAACAATGGACCTGAACACCCAAATCTCTCTGCACATCAATTTTCCCGAGGACTTTTCCATTTACTGTATAGTTCACTCTTGAATTGGACGTTCCAAAATGCATCACCTCGCATTTGCCCTGATTGAACTCCATCTGCCATTTCTCTGCCCAACTCTCCAATCTATCTATATTCTGCTGTATTCTCTGACAGTCCGCTTCACTATCTGCTACTCCACCAATCTCAGTGTCGTCTGCAAACTTGCTAATCAGACCACCTATACTTTCCTCCAAATCATTTATGTATATCACAAACAACAGTGGTCCCAGCACGGATCCCTGTGGAACACGACTGGTCACACGTCTCCATTTTGAGAAACTCCCTTCCACTGCTACTCTCTGTCTCCTGTTGCCCAGCCATTTCTTTATCCATCTAGCCAGTACACCCTGGACCCCATGCGACTTCACTTTCTCCATCAGCCTGCCATGGGGAAGCTTATCAAACGCCTTACTGAAGTCCATGTATACGACATCTACAGCCCTTCCATCTTCAATCAACTTTGTCACTTCCTCAAAGAATTCTATTAAGTTGGTAAGACATGACCTTCCCTGCACAAATCCATGTTGCCTATCACTGATAAGCCGATTTTCTACCAAATGGGAATAGATCCTATCCCTCAGTATCTTCTACAGCAGCTTCCTTACCACTGACGTCAGGCTCACCGGTCTATAATTAGCTGGATTATCCCTGCTACCCTTCTTAAACAAGGGGACAACATTAGCAATTCTCCAGGCCTCCGGGACCTCACCCGTGTTTAAGGATGTTCCAAAGATATCTGTTAAGGCCCCAGCTATTTCCACTATCGCTTCCCACAGTAACCTGGGATAGATGCCATCCGGACCTGGGGACTTGTCCATCTTAATGCCTTTTAGAATACCCAACACTTCCTCCCTCCTTCTGCCGACTTGACCGAGAGTAATCAAACATCTGTCCCTAACCTCAACATCCGTCATGTCTCTCTCCTCGGTGAATACCGATGCAAAGTATTCGTTTAGAATCTCACCCATTTTCTCTGACTCCACGCATAACTTTCCTCCTTTGTCCTTTAGTGGGCCAATCCTTTCTCTAGTTACCCTCTTGCTCCTTATATATGAATAAAAGGCTTTGGGATTTTCCTTAACCCTGTTTGCTAAAGATATTTCATGACCCCTTTTCGCGCTCTTAATTCCTCATTTCAGATTGCGCCTACAAGCCCGATATTCTTTCAAATCTTCGTCTTTCTTCAGCCGCCTAGACCTTATGTATGCTTCCTTTTTCCTCTTAGCTAGTCTCACAATTTCACCTGTCATCCATGGTTCCCTAATCTTGCCATTTCTATCCCTCATTTTCACAGGAACATGTCTCTCCTGCACTAGAATCAACCTCTCTTTGAAAGACTCCCACATATAAAATGTGGATTTACCTTCAAACAGCTGCTCCCAATCTACATTCCCCAGCTCCTGCCGAATTTTGGTATAGTTGGCCTTCCCCCAATTTCGCACTCTTCCTTTAGGACCACTCTCATCTTTGTCCATGAGTATTCTAAAACTTACGGAATTGTGATCACTATTCCCAATGTAGTCCTCTACTGAAACTTCAACCACCTGGCCGGGCTCATTCCCCAACACCAGGTCCAGTATGGCCCATTTCCGAGTTGGACTATTTACATACTGCTCTACAAAACCCTCCTGGATGCTCCTTACACATTCTGCTCCATATGGACCTCTAAAACTAAGTGAATCCCAGTCAATGTTGGGAAAATTAAAATCTCCTATCACCACCACCCTGTTGCTCCTACATCTTTCCATCATCTGTTTACATATTTGTACCTCTATCTCACGCTCGCTGTTGGGAGGCCTGTAGTACTGCCCCAACATTGTTACCGCACCCTTCCTATTTCTGAGTTCTGCCCATATTGCCCATATAACACCCATGCACTGATACCCTCTTTCTTCTGTGACCAAGCCAGTTCTGTATCCATCTTGCCAGCTCACCTCTGATCCCATGTTACTTCACCTTTTGTACCAGTCTGCCATGAGGGACCTTTAAAAAGGCTTTACTAAAGTCCATATAGATAACATCCACTGCCCTTCCTTCATCAATCATCTTCGGCACTTCCTCAAAAAGCTCAATCAAATTAGTGAGACACGACCACCCCTTCATAAAACCATGCTGAGGATTGGACACAGGGCAGTCTTTGAGGTGGACAGGGGTAGACACTGGATGAGGGTCCACTGATCCCCCACCAGCCTGTGGATAGGACACAGGGCAGTCTTTGAGGTGGACAGGGGTAGACACTGGATGAGGGCCTGCTGATACCCCACCATCCTGAGTACAGGACACAGGGCAGTCTTTGTGGTGGACAGGGGTAGACACTGGATGGTCTCGACCTGATGTTGGTCTGGGCTGATGCTGGACGTTCCAATCTGGACACCTAGAAAGGTGACACGATGTTATACCAGCTGGGCCTTACATGAATGGTCTTTAAGTCCAGCTCCCAAAGTAACTGTAGTAGTTCTGGTAAAAGGGTTAAATGTGGGCACACGTCTGTGGTGATGATGAGGAGATCATCGACATATTGCAGCAAGAAGGAAAACTATGAAAGGCTCATAAGGGCCCCGGCCATACGTTTGTGTAAAATAATGGGATTATTATCGAACCACTTGTGACAGACATGTCCAGGGGTATCTCTGGTCCTCAGAAGTGAATGTGAATTTAAATTGCTTCTCTAGTTTTACTTGGATACTCCAATAACCATTCGAGATATCCAGGGTGGAGAAGACAGCCCTGCCGCTGGGAATCCGGGAGAGTAGGGTGGGTGTCTCTCAGACAACCGGGTTTACACAAGGGTGACTGAGTTGAGTTTGTGGTGGTAAATTATCAGTCACCAGCTGCCATCCGGTTTTCTAACCGGCCAAATCCGGCAGTTAGTAGTGAATGTGTCTTTATGAACTACATCCTGGTATAACAATGACCTGATAGTGTCTGGAATATATGATATAATCTCAGCTCGGTAAGAATACTGCTTCATGGAGCATGCAATGGTCAGTTAATTTCTTCGGGTCTGTTCATGTTTCCACAGTCATCTTTCTGGGTTGTGAATACACTCAGCACCGACTCGACAATCGCCGCTACCTTCGGGTCATCAGAGGTGTTTGGTTCCCACTCCTCTGGTACTTTAATCATGTATATTGAGGGTGCACTGGACACCAGAGCAGGGGTTTGGTTTAATGGTCTACAATATACAAATATAGTGATCGTCCATTACTGCTGATAACCTTTGAGCACATTACTGCCCAGCAGTCCCTGTCCATTGTGCAGGATCATATAAAAGGGAGTCAGGACTTTGAAATTAACTCTGTTCCCTCTCCTACACCACTGTAAGATCTGATCAAGGGTCACAGATTAACCAAAAGGAGTTCGAAGGGTCACAAGCAGTTTATTGAGGAGTGACAGTTCAAATAGAGCACCAAATCAGAATAGACATAGTAGACATACGACCTGGGACAGGTGAGAAAGGCTTTCTGGCTATGGATCAGATGTTGGAAGCTATTATGAAAGACGTTATAGCAGATCACGTATAAAAATTCAAGGTGATCAGGCACAGTCAACATGATCTTTTTGAAAGGGAAATCATGTTTAACCAATTTACTAGAGTTCTTTGAAGAAGTATCATGTGCTGTGGATAAAGATAACCGGTGGATGTACTGTACTTAGATTTCCAGAAGGCATTTGCTAACGTGCCACCTCAAAGGTTATTGCAGAAAATAAAAGCTAATGGTATAGGTGGTAGCATATTGGAATAGATAGAAGTTTGGCCAGCTAACATGTCACAGAGGGTCGGCAAAACAAAGAACAAACAACAAAGAAAATTACAGCACAGGAACATGCCCTTCAGCCCTCCAAGCCTGCGCCGATCCACATCCTCTATCTAAACAGGTCGCCTATTTTCTAAGGGTCTGTATCTCTTTGCTTCCTGCCCATTCATGTATCTGTCTAGATACATCTTAAAAGACGTTATCGTGCCTGCGTCTACCACCTCCGCTGGCAACGCGTTCCAGGCACCCACCACCCTCTGCGGAAAGAACATTCCACGCATATCCCCCCTAAACTTTTCCCCTCTCACTTTGAACTCGTGACCCCTAGTAATTGAATCCCCCACTCTGGGATAAAGCTTCTTGCTATCCACCCTGTCTATACCTCTCATGATTTTGTACACCTCAATCAGGTCCCCCCTCAACCTCCGTCTTCCTAATGAAAATAATCCTAATCTGCTCAACCTCTCTTCGTAGCTAGCGCCCTCCATACCAGGCAACATCCTGGTGAACCTCCTCTGCACCCTATCCAAAGCATCTACATCCTTTTGGTAATGTGGCGACCAGAACTGCACGCAGTATTCCACATGTGGCCGAACCAAAGTCTTATACAACTGTAACATGACCTGCCAACCCTTGTACTCAATACCCCGTCCGATGAAGGAAAGCATGCCGTATGCCTTCTTGACCACTCTATTGACCTGCGTTGCCACCTTCAGGGAACAATGGGTCATTTCCTTTTTGGTAAGATGTAACAAGTAGTGTGCCACAGGGATCAGTGCTGGGGTCTCAACTTTTTACAATTTATAAAAATGACTTGGACAAAGGGGCTGAAGGTATGGTTGCCAAATTTGCTAATGGCACAATGATAGATCGGAAAGTAAGTTATGAAGAGGATATAAGTGGGCTATAAAGGGATATAGAGGTTGGATAAGTCCACACAATCTTTATTACAGTGATCATTTAGGAATGCTCTGGATCAGAAGGTGGTGCTATTCCAGCCAACATTAGCAGCATCCAGGTCTTGGAACACGATGTACATCCTGTCTGGAGAAATGTGCAGGTGCTTGTTGACCAGCTCCAACTGAATTTTGGAGTAAGTTCTAGCAAATGGAGTATACTGTGAGAAAATGTGGAATTGTTTATTTTAGCATGAAGAATAAAAAAACTCAGCATATTGTCTGAATGATGAGTGATTGCAGAGCTCTACGATGCATGAGGAACTAGGTGTCCTAGTGCATGTATTATATATGGTTTTTATGTAGGTACAACACATAATTAGGCAACTAATCGAATATTACCATATATTGCAGGAGGATTTAAATACTAAAGCAGGGAGTTTATATTTCAATTATACAGGACATTGATGAGACCACATCTGGTGTATTGTGTACAGTACTGGTATCCTTATTTAAGGAAGGATGTAAAAGAGTTGCGAGCAGTTCAGAGAAGGTTTACTCCACTCATACCTGGAAGGAGCGGGCTATCATATGAGGAAAAGTGGACAGGCTGGTCTTATATCAGCTGGAGTTTAGAAGATTAAAAGGCGATTTGATTGAAACATAAGATTCTGAGTGTGGGATAGAGCAAGTGAGGGCGACAGAGAGAGAGAGAGAGAGAGCTCAGCTCATCTGCTGCTGAAACCCTCATCCCTGCCTTTGTTACCTCGAGACTTGACTATTCTAACACACTCCTGGCTGGTCTCCCACATTCTACTCACTGTAACCTGTGGTCATCCAAAACTCTGCTGCCATCTGCTAATTTACACTAAATTCAGTTCACCCAACATCCCTGTGCTCACTGATTTACATTGGCTTTTGGTCCAGTAACACCTCAATTTTAATATTCTCTCTCTTGTGATCAAATCCCTCCATGTCCTCATCCCTCTGATTATCCCAATCCACTGTCCATTTCCAATATTCCTGAAACTTGTTCATCGTAAAGTATTTTTTTAATTCCCTTTTTAAAGTGATTTTCTTTCCCTCTGTCTCTCTCCCTGACCACACATTTCATCTCTCCAGCTCCACTGATGCTGTGGAAGTTTGTATCCATGAAATGGTGTGAGCTGTACTGCCAGTTACATCCAGCACATTGTACAGGACACCCAGGCTGGCCGGGGTGATAGCGTGGGTGTAACATGTGTGTGTCTGTAGTGTGAGGAGGGGTCTGAATATGGTGCCAATCAGCCATTCCGGCAGCTTTGATGTACGTCTTTAAAACTTGGTCCTTGCATGTCCACTGACCGCCTGTGTTACTCACTCTCAGCTGAACATGCATTCAGCAGCACGCGGAACCCACTACAGTGTTATTTAAAAGGACCAGGTATCCATCTTACTGGTGAGGGGCTTTTGACTTAATTCTGCTATTGCAAATTTAGTGGAGGTGCTGTGGATTGTTTTCTGGAGGTTGTGTTATGAGCTGCTGCAGACATTCAGGGAGGACAGAGGATTTGGTGACCGAACTCTGGACGAGGTATGGGGACTGTAGCTACAGTGTCTCTGGGTCTGCAATATGATCAACAAATGGAGCAGAGAGGGGAAGCTCTGTAAAGAGGGAGGAGGAGGGGTCTCTGCCCTATCTACCCCTGATTTTCCAGCAGCAAAAATAGCAGTGGTCCTGATACCGAGCCCTGGGGAACACCACTGTATACTCCCATTGTGTCTGAACAACAACCTTTCAGCACTTCTCTTTGTTTACTGTTCCTTAGCCAATGTTATATCCCCACTGTCACTGTCTCTTAGGGTTCAGTTTTCCTAACCTGTCTAGAGAATGTCACTTGACCAAACACCTTTTGCAAGTCCATATTTATAACTTTAATCACACCACCCTCATCAACCCTCTCCAATTTTCAAATTTCCTCCACTTAAATATTGGGAAGAATGAAGCCATTGCTTTCACTTCCCACTCCAACTCTGCTCCCTTGCGATGTTTTCGGTCCCTCTCCCTGGTAAAAGTCTGAGATTCAGACAGTCTGTTTTCAACCTTGGTGTCACATTTGAGCACAAAATGAGCTTTAACCTCATTTTCAGGATATCATTACAACCTCCTATTTCCACCTCAGTAACATCGCCCGACTTCACCCCGTCTCAGCCCATCTGCTGCTGAAACCTCAATCATGCCTTCATCACCTCTGTGTGATTATTCCAACTCACTCCTGACTGATCTCCCACATTCTACGCTCTGTAAACCTGTAATCCAAAACTCTGCTCCCCATGTCTTAGCTCACACCAAGTCCCGTTTATCTATCACTGACTGACATTGGCTCGCAGTCAAGCAATGTCTTGATTTTAAAATTCTTATCCTTGTTTTCAGATCCCTCAATTGTCTCGCCCCTCCCTATCTCTGTAATTTCCTGCAGCCCCATAACCCACAGAGATATCTGTGCTCCTCGAATTCTGACCTGTTGTGTATCTCTGATTTTAATCACGGAACCACTGGCGGCCGTGCCTTCAGCTGCCGGGGGCCCAAGCTCTGTAATATCCCCCTACACCTCTCCACACCTGTCTACATCGCTTTCCTCCTTTTAGACATTCCTTAAAACCTACCTCTTTCACTAAGCTGTTGGCCATCTGACCTTATATGGCTCCGTTTCATACATCGTTTTATAATGCTCCTGTGAAGCATCTTGGGACGTTTTATAACATTAAATCCAACCACCGACATTAGACTGACTCGTCAGTAATTAGAGGTTTTACTCCATCTCTCCTTTTTTAAAGAGAGTGCTACATTTACAACCCTCCAGTCCTTTGTCATCACTCCCATATCCAAGGAGGATTGGAAGATTCTGGCCAGTGCCTCTGTTATTTCAACCATTCCTTCCCTCAGAAATCCTCATACATTCCATCCAGACTGGCTAAATGTTCTCATTTATTGTGGGACAAATAAGCGTTGCATTGAAAGGTGTTAATTGAACCTGTTTGTTTATTCACTGGAATTAATGTCAGTCCCCATGGACCCTAATTGTGTTACTGGAGGGTTTCCATCTTCTATTAATAAGAGACTCCTTTCAATGTGTTCTTCCATAGTGTCAGCGGGAGATCAGCCCCTGCACTAATAGGGGTCAGCTGCTCCAGAGAGAGAGAGAGGATAGATCAGAATCTGTGAACAATAGATTGGAATGTTACAACAATGGGTCAGAATCTGAGAACAATAGATTGGAATGTTACAACAATGGGTCGGAATCTGAGAACAATAGATTGGAATGTTACAATAATGGATCAGAATTTGAGAACAATAGATTGGAATGTTACAACAATGGGTCGGAATCTGAGAACAATAGATTGGAATGTTGCAATAAGGGACAGCAGGAGTTTCTCCTCTTGGCTTTACTGGCTCACTGCAGACTATACTTGGATAACATTAGAAGAGTGGATCTTTTATGCAGTGAGGATGATTCAACCGATTTACTATCCCCTCCTCGCTATTATTGGTGTCCCTGGTAAGTTTCTGTATCCAACTATTAGATTCATAAATCATATTTCACTGACTTAGCGTTCTTGTCATTTAAATAGTGAGAAGACTGAAGGCATTGTCTTCAGTTTCTGCCACATCTCCATTCCCTATCCATGATCTGCATCCCCCTCACTGGCTCTGGTCTGAGGCTGAAAAGGAAGTTTACAACCTCTGGTATCTATTTAATGCTGAGCTGAGTTCATTCCCATAATCTCTCCATCCCCAACCCTGCCTATTGTTATGGTCAGGTGAGCAGGCATCACAGTCGCTCCTCTTGTCATTCCTCTTATTTGACTGCAACAGTGGTTGCCATTTTTAAGCATTGGATGTGTTTACTGTCTCAGTGAGTATTTTCCCTTTTCCCTTTGGTGTGATGGTGAAGCAGCCAATCGGACCGGTTCTCTTGAGCTTAAACACAAAAGAAATGAGTTTCAAGCCGATCTAAATAAAATATTAAAAAATACACCATACATCTACGCACACACTCACACGATATTCACAGCGAAATAGATTACAGAGTGAGAAGTATATATGTGGTTGGATTGGAATCCAGATTAAATACTTAAATAAAATACTCATTCTGTGAGGTTGGATGATTCGCTGGTCTTGATTATGATTTGATTTGATTAGAGATACAGCACTGAAACAGGCCCTTCGGCCCACCGAGTCTGTGCCGACCATCAACCACCCATTTATACTAATCCTACACTAACCCCATATTCCTACCAAACATCCCCACCTGGCCCTGTATTTTCCTACCACCTACCTATACCAGTGACAATTTATAATGGCCAATTTACCTATCAACCTGCAAGTCTTTTGGCTTGTGGGAGGAAACCGGAGCACCCGGAGAAAACCCACGCAGACACAGGGAGAACTTGCAAGCTCCACACAGGCAGTACCCGGAATCGAACCCGGGTCCCTGGAGCTGTGAGGCTGCGGTGCTAACCACTGCGCCACAGCCGCTTCTGGCTGAAGTAGCATTTTTCAATTCTTTGGCTGGTCAAAGTGCCCTTTGTGGCTGGCCCACATGGCCCAAGGATTTCTTGGAGGCAGACTTGGAGGTGGCTTTATTCCCCTAGTTACTTTGTCTGTCGCAATCTGTAGACTTGTACGATCTACAGTCGCATGTGGTTTTCAAAATTGTGATGCTATCTGGGGAGAGAGAGAGAGAAGGGCACAGTCCTTCTGCTTCTGCACAGTTTGACTCACTGTCTTGTCTGTCTTTGTCCAGGGGAATCTCCCAGGTTTCGAAAAGATGGAAATAAGGTCTCCAGACTGCCTCACTGTATTCTCTGGACCCTTACAATGAGATTCAAGGTTAGAAACCTCTATCCACTCAGGGTTCAGGATACAAGTATTTACACTTGGAGGAGTTTCAAAGTCCATGTGTCAGGATGGCCTTGTATGCCATGTTAATTAATATGATCCGAGGTAATTCAATCACGAGAGCAAGCCAATGATTTGGGGCCAGGCTCATTAGACATGTTGGAGGCCTTGGTGAAAAGGTGTTTGTGATGCCAATTGCAGAGGCCATCTTGGCTGCCAGTTTTTTCAAGGTTAACTGTTACATTTTTTCCATTAAAAGTTTACTGTACGTTCATAATCGATTAATCAAAATTCCTCATTTGGCATATTGTGTTAACTTGTCACCACCGGAGCACATGAAAAGAAATGTGATTATAGAAACATTTCGCTACAGAATTGCGAGAAGGAAAAGAAGGAAACACAAATTTCTTCTCAATAACCACTTATCAAATTCACACATCAGTGTTAGAATTACAGCAGCTGGCATTTTCTGTTACAGTTGTACTGACTTAATTTTTTGGTGTTTTGTCTGGGATGGTTAAGTGTCGGGTTCGACCCTGGACAATGCATCAGCGATTACAGTGTTTTTTTTTCTCTCCTGCAATGCAACATTTACCATTCAGGTTCCTGCACCTTGATAATCCTTCTCCCTAAACAGACAGCGTGCAATAATTTTTTTTTAGCCCCTGAGATTTCCTCTGGGCCTTCGTTCTTGCTGAGTTCTGCTTCGAAATTGTTGCGTTTGATCAGCTTTGAGATTGGGACCTGATCATTGGGTTCTTCAGTGGGTAGATCCACACTGACATTACTTTTAGCTTTCTGGTGAGGTACACAAGTGCTGTTTACTTTAGGGTATTTTCCCTTCACTTGTCTCTTTCCTATGGGGAGGATTTTTTTTCGAATCTGCCCTATGTACTCTCGGACATTAGCACTCGCAGGTGTCTGTCCAGCTTTCACTTCACTCTCTGGCGGCACTTCGACTAAGTGATGCATCTCCCTCACCATCAGCTTGTCTTTTTGGGAACTTTCTTTGTCCTTGTAGTTTTCTGTAAATGTTGTTAGCAGCCTTTTTAGGGTGCCTCTTTGATCTGCATTTAAGGAGGAGAGTGTGTGATTTAATTTATCTAACATGTCAGGGTTGGCTAATTGAAGAGTGGGGGGTTCCGATTGGGAATCCGCCTGGCACTGCTCTAACCTGTCCTCACTGTCCTTTTAAATCCTCCCCTCCTGACTGTCTGACAGATCTATACTTGTCTGTCCCCTCCACAACCTTTGCTTTTTTCCTCTGGTCTGGGGTGCCAATGAAATAATTTACCTGACTATTCCTTTTGCCACTCGATATGGACCACTGAACCGGAATTTCAGGGGTTCACCATGCATTGGGAGACTTAACAATACATGGTCTCTGGGCCGAAATGTTCTGGCCTTGACATTTTTGTCTGCTTGCATTTTCATAACTGCCTGGGAGGTCTTTACATGTTCCTGAGCCATTGCACAGGCTCTGGTGAGCCGCTCCCAGAGCATGGAAATCTAGTCTTACATGGAATACTCTTCCTTGTGTCCCAAAAGCTTCTCCTTGATTAGTTTCAGAGGACCCCTCACCTCTTCTCCATAAACTAATTCAAAGAGACTAAAGGCAGTGGAATCATTGGATAAGTCCCAGTAACCAACAGGTGAAATCCCAACCCTTTGTCCCAGTCATGGGGTTACTCATAGCAGTATGGCCTGACCATTGTATTGAGGGTCTTGTGGTACCGCTCCAAAGCCCCTTGTGACTGTGGGTGGTAGGCTGAGGATTTTTGCTGGGTTATGAATATGAATATATAGAATATCCATGACCTTTTCAAAAATACTGGATATAAAATGTGTGCCCTGGTCCATCTGGATCTCAGCAGGCAGCCCATATCAGGTAAAGAATTGGGTTAGTCCCTCCGCAACTACCTTGGCAGAGATAGTTCTTCCAGGGAATGGCCTCTGGGAATCGGGTCACCATATCCATAATGGTGAGAAGACATTGGTATTCCCGCTCGTTTGCAGCAGGTGCGGAACACGATCCACCAGTACTCTGCTGAAGTGTTCCCCAAAGCTGTTATGGAAATTAGGGGTGCAGGTTTTATTTCAGGTTGGGGCTTCCCCGCAACCTGGCACATGTGGTCAGTTTTACAGAACTCCACCACATCTTTGTGGAGTTGTGGCTAGTCAAGATGCGGTCTTATGCGGGCTTCGATTTTTCATACACCGACATGTCCAGTCATTGGAATCTCGTGGGCCATTCTTAATATTTCTTTAAGGGACCTCAGTGGCACCACCATCTGGTGAACCGCTTTCCACGTTTCATCCACAGGTCTGTGAGGAGGTCTCCACTTCCTCATCAGCACCACATTCTTTAAATAGTAGCACTCTGGAACTCCATCTGCTTCAGTTTTGGTTTGGACAGTCTGTGCTATATTTTAACACTGGGTCGGGTTGTTGAGTCTCAACTAAGGAAAATCTGTTTAAAACATCCTTTGGGTCCTTTACCTTCCCAAAGAAGGTTTCAGACAACAAGACAGTCAAGTAAACTGTCTGCCGTGTCAGTTCAGGGGTTTGTTTGGCCATGGACCGAGTCACCACACAATCAGGGAGAAAGTCAGGGACCTTCTCCTGTAACTGCTCTGTCTCCCTGACCTCTTTGGTCTCTCTAGAACTACTAGGGAAGCTGCCACCTTTTCCCCTGTCAATCATTACCCAGGAGCAGGTCGACCCATCCACCGGTAGACTAGGTACAATCGCCATGGTTACCAGTCCTGAAACATGGGTCATACCCCAAGTGCACCAGATATAGTGATATGGACATATACTTCCAATACCATTCTATAACACTCCAGAATTCACTACACTTTTGTTATCCCAGGAGAAGGGATTGGGGGCTCCTGCATCCTTGAGTATGATTATTGGTTTACTTGCCTCACTGGAGGGGTATGGGGTCACTTTTCCTGAGGATACAAATTCCTGGTAACTCTCAGGGATTATGTTAAGTTTTCCTGCACTCTCTGTGGTAGGTTTACTGGGTCTGACTGCCGCAGTCAAAGGCACAGCCTGATCTGCTGTGCTTTTCATCAGGGCCCGTTTTCCTGCACTGATCTGGTGGTCTCTCATTAATCCTACAGGTTTTCGCGTCACTTCCAGCATTCAGCTCGATGGTGTCCTGCCTTATTATGGTGGAAACACACAGGTCTTCGGCCATTACTCCTGCTGTCAGTACCGTCCTATTTGGCCTCAGGATGGGACCCATGTGTCCAGCTTTTCCTTCTTGCCCATGGCTGTTCGGGCTCCTATCACCTACCCTCCTTTTATTCCCGGGTCTTTGTGGTGATGAAGGAAGGGTTTCCCTTTGGGATTAAGGCCTTGTGTGGAAGGGAAAATTCTTCAGCCAGAATTGCAACCTGCCTGGCTCTTTGAACTTTCTGTCCCACTTTGTTGGTTTTAATGGGAGGGAGAGCGAGTTTTTGAACTGCTCGAGATGGATCACCACTCTGAAGTTTTCATATGTGGGCTGTATCTTGAGTATCTGTATCCACTGGTCAAAAGTAAACAGAAAAACAGACTGTAAAATCTTCTATTGTTACATAAAAAGGAAACGTTTGGCGAAGACAAATGTGGGTCCATTACAAGCAGAGACAGGAGAATTTATAATGGAGAATAGAGAATTGGCAGAGAAGCTGAATGATTACTTTGTGTCTGTCTTCGCTGAGGAAGATACAAGAAAATTCCCAGAATTAGAGATCCAAGTGACATGGGAGATTGAGGAAGTGAAGGAAATTAATATTAGTAAGAAGGGTTTATTGGAGAAATTAATGGGGCTGAAGGTTGATAAGTCCACAGGACCTGATATTCTACATCCCAGAGTGTTGAAAGAGGTAGCTATGGAGATAGTGGATGCATTGGTGATCATCTGCAACAATTCTATAGATTCTGGAACGTTTCTGCAGATTGGCAGGCAGCAAATATCACCCCACTATTTAAGAAGGGAGGGATAAAGAAAACAGGGAATTATAGACCTGCTTTCGTACTCCAGTCATTGGGAAAATGCCAGGAATCTATTCTAAAGGATGAGATAAATGGACAGTTAGATAAAAATGATCTGATTGGGCATCGTCAACATGGGCTTATGAATGGCAAATCATGTTTGACGAATCTGTTGGAGTTTTTATTGAGGATGTTACTAACACAATTGAGAAAGGGGAGTCGGTGGATTTGGTACACGTGGATTTTCAGAATTCTTTTGATAAAGTCCCCCACAGGAGGTTGGTTAGCAAAATTAAAGCACATGGGAGAGGAGTTAGTATACTGGTGTGGATTAAGGATTGGCTAACAGGCAGAAAACAGAGAGCAGTAATAAACAGATCATTCTCACTTTGACAGGCTGTGACTAGTTGTGTACCACAAGGATCATTACTTGGGCCCCAGCTGTTAACAATATCTATCAATGATTTGGATGTGGGGACCAAATGTAATATTTCCAAGTTCGCAGATGACATAAAACTAGGTGGGAATGTATGTTGTGAGGACGATGCAAAGCGGTTTCAAGGGGATTTGGGCAGACATAGTGACTGGGCAAGAACATGGCAGATGTAATATAATGTGGAATAATATGGAGGTATCTACTTTGGTAGGAGGAACAGATGTGCAGAGTCTTTCTTAAATAGTAAGAGATTAGAAAGTACCGATGGACAAAGGGACCTGGGTGTCAGGAAGTCACTGAAAACTAACAGGCAGGTGCAGCAAGCAGTTCGGAACGCTCATGGTCTGTCAGCCTTTATCGCAAGATGATTTGAGTACAGCAGTAGTGAAGTTTTGCTTCAATTGCATCGAACCTTGTTTAGACCGCACCTGGAGTGCTGTGTGCAGTCTTTGTTCGCTTACCTTAGGAAGCATATTATTGCCATAGAGGGAGTGCAAAGAAAGTTCACCAGACTTGTTCCCGGGATGGCAGGACTGTCCTATGAAGAGAGATTGGGGAAATTGGCCCAGTATTCTCTAGAGTTTCGAAGAACGAGAGTTGATCTCATTGAAACCTACAAAATATTTAAAGGGGTAGACAGGGTAGATGCATGTATGATATTTCCCCTGGTTGCAGAGTCTCCAACCAATGGATACAATTTCAAAATAATGGGGAAGCCACTTAGGACTGCTATGAGGATAAATGTTTTGACTCAGAGGGTTGTGAATCTTTGGAATTCTCCACCCTAGTGGGCTGTAGAATCTTAGTCATTGAGTATGTTTAAAGTATAGATTGACAGATTTCTAAGTGCAAATGACATACTGTGTGAAAAAGGCATTGAAGTGGATAATCAGCCATGGTCATATTGAATGGTGGAGCAGGCTCTATGGGTTGAATGGATCACTCCTGCACCGATGTTCCTACATTCCCAAGCTGCTTAACTCTTTCAAACTGGAGGTAAGCTTAGTCAGGCTGCTTTCGGAGGGTTCAGATTTTTTGCTGGTACACCCCCAGTACTATTTCATATGCGCCCAGGATAGCATTTTTAGTCATTTCATAATCTGATGAACTTTCATCTGGCAACAGTGAATAAACTTCATGGGATTTTCCTGTTACTTTGCTTGCTAAAAACAGTGTCCAGCTCTCTGCCGGCCATTTCAGCTGTTTTGTTTGCTTTTCAACAGTGATGAAAAATTCTGCCACCTCCTCCTCATTGAACTTTGCAATGAACTGGGATAACTTTAAGAGCTCAGCGCATGGTCCTGAGCAAAGGGAAGCTCCCTCACTAGCTGTGTCTTCACTAGGTGTACTGGGTCTTCCACTAGTTGTTTGAGCCACCTTAACTTCCTTTTCCTCCTTCTCCTTCTGGAACACTCTTTCTTTTTCCCATTCTTGACACTCACTCTGTTCTTTCTCGCTCTCTCTGGAATTCTAATTCTAGTCTCTTCTGTTCTCGTTTTACCTTAGCGATCATTACTCTATCTGTTAGTAATTCTAACCCTGTTTGAGTCTTCAGCTTCAAGTGAAAAATGATTGGCCACAAGTCTTAGGATTTTTGGTTTCCTAGCTTTTGGACGGAGAGTAATCCCCAACTGTCCAGGTACATTACTCAACTTTTCAACAGGCTTTTAACTTGTCCCAAGTTGCTTCACTCTGTACGTAACTCCTTTATTGCCAATGTAACTCCTTTATTCAAAAAGGCAGGGAGACGTAAGGCAGGAAACTATTGGCCAGTTAGCTTCGCAACCCTCTTGCGGAAAATGTGAGATGTTATTATTAAAGATGTAATAGCAGACACTTAGAAAACAAATCAAAGTAATCAGGCAGAGTCAGCATGGTAATCTGAAAGGGAAATCATGTTTAATCAATTTATTCGAGTTCTTTGAAGAAGTAACATGTGCTGTGAATGAAGGGGAACTGGTGGATATACTGTACTTAGATTTCCAGGATGCATTTGATAAGGTGACAAAGCAAAGGTTATTGCAGAAAATAAATACTCATGGTGCAGGCGTAACATATTGGCATGGATAGAAGATTGGCTAGCCAACGGGAAACAGAGACTCGGCACAAGTCATTTTCTCGTTGGCACGATGTGGTGTGCCACATGGATCCGTGCTAGGGCCTGAACTGTTTACAATTTATATAAATGACTTGGATAAAAGGACCGAAGGTCTGGTTGCTACATTTTCTGATGAGACAAAGATAGATAGGGAAGTAAGTTGTGAAAACGACATAAGGAAGCCACAAAGGAATATAGATATGTTAACTGGGTGGGCAAAGATCTGGCAGATGGAGTATAATGTGGTAAAACGTGAAATTGTCCATTTTGACAGGAAGAGTAAAAGAAATGAAACATATTATCTTAATGGTGAGAGATTGCAGAGCTCTAAGGTGCAGGGGTATCTGTGTGTCCTAGTGCATTAATTGCAGAAGATGAGTATGCAGGTGCAAAAAGGAAATCGGAAATCTAATAGAATGTTATTGCTTATTGCAAGAGGAATTGAATACAACAGGAGGGAGATTATGCTTCACTTCTCAGGGCATTGGTGAGACGATATCTGGAATGCTATGTACAGTATTAGTCTCCTTAATTAAGGAAAGATGCAAATGCATTGAAAGCAGCAAGAGAATGTTTACTGGACTAATACCTGGAATGAGCGGGCTGTCTTATGAAGAAAGGCTGGACAAGCTAGTATTATATCCACTGGGGTTTAGAAGATTATTCAAACACACTCCTGGCTGGTCTCCCACATTCTACTCTCTGTATCCTTGTGATCATCCAAAACTCTGCTGCCATCTTCTAATTTACACCAGATTCTGTTCACCCAACATCCCTGTGCTCACTGCCCTACATTGGCTCTTAGTCCAGTAACACCTTAATTTTAATATTCTCACTCGTATGATCAAATCCCTCCATGGCCTCAAGACTCTGATTATCCCAATCCCCTGTACATTTCCAATATTCCTGAAGCTTGTTCATCTTAAAGTCTTTTTCTAATTCCCTTTTTAAAGTGAGTTTCTTTCCCTGTGTCTCTCTCCCTGATCAAACATTTCATCTCTCCAGCTCCTCTGGTGCTGTGGAAGTTTGGATCCATAAAATAGTGTGAGCTGCACTGCCGGTCACATCCAGCACATTGTACAGGACAGCTAGGCTGGCCGGGGTGCTAGTGTGGGTGTAACGTGTGTATGTCTGTAGTGTGAGTAGGGCTCTGAATATGGTGTCAATCAGCCATTCCGGCAGCTTTGATGTACGACTTTGAAACTTGGTCTGTGCATGTCCACTGACCGCCTGTGTCAGTCACTCTCAGCTGAACATACATTCAGCAGCACGAGGAACCCCCTCCAGTGTTATTTAAAAGGACCAGGCATCAAACGTACAGGTGTAGAGCTTTAGACTTACTTCTGCTATTGTAAAGTTAGTGGAGGTGCTGTGGATAGTTTTCTGGAGGTTGTGTTGTGAGCTGCTGCAGACTTTCAGGGAGGACAGAGGATTTGTTGACCCAACTCTGGACAAGCTATAGGGACTGTAGTTACAGTGTCTCTGCGTCTGTAACATGACCAACAAATGGAGCAGAGGCTGCAGAGAGGGGAAGCTCTGTAAAGAGGGAGGAGGAGGGGGCTCTGCCCTACCCACCCCGGGTTTACCAAGAGCAAAAAGAGCAGTGGTCCTAATACGGAGCTCTGGGGAACTCCACTGTCTCCTTCCCTCGAGTCTGAACAACAACCTTTCACCATTTCTCTATGTTTACTGTTCCTTAGCCAATGTTATATCCACACTGTCACTGTCCCTTTAATCCATAGGGTTCAGTTTTCCTAACCTGTCTATTGATTGTCACTTGATCAAACACCTTTTGAAAGTCCATATATATAACTTCAATCACACCACCCTCTCCATTGTTTTATCAAAGAACTCCATCAAGTTTACCTCACCACCACCTCTATCCACTCCTCCACTGTTGTTAAATTATCAGACTGCTTCCCCGACATCCAATACTGGATTAGCAGAAATTTCCTCCAATTAAATATTTGCAAGATTGAAGCCATTGCTTTCACTCCCCACTCCAACTCTGTTCCCTTGCTATTGACTCCATCCCTCGCCCTGATATCAGTCAGAGATTCAGACAGTCTGTTTGCAAACTTGATGTCACATTTGACCACAAAGTGAGCTTCCAACATAATATTCAGGCTATCACTACGACCGCGTTTTCCACCTCAGTAACATCGCCCAACTTCACCCCTGTCTCAGCCCATCTGCTGCTGAAACTCATTCATGCCTTCATTACCCCAAGACATGACTATTTCAGCACACTGCTGTCTGGTCTCCCACATGCTACTTTCTGTAAACTTGTAGTCCTCTAGAAATCTGCTGCCCATGTCGTATCTCTGACCAAATCCCGTCACATATCATTGACTGCTGACCAAGCAATTTCTTTATTTGAATTCTCCACCTTCTTTTCCCTCCATGAAATCGCCCCCGCCCTGTATCTGTAATATCCTCCAGCCCACAACCCTTCAATATATATATGCTCCTCTAATTCAGGCCTCTTCTGCACCCCTGATATTAACTTTTCCACCATCGGTGGCCACATCGTCAGTTGCCTCGGCCCCAAGCTCTGGAATAACATTCTTACGCCTCTCCACCTCGCCATCCCTCCACGGCACCACCACACTTTCCTCCTTTTGGACACTCATTTAAACCTACCTCTTTGAACACGTTTTTGGTCCTCTGACATAATATCTTCTGATATGTGTCGGTGTCATTTTTTGTTTTATAATGCTCCTGTGAAGCATCTTGGGTTTTTTATTACATTAAAGGCACTATATAAAATCTGTTTTTGTTGTTGAAGTTTGCCAGAAATGATTTGCAATTCGTATTTCCGTGCTGCGGGACCTGGGATTCATGTACATAGATCTTTGAAGGTGGCAGGACATATTGAGAGGATTGTTCGTAAAGCATATGGGATCTTGGGCTTCATAAATAGGGGTCGTGAGTACAGAAGAAGGAAACTAATGCTGAACCTTTATCAAGCTCTGATTAGGCCCCAACTGGAGTACTGCATCCAGTTCTGTTCATCATACTTTTGGAAGAATGTGAGGGTCCTTGACAGGGTGTACAGGAGATTTACCAGAATGGTTCCAGAGATGGAGGATTTTAGCGACAAAGTTAGTCAGGAAAAGCTGGGATTGTTTTCCTTCGAGCAAAGGAGATTGAGGGGAGATTTGATAGAGCAATACAAAAGGATGGCATGTTTGGATAATGTAGACAGGAAAAGATATTCCCATTAGCTGATGGTACAAGGACTAGAGTGAAGGTTGTAGGCAAGTGATACAGGGGGATGTTAGGAACAACTTTTTTGAACAGTGAGTGGGAATGGCCTGGAAATCACTGCCTACGAGGGTGGAGGAAGCAGAGATGGTGAATGATTTCAAAAGGATATTGGATGGACACTTGATGGAAACAAACTTGCAGGAATATGGAGACAGAGCTGGGGAATGTGACTGGATTTATCTAGGAAGAGCTAACATGGACGCTATGGACCGAACGGCCTCATTCTGTGCTAAAATGACTATGACTCTACAAATCTATTACAGGGGATTGCTTTTACTACTGCTTTCCTATACTGGGAAAGTTTATAATGGACTGGACAGTATCACCCTGTTGAATCCCGTGATGTAAGTGAAATGTTTGATGTCTCAGAACGTGGTTAACAAATGTCCTTCACAAACAGAGTAAATCAGTTCGGACCCACTCACAATTCTGGAGTCATTCACAATGGGGAGTAGTTTCTCCTGGTTTTCTCTACCTAGGACAGCAGCCAGGCTTTTAACTGTGTCCCCCATCGCCATGTGGAAAGTCTTGTCAGGGTTAGGTGAGATAAGACACGTTGCCTGGGCGACAGCTTTCTTCAATTGTGTTACCGCTTCCGTGCTCTCTTCATTCCAACCGGGTTTAACCTGGTCATCATCGCCATTAGGTAGTTATAAAGTGGAGCCACAGTCTCTGCAGATCGAGCGATGAGTGTCCACTGATACCCCACCAGCCTAAGCATAGGACACAGGGCAGTCTTTGCGGTGTACAGGAGTCGATGCTGCATAAGGGTCCGCTGATACCCCACCAGCCTGAGGATAGGACACAGGGCAGTCTTTGAGGTGAACAGGAGTAGACAGTGGATAGTCTCGACCTGATGTTGGTCTGGGCTGATGCTGGATGATTCATTCTGGACACCTAGAAAGGTGACACGATCTTGCACCAGCTGGGCCTTACGTGGATGGTCTTTTAGTCCAGGTCCCAAAGCAGCTGCAGTAGTTCCAGTAAAAGGGTTGAATGTGTGGACGCGGTCTGTGGTGATGAGGAGGAGATCATCAACATATTTCAGCACGCAGGAAGACTGTGAAAAGCTGATAAGGGCCCCGGCCATACGTTTGTGGAAGATATTGGGGTTATTGTGGAACCCCTTGTGACAGACAGGCAAGGGGGATCTCTGGTCCTCAGAAGTGAATGTGAATTTAAATTGTTTCTCCAGTTTTATTGGGATACTCCAATAAACATTAGAGATATCCAGGTTGGAGAAGACAGTCCTGCCGCTGGGAATCCGGGAGAGTAGGGTGGTTGTCTCTCAGACAACCGGGTTCACACAGGGGTGACTGAGTTGAGTTTGTGGGGGTCAATAGTCAGTCACCAGCTGCCATTCGGTTTTCTAACCCGTCAAATCGTGGAGCATACAATGGTCAGTTATTTTTTTCGGGTCTGCTCATGTATGCACAGCCATCTTTATGGATTGTGAAGACACTCAGCACCGACTCGAGAATCGCCTGTACCTCAGGGTCATCAGAGGTGTCCATTTCACACTCCTGTGAAGTTTTAATCATGAATATTTAGGTTACACTGGACACCACAGTCGGGGTATGTTTTAAGTTTCGTCAGTATACATATGTAGGGATAATCAATTACTGCTGATAACCTTTGAGCACATTACTGCCCAGTAGTCCCTCTCCATTGTTCAGGATCATAGAAAAGGGAGGAATGACTTTGACATGAAATCTATTCGCTCTCCTACACCGTTGCAAGATCTGATCTAGGATCACAGATTAACCAAAGGGAGGTCGAAGGGTCACCAGCAGTTTATTGAGGAGTGACAGTTCAAATGCAGCACCAAATCAGAATAGACATAATAGACATACGACCTGTGACAGGTAAGAAAGCCTTTCTGGCTATGGATCAGATGTTAGAAGCTATTAGTAAAGAAGTTATAGTGGGGCAAAAAATCGAGGTGATCAGGCAAAGTCAACATGGTTTTGTGAAAGGCAAATCATGTTTAACCAATTTACTGGTGTTCTTTGAAGAAGTAAAACGTGCTATGGATAAAGGAGAACCGGTGGATGTATTGTACTTCGGTATCCAGAAGGCCATAGATAAGATGCCACAACAAAGGTCATTGCAGAAAATAAAAGCTGATGCTGTACGGGGTAACATTTTGGCTTGGATAGAATATTGGCTACCTAACAGGCAAGAGAGAGGAGGCATAAATGGGTAATTTTCTGGTTGTCAAGCTGTAACGAGTGGTGTGCCACAGGGGATCAGTGCTGGGGCCTCAACCTTTTACAATTTATACAAATGACTTGGATGAAGGGACCGAAGGTGCAGTTGCTAAATTTGCTGATGACGCAAAGATAAGTCAGAAAGTAAGTTTTGAAGTGGACATAAGTGGGCCATAAAGGGATAGATGGATTGAGTGAATGGGAAAAGATGTGGCAAATGGGGTATAACGTGGGAAAAGGTGCAAATGTCCATTTTGGCAGGAAGAATAAAAATTAAGTGGATTATCTGAATGTTGAGAGATTGCAGAGTTGACACGGAGGGGGAACTGGGTGTCCTCGTGCATCAGGTGAGAATGCAGGTACAACAAGTAATTAGGAAAACTAATCGAATGGTATCATTTATTGCAGGAGGAATTGACTCCAAAAGTAGAGAGGTTATGTTTCAGTTGTACATGGCATTGATGCTGCGACATCTGGAGTAATGTGTACAGTCCCAGTCACATAATTTATGGAAGCAGTTCAGAGAAGATTTACTAAACTAATAACTGGAATGTGTGCGTTTTCTTATGATGAAAGGTTGGACAGGCTAGTCTTATATCCGCTGGAGTTTAGATGAGTAAGAGGGGACTTAATTGAGGCATATAGGATTCTGAGTGTAGGACAGAGCAAGTGATGGAGACGAGAGAGAAACAGAGAGGGAGAGAGAGAGAGAGAAAGAGGGGTCAGATCAGCTTATCTGCCGCTGAAACCCTCATCCATGCCTTTGTTACCTCGAGACTTGACTATTCTAACACACTCCCGGCTGCTCTCCCACATTCTACTCTCTGGTCATCCAAAACTCTGCTGCCATCTTCCAATTTGCACCAAGTTCTCTTCACCCAACATCCCTGTGCTCACTGACCTACATTGGCTCTTGGTCCAGCAACACCTCAACTTTAATATTCTCATTCGTATGATCAAATTCCTTCATGTTCTCACCGCCCTGATTATCCAAATCCCCAGTCCATTTCCAATATTCCTGAAACTTGTTCATCTTAAAGACTTTTTCTAATGCCTTTTTTAAAGTGAGTTTTTTTCCCCTCTGTCTCTCTCCCTGACCACACATTTCATTACTCCAGCTCCATTGGCGCTGTGGAAGTTTGGATCCATAAAATGGTGTGAGCTGCACAGCCGGTCATGATGGACATCATTTGATTCACAGGAGTCCATTTGTTCCAAACCACAGGGAGTCACACAATCAGGCCATAAAGAACAGATGTCCTTGCAATTACCAGTATCGGCTAGTCATTACAGTCTCACACGCTCTGCCTTTACTTTTAACTATTTCATTGTGGTTTCTGCCACTTAAAATCAAAGCTCAGCAAAGCTACTGTTTCTAACTTGGCTATATTTCCCATTAAGCATAGTTCCATGCCTTTCTGCTCACTTCCACACCTGTACGCCCCGATTTCTCTGCCTGTCAATACTCCGAAGGGTTCTGTAATTTACTGCATACTTCCCACCTGTATTAGATCTTCCAAAATGCATTAACTCACATTTCTCCGGATTAAACTCCATCTGCCATTTCTCCGCCCAAGTCTCCAACCGATCTATATCCTGCAGTATCCTGTGAAAGTCTTCATCACTATCCGCAACTCCACCAACCTTTGTGTCATCCGCAAACTTATGAATCAGACCAGCAACATTTTCCTCCAAATCATTTATATATACCACAAACAGCAAAGGTCCCAACAGTGATCCCTGCGGAAAACCAGAAGTCACAGCCCTCCATTCAGTAAAGCACCCTTCCAATGCTACCCTCTATCTTCTATGACCAGGTCATGTCTGCATCCATCTTGCCAGCTCATCTCTGATCCCGTGTGACTTCAACTTTTGTACCAGTCTGCCATGAGGGACCTTTTCAAAGGCTATACTGAAGTCCATGTCGACAACATCCACTGCCCTTCCTTCATCAATCATCTTCGTCACTTCCTCAAAAAACTCAATCAAGTTAGTGAGACACGACCTCCCCTTCACAAGACCATGCTGCCTCTCGCTAATCAGTCCATTTGCTTCCAAATGGGAGTAAATCCAGTCCCGAATAATCCTCTCCAGTAATTTCCCTACCACTGACGTAAGGCTCACCGGCCTATACTTTCCTGGATTATCCTTGCTACCCTTCTTAAAACAAAGGAATATCATTGGCTATTCTCCAGTCCTCTGGGACCTCACCTGCAGCCAATGAGGATACAAAGATTTCTGTCAATGCCCCAGCAATTTCCTCCCTTGCCTCCTTCCGTATTCTAGGGTAGATTCCATCAGGCCCTGGGGACTTATCTACCTTAATGTTTTCCAAGACGCCCAACACCTCCTCCTAAAAGATATCGCCATGACCCAGTCTATCTACACTCCCTTCCCTATTCTCATCATCCACCAAGTCCTTCTCTTGGGTGAATACTGAGGCAAAGTATTCATTTAGCACCACGCCCATTTCCTCTGGCTCCACGCTTAGATTTCCTCCTCTGTCCTTGAGTGGGCCAACCATTTCCCTGGCTACCCTCTTGTTCTTTATATACGGATAAAAAGCCTTGTGATTTTCCTTAATCCTGTTTTCCAATGACTTTTCATAACATCTTTTAGCCCTCCTGACTCCTTGCTTAAGTTCCTTCCTACTTTCTTTATATTCCTCAAGGGATTCGTCTGTTCCCAGCCTTCCAGCCCTTATGAATGCTTCCTATTTTTGACTAGGCTCACAATATCCCGCTTTATCCAAGGTTCCCGAAACTTGCCAAACTTATTCTTAATCCTCACATGAATATGCTGGTCCTGGATTCTAATCAACTGACGTTTGAAAGACTCCCACATGTCAGATGTTGATTTACTCTCAAACTGCCGCCCCCAATCTAAATTCTTCAGTTCCTGCCTAATATTGTGAAAATTAGCCTTCCCTCAATTTAGCACCTTCACCCGAGGACTACTCTTATCCTTATCCACATGTACCTTAAACCTTATGGAATTATGATCACTGATCCCGAAATGCTCTCCTGCGGAGACATTGATCACCTGGCCGGGCTCTTTCCCCAATTCCAGGTCCAGTACAGCCACTTCCCTAGTTGGATTATCTGCATATTGTTTGAAGAAGCCCTCCCAGATGCCCCATTTACAAATTCTGCCCCATCCAAGCCCCGAGCACTAAGTGAGTCCCAATCAATATAGGGGAAGTTAAAATCACCCACCACAACAACCCTGTTGCCTTTACATCTTTACAAAATCTGTCTACATATCTGCTCCTCTGTCGCCTGCTGGCTGTTGGGAGGCCTGTACTAAACCCCCAACATCGTGAATGCACCCTTCCTGTTCCTGAGCTCTACCCATATTGTCTCGCTGCATGACCCCTCCGTGGTGTCCTCCCGCAGTACAGCTGTGATATTCTCCTTAACCAGTAATGCAACTCCCCCACCCCTTTTACATCCCCCTGTATCCCTCCTGAAACTTCTAACTCCTGGAACATTTAACTGCCAATCCTGCCCTTCCCTCAACCAAGTCTCTGTAACAGCAACAGCATCATAGTTCCAAATACTAATCCAAGCTCTATGTTCATCGACATTACCTGTTATAATACTCGCATTGAAACAAATGCACTTCAGACCACCAGTCCCGCTGTGCTCAGCAACATCTCCCTGCCTGCTCTTCCTCTTAGCCTTACTGGCCTTACTCACTAGTTTCCCTCAGTTATTTCACTTTCTGACCTACTGCTCTGGTTTCCACCCCCCGCCACACTAGTTGAAACTCTCCTGAGTAACGCAGATTTGTTCCTACACTTCCTTCCCACCAGCTAGTGACCTATAGACAACAGGGAGCAACGTAACTGCAACTTTTTTGCTCCTTCGCGCCAGCCATTTAGATTCTGCCCTTGACCCACTCCCACTCACACTGCCTCCCCCGCCCGGGACATATTCTCTCTCCAGCACTATAATGTTCTCATCAATCAATACCACCACCACTACCGCTATTCTTCCTTCTATCTTTCCTGAATACCTTGTATCCAGGAATATTTAACACCCGGTCCTGCCTTCCTTTGAGCCAGGTCTCTGTTATAGCCACAACATAATATTTCCATATGGCAATCTGCGCATGTACCTCACCAGTCTTATTCACCACACTCCATGCTTTCACATACACGCACACTAACCCTCACGTAAATGTTATTACTTTCTCCCATTCTCAGACCCCACCTGATAATATTCTAAACCCTGCTATAGTGCTATCCAACTCTTCCAGTATTCTGTGCGCGTTGGAATTCCTCTCTGATGCTTACGTCTGGTTCCTATACCCCTGCCAATTTAGTTTAAACCCTCTCCAATAGCACGAACAAATCGTCCGACAAGGGAATTAGTCTCAGCTCTGTTCAGGTGTAAATCGTCCTATCTGTACAGATCCCACATTCTCCAGACCGGCTCCCAGTGTCCAGGAATCTAAACCTCCCCGCTTCTGCATCATTCTTCCAGGCCACACATCCATCTGTACTATCCACCTATGCCTCTCCTCACTCGCATGGTGTACTGAGAGTAATCCGGAGATTACAACTTTGAAGTCCTGCTTGCTAACTTCATTCCCAGCTCCCTAAAATCTGACTGCAGGACCACCTCCCTCTTTCTGCCTCTGTCGTTGCTTCTGATGTGGACCACGACTGCTGGCTGTTCACCCTCCACCTTCAGGATGCTCTGCAGCCACTCAGTGATATCCTTGACCCTGACACCAGGGAGGGAACACACCATTCTGGATACACATCTGCGGCCTCAGAAACGCTCGTCTGTTCCCGTGACTATCGAATTTCCAATCACTATCAACATTCCAGTCTTCCCTGTAACCCTCCTCCGCCACCCCCCCCACCCCCCCACACACACACCGCAGTACAGGTGAGACAGCCCTGGTACCATGGCCTTGCCTGTGGCTGCAGTCCTCAGATGAACCATCACTTTCCTCAGTATTGAATACTGGTTGGAGAGTGAGATGCACTCAGGAGTCTCCTGTGTTACCTGTTGATTCTTCTTGACGTGCTCTCCACAAATCACTCAACCTCACATATACACGACAGTGACATCCATGATCCCACCATCTGCAGCTTGTACATCATCCCAGACAGCAGGATGAGGGCGAGGCCGGAGTTAAGAAGGGACATAAGGCAGGAACATAACATCATCCTGAATGCTCGCGGTGATGCCGGATGCTGCGGGCTCTGTCACAGCCAGTCCCATGATGTATAGAACCATCTCCTCCCTCAGGCTCAGGGGTGAAGGAATGCCTGGTCCTCGCTGGTTCACTGCTGCTCCCTGTGAATATGGACCACCTTGTCCTGTAAGAGGGAGGGCAAAATGTCAGTGATTCTGTTGCACTGTGTTTGCGTGATGTGCCTGCCATAGCTGAATAGCTGGAGGTATGTGGAGGCACTGAGAGGTGGGTGTGAAGCTGGTATCAGTGGAAGGTGTGTGAGGGTGAGGTGGAGTATGTGAATGTTAGGTGTGTGTCCTGAGTGTTAGGGGCTGCTGATGAGTGAGTGATGGGGTTGTGGTACATTGAGCAGTGTGAGAGGTTGGTGATGTTGGGGCAGGAGATGCCATGTGCAAATGAATTTACTGACATTAACCACCCGAGTGAGCTCATTAAACTTCTTCTGGCTCTGCTATCAGGTCCTCGGGGCCAGACTTCTTGCATTGACCTCCCTGAACGCCTGCTCCCATTCCCTTCGGAGGGCGTTCCTTGAGGGTCTCCGCCCCACCCCACGGAAACATGGCCTCTCTCCTCCTGTCACCCACCATGACTAAGGCCTCCAGCACTACATTTGTGAGCCGCAGAGCCCTCTCTCTGTCCTAGCATCCCGTTTACCTTGTCTACAATTGCAGCATTAACAGTCAGAAGCAGCAGACTCCTGCGATTCAGTGCAACTTCCCTTTAAGAGGGACAGACTACCTTTAAGAGCGGTATCCTGGCAAACATCTGCCAGACCCACACACAGTCAGGTCCCTCTTCTGCGTGCAGACAGACAGCAGCGCGGGTCACCCTCAGGGACATGTAGAATTCATGGAAATGTGGAGGCAGCAGGACGTTTGTGTGTCACCTCTCAGAATAGGAACGGGTCCGGGAACATCATGACACCTCGGCCCAAAAAGAAATGCAAACCCGATTTTCTCGCATTTCTATTTCCCTTTCCCTCTTTCGCACTGTTTCACTCTCCCACTCCATCTTTCTCCCTCTCTCTTCACTCTCTCACTTGTTCATAGATTCAGAGATTGATGCAGCATAGAAGGTGGTTATTCGGCCCTTTGTCTCAGTGTTGTCTCTTTGAAAGAGCTGTTTAATTCGTTCCTCTCCCCTCCTCTTTCCCCAGATTCCTGTTTTTTTTTTCCTTTTCAGGTATTTGTTAAATTCGCTTTTGAAAGATATCATTGAATCTGCTTCCACCATGTTTTCAGGCAGTGAATTCCAGATCCCAAAAACTTGCTGTGCAAGAAAATTCTCCTCATTTCACCTCTGGTTCTTTGTCAATTACCTTCAATCTGTGTCTTCTTAAAACTGAACTTTCTGACGCTGGAAACCGTTTCACATTAATTACCCTATCAAAACCCTTCATGATTTTGAATTCTATATGAAATCTCCTCTTACCCTTCCCTGCTGTAAGGAGCACAATCCCAGATTTTCCAATCTCTCTATGTTCCCGAATTCCCAGATCCCTGGTGCCATTCTAGTAAATCACCTCTGTATCTTCACTAAGTCCTTGACATCATTCCCAAAGTGTGGTGATCAGAATGTGGACACAATTCTCCAGTTTGGACCTAACCAATGATGTATAAAAATCATCATTTCCTCCTGAGTTTTATTACTCTGTGTCTCCCTCTCTAACACCAAGGATACTCAATGTTACCTTGAAAGAGCTGTGTGTGTACCCCCCAGGTCTCTCTAATCCTACACCCATTTTATAATGGTACCATTTAGTTTATGTTGTTCCTCCACATACTTCTTACCCAAATGTCTCACTTCACACTTCACTGTGTTAAATTACATCTGCCATGTTCCTGTACATTTCACCAGTCAGTCTCCATCATCCTGAAGTCTGTTACTATCCTTCTCACTGTTTATTAACATTTCTGAGCTTCCGTCCATCTGAAAGCTTTGGCATTATCCTCTCTGTACACAAGCCCATTGCATTAACATACAACAACAATTACCCAACAGTGACCCTGGGGACCCCACTGTGTACTTCCCTCCAGACTGAACAACAACCATTCTCAACTATTCTCTGCTTTCTGTCACTTAGTTAATCTCCTGCATGCTGCCATTGGAAATTTAAAAAAAAACTTCCATTTATGTAGCGCCTTCATGACCACTGCATGTCCCAAAGCGATTTACAATCAATGAGTACTTATTAAACCCTCGTCACTATTGTAATGTAGGAAAGATGGCAGAAGATTTCAGCACAGCAAGATCCCACAAGCAGCAATGTGATAATGATCAGATCTTTAACATCCACCTGAGAGGGCAGATGTTGGTTTAATGTTTCATTCATTAGACGGCACCTCTGACAGTGCAACACTCCCTCAGTACTGTCACTGCAGTGTCAGCATTGATTCTTGTGATCAAGTCCTGCAGTGACACTTGATCCCAGAAGCTTGTGACTGAAAGGGGAGGGAGATACAAACTGAGCCACTGCTGACATTGGTCCTTTAATCCCGTGTGTTTCCAATATGGTAACATGGCTGTTACGTGATACTTTATCAAACGCCTGTTTAAAGGATAGGAATATTGGGAAAGTAGAGGCAGGAACAATCATGGAAACATAGAATAGCATTGCACAGAAGAAGGCCATTCGGTCCAACATTTCAGTGCTGGCCCTTTTGAAGATCTTCCAGTTATTCCCACACCCTGGCTCTTTTTTTTTATTCATTCATGGGATTTGGGCGTCACTGGCTTGGCCAGCATTTATTGCCCTTGTTGCCCTTGAGCAGGTGGTGGTGAGCTGCCTTCTTCAACCGCTGCTGTCCATTTGGAGTAGGTAGACCCACAGTTAAGTTAGGAAGGGATTTTGACCCAGCGACAGTGAAGGAACGGCGATATAGTTCCAAGTCAGGATGGTGTGTGACTTGAACGGGAACTTGAAGGTGGTGATGTTCCCATGTATTTACTGCCCTTGTCCTTCCAGTCGGTAGAGGTCGTGGGTTTGGAAGGTGCTGTCTGAGGAGCCTTGGTGCGTTGCTGCAGTGCATCTTGTAGATGGTACACACTGCTGCTACTGTGCGTCTGTTGTGGAGGGAGTGAATGTTTGTAGATGGGGTGTCAATCAAGCGGGCTGCTTTGTCCTGGATGGTGTCAAGCTTCTTGAGTGTTATTGGAGCTGCACCCATCCAAACAAACGGAGAGTATTCCACCACACTCCTGACTTGCGCCTTGTGGATGGTGGACAGGCTTTGGGGAGTCAGGAGGTGAGTTACTCGCCTCAGGATTCCCAGCCTCTGACCTGCTCTTGTCGCCACGTTATTTATAAGTCTACTCCAGTTCAGTTTCTGGTCAATGGTAGCCTCTAGGATGTTGATAGTGGGGGATTCAGCGATGGTAAGGCCATTGAATATCAAGGGGGGATGGTTAGATTCTCTCTTGTTGGAGATGGTCATTGCCTGGCACTTGTGTGGCGCGGATGTTACTTGCAACTTATCAGCCCAAGCCTGGATATTGTTCAGGTCTTGCTGCATTTCTGCACGGACTTCTTCAGTATCTGAGAAGTCACGAATGGTGCTGAACATTGTGCAATCATCCGCAAACATCCCCACTTCTGACCTTATGATTGAAGGAAGGTCATTGATGAAGCAGCTGAAGTTGGTTGGGCCTAGGACAGTACCCTGAGGAACCCCTGCAGTGATGTCCTGGAGCTCAGATGATTGACCTCCAACAACCATAACCATCTTCCTTTGCACTGGGTATGACTCCAGCCAGCGGAGGGTTTGAGATAATGAGGTAATGAGATCAGGAGCTGAGTGGCTCGAGCGGAACCTAAACTGAGCGTCACTGAGCAGGTTATTGCTAAGTAAGTGCTGTTTGATAGCACTGTCGATGACACCTTCCATCATTTTACTGATGATTGAGAGTAGGCTGATGGGGTGGTAATTGGCCCGGTTGGTCTTGTCCTGCATTTTGTCTGCAGGACATACCTGGGCAATTTTCCACATTGCCTGGTTGATGTCAGTGTTGTATCTGTACTGGAACAGCTTGGCTAGTGGCACGGCAAGTTCTGGAGCACAGGTCTTCAGTACTATTGCTGGAATATTGTCAGGGCCCATCGCCTTTGCAGTATCCAGTGCCTTCAGTCGTATATTGATATCACGTGGAGTGAATCAAACCCTGAGAAACAGTACTTTATACTCCCTCCACCACCAGTCTGAACAATGACTGTTCACCACTTCTCTCTGTTTTCTGTCCCTGAGTCACTGTCATATCCACACCATCACTGTCACATTAATCCATGTCTTCCATTTCTCAAAACACGTCTATGAAATGTCATTTGTTCACAGGCCTTTTGAAAATCTATATACATAAGTGGATATACATGAGTAGGGGCGGAAGATGTTGGTATGGTCCTTAATGAATACTTTGTATCTGTCTTAACAAAATGGGGGGACGATGCAGATATTGTGGTTAAGGAGGAGGAGTGAGAATTATTGGATGTGATCGACATAGGCAGCGAGGAAGTATTAATGGGATTAGCATCCTTGAAAGTTGATCCATCACCAGGGCCAGTTGAAATGTATCCTGGGCTGTCAAAAGAGGTGAGAGAGGAAATAGCAGAAGGTCTGACCATCATTTTCCAGTCCTCACTGGATACAGGTGTAGTGCCAGAGGATTGGTGAACTGTTAAAATTGTACCTCTTTAAAAAGGCAGCAAGGGATAGACCGAATAATTGCAGGCCAGTCAGCCTAACCTCAGCAGTGGGCACATTATTCGAATCTATTCTGAGAGACAGGATAAAGTGTCACTTAGAAAGTCACAGGTTAATCACGGATAGTGAGCATGGATTTGATAAGGGAAGATATTGTTTGACCATTGATTGAATTTTTCGACGAAGTAGCAAGGATGATAGATGAGGGTAGTGCAGTTGATATGGTCTACATGGATTTTGGCAAGGCTTTTGTCAAGGTCCCATGTGGCATACGAGTTAAAAAGATAAAATCCCATGGGATCCAGGGAAATTCAGCAAGCTGGATGCAAAATTGGCTCAGTAACAGAAAACAAAGGGTGATTGTTGACGGGTGTTTTACTGACTTGAGGTCTGTTTCCAGTGGCGTTCCACAGGGCTCAGTACTGGACTTCCTGGTTTTTTTGTCGTATATCTTAACGATTTGAACGTAAATGTAGGGGGCATGATCAAGATGTGTGCAGATGGTACACAGATTGGTCTTGCGGTAGATAGCGAGGAAGATAGCTGTGGGCTGCAGGAAGATATTGATGGCCGAAAAGTGACAAATGGAATTCAACCTGGATAAGTGCAAGGTGATGCAATTGAGGAGGTCAAACACGGCAAAGGGATAGACGATTAATCGGAAAATACTGAGAAGTGTAGAGGAAGTGAGGGACCTTGGAGTCAATGTCCACTGATCCCTGAAGGTAGCAGGTCAGGTCGATAAGGTGGTTAAGAAGGCATATGGAATCCTTTCCTTTATTAGCTGAGGTATAGAATACAAGAGCAGGAAGGTTATGCTGGAACTGTATAGCTCATTGGTAAGGTGACAACCTGAGTACTGTGTGCAGTTTTGGTCACCTCATTACACAAAGGATGTAATTTCACGAGAGAGGGTACGGAGGAGATTTACGAGGATGTTGCCAGGACTGGAAAAATGCAGCTCTGAAGAAAGATTAGATAGGCTGGGGTTGTTCTACTTGGAACATAGAAGGCTGAAGGGAGATCTGATTGAAATGGACATAATTTAGTGGGGCCTGGATAGAGTGGAGGTGAAGAGTCTATTCACCTTAGCAGAGAGATCAGTGACTGGGGGGCAGTGACTTAAAGCGCTTGGTAGAAGGATTAGCGGGGAGTTGAGGAGAAACTTGTTCACCCAAAAATACAAAACTGGCTCAGTGGCAGGAAACAAAAGGTAATTGTTATCATAAAAGCAAAATTCTGTGGATGCTGGAAAACTGAAGTAAAAACAAGAAATGCTGGAAATACTCAGCAGGTCTGGCAGCATATGTGGAGGGAGAAGCAGAAATAATGTTTCAGGTTAGTGAAGAAGGGTCACTGACCTGTAACGCTAACTCTGCTTCTCTCTCCACAGATGCTGCCAGACCTGCTGAGTATTTCCAGCATTTCTTGTTTTTATGAAAGTGTAATTGTTGACGGGTATTTTAGTGACTGGAGGACTGCTTCCATTGGCATTCCACAGGGTTCAGTCCTGGGTCCCCTGTTTTTAGTGAGGGTCTAGAACTTACTGCCTGTAAGGATAGTTGAGGCAGAATCCCTCCACTCATTCAAAAGGAGTCTGGATGTTCACATCAAGTGCCATAATCTGCAGGGCTCTGGATCAAATGCTGGAAGGTGGAATTAGAATAGGTGGATCATTTATCGGCCGGCACAGACACAATGGGCCAAGTGGCCTCTTTCTCGGTCTTAAACCTTCCATGAGTATATTACATGAAACACGCTATCCTCATTAACACTCACAGTTACGTACTCAACGAACTCGATCAAGATTATCAGAAATTATTTTCCATTAACCTATCCATGCTACATGTCACTGATTAACCCATGTTTGTACAAGCAAGATATATTTTTGTGCTGGGTTATGACCTCTAGAATTTTCCAACCACAAACGTTAGACTGATAGTAACAGGGTTTATCCAAACTCTACTTTTGAAACAGTGTAACATTTACAACCCTGCAGTCCTCTGGCATCACTCCCATATCCAAGGAGGATTGAAAGGTTCTGTCCAGTGCCTCTGTTATTTCCACCATTCCTTCCCTCAGTAACGATCATACATCCCATCCAGACTTGATAAATGTTCTACTTTACTGCGGTACAAAATGTGTTGGATTGAAAGGGGTTAACTGAACCTGTTTGTTCAGTAACTGTAATTAATGTCAGTCTCCATGGACCTTATTGGTGTCACTGGAGGGTTTCCCTCTTCTATTAAGAAGCACTCCTTTCAATGTGTTATTTCATAGTGTCAGCGGGAGCATCTACCCCGGCACTAACAGGAATCAGCGGCTGCAGAGAGAGGGAGAGGATAGATCAGAATCTGAGAATAATGGATTGGAATGTTACAACTATGGACAGGAGTTTATCCGATTGGTTTGACTTTCATACTGCAGATTTTTATTGGACACCATTAGAACAGCGGATTTATTATGCTCTGAAGATGATTCAATTTATTTACTATCCCATCCTCGCTATTATTGGTGTCCCTGGTAAGTCTCTGTATTCATCTATTAGATTCAGAAAGCATGTTTCACTGATTTAGTGTTCTTGTCATTTAAATCGTGAGAAGACAGAAACCATTATCTTCAGTTTCTGTCACAAGCTCCATTCCCTGTCCATGAGCTGTATCCCCCTCGCTGGCCGTTGTCTGAGGCTGAACCAGGAAGTTTACAACCTCTGGTATCTATTTAATGCTGAGCTGAGTTCATCCCCATATTCTCTCCATCCCCAACTCTGCCAATTGTTATGGCCAGGTGAGGAGGGGTCAAAGTCGCTCGTCTTTATTTGACCACAACAGTGTTTGTCCTTTATAAACAGTGGATATGCTTAACGTCTCAGTGAGTGTTTTACATTTTACCTTTGGAGTAATGGTGAAGGAAGTGATTGGACAGGTCTATTGAGTTTAAACATGAAAGAGGTGAGTTTATTATACTTAACAATATAAACCTGATCTAAATAAAACCATTAAAATAAACAGGACACATTTATGCAAGCACTCACACGAGAATCACACAGAAATATGTATAAATCAGCCTTGTATATATTCAATGATGCAATTTCCACTGCTCTCTGGGGAAGAGAATTCCAAAGTATAACCAACCACTGAGAGAAAAAAAATCCTCCTCATCTTTGTCATATAGGAGAGACCCTTTAATTCTAAACTATGCCCACAAGGGGAACATCCTCCCAGCAGCTGCCCTGTAATGTCCCCTCAGAATCTTCTATATTTCACTAAGCTCACCTCTCATTTTTCTGAACTCCAATGAGTATAGGCCCAACTTGTTCAAACATTCCTCATAAGACAATCCCTTCATCTCAGGATTCAACACAGTGAACCTTCCCTGAACTTATTCCAATACATCCAGGCCTGACCAGTTATCCACTTTCAAAGATGCCAAACACCTGAATATTTACCCTCCGACATTTCACACTTTTCCTCTTTAACTACAATGTCTGCATTGTTCCCCCTCTTATATGAAGAGCGATACAAGTATTCAGTAAGAATGCCCACCCACATCTCCCACCTCCAATCACACATTCCCTTTTTGGTCCCTTCAGTTATCCTCTTGCTATTCATGTATTTATGAAACATGTTTGCATTTTCCTTGATTTTACTTCGTAATATTTCTACAACCCTTCCTTTGATTGTCAAATTAGTTTTTTTTTTATGTCAACCCTGCATTTTTTTCACTGCTCTCGGCTTTCTATGGCATTGAGCTCTCGGTTTTTGACATAAGCTTCCCTTTTGTGCCTTATCCTACTCAGGTTGCTCCTTAATATCTAAGAGGCTCTAGTTTTGCGATGCTCACCTTTTGTTTATCTTTGTGCAATCATATTTGTTCTTAACCCTCACTGACGCTCACTGCTCTGACACTGATTTACCTTCAAGTAGCTGTTTTCAGTCCATTTTGCTAAAATCCCCCATTCTGGAACCACCATCTCCTCTGATCCCCCGATCCACGCTGACACTAGCCCTTCTATTCCATGCGTTTTAGACTTTTATGTGCTACTTTGTCCAACGCTTTCTTAAAATCCATATAAAATCCATTGCAATCCTTTCATCAACCTTCTCTGTTACTTCAGCAAACAATTCAATTCGATGAGTCAAGTACAATTTGCCTTTCACAAATCCATGCTGGCTTTCCCTAATTAACTCAAACCTCTTCAAGTGCCTGTTGTTTTTTCTCTTTCAATTATTTATCCAATTCTCCTTTTGAAAGCTACCATTGAATCTGTCTTCACCACACTATCAGGTATTACATTTCAAATCTGAAGCACTCGGGTTAAAAAGAAAGTTTTCCCTCTTGTCACCTCCATTTTCTTTCGCCAATCACCTTCAATCCGTTGTTTCTGGATATCAATCCTTCAGTCATTGGAAATAGTTCCTGTTTGTTTATGCTATCTAAATCTTGCATGATTTCGAAAACCTCTATAAAATATCCTTTTAAGCTTCTCTGCTCTAAGGAGGACAGCCTCTGCTTCTCCAGCTTATCAGCATAACTGTCATAAACACATCCGTGGAATAGTTATAGTAAATCTGTTCTCTGCATTCACCAAAGCCTTCATCTCTTTCCTAAAGTGTGGCCCCAGAAATATACACAATACTCCAGCTAAGGACAAAAAATTATTTTATAAAGTTTTAGCATCACATCCTGACTTTTATACACTAGGCCTCTGTTTAAAAAGCTCAGTATCCTATCTACGTTATTAGGCCATCAGTAAAGAGGGCAATTCTATCGGAACCATTGACCAGTTCCCTGAGATTTGAATTCATCAGACATTCCAAGGCTGGCGGGAGGGTTTAGTAGAGTCCAGAGAGAACCCCGACATGGTCAGCTTTTTTTCAAATAGAAAACAATGCATTGATGTTGATATTAATGAAGCCCTTAGGAACACAGGAAGAGGCCGTTCGATCTCGAGCATGTCCCGCCAATTCACTCAGGTCATGGCTGATTTGCTGCTTATAGACATCGAGCTGTCTTGGCTCCATAAACATTAATGCCCTCTCCTAAGAAATCTCTACCGACAATCAAGAATTAATGTCACTGCCTGTTAACACTGGGGAATTCCTTCTGTAAACCTCTCCACCTCTCTACCTCTCATACCTGCTTAAAGACGCTACTTAAAACTAACCTCTTTGACCAAGCTTTTGGTCATCAGCCGTAATCTCTCCTTATGTGGGTTTGGTGTCAGATTTTGTTTTATAGTGGACCCTGTGGAGAGCCTTTGGGACTTTATATTCCTCGCCTTATCCCTCACACCTTCTCTATCTCTCTTTCCCCCTCCCTCACTACATCTCTCTGTCTCTCTCTCCTCCTCGCCTCTGAGACAAGGACTGAATACAGAACTCAGGTATGGACCCACCAAACCCTGTACCATTGCAGCAAGACTTCCTCACTCTTGTGCTCTAACCCCCTTGCAATAAAGGCCAACACTATATTTGCCTTCCTACTTGATGGCTGTACCTGCATGTTAACTTTCCGTGATTTGTATACAATGACATGCAAATCCCTCTGAACACCAACATTTAATAGTTTCTCACCATTTGAAAAAGGTTCTGTGTTTGTATTCTTCCTGCCAATGTGAATAAACTCACATTTCTCCGCATGCTATTCCAGCTGCCACTTTTTTGCGCTCTCACTTAACAAGTTCATCTTCCATTGCAATCGCTTTGTAAACTAACTTTGTATCGTCAGCCCATATAAATCTAACAGAGGCAGTGCTTCAGACAGACACTTTTGTCCTGACATATATGAAGATACAACTGGTTGATATTGTGTGGAGGATATTTCTGTATATTCCTCAGTGTTGTTTAAGATGAACGATATTTGACAAGAGATTAAAGAGTATCCTTCTGTGTCCTGTCCCATCCTCACATCCAGCAATGGAAATACAAACACAGAGAGACACAAACCCACACACAGACCCAAATACAGCCAAATAAACACAGGTAGACAAACATGTCAAGATAAACACACACACCCAGGCTCATCCATTCAGACTGACAGAAAGAAAGAGAAACCCATCCAGAGATATATATATTCACATGGATCAAATTAGGCAGATAAACACAAACACTTCCTCCGTGTATATAATATTTTTACATACATCAACATCTCTCTTTTCTCCATTTAGAGATACAGCACTGAAACAGGCCCTTCGGCCCACCGAGTCTGTGCCGACCAACAACCACCCATTTATACTAACCCTACAGTAATCCCATATTCCCTTTCACTTCCCTACACTAGGAGCAATTTACAATGGCCAATTTACCTACCACCTGCAAGTTTTTTGGATGTGGGAGAAAACCGGAGCATCCGGCGGAAACCCACGCAGACACAGGAAGAACTTGCAAACTCAACACAGGCGGTACCCAGAATCGAACCCGGGTCGCTGGAGTTGTGAGGTTGCGGTGCTAACTACTGCGCCACTGAGCAGGGATGTGAATGTATTGTCAACCTGATTTCACCTCGATTTTTTGCTTTCCTTTTCTTGCCTTTGGAGTCTGTGTGTCAGAAGGCATTTCCAGTGTCCGTGCAGTCTGTGACCCCTGACCCAGCGCTGTTATCCCAAGCAGGGGGTGGGGGGGGGGGGGGGGGTAGGCGGGGGGTGTGTGTGGGGGGGACATGGAGCAGGGAGAGGATTAGTCTCAACCTCTTAAAGGGACTCTGCACCGCCAGAACTGCTCCTTCTGTTTAGACCTTCGAGTGAGTCATTAGGAGTTTGCACAAGGATGGGAACAAAGTAACATTGAATCTTCCAATATTCATTTATTCAGTGATGATACGAAACAGCAAATAATCTAAATGCACAAAAATAATACTGTAAATTCGTGTTAATAATTTTAAAGGAGAACCTATTATTAATTAATGCCATTTCATTTGCTCAAAATGATCGTCACGACCTTGTTTATTTCAGGATGTAATATTAATAAAGCCCTTAGGAATACAGGAGGAGGTCTTTATGCGCCTCTATCGCGTTCTATCCCTATGGGACATTTTATTCCTGACCCTCTCCCTCACCCTGTCTCACTCTTTCCCCCTCAGCCCATCTCTCTCTTTTTCCTCCTCCTGTCTCTCTCTCCCTCACCCCCTTTCTCTCTCTCTCTCAATCCATCTCTCCCTCCCTCCCTCTCCAGAAGAGGACCAGGGGAATATAGAGTAGTACAACAGAGTAGGAGGCGATTCGACCCATTGAATCTGTTCTGGCACCTTTGAAGATTAGTCCAGTTAGTCCCACTCTCCTCCTCCTGCCACAACTCTTCATTTTCTTTCTGTTGCAATTATTTATCCAATTCTCCTATTGAAATATAGCACTGAATCAATATCCAGTACCCATTCAGAATGTGAATTTCAAATCCGAAGCACGCATTGTTGAAAGAAAAGTTTGTCCCTCATGACGCCTCTGGTTTGTTTTGCAAATCGCCTTCAGTCTCTGCTTTCTGGTTATCGATCCTTCACCATTGTAAACAGTTTCTCTTTGTTTACGCTATCTAATTCTTTCATGATTTTAAACGGCTTTATGAAATCACTGTTTAAGCTTCTCTGCATCAAGGAGAACAACCCCAGCTTTTCCTGTCTATCAGCGTAATTGAAAGAATCTCATCCCTGGAACCATTCTAGCAAATTTCTTCTGTACTTTCCAGAATTGGACAAAATATTCCAGTCGGAGACATACTATTATTTTATAAAGGTTTAGCATCACTTCCAGACTTCTGTACTCCATACCTCTGTATCCTCTGCACCGTTTACATTAGTCTCGGTTAGCAATGCAACAGTTAAGATTGGACTTTACCATGCTTCTGGTTATGTTTTACTCGCCCTGTCTCTGGTATACAAATGGTCAAAACGTGATTAAAAATGGGCGAGGTGTCTGTAGGCTCCTCCTGCATTTGATATGTAGAGGGGGAGCTTCCACCATTTTATACACAGAGGGAGAGCTCGCAGAATTGTATTCATAGAGGAAGCTCCTTCCATTTTGTAGACAGAGCGAGAGCTCCCTCTATTTGATACTCAGAGGGAGCTCTCTGCACTTTATATGTAGACAGAAAGAGCGTATGTCTCTGTCACTGGCCCCATAATGTAATTCCAGGGATCCCTCACAGCCTATCTCCATTGCCCCCTGCTTCTAAAGTGTTCCAGTGCATCCAGGCCCTTTCTATCTCTCTGCTTCTGTCTATACCCCTCACTATCTATCTGTTTTCTCTTCATTTCTATCTCTCCCTAAATCTCTGTTACTGCACCTCTGTCCCTTTCACTCTGCCTATCACTCTCTCTCGACATGTTAGTTATCATTAGGGATCGAGTTAAATCGCAGAGAAAATAAATACTTCAGCTGTCTTCCCCGCCATAAATGGCAACATCTGTGGTTACCTTTTGTCTGTATTTATGCAATATAGACAACAAAGTACATTATGTGATGGGATGCTGCAAATCGATTGATACTAGTACTATACGAAAAACAATTTTCAAACAATTACTCACGAGTCTAGTCCTATTAACTGCAGAATCAACCCGATAAGGAAATAGATGCCAACACTCTTGATTTTGTTGGAATACCTTAAGCTTTACTCTGTACGGCTTTAAAAAATTAAACATTACACATGCACTACAAGATTAAAGAATACACGTACTTTAGTTTACACAGAATTCCAGTAAAATAGCACTAAAATCCCAGAGAATATCATTGAAAAAAACAATGCTGCAAATGATCCCCACAAACTCTTACCTACTCTGCATTTTAAATCTCACCAAGTTCCCACTGACCGATAATCAGTCTTTCAGGAGGATTCTTCTTCTAATAGCTGGCCCAGTCATCTTCACTGCAGAGCCAGATAAGGGAAAAGGACCCCCTTATGTCCAGGACTGATCCTCACTCTCCCCTCATGCAACTTGTCACTGGGCTCACTGTTAGGATCATTCCCTGTTTGATAAATCACTGTATGTGATCAATATATTTTTCTATACTGCCTGGACCACGCCACACAGACATTGCATTTGCTTCTACAATCCAAACCTCACCCGTACCTAATTTCTTGTAATGAAAAAAGTCTTTTTTTATCCATATCCAGTCTTCTTTTAATTCCCGGCTTTGATCATTTACTGTCCATATGTTGTCTTAGGAATGCAACACCTGGGACATTCCATAGCCATTTCTCTTAAACGTTTACTTGTACAAGTAAATTGACCATTTAATATTTTTAACTTACTTAACCCTTGTGTTCCCACAAAGATCAAGATAGCAAGTTCAACTGTGGCCACTTTGACTTCATCCCATCTTGTCTTATGTACATTCTCACAGGATAGCAGGCATAGCTGTAGTTAAAGTATTCAGCTGAAAATTGATAGGTACATTGTTATTACAGGCATTTTGGGCCATATTTGCAGTACGGACGGTAACTCACTGTTGTAAAAAGGTCTGGAACGTCAGAACTATGTGTCCAGGGTGTCGGAAGACATTACACAAATCAACGAATCTCGGAAGACCACCATTATCAACAACGAGCACAGCAGACTCAATGTGGACATTGCAGCAAATCAGGAGACACGCCTCCCTGCGAGTGGATCTCTAAGAGACAAAGACTACACCTTCTTCTGATAGGGTAGGGATACTAAAGAACCAAGACAGCATGGAGTGGGCTTCGGCATCAGAACCTCTTTGCTCAGCATGATAGAGCCACCTTCAAATGGCACGGAATGCATACTGGCCATTGACTGTTCACCACCTCTGGTCAAGTACACCTACTCAGCATCTATACTCCAACACTGTGCTCCGCACCTGAAGCTCAAGACCAATTCTACGAGGAACTCCATAATATCATGAGTAGCATCCCCAATAACGAAAACCTGTTCCTACTGGGGGACTTTAATTCCAGCGTTCGGGCCCACCATGTCACAAGGCCCTCCTGCCTTGGGCGCTATGGCATTGGATGTATGAATGAGAATGGACAGAGACTGCGTGAGTTGCGTACTGATCATAACCTGTGCATCACCAACTCGTTCTTTCACACTAAACCCAGGTTTCTTGGAGGCACCCAATATCACGTCGTTTGAACCAGCTGGACCTCATCGTCACAAGGCGAGCCTCTTCAAACAGTGTTCAAATCACACGCAGCTTCCACAGTGCGGACTGCAACACCGACCACTCCCTGGTGTGCAGCAAGGTTAGACTCAAACCAAAGAAGCTGCATCACTCCAAGCAGAATGGCCGTCCGCGCATCAACATTAGCAGAATCTCTCATCCACAGCAGTTACATAGGTTTCTAAATTCACTTGAAAAAGCCCTTCAAAACACTCCCACAGCGGATGTAGAGAACAAGTGGGCTCACATCAGAAAAACCATCTATGACTCAGCAATGACCACCGATGGAAAACGTGTGAAGCGGAATGTAGATTGACTTAAATTTCACTTTAAAGAGCTGGAACTTGTCATAGCCGCTAACCGCATTGCATTGCTGAACTACAAGAAATCCCCCAGTCAGTTAACATCCGTACATTTAAAGCAGCCAGAAGCGCTGCGGAAAGAACAGCCAGGCACTGTGCAAATGACTACTGGCAACACCTATGTAGTCATATTCAGCTGGCCACTGACACTGGCAACATCAGAGGAATGTATGATGGCATTAAGAGAGCTTTTAGACCAACTATCAAGAAGATCGCCCCCCACAAATCTAAATCAGGGGACACAATCACGAACAATGCAAGCATATGGACCGCTGTGTGGAGCACTACCTAGAACTGTACTCCAGGGAAAATGTTGTCACTGAGACCGCCCTCGATGCAGCCCAGCCTCTGCCAGTCATGTACGAGCTGCACGTACAACCAACAAAATCGGAACTCAGTGATGCCATTGATTCTCTAGCCAGCGGAAAAGCCCCTGGGAAGCACGGCATTCCCCCTGAAATCATCAAGAGTGCCAAGCCTGCTATACGTTCAGCATTGGACGAACTGCTTTGCCTGTGCTGGCACGAGGGAGCAGTACCACAGGACATGCGCGATGCCAATATCATCACCCTCTATAAGAACAAGGGTGACCGCGGAGACTGCAACAACTACCGTGGAATCTCCCTGCTCAGCATAGTGGGGAAAGTTTTCGCTCGAGTCGCTTTAAACAGGCTCCAGAAGCTGGCTGAGCACGTCTACCCTGAGGCACCATGTCGCTTTCGAGCAGGGAGATCCACCATTGACATGCTATTCTCCTTTCGCCAGGTAGAGGAGAAATGCCATGAACAACAGATGCCCCTCCACGTTGATTTCATTGATCTCACCAAAGCCTTTGACCTCGTCAGCATACGTGGTCTCTTCAGACGACTAGAAAAGATCAGATGTTCACCAAAGTAACTAAGTATCATCACCTCATTTCATGACAATATGAAAGGCACAATTCAGCATATCGGCGCCTCATCAGACCCCTTTCCTATCCTCAGTGGCGTGAAACAGGGCTGTGTTCTCGCACCCACACTGATGGGATTTGCTTCTCCCTGCTGCTCTCACATGCGTTCAAGTCTTCAGAAGAAGGGATTTTCCTCCACACAAGATGGGGTGGCATGTTGTTCAACCTTGCCCGTCTAAGGGCGAAGCCCACAGTACGGAATGTCCTCATCAGGGAACTCCTCTTTGCTGACGATGCTGCATTAACATCTCACACTGAAGAGTGTCTGCAGAGACTCATCGACAGGATTGCCGCTGCCTGCAATGAATTTGGACTGACTGTCAGCCTCAAGAAGATGAACATCATGGGACAGAACGTCAGAAATGCTACATCCATCAATATTGGCGCCCACACTCTGGAAGTGGTTCAAGAGTTCACCTACCTAGGCTCAACTATCACCATTAACCTGTCCCTCGATGCAGAAATCAACAAACACATAGGAAAGGCTTCCACTGCTATGTCCAGACTGGCCAAGAGAGTGTGGAAAAATGTTGCACTGACACGGAACACAAAAATCCGAGTGTATCAGGCCTGTGTCCTCAGTACCTTGCTCAACGGCAGCGAGGCCTGGACAATGTATGTCAGCCAAGAGCGACGTCTCAATTCATTCCATCTCCGCTGCCTCCTGAGAATCCTTGGCATCAGGTGCCAGGACCGTACTACCAACACAGAAGTCCTCGAGGCGGCCAACATCCCCAGCATATACACCCTTCTGAGCCAGCGGCGGTTGAGATGGCTTGGCCATGTGAGCCGCATGGAAGATGGCAGGATCCCCAAGGACACATTGTACAGCGAGATCGTCACTGGTATCAGACCCACCGGCCGTCCATGTCTCCGCTTTAAAGACATCTGAAAACGTGACAAGAAGTCCTGTGGCATTGATCGTGGGAGGCAGTTGCCAGCAATCGCCAGAACTGGGGGGCAGCCATAAAGGCGGGTCCAAAGCGTGGCGAGTCAAAGAGACTTAGCAGTTGGCAGGAAAAAATTACAGGAGCTCAAGGGGTGAGCCAACTGTGTAACAGCCCTGAGAACCAATTTTATCTGCAGCACCTGTGGAAGAGTCTGTCACTCTAGAATTGGCCTTTACAGCCACTTCATATGCTGCTTCACTAACCACTGACCACCTCCATGCGCTTACCCATTGTCTCTAGAGACAAGGAGGCCAAAGATAGAGGAAGATCATATAGATTCTATTCACTGGGGCAAAATTTCACTGGCTCAACATTCTCACCAAATACTAAAGCATTCCACAATGTAAGGCTGAAAAATGCAACACAAGTTTCCACTTTTTGATATTCCCTGGTCAGTTCTGATTCTCTGAGAGATTAGTGAAGTTTATCCTGCACATGAGCAGTCTTTCGAAGCCAGTATGCCTGTCCTGCTTCCAAACACAGCATCTGCTTACATTAAGACAAGTGATACAGGAGCGTCTCAGTGACTGAGGTAGGTGGGACTTGAGCTTGACCCTGGCACAGTGAGTGACCCGGGTTAATCCGACACTCCAGTGACAGTTTCAACGGAGCTTTACTCTCTATCTAACCAGTGCTGTACCTTCTCTGAATGCATTAGATGGGACAGGGTCATCGTGGAGAAGTTATTCCTTCAAGTGCATATCCAAGTGTTTTTATATGTGATGAGGTTTCTGTCTCTACCACCCGTTCAGGCTGTAAATTGCAGTCACCTACCTGTGTGAAAAAAAACCCTCAGCTCTCTTCTCATCCTCTACTAATTATTTTAAATCTATTCTCTGCATACTGACCGCTTTGTTAATGCATATGGCTCCTTCCTGACCACTCTATCTAGGCCCATCATAATTTTATACACCTCAATTAAATCTCGCCTCAGCCCCCTGTGTTCCAAAGAAAACAATTACAGCCTGTCCAATCATTCATCATAGCTAAAGTTCTCCCTTCCTGACAACATCCTCTGTAAATCTCCTCTATACCTATTCTCGTACAATCATTTACTTCCTGTAATGTAGTGATCAGAACTATATGCTGTGTCTAACTAGAAATTTATATAGTTCTCGCATGACCTCCCTGTTCTGAAATCCTGCCCATCGTCCAATAAAAGAAAGTTCAATTGACAATCCTGCAAAAAAAACTGTCAGCAGTTGTCACAGTGCAAAACAAGTGTGAATTAGTAATCTTTAACAGAACAGAGTTTGTCACTAAGTCATGCAAAGTGCATTGCACCATTTCTGACCTTTATTTCAGTCCCTCAATCGCACTTCATCTCTGCGATTTGTTATAAGATTCACATCATCATGTTAAACACAAATATTACCCACATCAAATCAGAGGAATTAGAAATTTACAAGCTGCTGATCGCTAGTAACAAGACTGAAAGTATTCTAATGACCAAAGATGATTGCATTATCCAACCCAGACAAATATATATCATTATTTATATTGATATCTCTCTACCTATCTGTGCAAATGGAGTCAAATGTGGGCCAGGCCTCTCCCATAAGGACATTGATCAACCATTTCACTTCTTATTACATACAGGAAGCTTTCGTCTATCTGGTCTATATTTTACTCAAATTAATGAGTTGTTTCCTTCTGTCGGATCTGCAATGACCTCTCCAATAACGGAGAATCCATCGACAAGAAAATCAGGTGAAATCTTTCTCTCTTAAAACCCGTGTTTCCTGTTTGTTTCTTGCTGTCTTGTAGTCAATTCCATCTGGAGAGAGCAGAGTGAAAAGGCTGAAGGGATTTGCGGGGAATGTTTTTTTTTAAATATCCAACTGTACCGGAGCAATGTGTGTAGATGTAAATAATAGTGATAAGAAGAGTACTATAGAATCACATAATATTACAGTATATTCATCCCATAGAGACACTACTGGCTCTTTGGAAGAACAATCCAGTTCATCCCACACCTTTCCCCATCCCTGCAATTTTGTCACCATTCAATTATTTATTCAATTCCCTTTGAAAAGCTACTAGGGAATTTGTATCCAGTGCCCTAGCAGGCAGCGCATTACAAACCATAAACACTGGTTGCAGGATACAATACACAAGCTGGGGAAAACTGATTATTTGACAAAGGTTTAGCATCATTTCCTGACTTTTATACTGTATACCTGTTTATAAAGCTCAGCATCCTATCTGCTTTATTAACACGTCAGCAAAGAGAGGCATTCTACCTGAGCCATTAACCAGTTCCCTTAGACATGAATCAACGAGCCGTTCCAAGGTTGGCGGGAGGGTTAAGGGGACTCCAGAAATCCATCAGTTCATTGGCAAGATTGGCCTGGACGGAGGCTTCTGTATAGTGGTAACATTTACAGCTGTTGATTAGTGGATACAGGGTACAAATCCATCTCCACACCATCCCACTGACTGCACACTGAAGAACTGACTTTGAATTTTGTGTAGACATCCAGTGCATTATTCATCTGTGTGATCCATCCCACCTTTCTCTCACTATCTGTCCACCTCGTCCTCTGCCTCTCCCCATCATTCGCTATGTGTTTCACTCTTTCAACATCACTTTGCACTTTTCTCCCTTCCTGTCATAAGAAAATAAGAAATGGGAACAGGACTAGGCCATTCGGCCCGTCAACCTGTTCTGCTAAAATCTGATGAACCTTTGTTGCATCACCTCCAAGACAAATATATCCTTCCTTCAGTATAGAGACCAGGACTGTACGCAGTACTTCAGGTGTGGGCTCACCAGACCATGCAGTAAGACTTCATCTCTCTTGTTCTCCAACCCGCTTGAAATAAAGGCCAACACTCCATTTGCCTTCCTAATTGATGGCTGTGCCTGCATGTTAACTTTCTGTGATTTATGTACCAAGGACACACAAATCCATTTGAACAATAACATTAAATATAAAAACAAGAAATTCTGGAAATACCCACCAGGTCCAGCAGCAACTGTGGAGAGAGAAGCAGAGTTCATGTTTCAGGTCAGTGACCCTTCATCAGAACTGGCAGATATTAGAAATGTAGAAGGTTATAAGCAAGTAAAGCGGGGGTGGGGCAAGCAATAACAAAAGAGAAGGCGATAGGACAGAGGGTCACAGAGAATAACTGATCAGAATGTCATGGAACAAAGGCAAACGGTATGTTAATGGTCTGCTGAAAGACAACGCGTTAGTATAGAGAGGGTGTGAATAGACCGTAAAGCACAAACATAAATAAAACAGACAGAAACAGTGGGCAGGCAGAGCTGAAACACACTAAACAAATTTTTAAAAATCTAAAATAAAATAACCAAGTCAAAAAGAAAAAGGCAGAAAATACAACTAAACATAAAAATGGGGGTGGGGCAGCATGCTGTGAAATTATTGAACTCAGTGTTCAGTCTGGCAGGCTGTCGTGTGCCTAACCGGCAAATGAGACGCTGTTCCTCGAGCTTGTGTTGATGTTCGCTGGAAAACTACAGCAATCCCAGGACACAGATATGAGCATGAGAGCAGCGGGGAGGTGATCAAATGGCCAGCAAACGGAAGCTCGGTGTCATACTAGCGGAATGAGCAGAGGTCTTCCGCAAAGCGGTCATCCAGTCTGGGTTTGGGCTTCCAATGTAGAGGAGACCACATTGTGTGCAGCGAATACAGTATACTAAATTGAAAGAAGTACACGTAAATCGCTACATCACCTGAAAGGAGTGTTTGGGACCTTGAATAGTGAGGCGAGAGGAGGTAATTGAGTCGGTATTACACCTCCTGCGATTGCAGGGAACAGTGCCGTGGGAAGGGGATGAGGTGGTGCGGGTAATGGAGGAGTGGACCAGGGTGTCACGGAGGAAATGATCCCGTCGGAATGCTGACAAGGGAAGGGAGGGGAAGATGCACTTGGTAGTGGCATCACGCTGGAGGTGGTGAAAATGGCGGAGGATGATCCTTTGGATATGGAAGCTGATGGGGTGGAAAGTGAAGACAAGGGGGTCCCTGTCACGGTTCTGGGAGGGAGGGGCAGGGGTGAGGGTAGAGGTGCGGGAAATGGGCCGGACACAGTTGATGGCCTTGTCAACCACAGTGGGGGGAATCCTCGGTTGAGGAAAAAGGAAGACATATCAGAAGCGCTGTCATGGAAGGTAGCATCATCAGAGCAGATGCGTCGGAGACAGAGAAACTGGGAGAATGGAATGGAGTCCTTCCAGGTGGCCGGGTGTGAAGAGTTGAAGTCGAGGTAGCTGTGAGAGTAGGTGGGCTTATAACGGATACTTGAGACAACCTATCCCCAGAGATGGAAATAGAGAAGTCGAGGAAGGGAAGCTAAGTGTTAGAGATGGACCAGGTAAAGGTGAGAGAAGGGTGGAAATTAGAAGCAAAGTTGATAAAGTTTCCTAGTTCGGGATGGGAGTAGGAAACGGCACCCATACAGTCATCAATGTACCAGAAAAAGAGTTGGGGGTGGGGGCCAGAGTCGGACTAGAAAAAGGAATGTTCGACATGTCCCACTTAAAGACAGGCATAACTAGGACCCATGCGGGTACCGATAGCAACACCATTTGCTTGAAGGATGTGAGTGGAGTTGAAGGAGAATTTGTTCAATGTGGGAAAAAAGGAAAGACAACGTTCCATTTGTACAGCACACAATGTCTACTGCAGATCGAAATTGCCTAATAGTCAATGAATTATTTTTTTATTATTTATTCATGGGATGTGGGCGTCGCTGGCCAGGCCATCATTTATTGCCCATCCCTAATTGCCCTTGAGAAGGTGGTGGTGAGCTGCCTTCTTGAACCGCTGCAGTCCATGTGGGGTAGGTACACCCACAGTGCTGTTAGGAAGGGAGTTCCAAGCGACAGTAAAGGAACGGCGATGGAGTTCCAAATCAGGATGGTGTGTGAGTTGGAGGGGAACTTGCAGGTGGTGGTGTTCCCATGTATTTGCTGCCCTTGTCCTTCTAGTTGGTAGAGGTCGTGGGTTTGGAAGGTGCTTTCTGAGGAGCCTTGGTGCATTGCTGCAGTGCATCTTGTAGATGGTAAACACTGCTGCCACTGTGCGTCGGTGGTGGAGACAGTGAATGTATGTAGATGGGGTGCCAATCAAGCGGGCTGCTTTGTCCTGGATGGTTTCGAGCTTCTTGAGTGTTGTTGGAGCTGCACCCATCTGGGCAAGTAGAGAGTATTCCATCACATTCCTGACTTGTGCCTTGTAGAGGGTGGACAGGCTTTTGAGAGTCAGGAGGTGAGTTACTCGCCGCAGGATTCCTGGCCTCTGACCTACTCTTGTAACCACGCTATTTATGTGGCTACTCCAGCTCAGTTTCTGGGCAATGGTAGCCCTTAGGATGTTGATAGTGGGGGATTCAGCAATGGTAATGCCGTTGAATGTCAAGGGGAGATGGTTAGATTCTCTCCTGTTGGAGATGGTCATTGCCTGGCACTTGTGTGGCACGAATGTTACTTGCCACTTATCAGTCCAAGCCTGTCGCTATTGTTTTTGGAGGCACGTCTGACGGACAATTTTTGCACAACCAGGTCCCACACACAGCATTGAGATAACTGAAAAGTCAAACTGAATGTGTTAATAGTGTATAAACGTTGACCAAGTTAAGCTGAAACGAAGGGTGTGAGGCTTCAGTTATGAGCAGAGAGTAAAGAAAGCTTTTGATGAAAAAACGGGAGAGTACTTTGCACACAAGTTGCCGAGTTGCTAATGGCAGTGCAAACATTTCATATCATTGTCGAGAGAATGAAGACAAGGTGAAATCCTGACCCAAAACACTTTTATTCAACATTTGATCAATAGCCTGCTGTTATTTAACACATATTTCAGTTATATTACGGCTCAGGTAAACTCCACAGCATTCATAGACGAAGATAATTTTTACTTCAGGATTCTACTTGCCAATTCACACCATCGTTTGTTCTTTCTAACATAGAAATACATCGAAGTTAAACAGCGCAGTTGGCCCAATCAATCGGTGTCACCTTTCATGCTGACCAACAGCAGATAGTTCTGATCACATTTACTCAGTCTTTTTCTATATCTAGTCAACCACCTTTCCATCATCTGCCTACCAGAGCTAATCTTGTGTCTTGAAGTAATTTCAGGCTTCAGCACTGAACACGGAAGTGAATTCGGCAACCCCACAACTATCTGCACAATAGGAACATAAGAGATAGGATCAGTAGAAGTCAATTTGGCCCCTCGAACCTGCTACGCCATTCAACAAGATCATGGCCGATCTTCTGCCTCAGTGCCATCTTCCCACGTTCTCCTCATATTCCTTGATATCTGTCAATCTAAATCGATCAATTCTTGTCTTGAACGTACTCAGTGACTGAGCCACCGCAGCCTTTGAGTAATGACGTCTCTGCAGTTCTAATCTCTCATTCTGGCCCCATCAATGACTGGTATCAGCCTGTTTCTATTTATCCCATTTTATCATTTAACACTTACAGATTTTTCTAATATATCAGCCTGTTATAAGAACATTATAACTTATGAAATATGAGCAGGTGTAAGCCATTCTGTCCCTCGGACTGCTCCATGATTTGATAAGCTCATGCTGATCTTCAATTCCATTTGTCTGCTTATCCCCATATCCGCTCATTCCTTTGGACTCCAAAAGATCTCTATCGATCTCAGCCTTGAATATAATCAGTGACTGAGCACGCACACCCCTCTGGGTAGAGAATTCCAAAGATTCATAACCCTCTGGTGATGGAATGTCACCTCATCACAGTCCAAAATAGCATGCCCTTATTGTGATATTATGCCCCAAAGTTCTACATGACCTGAAGACAGGAGTGACGGCGGCTGGTGGGCCTGCTCTCTCTGGGCGCGCGCTAATGCTTGAAAAATAACTTACTGTGACATCACGGGAAATCTGCAATGTGGTTGGTTGGGTGAGTAGCAGCTGTTAATGCACTTAGATAGCTGAAAAAATAAAGGGATTTTTTTTTGGTCGAAATAAAACCTCTGGTGATAGGGTGCATACTAGTAAAGTGTTTTATAAAAAAATTCTATGTAACTTATTAAGGACTTTAGATTGTAGTGGTGCGAATAAGGCCCCTAGTGTAATTAGTATTTTTTAATTAAGGTAGTAAGTAATTAATTTAATGGTAAGTCATGACAGGAGAGCTCAGCCCAGTGCTATGCGCCGCCTGCGCTATGTGGGAAATCAGGGGGGGCTTCCAGTGTCCTTGACAATCATGTGTGCAGGAAGTGTATCCATCTGCAGATACTGTCTACCCGCATTATGGAGCTGGAGCTGCGGTTGGATCCACTGTGGAACATCCGCGATGCTGAGAAAATCATGGATAGCACGATTAGCGAGGTGGTCACACCGCACAGGCATGACTGCACAGGCAGAAAAGGGATGGGTGAAATCAGGCGGAGTAGTAGGTGTAGGCAGGAGTGCAGGTGTCCCCTGTGGCTATCCCCCTCTCAAACAGATATACCGCTTTGGGGGCGAATGGCCTCCCATGGGAAAGCAGGTATAGCCAAGTTCATGGTAACATGGAGGGCTCTGCTGCGTAGCAAGGGATGAAAAGATGTGGAAAAGCTATAGTGATAGGGGATTCTATCGTACGGGGTGCAGATAGGCGTTTCTGTGGCCGCAAACGAAGCTCCAGGATGGTCTGTTGCCTCCCTGGTGCTAGGGTCAAGGATGTCTTGGAGCAGCTGCAGGACATTCTGAAGCGGGAGGGTGAGCAGTCAGAGGTCGGGATACAAATTGATACTAACGACATAGGTAGAAAGAGGGATGAGGTCCTGCAACAAGAATTTAGGGAGCTAGGTAGCAGATTGAAAAGAAGGACCTCAAAGGTTGTAATCTCTGGATTATTCCCCGTGACATGTGCTAACGAGTATAGGAATAGGAAGATAGAGAAGATGAATGCGTGGCTGAGGAGATGGTGCAGGATGGAGGGTTTGAGGTTCCTGGGTCACTTGGCCTGTTTCCGGCAAAAGTTGGACCTGCACAAGTTGGACGGGTTGCACCTGAACTGGAGCGGGACCAACACCCTTGCTGGGAGGTTTGCTAGTGCTGTTGGGGGTAGGAGGCGGGGGGGTTAAACTAATTTGGCAGGTGATGGGATACAGAGTGGAGGTACAGTAGGGGCTGAGGCACATCCAAATACAGAAGAGAAACTGAGTCAGTCTGGAAGGCAGAGCAAATATAGACCTGTTAAGGCACGAGTGGAAAATGCAAGGTGTGATTGCATATACTTTAATGCAAGGAGTCTTATCAATAAGGCAGATGAATTGCAGGCATTGATTAGCACATGGGATTGGGATATTATTGCTATCACAGAGACATGGCTGAGGGAGGGGCAGGACTGGCAGCTCAATATTCCAGAGTACAGAATCTTCAGGCGTGATAAGAGAGGGGATAAAATAGGATGTGGTGTTGCACTATTGATCAAGGATTCAATTACTGTAGTAAGGAGGAATGATATCTTGGAAGGTTCCTCAAATGAGGCCCTATGGGTAGAACTTAAGAACAAAAGGCGGCCAATCACTCGGCTGGGCGTGTACCATAGGTCTCCAAACAGTCAGGGCGAGATAGAGGAACAGATATGGAGGCAAATCTCAGAAAGGTGTTAATATAATAGGGAATAATAGGTGGTGATTTCAACTTACCTACTATCAACTAGGATAGTCTTCGTGCAAAAGGCTTAAAGAGGGAAGAATTCTTAAAATGCATACAGGAGAGCTTTTTGAGCCAGTACGTAGAAATGCTACAAGAGAAGGGGCAGTACTGGACCTAATCCTAGGGAATGAAGCTCGACAAGTGGTAGAAGTATCAGTGGGAGAGCATTTCAGGGATAGTGACCATAACTCTGTAAGATTTAAGGTAGTTATGGAAAAGGACAAAGACGGGCCAGAAATAAAGGCACTGAATTTGGGGAAAGAAGATCTGGCCAACGTGGACTTGGAGCAGCTACTTGTAAGAAAGTCTACGGCATGCCAATGGGAGGAATTCAAAGAGAAAATAGTGAGAGTTCAGAGCCAACATGTGCCTTTTGAGGTGATGGGTAGGACTAACAAATCCAGGGAACCTTGGATGTCAATGTATATAGAGTATTGGATCAGGAAAAAAAAAGATGCTTATGGCAGGTTAGGAGCGCTGAAAAGAGCTAAGGCATTTAGAGGAGTTTAAAAAGTGTAGGGGGTACTTAATAAAAGTAATTAGGAGAGCGAAGAGAGGACAGGAAAACATTGGTGGTCAATATAAAGGGAAATCCTTAGACGTTTTATAAGTATAATAACCAGGGAAAGAGTAGGGCCCATTAGGGACCAAAGTGGCAATACGTGTGTGGAGCCGGAGGACATACTGAGGTTTGAAATTATTACTTTTCAGCTGCTTTCACTGTGGAGAAGGACGATGTAGGTGTAGAGATCAGGGAGGGGGATCGCGATATACCTGAACATATTAACATTGAAAGGGAAGAAATATTAGGTCCTTTAGCGGGCTTAAAAGTGGATAAATCCTCAGACCCAGATGAGATGTATCCCAGGCTGTTGTCTGAGGCAAGGGAGGTGAAAGCAGGGGCTCTGACACAAATCTTCAGATCCTCTCTTTCCACGGGAGAGGTGCCAGAGGACTGGATAACAACGAATGTGGTACTATTATTCAAGAAGAGCAGCAGGGATAGACCGGGTAATTATAGGCTGGTGAGTCTAACATTACTGGTCGGGAAACTATTGAAAAAAATTCTGAGGGACAGGATTAATCTCCACTTGGAAAGGCAGGGAATAATCAGGGATAGTCAGCACGGCTTCTTCGTCAGGGGGAGATCATGTCGAACTAACTTGATTATATTTTTCGAGGAGGTGACGAGATGTGTAGATGAGGGTAAGACAGTTGTTGTAGGCTCCATGGACTTCAGTACTGCTTTTGATAAGTTCCCACATGGGAGATTGGTTAAGAAGGTAAGAGTCCATGGGATCCAGGGCAATTTGGCAAATTGGATCGGTGGCAGGAAGCAGATGGTACTGGTAGAGGGTTTGTTTTGCGAGTGGAAACCTGTGACCAGTGGTGTACCACAGGGATTGGTACTGGGGTCTTTGCTGTTTGTAGTGTATATTAATTATTGAGTTATGAATATAGGAGGTATGATAAGTAAGTTCACAGATGACACGAAAATTGGTGGCGTCGTAAATAGTGAGGAGGAAAACCTTAGATTACATGATGATATACAGGTGGTTATTGAGAGGAGTTATGGGGAGGTAGTCACACCTCAGGTAAAAGAAGTAGGTAGATGGGTTACCGTCAGGGGAAGGAGAGGGAACCAGCACGCAGTGCAGGGATCCCCTGTGGCCGTTTCCCTCAACAACAGGTATACCGTTTTGGATACTGTTGCGGGGGACGACTTACCAGGGGTAAGCAATGGGGTACAGGTATCTGGCACAGAGTCTGTCCCTGTTGCTCAGAGGGGAAAAGGCAAGAGGAGCAGAGCATTAGTCATTGGGGACTCCATAGTTAGGGGAACAGATAGGAGGTTCTGTGGGAACGAGAGAGACTCACGGTTGGTATGTTGCCTCCCAGGTGCCATGATGTCTCGGATCGTGTTTTTGGTATCCTTAAGGGGGAGGGGGAGCAGCCCCAAGTCGTGGTCCACATAGGCACCAACAACATAGGTAGGAAGAGAGATGGGGATTTAAGGCAGAAATTCAGGGAGCTAGGGTGGAAGCTTAGAGCGAGAACAAACAGAGTTGTTATCTCTGGGTTGTTGCCCGTGCCACGTGATAACGAAGCGAGGAATAGGGAGAGAGAGGAGTGGAACACGTGGCTGCAGGGATGGTGCAGGATGGAGGGTTTTGGTTTCCTGGATAACTGGGGCTCTTTCTGGGGTAGGTGTGCCCTCTACAAACAGGATGGTCTTCACCTGAACCAGAGGGGTACGAATATCCTGGGGGAGAGATTTGCTAGTGCTCTTCGGGGGGGTTTAAACTAATTCAGCAGGGGATGGGAAGCTAAATTGTAGTTCCAGTGTACAGGATGTTGAGAGTAGTGAGGTCAGGGATAAGGTTACAAGGAAGCAAGAGGGCACTGGCAAGCAAGAACCTGGTTTAAAGTGTGTCTACTTCAACGCCAAGAGCATCCGGAATAAGATGGGTGAGCTTGCAGCATGGGTTGGTACCCGGGATCTCGATGTAGTGGCCATTTCGGAGACCTGGGTAGAGCAGGGGCAGGAATGGATGTTGCAGGTTCCTGGATTTAGATGTTTCAGTAAGAACAGAGAAGATGGTAAAAGGGGGGGGGGGGGGTGTGGCATTGTTAATCAAGGAGAGTATTACAGTAACAGCAAGGACGTTTGAGGACTCGTCTACTGAGGTAGTATGGGCCGAGGTTAGAAACAGGAGAAGTGAGGTCACCCTGTTGGGAGTCTTTTATAGACCTCCAAATAGTTCCAGAGATATAGAGGAAAGGATAGCGAAGATGATTCTGGACAGGGGCGAGAGTAACAGGGTAGTTGTTATGGGGGACTTTAACTTTCCAAATATCGGCTGGAAATACTAGAGTTCGAGTACTTTAGATGGGTCAGTTTTTGTCCAGTGTGTGCAGGAGGGTTTTCTGACACAGTATGTAGACAGGTCAACCAGGGGCGATGCCACATTGGATTTGGTACTGGGAAATGAACCGGGCCAGGTGTTAGATTTAGATGTAGGTGAGCACTTTGGTGATAGTGATCACAATTCGGTTAGGTTTACCTTAGCGATGGGCAGGGACAGGTATATTCCGCAGGGCAAGAATTATAGCTGGGGGAAAGGAAATTATGATGCGATTAGGCAAGATTTGGGATGCGTAGGATGGGGAAGGAAACTGCAGGGGATGGGAACAATCGAAATGTGGAGCTTATTCAAAGAGCAGCTACTGCGTGTCCTTGATAAGTATGTACCTGTCAGGCAGGGAGGAAGTTGTCGAGCGAGGGAGCTGTGGTTTACTAAAGAAGTTGAAGCGCTTGCCAAGAGGAAGAAGAAGGCTTATGTTAGGATGAGACGTGAAGGCTCAGTTAGGGCGCTTGAGAGTTACAAGCTAGCCAGGAAGGATCTAAAGGGAGAGCTAAGAAGAGCAAGTAGAGGACACGAGAAGTCATTGGCGGATAGGATCAGGGAAAACCCTAAGGCTTTCTATAGGTATATCAGGAATAAAAGAATAACTAGAGTTAGACTAGGGCCAATCAAAGATAGTAGTGGGAAGTTGTGTGTGGAATCAGAGGAGATAGGGGAAGTGTTAAATGAATATTTTGCGTCAGTATATACAGTAGAGAAAGAAATAATTGTCGAGGAGAATACTGAGATTCAGGCTATTAGACTAGATGGGATTGAAGTTCACAAGGAGGAGGTGTTATCAATTTTGGAAAGTGCGAAAATAGATAGTTGAAGAGGACAGACTCATTCCAGGATGCTCTGAGAGACACGCTAACATTTGGAATCCAATTAATAAATGGTCACAGTTAAACAGGCCAGCGACACCCCAGCGAGCAGTAGTTCAGTCCTGAGATACACTCTAACATTTGGAATTTAATTGAATGTTATAAAATGAATTTTCACAGTTAAATACGGCAACTACATCCCAGAGTGCATTGGAAAATCCCCGAGTGAGACTTGAGATCATTTGGAATTTTATTTTTGAATAAACACAGCTAAAGAGGACAACTACATCGACAGTGCAGTAGATAAGTCCTGAAAGCCATTCAAACATATGGAGTTTACTTTCTGAATGGATACAGTTAATGGTGACAGCCTAATTCCACGCTGCAGTAGAGCAGCTCTAAGAGAGACACTCCAACGTTTGGAATTTAATTCCTGAATAGTCACAGTTAAAGAGGACATCTCCATCACAGAATGCAGTAGATCAGCGCTGACGGCGACGTTCTCAAATTTGAAGGTTAATTACTGAATGAACTCTGTGAAAGTGGACAACCATATCCCAAGGTTCAGTATGTCAGTCGTGAGAGGGACATTCGAACATCTGGAGTTTCCACTCAATGGTCACAGTTAAAAGCACAGCCACATTACAGAGTGCAGTAGTAAAGTCCGAAGGAAACACCGTACCAACTGGAATTTCATTACGAAATGACCATCATTAAAGAGGACAGCTAGATTCCAAAAAGCAGTTGAGCAGCTCTGAAAGAGACATTGGAACACTCGGAATTTAGTTACTGAATGGGCACAGTTAAAGAGGACAGTCACATACCATTGTGGTCAGTGTTGAGAGAGACACTCTAATATTTGGAATTTAATTATTAGTAGACACAGTAATAGAGGAAATCTTCGACCAAGATTATAGAATACCAGCTGTGATAAAGAAACTCTAACAGTTGGAATCTAGCTGCTGAACGGCCACAGATAAAGAGAAATGTGACATCGCAGAGAGCTTTGAAAAATTTCTAAGAGAGACGCTCGAACATTTAGAATTTAATTACTGAATGGTCACAGTTAAAAGGAACAGCTACATTCCAAGTGCAGTAGAGAAGTCCAGAGAGAGACATTGTAACATATGGTGCTTAATTGCTGAATTAACACTGTTAAAGCGAAGAGCCACATTCCAGGGTGCAGTACAGCGGCTCTAGGAACCACCTTCTAACATTTGTGATTTAGTTACATAATAGTCAAAGTGAAAGAGGACAGTCAGATCCCAGAGTGCAGCAGAAGAGCCCTGAGCAAGATATTCTATCCTTTGTAAATTAATTACAGAATCAACATAGGTAAAGAGGACAGCGTGCAGTTGAAAGGCCCTGTTATAAATAATCTAACATTTGGAGTTTAATTAATGAATGGTCACAGTGAAAGAACGCATATACATCCCAGAGAGCAGTGCAGCAGCTCTGAGAGAGACAGTGTAACATTTGGAACTGAATTACTGAATGGGTCAGAGTTGAAGAGGGTGGCTACATTCCCAATGTTCAGTAGATCAGTCCTGAGGGAACACTTTAACATTTGGAGATGAATTACCGAATGTGCACAGTTAAAGAAGTGGGCTGTACCCAAGAGTGAAACATAGAAACGTAGAAAAATAGCAGCAGGAGTAGACCTTTCGGCCCTTAGAGCCTAGTCCATCATTCAATATGATCATGACTGACCATCCAAACTCAGACCCCTGTTCCCGCTTTCTTCCCGTATCCCTTGATCCCATTAGCCCTACGAAAGCTATCTACTCTTCCTTGAATATATTTAATGATTTCGCCTCAACTGCTTTCCGTGGTAGAGAATTATACAGGTACATCACTTCCTGGGAGAAGAAATTTCTCCTCATCGCAGTCCTAAATCGCTTATCCCTTATCCTTAGACTCTGACCCCTGGTCCTAGACTCTCTTGCCATCGGGAACATCGTTCCTGCGTCTAGTCCGTCCAGTCCTGTTCGAATGTTGTAGATTTGTATGAGATCCCCTCTCATTCTTCTAAACCCTAGCGAATACAAGTCAAATCGACCCAATCTCTCTTCATACGTCAGTCCTGCCATCCCAGGAATCAGTTTGGTGAACCTTCGCTGCACTTCCTCCATAGCAAGAACATCCTTCCTCAGATAAAGAGACCAAAACTGCACACAATACTCCAGATGTCGTCTCACCGAAGCCTTGTATGAATGCAGCAAGACATCCTTGTTCCTGTACTTGAATCCTTTTGCTATGAAGGCCAACATATCATTTGCCTTCTTACCTGCCTGCTGCACCTGAAGTATTACTTTCAGTGACTGGTGCACAAGGGCACCCAGGTCTCGCTGCACCTCCCCCTTTCCCAATCTATCGCCGTCCAGATAATAATATGCCTTTCTGTGTTTGCCACCAAAGTGGATAACGTCATATTTATTCACATGATACTGCATCTGACATGTATTTTCCCACTCACTCAATCTGTCCAAATCACACTGGAGCTTCTCTGCATTCTCCTCACGTCTCACACTCCGACCCAGCTTTGTGTCGTTTGAAAACTTCGATATATTGCATCTAATTCCCTCATCTATATCATTAATATATATTATGAATAGCTGGACTCCTGGGACTGATCCCTGCGGTGCCTCACAAGTCACTGCCTAATCACTAGGAGCATGCCTGAAAGCGAATATCTAAGAGCTGCAATTTAATTACTGAATGGCTACCGTTAGAGAGGTCAGCCTCATCCGAGAGAGACGTGGAGCAGGCTGAGAACGGTGGAGCAGTGTGGGAGCGACACATTAACATTTGGACTTTAATTACTGAGTACACAGAATTAAAGAGAAAGCCTCATTGAAAGGGGCAGTAGAGCAAATCTGAGTCAGGCACTTACCATTTGGAGTTTAAACAATGAATGGTCACGATTGAAGAGGATTTCCACATCCCAGAGCGCATTAGATCAATCCAGAGAGGGGCACTATAATGTTTGAAGTTTACTTACTGAATGATCACAGTTAAAGGGGACAGCCAGATCCCAGAGTACAGTAGGCCATTTCTGAGAGAGATATTCTAATATTTGCAACTCAGTGAACACAGTGGAAGAGCCCTCATTGAAGCGTTGTCGCATTGGAATTTAATCATTGAATGAATACAATTAAAGAGGCAGGCCGCATCCCAAGTGCAATAGAGTAGTCCAGAGAGAGACACACTGACTTTTGGAGTTTAATTTCTGAATGGAAACTGTTATAGAGGAGAGCCACATTCAAAATTGTAGCAGAAACGCCCCGAAAGAGACACTCTAACATTTGGAATTTAATGACTGAAGAGTTACTGTTAAAAAGGACAGCCACACAGCAGAGTATACTACATAAGTCTTGAAAGATACTCTAGAACATGTGCAGCCTAATTACTAATTGTCCCCTGTTTATTCCACGGTGCATTTGAGCAGATCTGAGAGTGACTTTATAGCCATTGGAATTTAAATACAGAATGGACACAACTAAGGAGGACAGTCTCGCTTCATTGTGCAGTAAATACAGCCTAAGAGAGAGATTTACAATTTGGCGGATAGATCCTGAAGGAAAGAGGTTAAAGAGGAAAGCAACATCCCAAAGATCAGTACTGAGAAGGACACTCTGGCATTTGGAGTTTGATTACTGAATAGACAGAATTAAAGCGGATAGCTGGATTCAGGGCTGCAGTACAAACGTCCTGAATAAGACGTTTTGACAGCTGCTATTTAATTATTGAATGGACAGAATTAAAGTGGCAGCCTCATTTCACATTGCAGTACAGCAGCTCTGAGAGTGACACTTACCTTTTGGAATTTAATTAATGAATGTCTTTTGCTAAGGAGGACAGCCACATCCCAGAGAGCGTAAAGCAGCCCGGAGGGGAAAAAAAACAAAAAACATTCTGCCATTTAGAATGTATTTACTGAATAGACACGGGTTTATAGGACAATCACAGCTGAGAGCGCAGTAGTCCAGCCCTGAGAGAGACGCTCGAGCATGTAAAATTTATTTTCGCAATTGACACAGTTTTCTCAGATAGTCACACCCCAGAGCACAATAGAGCAGCCCTGAGAGAGACTCTCGAACATTAAGAATTTATTTACTGAATAAACAAAGCCATTGGAAAAAACGCATCCTGGAGTGCAGTAGAACAGCAGTGAGAAAGGCAGCCTTGCAGTTGTGATTTGGGTACTGAATAGTCACAATTAAAATGGACAGTCAGATCCCAGCGTGCAGTACTGCAGCTCTGAGAGATATCCTTTAACATTTTGAATTTAGTTACTGAATGTCCACGGATAAAGATGGCATCCACATCACAGAGAGCAGTAGAGCAGTCCTCAAAGAGACACTATAACCTTTGGAATTTAATAACAGTATAGTCTGGGTTAAAGTCGACAGCCGCAGACCAGAGTGCAGTAGAGCAGCCTGAGGGAGACATTGTTACATTTCAAACGCAATGACGGATTGTAGACAGTTAAAGTGGACAGCTGCACTCCAGAGTGCACTGGAACAGCCCTGAGAGAGGCATTGTAAAATTTGTAATTGAATTACTGAATGCCAAAGTTAAGGAGGACAAACCACATCTCGGATAACAGTATACAAGACCTGAGCGAGCCATTTGGAATTTAATAACTGAAATGGCACAGTTATACTGGACAGCCACATCCCAGAGTGAAGTAGAACAGTCCTGAATCAAGTAGGCTAAATTTCGATATTTATACAATTCAGTAACAGTTGAATAGCACGGCCAAATACCACTGTGAGTAGGACAGCTCTAAAAGGCATTATTACATTTTTTGTGTTTAATGACTGAATGCAGTCAGTTGACTGAATGCTACCACAGAAACAACATGAGATCTAGATCTGGGACCGATGGTCTTTGAAAGAGCAACCTCAATCTTCGGTGAATACAGCTTCTAATTTTCAATAGTTCATTATCATAAACAGAATTGCCCAGCCTTTGGAGTTTTCCAATTCAATCTCAGAAATGAATATACTGTATCAAAAGATGGCGTGAACTCAATGTCGTAATCTGTTTGCTCAAATTAAAAAAAAATATTTTTGAATAATGTTGCAACTTGACTGTCCCCGTGGAGATCCCAAGGGTTATAAATTACAGGCTCTGTGAATGTATCACCACAGCGTTTAATACAGGCAGGTTACAGGCAGCACGAAGGGACAGATCACTTCATACTAAAAATGCGTGAAACATTTGCCAATGTAGTGAAAATATATTACCTCTTCCTTGCTGTCGTTGGTGTTCCTGGTAAGTCACGATAACCATTGAAGTTGTGCAAATCTCTGTGTGGCCTGGCCTCCGGTTTTACTCGGTGACTCATTCTGTGATATGCTGGTCTTGCAGTCTTCGTTATGCAAGAACCTGATCAGTGATATCATGTAAGTATGTCAAATGTCTTGAACTATCTCTGCTGTTCAATTTCATTTCCACATCTGATAATAAACCTCTGTTTGAAACTCGCAGGCTTTCTGAATTATCAAGTTAGTTCATTTATTGGAAGATCATGCAATGTTAAATTAGCTTTCAGTGAAGTCAACTCTCTGACTGAAGAACTCAGTGGGAATAAGAGTCAGTGTCAAACGATTAATGGGAATAATTACCACCATAGAATGGTAGCGAGTGTGGTCACATCAGGAGTGGAACACCAGTGGCCATTTATTACTGGAAGCATCTGTCACTGTAGAGTTGTATTGAGCGTGGATTACTAACCATAGTTGAACATCTGACCCCCAGTGGCCATGCATTACTTAGAGTATCTCTCCCTGTAGAATTTTACGGAGTACAATTATGGAAACGACTTATATTTTGAAATCATTGTTTCACGTGACTGATCTCTCCATTCCATGGAGCTGCCTCTGTTTTTATGAATCTAATTGATTGAAATGGGGATGAGTTTCTGCTGATACCATGATAATAATTATAGCAATAGAAATGTATTCATATCGCTCTGTCTCCTATTAAATTGCTGAAACACATACATATATTTATTATTTACTGACAGTGAAACGGCAGGACAGACAACAATATTCAGGTCCTCTGCATAATGAAGTTTCTTACGCTGAGTATAGTTACTGTAAACACTTTAGTTATTTTCGTGCTGAATCATCCCTTTCCTACACCAGGGTCCTCGGAATCCATGGGTCACGAGTGATGAATGTTATTGTGTTGGTTTGATCACGATGAATATTGAGCTGTGGTTATTGAATTGTCCTCTTCTGTAATTGATTGCATTTTGGAAGATCAGCTCTTATCACTGATTCAGAGTCTTTACACCTGTGACCTGCACCCATTACTCCTCTTAGCTCACTGACGGGTGTTCCTGTGAGGCGAACACATCTATAACTGAGATGCATACATATGGGGTTTTCATAATGCAGTAATCAGACAACGAGCAATAAATAATAACATCAGAAAACTGTCAGTAAATATTTAAATAAACAGATCACTTCTCTCTCTTTTGGTATCATCCTGGTTAAAATAATTGCATCTTCCCCTGTGCATCAATATACATTTTGTAATATGGTGACCAGAACTATACACATCACGCTAAGTGTTGTATAACCAAGGTTGTATGTTGGTTAGTATCTGAACTTTGTGGGTTTTTAAAAATTGTATTCCACTGGAAATTGTTATCTTATTGAAATTGAAATTTTTATTGTCGTGTTAACCTATGTTGTTACTGTAAATGTTTTGTGAATTTGTACTCCTAAATCCATTGGCCCCCTGCTCCATTCCGACATAGGGCCAAGCAGATCAGAAGAGTAAATGTGTGGCAAAAGGAGTGGTGTGGTAAGAAGGGGTTTGGATTCATGGAATGACTGGAACAAATAGAGATAAAAAAATGTTTTGATTTAATGTCCAGTATAGAAACATGGTTACAAGGTGACCAGGGTTGGGAATTAAATAATCCAAGGTACACAATATTTCGAAAATACAGGCAGAGTGACAAAGGAGGCTGATAGTAATGGATGACATTAGGACATCAGGGCTCAGACGCCCTCGAAGTAGAATCAGTATGGGTAGAGATTAGGAATAGCAAGAGTTGGAACTGCTGTTGGAAGTAGTTTATAAGCCCGATAAGCACCTAGCAATAAATTATTGGGCTTGTAACATAGGCAATGCAAAATTTGTGGAGGACTTGAATCGTTAACTAGACTGGGATTATCAAATTGGCAAGAATGTTTTAGAAGTTGAGTTTGTACTATGCTTTTGGAACAGTTTCCTGGCGCAATACGTTGTGGAACCAGTTAGGTATGCAGTTTATTTTATTTTGACCCAGTATGTATTTAATAAGGCAGGTTTAATTAGTAATGTCATCGTAAAAGATGCGCTGGAAATAGTGATCATGATACCATTGAGTTTCATGTTACGTTGGAAAGTGACATACTCCAGTCACAAACAATAACATTAAACTTAACAAAGCCAATTACATAGGTATGAGGGGGAGACGGCTAAGGTGGATTGGGTAAATATTTTAAAAAATATGGCAGTTAGCAAATGGTGGGAAACATTTATCGAAAATGTCAAAATGTTCAACAAAAATATATCGTATAGAAAAATAAAAGCTCAGAGAGAAAGGTCCAACCATGGCTTCCTGAGGAAGGCAAAGGTGGTATAGGTTAAAATAAGAGACTTATACTGTTGAAAAGAACTGTAGCATGCTTTGTGGTTAGGAGTTTTTTAGATACCAACAAAGGGCCACAAAAAATGATAAAAAAGGAAGCATAGGAGAGTAAAATAGCCAGAAATGCAATAAAAAATTGTAGGACATTTTACAGGTAATTAAAAAAAGAAGAGATTAACTAAGGTGAACGTTGGTACCTTTGAAGCAGAGACAGAAGGACTTATTATGGAGAATGAAGGAATGGCAGAAGCATTGAGAAAATATTTTGTGACGGTATTCATAGTAGAAGACACACGTTGCACACCATAAATAAAAGGTAACTTAGGGGCGAACAATAGTGAGGAAATTAACCTACTTACTATCAGCAGAGAAAAAAATGGTGAAACCTAAGGGACTAAAATCCAACAAATACCTGGAACCTGATTGCCTGCATCCCAGGATCCTAACAGAAATGGCTGTCTAGATACTGGACGTGCGAGATATGATTTTCCAAAATTCCATACATTCTGGAATGCTCCCATTAGATTGGAATTTGCAAATGTAATACCGCTTTTCGGAAAGGAGGGGAAGATAAAACAGGGAACTCCAGGGCAGTTACCCTGACATCAGTCGGTGGGAAATGACTGGAATATATTATAGAGGTAGTCTTAACAGTGCATTGAGAAAAACATAATATTATTAGAATTAGTCAACATGGTTTCACGAAAGGGAAATCTTGTTTGAAAAATGTGTTAGTATATTTAGAGGATGTAACTACTGTGGTCGATAAAGCAGAATCAGTAGTTGTAGTATAGATGGATTTCCAAAAAAAGGCATTCGATAAAGTGCCACAGAAATGTTTTTCATCTTCTTCTTTGGCCTCCTTGCCTCGAGGGACAATGTGTAAGACCCTGGAGGTGGTCAGTGGTTTGTGCAGCAGCGCTTGGAGTGGCTATACAAGCCAATTCCAGAATGACAGACTCTTCCACAGGTGCTGCAGTTAAAATTGGTTGTCGGGGCTGTTACACAGTTGGCTCTCCGCTTGTACTTCTGTCTTTTTTTTTGCTGCCAACTGCTAAAGCTCTTTGACTCGCCACGCTTTAGCCACGCCTTTATGGCTGCCCCCCAGCTCTGACGATCGCTGGCAACTGAATCCCACGACTTGTGATCAATGTCACAGAACTTCATGTCGCGTTTGTAGACGTCTTTAAAGAGGAGACATGGACGGCTGGTGGGTCTGATACCAATTGCGAGCTCGATGTACGATGTGTCCTTGGGCATCCTGCCATCTTCCATGCGGCTCACATGGCCAAGCCATCTCAAGCGCCACTGGCTGAGTAGGGTGTATACGCTGGGGATGTTGGCAGCCTCGAGGACTTCTGTGTTGGAGATACGGGCCTGCCACCTGATGCCAAGAATTCCCCGGAGGCAGCGAAGATGGAATGAATTGAGATGTCGCTCTTGGCTGACATATGTTGTTCAGGCCTCGCTGCCATAAAGCAAGGTACTGAGGACACAGGCTTGATACACTCGAACTTTTGTGCTCCGTGTCAGTGCGCCAGTTTCCTACACCCTCTTGGCCAGTCTGGACATAGCAGTGGAAGCCTTTCCCATGCGCTTGTTGATTTCTGCATCGAGAGACAGGTTACTGGTGATAGATGAGCCTAGGTAGGTGAACTCTTGAACCACTTCCAGAGCGTGGTCGTCAGTATTGATGGATGGAGCATTTCAGACGTTCTGTCCCATGATGTTCGTTTTCTTGAGGCTGATGGTTTGGCCAAATTCGTAGCAGGCAGTCGCAATCCTGTCGATGAGTCTCTGCAGATCCTCTTCAGTGTGAGATGTTAATGCAACATTGTTAGAGTGGAATTGACTAAAATTAACCACTTGATGCTCAGGTCTGTTCCAATTGTCAAAAGGTTTATTTTACACCGGTGGGGAGTAAGACGCTGGGCTTCCCATGCGCTTCTCCACTCAACAAAGGAAAATCCACAACAGACATACAGTTACTCAGCCCATCCCGGCTGGACACAATCCAATCATAACGGTTATTGATGACATATATTACATTCATTACCAATAAAATTATTAATTATGTATCATGTAGTTGTGAGGATAGCTCATGGTACGCCCCTGACCATTTCAGCTTGTTTTCCAAACACCCTTTATCACCTATCCTTGGGTCTTCACAATGAATCCTTCTACCTCTATCAGGCCTGCATTCCTAGTTGCGTTGTGTAGTCCGCAATTAGACAGAGCAGCTGTCTTATGCACTGATATGGGGGGCCCTCATTGGTCAGGCTAATTGCCTGTCAGAAGCAGTACCATGCCCAATGCTGCAAGCTAACTAACTTGAACCACAATGCTTAGGGTAAATACTCCATTTTGTAACAATATGTGGCTACACTTTCATCTTGTATATGTGTGTGTCTTTATTTAGCTGCATTGGCCACAACTTAACCCTCTAAAAGCATCGTCAGCAAAGAGGAGTTCCCTGATGAGGAGTTTTGTACTTTGGTCTTCGCTCTTAGATGGGCAAGGTTGAACAACCTTCCACCAGATCTTGTGTGGAGGAAAAGTCCTTCTTCTGAATCCTTGAACGTATGTGAGAGCAACAGGGAGAAGAAGATCCCAAACAGTGTGGGTGCGAGAACACAGCCACATTTCACGCCACTCAGGATAGGAAAGGGGACTGATGAGGCGCCGCTATGCTGAATTGCTCCTTTCATATTGTCATGGAATGGGGTGATGATACTTAGTAGCTTTGGTGGACATCCGATCTTCTCTAATAGTCTGAAGATACCACATCTGCTGGCGAGGTTAAAGCCGTTTTGGTGCGATCAATGATAGCGACGTAGAGGGGCATCTGTTGTTCATGGCATTTCTGCTGTAGTTGGCGAAGGGAGAACAGCATATCAATGGTGGGTCTCTCCGCTCGAAAGCCACATGGTGCCTCAGGGTAGACGCGCTCAGCAAGCTGCTGGAGCCTGTTTAAAGCGACTCAAGCGAAGACTTTCCCCACTATGCTGAGCAGGGGGGTTCCACGACAGTTGTTGCAGTCACTGTGGTCACCCTTGCTCTTATAGAGGGTGATGATATTGGCATCGTGCATGGCCTGTGGTACAGCTTCCTCGTCCCAGCGCAGGCAAAGCAGTTTGTAGGGTGCTGAAACTATAGCAGGCTTGGCACACTTGATTAATTCAGGGGTAATGCCGTCCTTCCGCAAGGTACGGGATCATGGTATTGCAGATAATATATTAGCATGAATAGAGCATTGATTAACGGAAAGGACGCAAATAGAGGCAACAATTGGGGAATTTTCAAGTTCGCAATCTGAAGTGGTGGAGTGTCACCTGAACATACGAATATATGAATATACGAATTAGGAGCAGAAGTAGGTCATTCGGCCCTTCCAGCCTGCTCTGCCATTCAATACGATCATGGCTGATCTGTTTGTGTCTCAAATTCCACATTCCCATCTACCCTGATAGATATTAATCCTCTTGCCTCAGAAGAATCTATCTAACCCCGTCATAGAAATATTCAATGACCCCGTCTCCACCATCCACCGAGGCCAAGAGATATAAAGTTGCACAGCCCTCTGAGAGAACAAAAAATATCGCATCTCTGTCCTAAAAGGGTGCCCTACAATTTGAAAAGGGTGCCCCCCATTTCTGGACTCACCCACAAAAGAAAACATTCTTTTTACATCCACATTGTCAGGACCGTCCAGGATATTGTAAATTTCAATCAAATGTCCCCTCACTCTTCTAAACTCCAGTGAAAACAAGCCCAGTCTCTCCAACATTTCCTCATAAGACAACCCGCCCATTCCAGGTATCAATCCAGTAAACCTCCTCTGAACAGCCTCCAACGCATTTACTTCCTTCCTTAAATAAAGAGGCCAAAACTGCACATAATATGCAAGATATGGTCTCATCAATGCCCTGTACAACTGAAACATAGCATATTTACCTTTATTTTCAATTACTCTCGTAAGAAAGGATAGCATTCAATTCGCCTTCTTTATGACTTGCTGTACCTACATATTAACTGCTTGTGACTCAGGCATTAGAACACCTGGATCCCTCTTCACCTCGGAATTCTTCAGTCATTCTCTGTTAAAGTAATACTCTGTTTATTTATTCTTCTTGCCAAAGTTAACAACTTCGCATTTTCCCACATTATACTCCATCTGCCAGATTTGTGCCCACTCACTCGACCTATCTATATCGTTCTGCAAGCTCCTTATATCCTCTATGCAATTTACGTTACTATAAATATTTATTTTGCAAGGATCAGGGCTGTGCCCTCAGCTATTTGCAACCTATATTAATTACTTAAATGAATAGGCTAGCTAAGTTTGGTAACGATGAAAAACTAGATGGGAGTGCTGTTGTGAGGACGCAGAGAGGCTGAAAAGGGAAATATACAGGTTGAATCAATGGGAGACAACATGGCAAATGGCGCATGATAGACGAAGTGTGAAGTTATTCACTTTCGTCGTAAGAATAGAAAAAAAGAATATTTTTTAAAGGTATGATAATTTTAGATGTCGATGTCCAAAAAGGCTTGGACAAGGAACGCCAGAAGTTGACATTCAGATACAGCAATTTGGAAGGTAAATGGCATGTGTTTTTTTATTGAAAGGGCATTGGAGTACAGGAATAAACACGCTTGCTACAATTGGGCAGGGCTTTGGTGAAACTGCATCTGAAATATTTTGTGCAGTTTTTGCCTCCATATAAAAAGGACAGATATATTTACATTAGAAGTGGTACAGCGGAGGTTTGCTAGATGGGTCCCTGGGATCAGAGGGTTGTCCTATGATGAGAGGATGATTAAATTGGACCTATGTTCCGGCGTTAAGAAGAATGTAATGTGATGCCATTGCAAGATACAACATTTTGAATGGGCTTGACGTAGCAGACACAAGGCTAATCTCAGAGTAGGAGGAATTGGGTGGGGCGGGGGGAGGGGCAAATTGCAGAATGGACCACAAGTTGGCTACAGAAACAGGAAGTAGGGAATAGGGGTTAAAGGTATTTCCTCAGATTGTTGGAAGGTGGGAACTGGTGTTCCACATGGATCAGCGCTGGGAACACTGTTGCTCACCATTTACAAAAATGACCTGCAATTGGGAAGCAGACGCACAATTCCCAAATTTGCAGACAAATCCAAATCTTACGACGATAGGGTAAATGCTGAAAGACTTTTATTCCACTGATCTCAAGACATGGGACCGGTCATTTAGGACAGATATGAGGAGAAATTTCTTCTAAGAGTTGTGACTCCTTAGAATTCTCTACCCCAGAGGGTTGTTAATGTTGCAGCATTGAATGTATGAACAACTAGGCAGATTTTTGGTCTCTCGGGAAACTAGGGGATATTGGGAGTGGACGGGAAAGTGGAGTTGCAGTAGAAGACTGCAGGATCATACTGAATCACGGAGCAGGTTCTACCAACCATGTTGTTATACTCTTGCTCCTATTTCTTCAGTTATGGTGTTCTTAGGCCTTTTATTATCATATGGAATATTTGAGAAGCTTAATCATTCAACCACAATTGAGCTCAATACATTTAGCTACATTAAAATTAATTGCATTTTAAATGCCTATTGTGCCAGTTTATTGATTATCATTAAATCCATTCGGTATTTTGTCACACTCTTCCTCTATATCAACAATCATTACAATTTGGATTTGTCTGCAAATCTGCGAATTTTGATTCTGCTTCCCAATTCCAGATCACTTATGTAAATGGTGAGCAACAGTGTTCTCAGTGCTGATCCATGTGAACACTAGTTCTCACCTTCCAACATTCTGAGGAATTATATTTGACCTCTTGGTTCCTGTTTCTGTAGCCATCTTGCTGTTCATTCTGTCTCTTGCCCCCACCAAATTCCACGTGCTCTGAGATTATTCACGTGTCTACTATGTGCTACCAGAGCGAAGGCCTTTAGAAAAACAAAGTATATTACATTTACTGTACTAAGCTTATGGCATTGTTGAAATAATTCAATACGTTTGTTCATGTATGATCTTCCTTTTGGAATATGTGCTGACTACTCTGTATTATCTTATGTGTTTATAGATATTTTCTTGTTCCATCTTTGAATACGGATTCCATTATATTTCCTACCAACTGGCGTTATGATAACTGGTCTATAATTCTTTGGAATTGTTCTTTATTTGGTTTGAAATGCAAGAAGCGCATTAACTGTCCCTCATTTTTCTGCACTACTTTCTGTTCTAATGATTACTAATAAACAGATAATCGTACCTCTGCTATCTCTTCCCTATCTTTTTAGTATGTGTGGAGACAATCCATCTGAACAAGAGAGTTTACACGCTCTTTGATTATTTTATCAAATATCTGCCCAATTTCTACTTTAAATGTCTTGCAGTTTGTTGTTAAATGTATTCACTATTATTTAAGTTTAGTTCTTCCATCAGAGATCTCATCTTCTTATGCAAGGCTCAGAAGCCTGATACACTAATTCTCCTTGCTGTGACAGTCCCACAACCCTGGAGACATCCCTCCTACTGAGCTTGGAGATGCAATGCAGAAGTCCATTTACATTTCTGTCCATGGCAGTCTGCCGCTCTCTAATCCAAAGCCCAGTGAAGCCGAGCTGCCCATAAACTCACAGTGGATGGGACCTTCCCTGACAGACATCTGGAGGCTGTTTCTGGGCAGTTTCCCTCCACCATATCCTGCTAGTACATTTTGAGAGCCCCATTTGGAATTGATTAGTTTAGTTTCATTCATTTGCCATTCTTACTGGAACTCCAGTTTTCCTCAGCCTCTCTGCTCTGCGAATGAACACCTTTGAAGGTTCCTTATTCTGGTCCCTGTGCAGGGGCCCTGTTAAATAGTGTATGTGCGGTGACCTGGTGTGTAAACATTGAAATATTCCTCACTCAAGTGGCGTCAAAATGGGAGCATAAAGGAATCCTAGCTTTATAGTTTTTTTGTATAGGATACGTGGTTCTTTCCTTGTTCCAATGCTATTCAGGTCCCTGCTTCACATATTTCTTTCCGATACATTGACGACTGTACAAAGAACAAACAAAGAACAGTACAGCACAGGAACACGCCATTCGGTCCTCCAAGACTGCGCCGATTTTGATGCCTGTCTAAACTAAAAACTTCTGCACTTCCAGAGACCGTATCCCTCTATTCCCATCCTATTCATGTATTTGTCAAGATGCCTCTTAAATGTCGCTATCGAACCTGCTTCAACCACCTCCCCCGGCAGCAAGTTCCAGGTATTCACCGCCCTTCTGTGTAAAGAACGTGCCTCGCACATCCCCTCTAATGTTTGCCCCTCGCACCTGAGACCTATGTCCCCTAGTAACTGACGCTTCCACCCTGGGAAACTCTTCTGACTATCCACTCTGTCCATGCCACTCATAACTTGTAAACCTCTATCATATCACCCTTCCAACTCCGTCCTTCCAGTTTAGTTTAGTTAAGTTTAGAAATACAGCACTGAAACAGGCCCTTTAGCCCACCGAGTCTGTGCCATCAACCACCCGTTTATACTAATCCTACACTAATCCCATGTTCCCTACCACATCCCCACCTGTCCCTATATTTCCCTACCACCTACCTATACTAGGGGCAATTTATAATGGCCAATTTACCTACCACCTGCAAGTCTTTTGGCTTGTGGGAGGAAACCGGAGCACCCGGAGAAAACCCACGCAGACACAGGGAGAACTTGCAAACGCCACACAGGCAGTACCCAGAATTGAACCCGGGTCGCTGGAGCTGTGAGGCTGCGGTGGTAACCACTGCATCACTGTGCCGCCGTAAACAATCCGAGTTTATCCAACCTCTCCTCATAGCTAATGCCCTCCAGACCAGGCAACATCCCAGTAAACCTGTTCATTACCCTCTCCAAAGCCTCCACATCCTTCTGATAGTGTGGCGACCAGAATTGCACGCAATATTCTAAGTGTGGCCTAACTAAAGTTTTGTACAGCTGCTGCATGACTTGCCAATTTTTATACGATATGCCCCGACCGATGAAGGTAAACATGCCGTCTGCCTTCTTGACAACCTTATCCACCTGCATTGCCACTTTCAGTGACCTGTGGACCTGTATGCCCAAATCTCTCCGCCTGTCAATACTCCTAAGGGTTCTACCATTTACTGTATACTTCCCACCTGTATTAGACCTTGCAAAATGCATTACCTCACATTTGTCCGGATTAAACTACATCTGCCATTTCTCCGCCCAAGTCTCCAACCGATCTGATGCCATTTCTTTTTCTTTTTGCCGGGAAATGGAAACTTTCATCAAATTTGCTTCTCATTACACTCCTCCCTCATCTTCACATGGTCTGTTCCAGACACTTCCCTTCTTTTGGCAGATGGATAAAATGTGAAGAATTGTGAAGTGATCCACTTTATTAGGAAAAACAGAAAGGCAGAGTATCTATTAAATGGTTAGAGTTTGGGAAATGTTGCTGTCCAAAGGGAACCAGCTGTTCGTGTTCACGAGTCACTAAACGATAGTATGCAGGTTCAGTAAGCATTAAGGAAGGCTGATGGCACCTTGGCCTTCATTGTAAGGGGATTTTAGTACAGGAGGAAAGTTGTCTTTCTGTAATTATATAGAACCTTTGTGAGACTGCACCTAGAGTATTGTGCACGGTTTTAGTCTCCTTATCTAAGGAAGGATATATTTGCCATCGAGGGAGTGCAGCGTAGGTTCATCAGACTAATCCCTGTGGTGGGATGGCCTTATGAAGAGAGATTGCCGAAACTGTGCCTGTATTCCTTACAGTTTTCGAATAATAAGAGGTGATCTCACTGAAACTTGCAAAATTCTTACAGGTCGAGATGGGGTAGATGTGGATAGGATGCTTCCTCTGACTGGTGTGTCTAGAACCAGGGGACACTGTCTCGGAATAAGGGGCTGAGGTGAGGAGAAATTTCTTTACTCTGAGCGTTGAGAATCTTGGGAATTCTTTACCCCAGAGGGCTGTGAAGGCTCAATTATTGAGCACGTTCAAGGTCAAAATCGATGGATTTCTGGATACTAATGATGTTAAAGGGAAAGGCCTTTATTGGGGAAAAAATGGCAAAAGGGTAGATGATCAGCCATGATCTGTTTGAATAGCACAGCAGGTACGACGGACGAATCGCCTAATCCTGCTGCTATTTCCTATGATCGCATGATCCTACATGTCGCATCTGGAGCCCAGAGCTATGCACCATTTATACCCAGCGCCCCTCCCATTCCCCCTTCTGCCTATGCATTATCTGGTGCCCTCTACCAGCCTCCAGCCCTCGCTCCCTCTATATATTTGTAATTTGGTGACAAGAGGTCTGCTTACACCGCCTTCAGCTTGGCTTCCTCCTTCTATATGCCCAGTATTTGGAGCCCAGATTTGTGCAAACTACCTATTCCACCTCCCTCTGTATATCTAGTATTTGGTATCCAGAGCTGTGCTCATTCGTCATCCAGCCTCCTTCCCCAGCTCTACATATCTCGTACCTGGAACCCAGCACTGTTAACACTGGTTATCGAACATCCGTCCTCTCTCCATATATCTGGTATATAAACATAGAAATATAGGAGCAGGAGTAGGCCATTCCGCCCTTCGAGCCTGCTCCACCATTCATTACGCTCATGGTTGATCATCCAAACTCAGTACCCTGTACCCGCTTTCTCCCCCTATCACTTGATCCCGTTATCCCTCAGAAGTATATATATATATAACTCTTTCTTGAATATATTTAATTATCTGGCCTCAAGTGCTTTCTGTGCTGCAGATTTCCACACGATCACCACTCTCTGGGTGAAGAAATCCCTCCTCAGCTCAGTCCTAAATAGCTTTCTCTTTTGTCCTCAGACTGTGCCCCGAAAACGTCTTCCAGGTGCAACAGTGATTTACATGTTCTTTTGCCAATTTGCTAACTGTATTTGATGCTCACGATGGAGACTCCTGTACATTTGGAGAGGAGACACTACATTTGGGTGATTGCGTTGCTGAACTTTTGCATGCGGTCGGCAATTGCGAATACAAGCTTCTGGTCACTTGCCAATTTAATTCTACATCCCAATCACACTTTGACCTCCCTATCCTCGGCATCCTACGCTCTTCCACTGCAAGTGGAAACAGTGTGCAGATTGAAAGTTGAGTGTGGAGATTCGAGTTTGGTGAATAGGTATTTTAAGTGTTATCTCTATAAAAGTATCGTCTGCAGTTAGCATTTGACTGGGATTTACCCTCTAGTTAAAATAGGGTTAGGAAAGCAAAGGAAGGTTAATAAAATAAAGAAAGGTTAATAATGTAAAGTGAGTTTCTTACTGTCTTTGGCAGGGAATAGCAGGCTCTGCTTGAAGAGTTGCTGATTAGTAACGTCGCTGACCATTCAAATCTGGTTGCTGCAGTTTCAGCTTCAAAAGGGATAAATAGAGAGTCTGGGTGCAGCATGCATGGTGTGCAGATTGTAAGCTGAGTGTACAGTTTTGTAAGTGGCGAATTTGGGGAAGGGGGTGGAGGTGCTCCCTTTTCCTACTTTTTTTTACCCTTCAGTTTTTGGTTCTTTTTTGGTTCTTTATTTGTTTCTTGCTTTGGTGGAGTAGAAGGAACTGTTTGGTGAGTACCTGGTAAGCATTTATACTTATAATAAATACTCTGCTAAGTTTAGGTACGGCAGGACATCTCGACCGAGTGGTATGTACATCCTGCGGCATGTGGGAAATCATGGATGCACCATGTGACCGAGACAGACACATCTGTCGGAATTGTCACCAGCTGCAGAGATTGAGCTCTGGGTTTCAGAACTCGAACGATGGCTGGAGTCAGTGTTGTGCATCCACAAGGCAGAGGACTATATGGATAGCACGTTTAGGGAGATGATCACACCACAGGTAAGGCGTATGCAGGCAGATAGGGAATGGGTGATCAGCAAGCAGTCTAAGAGAACTAGGCAGGTAGTGCAAGAGTTCCCTGTTATGATCTCACTTGCCAATCAATTTTACATTCTGGACACTGGTGACTGTCATGATTCCTCAGGGGAGAGCACTCAGAGCCAAGTTTGCGGCATCACAGCTGGCTTAGCTGCAAAGGAATGGCGAGGAAGAAGCGTGGAAGAGCTGCAGTGATAGAGGATTCCTTAGTTAGCGAAACAGGCAGGCGTTTCTGCGGCACACTTGTCTCCAGGATGGTGTGTTGCCTGCCTGGTGCCAGGGTCAAGGATATCACCAAGTGGCTGCAGGACATTCCGCTGGGGGAAGGCTGAACAGCTAGAGGTCGTGATCCACACTGGTACCAATGACATAGGTAAGAAGAGGGATGAATCCTGAAAGCATATTTTAGGGAGCAGGGAAGGAGATTAAAAATCAGGACCTCAAAAGCAGTAATCTCAGGATTACCCCCTGTCCCACGCGCAAGTGAGCATCGGAATATGAGAACTGAGCGATTGAACAAGTGGCTGGAGAACTGGTGTAGGAAGGAGGACATCAGATTTCTGAAACATTGGGTCTGGTTCTAAGGCAGGTGGAACCTGTACAAGATGGACGGGTTGCATCTTACCAGGACTGGGATGAATATCGTCGCAGGGAGATTTTCTAGTGCTGTTGGGGACGGTTTAATCTTAATTGTCAGGGGGATGGGAACCTGAGAGGGAGATGAGATGGGATGGAAGCAAAACTGGCGACATGGCAGGGGTTTCGAAACCATAAGCAAGTATCAGATAGAAATACCAAGGAGCACAGAATACTGGGGGATTATAGAGAGCACGAGACTACGAAATAGCAAGTTATTAGGTGGTGTCAGAGTAAGAGGGAAAGTAATAAAGTCCGAATCAGTGTGAATGTGCATGTACATGAATGCACGTTGTGTGGTTAATAAGACTAGTGAGTTGGAGGCGCAGATTACCATGTGGAAATATGGTGTGGCTGCAACAGAAATATGGCTCAAAGAAGGGCACGACTGGGTGTTAAATATTCCTGGATACAAGGTGTTCATGAAAGTTAGGAGAGGGGAGAAAGGTGGCAGGTGTGGCTGCATTGATAAAGGAGAGCATTGCAGTGCTGGAGAAAAAGGATGTCCCAGAGGGGTCGAGGACAGAATCAATTTGCCTAGAGCTAAGGAACAAAAAAAAATACAGTTATATTGCTCGGTGTTGCCCATAGACCACCACCTAGTGCGAAGAACGTGGAGGAATACATTTGCAATGGAATTACAGTAAGGTGCAAAAATTATTTCTTCTTTCTTTCTTCTTCTTTCTTTCATGGGGGACTTTAATTATCCAACCATACACTGGGATAATAGTAGTGTAAAAGGCGGTGAGTGGCAAGAGTTCTGGGAGTGTGTTCAGAAAAAAATAAAATTTTGAATACTATGATACTCGTCCAACGAGAATGGAGGCACTGCTAGATCTGGTTCTTGGGAATCGAGTATCAGTAGGAGAGCGTTTAGGGAATAGCAATCATTTTATCATAAGGTTTAGGCTGACTATGGTAAGGGACAAAGAGCAATCCAGGGTAACAATAACTAACTGGGAGAAAGAATGGAACAAGAATGGAGCAGGGGCGAATACATTGGAGTCAAAAGCTGGCAGGAAAACCGGTAGATAAACAATGGGCCACTTTCAAAGAAGAGATAGTTCTGGCACAGTCAATGTATGTTCCCTCGAAGGGAAAATTAGGAAAAACAAATCAAGCGCTACCTGGCTGACAAAAGAAATAGATATTAAGGTAAAGAAGGAAACGTTTGTGTATGATGATGCCAGGTAGAAAATACTATTCGGAACCAGGCTTAATACAGAAGGTCCATGGGGAAGTGAAAAACACATTAGAGAATCAAAGAGAGAGAATGAACAGAGACTGGCAATTAGCATTTTAGGAACTCCCAACGTTTTCTATAGGCATATAAATAGTAAGATGGCGGTAAAAGAAGGAAGGGGGCCGATTATGGACCATAACAGTCCATGGAGGCAGAGGGCATAGCTGAGGTATTAAATGAATACTTTGCATCTATCTTTTTCAAGGACCAAGATGCAACCCAGGCAATGTTGAAAGAGGAGGTAAGTCAGACATGCAGGCATTTAAATTTGATAAAGAGGAAGTATTAGATAGGCTGTCTGTACTTAAAGTGAATCAAGCACCAGGACCAGATCCTACATCCAAGGATACTGAGGGAAGTGAGGTTGGAAATCGTAGAGCCACTGGCCATAATTTTGCAGTCTTCCTTAAATTCGGGGGTGATGCCAGAGGACTGGAAAATTGCAAACGTTACATCCTTGTTTAAGAAAGGATGTAAAGATAAGCTCAGCAAGTACCGGCCAGTCAGTTTAACTTAAGTGGTGGGAAAACTTCTGGAAAACAATAATATTGGACAAAATAAATAGTCACATGGACAAATGCGAGTTACATAAGGAACGCTAGCATGGATTTCTTAATAGCAAATTATGTTTAACGAGCTTGCTGGAGATTTTTGAGGAGGTAACATAAATGATTGACGAGGGCAATGCTGTTGATGTGGTGCACATAGACTTTCAAAATGTATTTGATACAGTGCCACACAACAGACCTGTGAGCAAACCTGTAGCTCATGGAATAAAAGGGACAGGAGCAACATGGATAATAAATTACAACAAAAACAAGAAATGCTGGATTCACTCAGCAGGTCTGGCAGCATCTGTGGAAGGAGAAGCAGAGTTAACGTTTCGGGTCAGTGACCCTTCTTCGGAACTGACAAATATTAGAAAAGTCACAGATTATAAACAAGTGAGGTGGGGGTTGGGCAAGAGATAACAAAGGAGAAGGTGCAGATTGGACCAGGCCACATAGCTGACCAAAAAGTCACGGAGCAAAGGCAAACAATATGTTAATGGTGTGTTGAAAGACAAAGCATTAGGACAGATTAGGTGTGAATATACTGAATAATGAAAGTCAGCAAGTGCAAACCTGAAGAAAAACAACCTGAAAAAAACAGTGGGTAAGCAAACTGAACAAACTAAGATGAAATGAAATAAATGCAAAAAAAGATTGTAAAAAATGTAAAAAGGAATGCAAAAAAAAAGGAAGAAAAAATAACTAAAAATTACTAAAAATGAAAGTAAAGTGGGGGGCTGTCATGCTCTGAAATTATTGAACTCAATGTTCAGTCCGGCAGGCTGTAGTGTGCCTAATCGGTAGATGAGATGCTGTTCCTCGAGCTTGCGTTGATGTTCACTGGAACACTGCAGCAATCCCAGGACAGAGATGTGAGCATGAGAGCAGGGGGGAGTGTTGAAATGGCAAGCAACCGGAAGCTCAGGGTCCTGCTTGCGGACTGAGCGGAGATTTTCCCAAAGCAGTCACCTAGTCTGCGCTTGGTCTCCCCAATGTAGAGGAGACCACACTGTGAGCAGCGAATACAGTATACTACATTGAAAGAAGTACAAGTAAATCGCTGCTTCACCTGAAAGGAGTGTTTGGGGCCTGGGATAGTGAGGAGAGAGGAGGTAAATGGGCAGGTATTACACCTCCTGCGATTGCAAGGGAAGGTGCCCTGGGACGGGGACGAGGTGATGGGGGTAATGGAGGAGTGGACCAGGGTGTCGCGGAGGGAACGATCCCTTCGGAATGCTGACAGGGGAAGGGAGGGGAAGATGCGACTGGTAGTGGCATCACGCTGGAGGTGGCGAAAATGGCGGAGGATGATCCTTTGGATATGGAGGCTGGTGGGATGAAAAGTGAGGACAAGGGGAACCCTGTCACGGTTCTGGGAGGGAGGGGAAGGGGTGAGAGTAGAGGTGCGGGGAATGGGTCGGACACGGTTGAGGGCCCTGTCAACCACAGTGGGGGGAAATCCTCGGTTGAGGAAAAAGGAGGTCATATCAGAAGCACCGTCATGGAAGGTAGCATCATCAGAGCAGCTGCGTCGGAGACAGAGAAACTGGGAGAATGGAATGGAGTCCTTACAGGAGGTAGGGTGTGAAGAAGTGTAGTCGAGGTAGCTGTGGGAGTCAGTGGGCTTATAATGGATATTGGTAGACAACCTATCCCCAGAGATGGAGACAGAGAAGTCGAGGAAGGGAAGGGAAGTGTCAGAGATGGACCATGTAAAGGTGAGAGAAGGGTGGAAATTGGAAGCAAAGTTGATTAAGTTTTCTAGTTCGGAGCGGGAGCAGGAAACGGCACCGATACAGTCATCAATGTACCGGAAAAAGAGTTGGGGGAGGGGGCCTGAGTAGGACTGGAACAAAGAATGCTCGACATATCCCACAAAAAGACAGGCATAACTAGGACCCAAGCGGGTACCCATAGCGACACCTTTTACTTGAATAAAATGCATGGAGTTGAAGGAGAAGTTGATCAATGTGAGAACAAGTTCAGCCAGGTGGAGGAGGGTGTTGGTGGATGGGGACTGGTTGGGCCTCTGTTCCAGGAAGAAGCGGAGAGCCCTCAAACCATCCTGGTGGGGGGTGGAGGTGTAGAGCGATTGGACGTCCATAGTGAAGAGGAGGCGGTTGGGACCAGGAAACTGGAAATTGTCAAAATGACGTAGGGCGTCAGAAGAGTCACGGATGTAGGTGGGAAGAGACTGGACCAGCGGAGAAAAGATAGAGTCTAGGTAGGAAGAAATAAGTTCAGTTGGGCAGGAGCAGGCTGACACAATGGGTCTGCCGGGACAGTCCCGTTTGTGGATTTTGGGAAGGAGGTAGAAGCGGGCTGTCCGAGGTTGCGGGACTATGAGGTTGGAAGCTGTAGAGGGAAGATCTCCAGAGGAGATGAGGTCAGTGACAGTCCTTTGGACGGTGGCTTGATGTTCGGTGGTGGGGTCATGGTCCAGAGGGAGGTAGGAAGAGGTGTCTGTGAGTTGGCGTTGAGCTTCTGCAAGGTAGAGGTCGGTACGCCATACAACAACAGCACCACCCTTGTCTGCAGGTTTGATGACCATGTCGGGGTTAGGCCTGAGAGAACGGAGTGCCTCAAGTTCAGAGGGGGACAGGTTAGAGTGAGTGAGGGGGGCAGAGAAATTGAGACGACCAATGTCTCGCCGACAGTTTTCAATGAAGAGATCAAGAGCGGGTAAGAGGCCAGGGTGAGGGGTCCAGGTAGAGGGAGAATGCTGGAGGCGGGTGAATGGGTCTGCTGGTCGGGGGGAGGACTCCTGGTCGAAGAAGTGAGCCCGGAGGCGGAGGCGACGGAAGAAGAGCTCAACGTCATGCCGAGCGCGAAATTCATTGAGGTGGGGGCGTAAGGGGATAAAACTCAGACCTTTGCTGAGTACAGAACGCTCAGCATCGGAGAGGGGGAGGTCAGAGGGTATAGTGAATACACGGCAAGGGGTCAGATCAGAAGGGGTGGGGTCAGAGGGAAGTGAAGCGGAAGGAGGATCTGGAGGGGCATTAGTCCCCATCAGCTGCTGGAGCTTGCGTTCCTTAACACCTGAAAGGAAGAAAAAAAGTTTTTTGTTAATGCGTCGCATGAGACGTAAGATGAGATGAAACTGCGGAGTAGAACAGATTTGAGATAAGGTGAGACGGTGCTGCTGGAGAGAGAGGTCCAGTGTGTGCATATGGCGGCGCATAGCACTGAGTGTGGATCTCAGGATGCGGCGAGAGTAGCAGTCCGAGGAACGTTGTATTTCTCGGAGATACCTGTGATCCTGGGTGGTTTCAAAGCATGATGGGTGTAACTGCAGTTGGAATCCACGTGGAATCAGTCGGAGCCGGAGACAGTCACTGAGGAAGGAGATGTGGCTGTGAAAACGAGTTTTGGTAGATAAATTGACTGAGTGACAGAAAACAAAGAGTAGTGGTTAATGGATGTTTTTCAGGCTGGAGGAATGTTTGTAGTGGAGTTCCCCAGGGATCAGTGTTGGGATCCTTGCTTTTCCTGATATATATTAATTCCCTAGACCTTGGTATACAAGGCATAATTTCAAAGTTTGCAGATGATACGAAACTTGGAAGCATTGTGAACTGTGAGGAGGATAGTGTAGATCCTTAAAAGGACATAGACAAGTTGGTGGAATAGGCAGAGAGGTGGCAGATGAAGTTCAATGCAGAGAAATGTGAAGTGATTCATTTTGGTAGGAGGACAACTGACAGAAAATATAAAATAAAGGGTCCCTTTCTAAAATGGGTGCTGGAGGAAAGGACCTAGGTGTATCTGTGCATAAGTCATTGAAGATGCAGAAAAGGTTGAGAGAGCGGTTAATAATGCACCCTGGACTTCATTAATAGGGGCACAGAGTACAAAAGCACGGAAGTTATGAACTACCTGTGTAAGACACTAGTTTGGCCTCAGCTGGGGTATTGCCTCCAGTTCTGGTTGCCGCCCTTTAGGAAAGACATGACGGCATTGGATAGGGTGCAAAAAAGATTCACGAAATTGATTCCAGGGATCAGTGAATTCAGTTATGAAGATAAATTAGAGAAGTTAGATCTGTTTTCCTTGGAAAAGAGAATGTCTGAGAGGTGATTTGATAGAGGTATTCAAAATTATGAGGGGTCTGGATGGAATAGATGGAGAGAAACTGTCCCCATTCGTGAAATTATCCAGAACAAGAGGGTACATATTTAAATTATTTGTTAAGAGAAGCAAAGGTGACATGAGGAAAAACATATTCACGCAGTGAATGGTTAAGATCTCGAATGCGATGCCTGAAAGTGCGGTGGAGGCAGGTTCAATTGAACCATTCAAAAGGAAATGTGTTAGTTATATCAAAAAGGAAGTATGTGCAAGGTTATGGGGAGGAGGCAGGGGAATGGAATTGAGGGAGTTGCTCTTTCGGAGAGCCAGTGTCGGTACAATGGGCCTAATAGCCTCCTTCTGCACTGTAACGATGCTGTAATTCTGTGATGTCAACGAGGAGCAGCACTGATTATTTTGATTACGCGTTTTATTTTCTGACAGACTCAAGATTGAGATTAACACTTGATATTATAAACATTGCATTCACTTTCTCAGACTGCCTTTGCTGGTAATGGATGGCACCCACACCAGAGTCACTTGGAGTGGCAGGGCTGTGGGCTGTAATTTCGGCTGGGGATCACCCATTGGTACACTGTTGGCAGGCTGGTCCACACCTTTGGGTTCTACCCACATTAACCTGTTTTTTTTATCTCACTTCCTGGCAATATCTACTCTTTGCCATATTTCCCATGTCCCCGTCTCTTCTACTATTTTGCCATAACAATTTACTCTCCTCTGGCACCATCTTCTGTTGCTTTACTTGTTCAATTCATCTTGCATCTCCATCTCTTTTGGCACGGAATCACTCTGGCCTTCCATCCGACCTTTCCTCTCATAACCCACTTTCCATCATTGACTTAAAACAGTAATCGCTGATATATTATATTTCTGAACACAGCCTATTCGCCTGAAACATTAACTCTATTTTCCACGTCACAGGTGCTGCCTGATCTGTTCTTTTTGTTTAACCATGCTACTATATTATCTCAACAGTTTAAATATTTTGTTTTCGCCTAAATATTAACAGGAGTGACTGACATGGGCAGTTTCTGATGCTTACCCCTGTGGTGAGGGTTACCTATCCTGTGGCAAGGTCCAAGTCTAAAGAAGACGAGACAGAAAGGGTGAAGGGGTGTTTTATACCCAACCCCAGATAGAAGTCTCCTATCCTGCAGAGGGATCCGTGTCTGGCGAGGGGGAGGGGTAGAATAAGTGGCCGATATACAAACAGAGATAAGTGTCTCCTATCCTGTGTGGGATCCATGTCTGGTGAAGGGGTCGGTGAGAAGGAACGTTTGAACCCCAAAACCGAAGAGATGTCTTCCATCCTTGTGCATTATCTGAAGCTTAGGCTAAGGGGAAGGGTGGGTGTCTGATCCTCAACCCGAGTTGGGGTCTCCTACTCTGTAGCGGCGTCCAAGACTGCGGATGGGATGGGATAATGGGTCTTTCTAATCCTCAAACAGGTCCGGCTCTCCTACTCTGTAGCGGCGTCAAAGACTGGGGTTCAGAATGGGTAGGGGGTGTTTCTAATTCTCAACACAGGGAGGTGTCTCCCAACCCGGTGCATAGTTTGAATTTGGGGAGAGAGAGGGGCGAGTTAGTGCCGAATCTAAGGCATGATGGCGCAGTCTGATACTCAGAATCCAGAGGGGTCTGATCCCAGAAGTGTGGTCCAATCCCAGCTGGCCAGTCTGATACTGGGGTGCGAATGTTTGATCCCGTGGGTTATGCAGTCACTGTTGCGGAAGTGTTCGATCATGAGGCAGGGGTCAAATTCTGGGGGAGGAGGAGGGGCGGGAGTGACAGTACTGTTCACTAATCCCAAGTGACGTTGTGTATTGTGAGGAGTTTACTGAGGAAACCCAGCCTGTCAGAGTTAAACCAATAAAATTAATTAAATCAGAGACTTCCAGCCTCATTAAAACAATTAATTGTCAATAAACCACATGGGAGTGGTTATCTCCCGCCGTGTGACAAAGCAATGTTAGATGCTGGAATTGGCGGGCTGCAGCTTTGTTGTGGCCAGAGTTAAGATTTTTATATTTTAATCTCTGACATGCCTCCAGCCCACCCGTATTTGGTGCGAAAATTCTGCCCTTACTGTGTGGGTCAGACACAGAGAATGTTTGATCAGTAATTTCCAGTTTCTTTCCCTTCTCTCTCTTGCAGTTAATTTACTGGCCATTGTGATCCTGTCCCGGGGAAAGTGCGGTCTCTCCACCTGCACCACTCGCTACCTGGTGGCCATGGCAACGGCGGATCTACTGGTCGTTATCATTGATGTTATACTGTGGCGGATCAGTTATTATTATTTCCCGAGTTCTTTTCTGAATATCACCCCTGTGTGCAGTGCTATTTTTGCCCTGTTACGTGCAGCAAGGGACTGTTCTGTCTGGTTCACCATCACTTTCACATTTGATCGATTTGTGGCCATTTCTTGCCAGAAACTGAAAACAAAATATTGCACAGGGAAAACTGCAGCTGTGGTTCTAGCAGCAATCTGCATTCTTCTCTGTTTCAAAAACATCCCCCAGTTCTTCATATTTGAACCTAGAGAGGTAATTGACAATGTACCATGGTTCTGTCCTATGAAGTCAAGCTATTTTACTGAGTCCGGATGGGTGGGATATGATTGGTTTGATAAGGTTTTAAGCCCATTGCTCCCATTCACTTTAATTCTGTTGCTCAATGCTCTGACTGTCAACCACATTTTAGTGGCTCGTCGACTACGTAAGAGACTGCGAGGTAAAAAGAAGGGAGAGAATCATAGTGACCCAGAAATGGAGAGCAGAAGGAAGACTGTTATTTTACTCCTCACCATATCCGGCAGTTTCCTACTTCTGTGGTTGGCGTATGTCATAGAATTTATAAAATATAAAATGTCTGGAAAAGATACCCGTGTTTACAATGATTCTGAATATATATTTCGATTCGTTGGATATATGCTGCTGAATTTAAATTGCTGCACAAATACATTCATTTATGGAGTGACTCAGTCCAAGTTCAGAGAGCAGGTCAAAAGTGCTGTAAAATATCCAGTTACAACAATTATTCAATTAATTAATAAACAAAACAACTGAAAGCGTCCCAGAGGCGGGGTCCAATGTTTCCAGGCCATCAATGTAACATTTTCCCCCAATGGTCAAGAGGTTATTGACAGCTGCATCACCTGAAATGCCTTGGTACGGCTGGTCGGACATGGCAAAGAGCAGCGAGGTGGAGGGCAAGAGGTGACCTAGAGCTGGTTCATCCAAAATATACTGGAGTGGATGGTCACACACGGAGAAGAGCAGCAGGGCGGCATGCTCGATATGACCAAAGCTGGATCACCCGAAATACACTGACAGAAGGGGAAGTGGGATCCCACATGGCAAAGAGCAGGGAGTCGACGTGTAAGAGGTGACTGACAGCTGGATGACTCAGAATAGACTTGGGAGGGCGCATCACGTACAGCAAAGGAAAGCGGGGTGGTGGGCAAGAGGTGATCAACAGCTGAATGACCAGAGATGCAATGGCGGGTGTGGTGATTTACACATGGCGAAGAGCAGCGGGGCAGCAGCCGAGAGTTGACCTTGGGTGGACCACGCAGAAAAGGGCCAGGAGAGGTTCAGAGAGCTCCCTACTGTACAGGAGAAAAAACAACAGCTACAGTCTCCCGTCCACCTCAACTGGTTTGATTCTCAGCTCTGCACATCTGTTGAGAAAATAATAATAAACATATTCTTACAAAAGTCGAAATGGTGCAGATGCTGGAAATCTTGTCGTGTTCGTCAATCATTTTATTTAATTTTATGTTTGCAAATACATTATTGAGTTAGCCTTGGTTCCACCAAGCACTGCCGTCTCTCTCTCTCTCTCTCTGTCTGATTCAGGCGATGCACGGGTCTGAAAAAACATGCCCATGGTATCAGGTGAGGAGACGGGACCTGGTGGAGATGAGGGGGACTGTCTCGGCACAGGTCCATCAGCCCTGGTACCTCAGCTTGGCGACTGCTCCGGTGGATGGGGCCGAGAGCATCCCTGGCTCCCATGTTAGGTGATGTTTTAACCGTTTCTCTTTTCAGGATCTGTCGCTGTCTCCTTCAAATCTGCCGTCATCAACTCTCTCCTCAAGTCAGCAACCCTTAAGCCCTCTGTCGTACACATTATTGCCCAATCTGCGATCTCCCATTCCTCTCTAAAGTCTTCAGACGTTTTGCTACATCCTAAATCTGTACGCATCTTACATGGAACTCCATGTTTACATTCCTCCAATCAGGTTTCTGCCCGACACAGTATTGAAACAGATCTTATTAACGTCACAAATTAGATTGTTTGTGATAGTGACAAAGGTAAACATTTCCCTCCTCGTCCTTCTCGAACTGACCTCTGACTTTGACAGGATTGACCACACTATTTTCCTCCAACGCATTTCCACGATCTTCCAGCTGGATGGGAACGCCTTCACCTGGTTCCATTCTTAACTATACAATCACTTGCAATGTCTTCTCTTCCTGCTCCTGCACCGTTATCTCTGCTGTCCCCTAAGTATCGATATTTGTCTCCAACCTCAGCCTGGCAAGAAGCTGAGTATGAACTGAACTATTCTCAACATTGCTATCATATGTAGCCCCACAATGAACCTGTGACCTCATCATCACGCCATCACTCAGAACTTCTATTTTCACCTCCCTGCCACACTCCCTTCTCTGTAACCTCTTCCAGCCCCTACAGCACTCCCTACCTCATCTGCACTCTCCTGCAGCCCCTACAACCTTCCCCATCTCTGCAACCTACCCAGTACCTGCACCATTCCCGATGTCTGGAACCTCCATCTGCCCCTAAAACCGTCTCTATCTCCCTGCCCGTACAACACTCCCTATCTATGTAATCGTTTCCATCCGCTACAACCCTCCCTGTATCTGTAATCTCCTCCAGCATTACTGTAGCTGGTCCTTCAGAAAGAACTCATTCAACTCAAAGGGAGTCAATATTTAACGTTCAAACGACGGTACTGTAAAATAAAGGTGGTTTGTCATGGACAGTTGTTGGAAATTTGATAGATTTCACATCCTAGGATTTCACAAGACTATGCAGCTCATATTTTGACAAAAAAACAAAAACAAGTAGGAAATTTCAATGATACACAAAAACAATGGAATGACTTCATGATTATACTACTCAAGAGAGAGCTAATGCCACCGAATAACATAATTCTATATGTCTGTCCAGATTTAAGGAATATAGCTTGACTATTGAACTCCTGCAGCCAAACTGTAAATACCACTTAAAAGGTAACGAGCTGTGGTGCACCCATATCCCTTGGAAATGATAAACCCAAAAGTAGTTTCATTTAGGTGACTCATTCACCATCTGATGAATAAGCCAGCAATATCCCCATAGAAACACTTTATTATGTAAATGGACCAAATTAAACCCATAACGTGGAAATGTTCCAAGATTTAAGAAGTTACAATCAAAAGCAGGACGGTTTTGCGTCAATCATTGCCACGGGTGTAATATTTGTACTATAAGAAACATGTGTCTATGGAAAAGAGCAGGGACTTGTAAGGGAAAAGAGTGGAATTGATCATGACCACAGATGAGATCATATTTCGCTGAGTGATGAACAGGGTGAGTGCAGTTCGGAAACTACGGAACAACATTGTGTGTATTCATTTAACTTGAAACGATCAGGGTGCTGATATTGGAAAGTTATCATTCGAACAATAAACTATTAAATGAATTGACAATGTACTGAGTTGTGATCCTTGATCATTTTCCCTACCCAGACCGGTTCAGGTTGGACTTTAGGGTGCAGAGTTTACTTGTGGATAGAGTGTAGAGGGGAGGTGCGGGTTCATCCATCTACATCTTTAGGGAGGCCTAATGTGGTGCCTGATATAGAAAATAAATGAGAGTGTAGAACAGTATTTGGGTAAAAAATTGCTTTTAAACGAGGGATAAGTACACGTCAACACAGCTGCTTCCGAACATCTAAAGGAAGCTTAATCACGGGGGAAAACTCCCTTGGCCATGAGGATATCCACTTGTCGCGGTCCACGTGGGTACCAACGACATGGAGAGTATAAGTAGCTCGGGGTTAAATTAAAAGAGCACAGCCTCAAAGGTAATAATCTATGGAATAATACCTGAGCTAAGACCAATTTTGACAGAGGATAAATAAGCTGAGAGATAATATTGTACCGAATTTGTTGCATGGGAGAAATGGGTTTGAATTCATGGGGCACTGGCACCAGTACTGGGAAAAGTGGGAGCTGCCCACTGGGACAGTCTTCACATGAACCGTGCTGGGACCAGTGTCCTGTCAAGTCATATAACTGGGGCGGCAGAGAGGATTTAAACTAAATAGTGGGGACTAGTGATCAAATGAGAAAAGATATGAAAAATTAAAGAGAGATGACGAGGCAAGACAGCAAGGTAGCAATAAGGGAAATATCAACCAGAGCGTGGCAGGAACGGACAGAATATACAAAATTAAGAGATATGACTAACGGTTTCATAAATATTAAAAAAGGCAGAACTGAATTTGAATGTGCATAGCATTCGTAGCAAAACAGATGAATTGGCAGCTCAAATAGAAATAAATATGTATGATCTATAGCCATGACAGAGACTGGCTGCAAGATGACAAAGGCTGAAACCTCAATATTCAAGCTACATGATATTTTGGAAGGGCACAAAACCCAGGAAAAGCTGGAGGGGTAGCTCTGTTAATTAAGGATGACATTAGCAAAATAGAGATAGGCATCTTAAGTTCTAAAAAAACAAGATATCGGATCAGTTTGGATACAGGTAAGAAATAGTACAGGGAGGACGTCACTTCTGGGAATAGTTTACAGCCGCCATAACAGTGACCACACTGGAGCATGTAATATGCAGAGAGAACTAGTGGTAGCTTGTGAAAAAGGTATGTCGATAATAGCGTGCGAATTTAATCTAGAGAAAACTTGAATGAATCAGATTGGTGAAGGCAGCCTGGACGATGACGTCATGAAGTGTTTTTGGGACAGTTTATTAGAGCAGTACTTTCTACAGCCAACCAGATAGCAGGTTATTCTAGATCTGGTACTGTTTAATGAGACAGGATTAATTATTATCACATAGTATAAGGACCAGCAGGTAGCAGTGATCACAACATAATTGAAATTTCCATTCAGTTTGAGAGTGAGAAGAGTGGATCGAAGACTGGTGTTTTAAAATTTAAATAAGGTTAATTATTTGGGTTTGTTGACAGAGTTTAACTGGGAAATTAGGTTAATGGATCGGGCAGTAGAAATGCCTTGGCAGACATATAGGAACATAGGGGCAGGAGTAGGCAATTCAGCCCATTCAATATGATCATAGTTGATCATTCATTTCAATGTCCTTTTGCCCCACGCTATCCTCATATCCTCTTGTGTCATTTGTATTTAAAAAACTGTCAATCTCTGCTTTAAACATACTCAATAACAGAGCTTGCACAGCCCTCTGGCGTATAGAATTCCAAAGATTCACAACCCTCTGAGTAAAGACATTTCTCCTGAACTCTGCTCAAAGTGGCTTACCCCTTATTTAAGGCGATATTTCATAACACTCAGCATAGATACGTATACCGTTTTGGATACGGTTGGCGGGGGGGGGGACCGACCAGAGGAAATCCACAGTGGCCAGGTCTCTGGCACTGAGCCTGGCTCAGTGGCTTAGAAGGGAAGGGGGGAGTATAGGAGCTCGATAGTGATAGGCGATTCAATGGTTAAAGGAACAGACAGGAGATTCTGTGGTCGCGAATGAGACTACGGCATGGTATGTTGCCTCCCGGGTGCCAGGGTCAGTGATGTCTCGGATGGAGTCTATAGGATTCTTAAGGGGTTGGGGGAGCAGCCAGAGGTCGTGGTATGTATCGGTACCAATGACATAGCTAGGAAAAGGGATGAGGGCCTGAAAAGCGAATATAGGGAGTTAGGTCGGAAGCTGAAAGGCAGGAGGAGCAGAGTAGTAACCTCAGGATTGTTACCGGTGCCACGTGCTAGTGAGGCTAGAAACAGGGAGCGAGTGCAGCTGAACACGTGGCTACAGAACTGGTGCAGGAAGGAGGGATTCAGATATGTGGATCATTGGGATACCTCCTGGGGATGTTGGGACCTGTACAAGAAGGACGGGTTGCATCTGAACTGGAGGGGCACCAATATCCGAGGCGGGAGGTTTGCTCGAGCTCTTCGGGAGGGTTTAAACTTGTTTGGCAGGGGGATGGGAACCGGAGCCACGGATCAGTGGATGGGGTAGCTGTTGAACAGACAGATGCAGAGTGCAGAGAGTCTGTGAGGAAGGTTAGACAGTTGACAGGGCAAAGTTGCAGCCAGTATGATGGTTGAAGTGTGTCTATTTTAACGCAAGAAGTGTCAAGAATAAGGGTGTTGAATTTGGAGCATGGATCAGTACCTGGAGCTACGATGTTGTGGCCATTACGGAGACGTGGATATCGCAGGGGCAGGAATGGATGTTGGATGTTCCAGGGTTTAGATGTTTCAAAAGGAATAGGGAGGGAGGTAAAAGAGGTGGGGGAGTGGCATTGCTAATCAGGGATAGTATTACAGCTGCAGAAAGGGAGGTCGTCGACGTGGATTTGTCTACTGAGTCGTTATGGGTGGAAGTCAGAAACAGGAAAGGAGCAGTCACTTTGTTGGGTGTTTTCTATAGACCTCCCAATAGCAGCAGAGACATGTAGGAACAGATTGGGAGGCAGATTTTGGAAAGGTGCAGAAGTAACAGAGTTGTTGTCATGGGTGACTTCAACTTCCCTAATATTGATTGGAACATCATTAGTGCAAATAGTTTGAATGGAGCAGTTTTTATCTGGTTTCCTGACTCAATATGAAGATAGGCCGACTAGAGGGGAGACTGTGTTGGACTTGGTGCTTGGCAACGAAACAGGCCAGGTGGCAGATCGCTGGGTGGGAGAGCATTTCGGAGATAGTGATCACAACTCCCTGACCTTTACTATAGTTATGGAGAGGGACAGGAGCAGACGGGATAGAAAAATATTTAATAGGGGGAGGGGGAATTACAATGCTATTAGGCATTAACTGGGGAGCATAAATTGGGAACAGATGTTCTCAGGGAAATGCACGACAGAAATGTGGAGGTTGTTTAGGGAGCACTTGCTGTGACTGCTGGAAAGGTTTGTCCCGATGAGGCAGAGGTGGGATGGCAGGGTGCAGGAACCTTGGATGACAAGAGATGTGGAGCAGCCAATCAAGAGGAAGAAGGAAGCTTACTTAGGGTTGAGGAAGCAAGTATCAGACAGGACTCTAGAGGCTTACAAGGTAGCCAGGAAGGAACTGAAGAATGGACTTCGGAGAGCTAGAAGGGGATATGAAAAAGTCTTGGCGTGTAGGATTAAGGAAAATCCCTAGGCGTTCTGCACTAATGTGAGGAACAAGAGGATGGCCAGAGTGAGGGTAGGGCCGATCAGGGATAGTGGAGTGGACTTGTGCCTGGAGTCGGAGGAGGTAGGGGATGTCCTAAATGAATACTTTGCTTCAGTATTCACCAGAGAGAGGAACCTGGTCGTTTGTGAGGACAGCGTGGAACAGACTGTTATGCTTGAACAGGTTGAGGTTAAGAGGGAGGATGCGCTGGAAACTTTTAATGATATGAGGACAGATAGGTCCACGGGGCCAGACGGGATATACCCAAGGATATTACGGGAAGCGAGGGAAGACATTGCTGCGCCGTTGGCGATGATCTTTGCGTCTTCACTGTCCACTGGAGTAGAACCGGATGATTGGAGGGTGGCTAATGTTGTTCCCTTGTTCAAGAAAGGGAATAGGGATAACCCTGGGAATTATAGACCAGTCAGTCTTACGTCGGTAGTGGGCAAATTATTGGAGAGGATTCTGAGAGACAGGATTTATGATTACTTGGAAAAGCATGGTTTGATTAGGGACAGTCAGCATGGCTTGGTGAGGGGCAGGTCATGCCTCACAAGCCTTATTGAATTCTTTGAAGATGTGAAAAAACACATCGGTGAAGGAAGAGCACTGGATGTGGTGTATATGGATTATAGCAAGGCGTCTGATAAGGTTCCCCATGGTAGGCTCATTCAGAAAGTAAGGAGGCATGGATACAGGGAAAGTTGGCTGACTGGATACAACATTGGCTGGCCCATAGAAGTCAGAGTGTGGTAGTAGATCGAAAGTATTCAGCATGGAGCTCGGTGACCAGTGCTGTTCCCCAGGGATCTGTTCTGGGACCTCTGCTCTTTGTGATTTTTATAAATGACTTGGATGAGGAAGTGGAAGGCTGGGTTAGCAAGTTTTCCGATGACACGAAGTTTACTGAAGTTGTCGATAGTGTGGAAGGCTGTTGTAGGTTGCAACGGGACATTGACAGGATGCAGAGCTGGGCTGAGAAGTGGCAGATGGAGTTCAACCTGGAAAAGTGTGGTGATTCATTTTGGAAGGTCGAATTTGAATGCGGAATACAGGCTTGAAGACAGGATTCTTGGTCGTGTGGAGGAACAGAGGGTTTTTAGGGTCCATGTCCATAGATCGCTCAAAGTTGCCACCCAAGTGGATAGGTTTGTTAAGAAGGCGTATGGTGTGTTGGCTTTCATTAACAGGGTGATTGAACTTAAGAGCCACGAGGTTATGCTGCAGCTCTATAAGGCCCTGGTTCGACCACACTTGGAATATTGTGCTCAGTTCTGGTCGCCTCATTATAGGAAGGATGTGGACGCTTTGGAGAGGGCGCAGAGGAGATTTACCAGGATGCTTCCTGGACTGGAGGCCATGTCCTACGAAGAAAGATTGAGGGAGCTAGGGCTTTTCTCATTGGAGCGAAGAAGGATGAGAGGTGACTTGATAGAGGGGTACAAGATGATGAGAGGCATGGATAGAGTGGATAGTCAGAGACTTTTTCCCAGGGTGGAAAGGGCTATCACCAGGGGCATAATTTTAAGGTGATTGGAGGAAGGTTTCGGGGAGATGTCAGAGGTAGGTTCTTTACACAGAAATTGGTGGGTGCATGGAATGCGCTGCCAGTGGTGGTAGTAGAAGCAGAAACATTAGGGGCATTTAAGCGACTCTTGGATAGGTACATGGACGATAGTAGTATGAAGGGTAGGTAGTTACTTAGATATTAGAGTAGGTTAAAGGTTCGGCACAACATCGTGGGCCGAAGGGCCTGTACTTTGCTGTACTGTTCTATGTCCTATGTTCTATAGATATCTTCCGGTGAGAAGGTAAAGCACTCGGGGAAGGATGTACCGTCCGTAGATAACTATGGAAGTTAAAGAAAGTATCAAATTGAAATAAAAACTGTGCAATTCAGCTTGGAATAGTAGCAGGTCAGAAGATTGGACCGAATTTGCAAGATAGCAAAGAATGACCAGAAGAATAATGAAAGAGACATTAGAGTACACGAGAAAGCTCACTAGAAATATAACGATGGACAGCAAGAGTTTCTGCAGGTATCTGAAAAGGAAAAAATAAGTAAATAAATTGAGTGTTGGTCATCTAGAGAGTAAGCATGGGGAGTTGATCATGAAAAATAAGGAACTGATGGAGGAACTCAACAGATTTATTTGCTCCTGGTGTCACTCTATAGTATGCAAATAACAATCCAGAAATGATTCTTAGTCAAGTGTTGCAAGTGAGGGAGGAACTTAATTACCATCACCAAGAAACGAGTACTGATAAGAATTCTGAACCTGACAAGTCCAGAGGTCGTGATGTTCTTCATTATAGGATCTTAAAAGAAGTCGCTGCTGAGGTAGTGGATGCATTGGCTTTAATTTTGCAAAGTTCTCTAGGCTATGGAAAGGTCCCATCAGATTGGCAAGTAGCAAATGTACTTCCATTATTCAAGAAAGGAGGAAGACAGAAAAGAGGATACAACAAACCAGTGAGCTTAATATCTGACATAGGGACGATACTGGAGTCCATTATTAGGCAGTTCAGAGCAGGTCATTTGGAAAATCTCAGTGCAATCGGGCAGATGCAACATGGTTTTGTGACGGGGAAAGCGTGTTTGATTTATCTATTAGAGTTATTTGAGGAAGTAGCAAGCAACGTGGATAAAGTGAAATCTGTGCGTTTGGTATACTTAGATTTCCAGAAGGGAAATAACAGGGCATGACATCAAAGGTTACTAAACATAATAACAGCCAATGATATGGGGGTAGCATACCAGCACGGATAGAGGATTGGCTAGCTAACAGGAAGCAGAGAAAATGGATAAATGGGGCATTTTCGGGTTGGCATGCTGTAAATAGAGTAGGACCACAGGGATCAGTGCTGAGGACACAACTATTTGCAACATATATCATTGACTTTGATGAAGGGACCTAATGTTTGGTCGCTAAATTTGCAGATGACACAAAGATAGATCGGAGAGTAACTTGTAAAGAGGACATAAGGAGTTTTCAAAGGGTTGTAAATAGGTTGTGAGTGGGCAAAATTTGCAGTTGGGGTATAATGTGCGAACATGTGAACTGGTCCACTTCGGCTAGAAAGTAGAACGGCAGCATATTATTTAAATGGCGAGAGATTACAGAACGCTAAGATGCAGATGGATCTGGGTGTCCTCGTACGCGAAACACAAGCAAAAGTTAATATGCAGGTACAGCAAGTGATTAAAAAGGCTATGGAATGGTGTCGTTTGCGGCAAGTTGAATATAATTGTATGTAATCAGTTCAAAGAAGCTTCTTTTAACTTATTCCTGAGATGAGAGGGTTATCTAATGAGTAAAGGATGGACAGGTTGGGGCTGCATTCATTAGAGTTTAGAAGAATGAGAGGTGATCTTATTGAAACATATAATATCCTGAGGGACCTTGACAGGGTGGATGGTGAAAGGATGTTTTCCTTGTGGTAGGACTAAAATTGAAGGGCATAGTGTAACATAAGGAGTTCCACAATTCAGACAGAGATGAGTAGATGTGTTTATTCTCTTCGAGGGTCTTGAGTCTATGCAACTTTCTTCCCTGGATTTTTTTAAGGCAGACATAGACAGATTCTTGAAAAACAAGGCAGTCAAGGTATTGTCTTTCCCATGGCAAGGGCCGTTGAAGAAGGGAATGCATTAGATAAATAATGGGAAAAGGTAGATTTGTAAGTTATGGAAGTTAAAGTGATAGGTCGTGGTAATATTGGGAGAAGTGTAATGTGCCAGGGCTGCACACAAAAACGACCACTGGAGTCCGAGGGAAGCCAGGTAGTGTTGAATTGTGATGAAACGTATGTACTTCACAATTAAAGGAAGGAACAAGGCATTTACAAATCTTTACATGGGGAGTAGATGTAGAAAGGAACTTTTATGTATTTAGAGATGATGGCTGCGATGCAAGGTTTTGATAAATCCGAGAAACAAAGAGGTGTTTTCTGTTTAGTCTGGATGAGTTGGTCTTGGCTGGGCTACCCCAAAACAGCAAGTGTCCCCGACAGATGGTAACGTGGGACAATACTAAGTGACACGTTACAGAAGCTTGTGGGAATGAAAGGAGTGATCCATTTAAGATCATGGCAACAAAACGATGCAGAGAGAGTAGGAACACCCAGAAGTTTTTGCCAGCTGATTATGGCCGGATTATAAAGAAACACAAGAAGGAGGGTTGGATGCGACTCAAGTGGCAGGAGACGGTTTTCACCGGTGGGTAAGAGCTCTTATAATTCGCACAGCACCTATCAGTAATAGAGCTACGTCAGGATTTGATCTGAGAGACGCAAGCATTGCAGAAGCTCGGGTGTTGAGGAAATAGATGATGTTTTGGGAGGATAACCAGGACAAGCAGGATACAAACAAGTTAGAAAGAGGGAAGAAAGGAAAAGTACAGGAGATGAAACTCCAGTAACTCCAAATCGGCCCCGAAACAGAACCAGGACGACAGGTGAGAAATGCTGGAGGGAAAACTGTGGGAGAAGAGAATGTAGGGAAACATTGAGATAGAGATAACAAGTAATGCTGTAAGTGCAGGAAATGCAGTCATCTAACATGAGAGTGCAATTCATCGAAGGATAGGGAGGGACTGAGAAAGAATGCTGATGGCAGGGGATCTTAGGATGTAATAATGCATCTGGGCCATGCCTTGGAGAAGCATGAAAGCCAGCTGGAGTTAATTGTAATTCCACTAAGGGAGGAGACAAAGGGGAAACTAAGCTGGAACGCTCTTCACCCTCTTAGCAATGAAAGAGTTATAACAGTCAGATATAATCACTGTGACCACTTAGGTATGGCAGCCACGGAATATCAACAGTAAATTTAATACTAGAAAGAAAGGGGAATACTTTGTCGATACAGGTGCGTCGCATACTGTGGTCCATGCAAATGATCAGTGGAGGTCCAATTGTTCTAGCATATTTTGGGCGAATTAATCGGAAATACGTTGGCTGGCACGATATTAAAGCCTTCTCATATGCAAATGGACTATTGGAAACAAATTGCGTATACATATAAATTAATTGGGATGAATATTGAGGAGTATCGACATCAGACTGTATGGAACAAAAGAATAGTGATAGATCTAATAAACACTTTTTATGGAAGAGGAACGATGGGCAGTGCATTCTGCTGGATGTGTAAGGAAAGATGTGTTTGGTTTCAGGAAAGAGGGTATACGACTGGGAGCAAAAAGAAGCCTAGAGTTGGGCAAAGCCATTTTAGAGCAGGAGAAGGGAGCGTTTGCCCAACACAAAGTTGACTTCAGGAGAATACCAGGAGTAGAGGTAGTAGTATAAGGAGATCCTATGAACACCTCACAGAGGCAATATAATTTTTCCAAAGAAGTAGAGAAGGATTTAGAGGTACCAGTAAAGTGCTTCGTGGGATCAAGTGGTCTTTAGAACTCCCGTAGATTCAATTATGTGACCTATAGATGCCAGATGTATATTGAAGTAAGACAAAGTTTATAATGTATTAAATAAAGTACTTAAGCATGTGCCCCAATGGTTGTTGCTGTTGCAGATTTGCCTGGCATTACACCACATTGCGTGAAAGTATAACTATATTGGATGTTTCTGTTGTGTTTCATTCTAGTGTATTGAAGGAAGAAGATCAGTACAAATCTGCCTTCATCATTGAGGTATAGCAGTACCTGTGGACATGTCTGCTGCAAGGGCTTGATGATATTCAGCATATATTGAATCAGCAAATGGCTACGTGTTTTGAAGCGTTCTCTGACAAGGAGAAGCTTATCCAGTTTGTCAATATTCAATCAGCAAATGCTTGTTGCAGCTCTTGCTGGGATAGGGGTTGAAAGTAAACCCTAAAATGGCCTAATAGGGAAAATGGAGGTACAATACTGAGGCTTACGCTGAGACCAGGAGAGTGAGGCAAAGATGAGGCAAAAAGAAAAAGAGTGCAACAGTTACAGATATCAGAAGGTGTTTCGGCTTTAAAGATAATATTAGGTGATATGTGATATTGCAATGTGTTTAGAGAAAATTTTGCAGGTAGAGATGGCTGATTGAGCACATGGACATCAGGGTTTATGTTTTATTATTTGATTGTGGGATGTGGGCGTTGCTGGCCAGGCCAGCATTTATTGCCCACCCCTAATTGTCCATGAGAAGGTTGGTGGTGAGCTGCCTGCTTGAACCGCTGCAGTCATGTGGGGTAGGTACACCCACAGTACTGTTAGGAACGGAATTGCCGGAACTTGACACAGCATCAGTGAAGGAACGCTGAAATAGTTCCAAGTTAGGATGTTGTGTGGCTTTAAGGGGAACTTGCAGGTGGTGGTGTTCCCATGTATCTGCTGCCATTGTCCTTCTAGGTGGTAGAGGCCATGCATTTGAAAACTGTTGTCGAAGGAGCTTTGGTGCATTGCTGCAGTGCATCTTGTAGATGATACACACTGCTGCCACTGTGCGTCGGTGGCTGAGGGATAGAATATTTGTGGAGAGGGTGCCAATAAAATGGGCTGCTTTGTCCTGGATGGTGTCGAGCTTCTTGAGTGTTGTTGGAGTTGCACCCATCCAAGCAAGTGGAGAGTATTCCATCACACTCCTGAGTTGTGCCTTGTAGACGGTGGATAGACTTTGGGGAGACAGGAGGTGAGTTACTCACTGCAGGATTCCTAGCCTCTGAACTGCTCTTGTAGCCATGGTATTTATATGGCTACTCCAGTTCAGTTTATGGTCAAAGGTAATTCCCAGGATGTTGATAGTGGGGGATTCTGCGATCGTGATGCCATTGAATGTCAATGGTTAGATTCTCTCTTGTTGGAGATAGAAATTCCCAGGCACTTGTGTGCCGTGAATGCTACTTGCCACTTATCAGCCCAAGCATGTACACTGTCCAGGTCTTGCTGCATTTCTACACGGACTGCTTCAGTATCTGAGGAGTCACTAATGGTGCTGAACATTGTGAAATCAAAGGCGAACTGTTGATCATATGATGTAAAGAAGGTCATTTATGAAGTAGCTGAAGATGGTTGGGCCTCGGACACTACCCTGAGGAACTCCTTCAGTGATGTTCTGGAGCTGAGATGATTGACCTCCAACAAGCATAAGCATCACCCGTTGCGCTAGGAATGACTCCAACCTGTGGATTTTTTCCCCACTAATTCTCATTAGCTTCAGTTCTGCTAGTGTTCCTTGATTTCATACTCGGTCAAATGTTGCCTTGGTGTTAAGGGCAGTCACTCTCACCTCACCTCTTGAGTTCAGGTCTTTTGTCCATGTTTGAACCAAGGCTGTAATGAGGTCAGGAGCTGAGAGGGTTATTTAATAAGCAATTGCCGCTGGATATCACTGTCAATGACGAGTTCCATCACTTTACTAATGATTGAGAGTAGACTGATTGGGAGGTAATTGGCCGGGTTACATTTGTCCTGCTTCTTTGTGTACAGGAGATACCTGGGCAATTTTCCACATTGCCAGCTAGATGCCAGTATGGTAGATGTACTGGAACAGCTTGGCTGGGGGCATGGAAATTTCTGGAGTATAGGTCTGCAGTACCTTTGCTGTATTATTGTCAGGGCCCATAGCCTTTGTCGTATCCAATGCCTTCAGTCGTTTCTTGATATTACGTGGAGTGAATTCAATTGGCTGAAGACTGGCACTTCAGGAGGAGGATCATTAAATCGGTACTTCTGGCTGCAGATTGTGGCAAATGCTTCAGCCTTATCTTTTACACTGATGTGCTGGACTCCCACATCATTGAGGATGGGGATATTTGTGGAGCCACTTCCTCCAGTTAGTTGTTGAAATGTCCACCACCATTCACGGCTGGATGTGGCAGGATTACAGAGGTTAGATCTGATCCAATGTTTGTGGGATTGATTAGCTCTGTCGATCGCATTCTGCTCACGCAGTTTGATACGTAAACAGTTCTGGCTTGTATCTTCTCCAGGTTGACACCTCATTTTGAGGTATGCCTTGTGCTGTTCCTGGCATACACTCCTGTACTCTTCATTGAACCAGGGTTCATCTTCTCGGTTGATGGTAATGGTAGAGTGGGGAATATGCCAGAACATGAGGTTACAGGTTGTGGTTGAGTACAATTATGCTGCTGCTGATGGCCCACAGCATTTCGTGGATGTCCAATTTTGCATTGCTAGATCTGTTCGAAATCTATCCCATTTAGCGTGGTGGTAGTGCCACAAAACATGATGTCGGGTATCCTCAACGTGAAGACAGACTTTGTATCCGCAAGGACTGTACGGTGGTCACTCTTACCAATACCGTCATACACAGATGCCTGTGCGGTAGGCAGGTTGGTGAGGATGAGGTCAGGTATATTTTTCCTGCTTGTTGTTTCCCTCACCACCTGCTGCGGACCCAGCCTAGCAGCTATATCCTTGAGGACTCGGCCAGCTCGGTCAGTAGTGGTGCTATTGAGCCTCACGTGGTGATGGGCATTGAAATCCCCCACTCAGAGTACATTATGCGCCCATGCTGCCCGCACTGCTTCCTCCAATTGCTGTTCAACGAGGAGGAATACGGTTTCTTCGCTGAGGGAGAGTGGTGGGAGGTAATCAACAGAGGGTTTCCTTGCGCATGTTTAACCTGATGCCATGAGACTTCAAAGGGTCTGCAGTCAATATTGGGGGCTCCCAGGGAAACTCCCTCCCGACTGTATACCACTGTGCCGCCACTTCTGCTGGGTATGTCCTGCCAGTGGGACAGGACATACCTGGGGATGGTGATGGCACAGTCTGGGACATTGTTTGTAAGGTATGATTCTGGGAGTATGACTATGTTTTCTGTTGCTTGACTAGTGGGACAGCTCTTCCTACTTGGGCACAAGGTCTCAGATGTTAGGAAGCAGTATTTTGCAGGGGTGACATGGCTGTGTTTGCCATTGTCATTTCCCATGTCCAGGTCGATGTTAGGTAGTCCATCTGGTTTCATTCGTTATGGATTTCATACCGATTAGATGCAACTGAATGGCTTGCTAGGCCATGTCAGAAGGATTTAAGAGTAAGCAACAGTGCTGTGGGTTTGGAATCACATGTAGGCCAGTCCAAGTAAGGACAGAATATTTTCTGCTCTAAAGGAAATTAGTGAACGAGATTTCTTTTTTACAAAATTTGACAACGGTTTCATGGCCATCATAGACTAGCCTTTTGATTCCAAATTTATTAATTGCATTTAAATTGCACCGTTTGCCGTGGTGGGATTCGAACCCATGTCCCAAAAGCAATAACCTGGGTCTCAGCGTAATTAGTCCAGTGACAAGACCACTATGCCACTGCCTTCCCAATTAGTAAATCAACTGTGATCTTGGGTTTCATAAATAGAGGTATCAAGCAGAAACATTGGGAATTTATTCTGAATATTTATAATGGTCAGCATAAAGCATTTTTGGTCACCACACTTTGGGAATGATCCAGGGATCTTAGGGATGGTGAAGAGGAGATTTACAAGAATGGTTTCAAGGATGATGAGTTTTAGATACAAGTCTCGGTTGGAAATGGTGGGGTTATTCTCCTTAGAGCAAAGGAAATGGCAAAACGATTTGATAGAGCTGTACAAGTGTATGAAGATTTTGGATACGGCATACAGGGAAAAAATGTTGCCATTAGCTGATGTTACAAGTACCAGTGGCCACAGATTTAAGGTTTGTGGCAAGAGACGTAGGGGGAGATGAGATGAAGGTTTTTTGTTTATGCTGCATGTGCTAATGATCTGGAACTCGCTGACTACAAATGTGGTGGAAGCTGAGTTAATCAAAGATTTCAAAAGGAAATAGACAGTTCCTTGAGGGAAATATTCCCGCAGGGCTACGGGGATAGAGCAGGGGAATGGTCCTGATTGAACTGGTCTACAGAGAGATGGTATGGACTCAATGGACCGAATGGCCTCTTTCTGCATCTTAAATGACTCTATGGGCTGAATTTTACCAGCCCCTTTATGTCAGAGGTCGTGCCGGGGGACCGTGAAAATACTTCAGGAAGAGGCCCGCCATATGCCTCGACGCCGGGAAGGAACTGCCCCATTTTTCCCGGGACAGCAAGGCCTCGGAGAGGCCCCCCCTCCCGCTGTTCGTCGGCGGAGTCTCAAGTTAAGTCTTTCAATAAATTAAACTGAAGTTATAAACATTTACCTTGTCCCGACGGCTGTCCCACGCTGATATTCCGGTTTTGACTGGAACTCCCACATCTTCAGTTCTCCGTTAAGAGATCCGAGGCGTAACACTGCTGGGCTGGAGGGTGGAGTGATGTTTTCAGGGCAGTGGGGAGTGGGTAAACTCTTCCTATTGGTTGTGGGGTCGGGAAGAAGAGGTTGAGGTGAAAGGATATAAAACTCCAGCGACAAGGGGTGGGGAGGGGGTCGGGTGGTGTGTTGGTGTGGCGGCACCGCTGGTGCGGTGGTGAGAAAGTGGTTTCAAAGTTGCATTAGCAGTTTATTTTTATTTCCTGGAGACTTTTAAAAATATAAATGTAACTGAAGGACTTTACTCCCTTTGAAAATAGCAATGGCGCCAGATACGATTGCCGGAGACGACGCGCCCGCCCCCTCTGCGTTATCACCACGTGAAATATCATGCCGTTCCATGGCACACATCTGGCGCGTGCGCCATTCACTTTTTGAAGCTCTAAGTAACTATAATGTTATGCCCTTGTATTAATTATCCCGTTAAATTTGTAATAATTGTACGTTTATTCCCCATTGCTTTAGTTATTACGCTTCTGTTAAAAGTTAAACAAACCATTATAACCTGTGTATTCGGGATCTTCTCTTATCTAAGAATTATCGACATCCAGATTGCCCTGTGTATTCATTGTCAAGCTGAAATCAGCAATTAGCAATAACTGTATTCCCTGTGCATTGATTATAAAACCCAATTTACAAGTTATTTTCTAACATTGTTCCTATTTATTCCACACCATGTCCATTTTAACACTTAGCTGTAATGTTATTCACAGGTGCACTGGTAATCAAGCCCCAGTTAATCAGCAACCTTCCTCCTGTACATCTGTTCGTTTGTTATCATAACCAGTATAACAATTAACCGATTGTATTAGCCAGTCTATTCATGATACAATGTAGTAATTAAGTGTAAATATAATACTTTGTCTATCAGTTGCAGCAACCAATTTAACAATTTATTTCAACTTTTTCTCGTGTATAGAATTATAGAAAGAAAGAAATTAGGAGCAGGAGTATGCCATTCGTCCCTTCGAGCCTGCACCGCCATTCAATACGATCATGGCTATTCATCCAAACTCAGACCTGCTGAGTATTTCTAGCATTTCTTGTTTGTGTTTCAGATTTCCAGCATTTGCAGTATTTTGCTTTTATCCAAACTCAGTTCCTTGTTTCCACTATCTCCCCATATCCATTCATCCGTTTAGCCCTAAGAACTATATCTAACATTTTCTTGAATATATTTAATTATTTGGCCTCAACTGCTTTCTGTCGTAGAGAATTATACAAGTTTACCACTCACTGGGTGAAGAAATCCCTCTTCATGTCAGTCCAAAATGCTTACCCTTTAACCTCAGACTGTGACCCCTGGTCCTGGACTCCTCACCATCGGGAACATTCTTCCTGAACTTAGTCTTTCCAGTCCTGTTAGAATTTTGCAGGTTTCTAAAAGATTCCCTCTCATTCCTCTCAAATCTAGCGAATACAAGCCTAATCGACCCAAACTCTCTTCATACGTCAGTCCAAGAATCAGTCAGGTGAACCTTCGCTCCACTTCCTCCATAGCAAGAACATCCTTCCTCAGTCAAGGAGACCAAAACTGCACACTATATTCCAGATGTGGTTTCACCAAGGCCTTGTATAATTGCAGCAAGGCATCCTTGCTCCTGTACTCAAATCCTCTCGTCTCGAGGGCCAGCATACCATTTGCCTTCTTAACTGCCTGCACCTGCATGCCTATTTCAGCGACTGGTGCACAAGGACACCAAGATCTCACTACACCTCCCTATTTCTCAATCTATCGCAGTTCAGATAATAATCTGCCTTTCTGTTTTGCCAACAAAGTGGATAAACTCATATTTATCCACATTACACTGCATCTGCCATGCATTTGCCAACTCATTCAACTTGTCCAAATCACACTGGAGCTTCTCTGCATCCTCCTCACAGCTCACACTTCCCACCCAGCTTTGTGTCGTCTGCATCCTTGGATATATTACATTTAATTCCCTCATCTATATCATTAATATATGTTGTGAATATCTGGGGTCCTAGCACTGACCCCTGTGGTACCCCACTCGTCACTGCCTGCCACTCCACAAAAGACTTGTTTATTCCTACTCTTTGTTTCCTGTCTTCCAACCAGGTCTCTATCCATGTCAGTAGCGTACCCCCAATTCTATGTGCATTAATTTGCATGCTAATCTATTATGTGGGTATTGGTTATCATTTTCAATTGAATGACTTCGTGAATCTTTGTACACTATGCACATATTGTGAATACAAATTTGGCAATTAATGAATTGTACTAGACGATGTGTTCAATATGGTTCTTTGTCCAATTAAATGGAACTTTTTGCCCTCTCCATTTGCCATATAGATATCAAGTAAAGCTGCCTCTACACTGCCCAGTCAAATACAACCAGGGCAGGTACAGCAAGTGTTCGATACAGAGGTTTATTATTAAAGAAGGGAGCTAGAGAGAAAATGCAAAACTACAGACCTGTTAGTTTGACATCAGTAGGATGCAAAATGCTGGAATCTATTATAAAGGATGTGATACCTGGACACTTGGAAAATAATGATATAATTGGGCAGAGTTAACATGTATTTATGAATGAGAAATGATGTTTACCAAAACTTTTGGAATTTTTCTGAGTATATTATTTGTAACATTGATAAGGGAGAACCAGTGGATGCGGTGTATTTGGATTTTCAGAGGACTTTTGATAATGTCGCACACAGGAGGTTGGTAAACAAAATTAGAACAAATAGGATTGGGGGTAATATTTATTTTGGATTGAAAATTGGTTAACAGACAGCAAGCAGAGAGTAGAAAAAACGGATTATTCTCAGGGTGGCAGGCTGTTACTAGTGGAGTACGGCAAGGATCAGTGCTTGGGTCACAGATGTTCACAATCCATCTAAATGATTTAGATGTAGGGAGCAATTGTGATATTTACAAATCTCCTAATGACACAAAATTAGGTGGGGATGCAAATTGTTAGAACGGTACAGGGAGGATGGAATTTGGACAGTCTAAGTGAATGGGCAAGAACATTGATGATGGAAGTGAATGTGAGTAAGTGCAAGGGGACTTTGGTAGAAAATAAAATAGAATGACAGTGCATTAATGAAATATTGAGCTTTTGGGAAGTGTTGATGTCCAAACGGATATGGTGTTCTTTTGCGTGAGTTGCTAAAAGCTAGTATGCAGGTGCTGCAAGCAAATAATAAGGCAAATGGTATGTTGGCCTTGATTACAAGGGGATTTGAGTGCAGCAGTACGGAAGTATTGCTTCAACTGCACAGAGCCTAAGTAAGAACGCACCTGGAGTATTGTGTGCCGTTTTGATCTCTTATCTAAGGAAGGATATAATTAATATAGAAGGAGTGCAACGGATGTTCTCCAGTCTAATCCCAGGAATGTCGCGATTGTCTTGAGGACAGATTGCAGAAACTGGACCTGTATTCTCTCAAGTTTAGAAGAATGAGAAGTTAACTCATTAAAACTTATGAAATTCTTTCACAGCGTGAGAGGGTAGATAGAGTGTTTCCTCAGGTTGGTGAGTCTAGAACCAAGGGACACATTCAGAATAGACTCATAGAGTCAGAGAGTCGTACAACATAGAAACAGGCCATTCGGCCAACCGCAGCCATGCTGACCATAATGCCTATCTATACTATTCCCACCTGCCTGCATTAATTCCATATCCCGCTATACCTTGCTCATTCAAGTACCTTTCCAGATGCCTCTTAAATGTCGCTACTGTTCCTGCCTCCACCACCTCCTCAGGCAGCTCATCCCAGATAGCCACTATTCTTTGTGTGAAAAATGTACCCCTTTGATCATCTTTAAACCTCCTACCTCTTACCTTAAAGTTATGCCCTCTAGTTTTACTCACCCCTACCATGGGAAACAGACTCTGGCTATCTACCCGATCTATGCCTCTCATAATTTTATATACCTCTATCATGTCCCCTCTCAGCCTTCTTCGCTCCATGGAAAACAGACACAGCCTATTCAATCTCTCTTTATAAGTCAAGCCCTCCAAACCAGGCAACATCCTTCTGAATCTTTTCGGTACCCTCTCTAACTTAATCACATCTTTCCTGTTGTGCGGCGACCAGAACTCCACACAGTACTCCAAATGTGGCCTAACCAACGTTATGTACAAATGTAACATGACGTCCCAACTCTTGTACTTAATGCCTCGGCCGATGAAGGCAAGCATACCATATGCCCTCTTCACCACCCTGCCTATCTGTTTTGCCACTTTCAGGGAACTATGTACTTGCACCCCAGGGTCTTTCTGCTCAACAACACTCCCCAGGGCCCTGCCATTCACTGTATATTTCCAGCCCTGGTTTAACTTCCCAAAATGCATCACTTCACACTTGTCTGCGTTAAATTCCATTTGCCACACCCTTGCCCACTTTCCCAGTTGATCTATATCCTGTTGTAACCTTAGACAACCTTCTTCACTGTCCACTATACCACCAATTTTGGTGTCATCTGCAATCTTACTAATCATGCCCCTTACATTCACTTCCAAGTCATTAATATGTACCACAAACAGCAGAGGGCCCAGCACCGATCCCTGCGGCACACCACTGGTCACCAGCCTCCAATCTGAAAATCAACCACCCCAATACCACCCTCTGCCTCCTATCACCAAGCCAATTTTGTATCCAATTTGCTCGCTCACCCTGGATCCCTTGTGTTCGAATCTTCTGGACCAGCCTGCCATGTGGGACTTTGTCAAAGGCCTTGCTAAAGACCAACGTCCATCGCCCTGCCCTTGGTCACCTCCTCGAAAAACTCAAGAAAATTCGTGAGACATGATTTCCCATGCACAAAGCCATTCTATCTCCAATCCGACGATGCCTTTCCAGATGCATATGAATCCTGTCTGTCAGAATCCCTTCCAATATCTTTCCACCACTGATGTAAGGCTCACTGACCTGTAGTTCCCTGGCTTATCCCTACTGCCCTTCTTAAATAAGGCACAACATTAGCTATCCTCTAGTCTTCCGGTACCTCACCCATGGCTAACGATATTACATAAAATCTCTGCCAGGGACCCAGCAATCTACTCCCTTGCTTTCCATCGCATCCTACGATGTACCTGGTCAGGCCCTGGAGATTTATTCACCTTAATGCGCTTCAAAACCCGCAACACTTCCTCCTTTGTAATGTTGATATGCTCCAGGATATCGGTGTTCCTTCACTTGAACTCATTATCTTTCATGGCCTTCTCCACGGTAAATACGGACGAGAAATATTCATTTAAGACCTCGCACATTTCCCGTGGCTCCACACATAGATTGTCACACTGAACCTTTAGGCAAGCTACTTTCTCCCTAGCTACCGTTTTACTTTTAAGAAACTTATAGAATCTTTTAGCATTTTCCTTTATCTTATCTGCCAGGGAATTCTCATGGCCCCTGTTCGTCCTCCTAATCTTCTTCTTAAGTGTACTCCTATATCCCCTATACTGTTCGAGGGACTCGCTCGCTCCCTGCTCCCTATATCTGAGATATGCCTCCTTCTTTGTCCTGACCAGACTCTCAATATCCCTCGTCATCCAAGTTCCCTAAACTTGCCAACCTTGCCCTTCCATCTAACAGGACCATGTCGGCCTGAACACTTTCTATCTCATTTTTTAAAGCCCCCCACTTGTCAGACATCCCTTTACCTGTAAACAGCCTCTCCCATTCAACCTTTGAGAGTTTCTGTCTGGTGCCATCGAAATTAGCCTTCCCCCAATATAGGACTTCAACCTGAGGACCAGTCCTATCCTTTTACATGACTATCTTGACGCAACTGGAGCTATGGTCACTGGTCCCAAAGTGCTCCCCCACTGTCACGTCAACCACGTGCCCAGCCTCATTTCCTAAGAGGAGGTCGAGTGTAGCACCTTCTCCAGAAGAGCCATCCACATACTAACTTTAGAAATCTATCCTGCATGCACTTAACAAATTGTTCCCCATCTGATCCCTTAGCACTAAGACAGTCCCAGTCACTATTAGGGAAGTTAAACTCACCTGCTATTACAACCCTATAATTCCTACACCTATCTGTGATTTCCCCACATATATGCTCCTCCACTTCCCTCTGAATATTGGGGGGCCTATAGTATAATCCCAACAAATTTATCACCCCTTTCTTATTTCACAGTTCTACCCATATGACTTCGCTGGACATTCCCCCCAGGATATCCTTTCTAATTACTGCCGTGATGTCCTCCCTGATCAATAATGCAACTCCCTCTCCTCTCTTACTCCACCTCTGTCACGCCGGAAAGTTCGGTACAACGGAACATTGAGCTTCCATTCCTGCCCATCCCTCAACCACGTTTCCGTAATAGCTATAATATCACAATCCCGTGTACCAATCCGTGCTCTGAGTTCATCTGCCTTACCTGTAAGGCTTCTTGCATTAAAGTAAATGCAGTTAGGTTGCCAGACTTTCCACGCTCCCTGTCCTGTCCGGCCTGCCTACTGGACTTGCTTGCTCTAACCTTTAAATTTGCGCTCAAAGATCTCATCTGACAGACTAATACTTTGGGTCTCACCCGCCTTCAAGACTAGTTTAAATCCTCCCCAGTAGTGCTAGCAAACCTCCCCACAAGGATATTGTCCCCCTCCAGTTTAGATGCATCCCGTACTTATTGTACAGGTCACCTCTGCACCAGAAGAGATCCCAATGATCCAAGTAGCCCAAGACCTCCCGCCTACACCAGCTCTTCAACCGCACATCCATTTGCCTAATCCTCCTATTCCTACCATCAGTTGTACGTGGCACAGGGAGAAATCCTGAGATCATAACCCTAGAGGTCCTGCTTTTTAACCATCTGCCTTACGCCCTATATTCACTTTGCAGGAACTCATATCTTTTCCTGCCATGTCATTAGTATCAATGTGGACCACGACCTCTGGCTGCTCACCCTCCCCTTTCAGAATATCCTGCAGCCTCTCCGAGGCATCCTTGACCCGAGCACCAGGGAGGCAACATACCATCCTGGAGTCTCGTTTGTGGCCACAGAAATGCCTATCTGCACCCTTTACGATAGAATCCCCTATCACAATAGCTCTTCCAACCCTTTTCCTCCCCTGCTATGCAGCACAGCCCTCCGTGGTGCCACGAAGTTGGCTGTTGCTGCTTTCCCGTCGGAGGTCACCCCCTCCCAGCCCCCAACAGTATCCAAACCGGTATATATGTTTGAGAGGGGGATGGCCACAGAAGACTCTTGCACTACCAGCCTGTGCCAACTACTTCGTCTGGTGGTCACCCATCTCTTTTCTGCCTGTGCAGCCATTACCTGCGGTGCGACCACCTCACTAAACGTGCTATCCAAGACTTCCTCAGCACTGCAGATGCTCCACAGTGAATTCACCCGCAGCTCCAGCTCCGTAATGCGGGCAGCCAGTAGATGCAGCTGGATACACTTTCTGCACACATGGTGGTCAGAGACACTAGAAGTGTCTCTGATTTCCCACATAGCACATGAAGAGCACATCACGAGGCTGAGCTCTCCTGCCATGACTTACCCTTAGGTTAATAAGTTAATCCCTTAATTTAAAAAATAGCAATTATGCTAGGGGCCTTGTTCTAACCACTTCAATCTAAAGTCCTTAAAACACTTCAGTGGTGCTCACCTTATCACCAGAGGTTTTATTTTCAACAAATAGAACTTACCCCTTATTTTTTAAGTTATTCTAACAGCTGTTACTCACCAACCAAGCACCTTGCAGCCCTCCTGTGATATCACTGTTGGCTTTTTTTCCCAAAACTCAGCGTGCTGTCGCTGCTCTTTTTAAGCACCGCTGATCTCACTCAGTCTCCCTCTTTCCCGCTGTCGTTGATGTTTCTAAACACCGCCGGTCTCATTCAGTCTCCTTCTTTCCCGCTGTCTCTGCCATTTTTAAATACCGCCGGTCTCACTCAGTTTCCTACATTCCCGCTGTCGCTGCTCTTTTTTAAGCACAGCTGGTCTCATTTTATATCTATAGAAATAACTGAAAATGATTAAAATTCTCAGGTAAGGCAGCATCTGTGTGAAGTTAATCAATATTAAGGTTTCAGTTTGGTGACCTTTCATCACAACTGTCCAGTAAAGTTGCATTTTCATCATTCAATATAGTGTACTGTATTCGTTGCTCGCAATTCGGTCTGCTCTAATTTGGGAGACAAAAAGTAGGTTTGGAGACTGCTTTTCAGAACACCTTCATTCAGTCAAATAAAAGCAAAATACTGCGGATGCTGGAAATCTGAAACAAAAACAAGAAATGCTGGATTCACTCAGCAGGTCTGGCAGCATCTGTGGAAAGAGAAGCAGAGTTAACGTTTCGGGTCAGTTCCGAAGAAGGGTCACTGACCCGAAACGTTAACTCTGCTTCTCTTTCCACAGATGCTGCCAGACCTGCTGAGTGAATCCAGCATTTCTTGTTTTTGTACCTTCATTCAGTCTGCAAGCATGACCTCGAGCTTCTGGTGGCCTCACTTTGCTCTCGTGCTAAACTTTGCCACCTTGCTGTCATGCTAAACTTTCTCTCCTCGGGCTCTGACAATGTTATAAACTCTTGAAGCACCACCTCATCTTTCAAATGAGCATGTATCAGACTTTCGGAGTTAACATTAAATACAACATTTTAAAATCATAACTTTTCCCCATTTTGTTGCTTTGTTCTTTGCATGTTCTGGTTTTACTCGAGTTTTTTCTTGTTTTTGCTTTCAGACTGAAGCTATTGATTATTCTGCCATTCCCCTCTCATCCAGACACATTTTTATTTCTTTGTCCCATTACCGCGCCTTTTGGGCCTACGCTACCACTCTTTTGCCTGTTAATGTCTCCTATCTTCCATTCTATCACAGACTTTTACTTTTGTTATTTTTACATCCTGTCACATTTCAATCGCTTAGAACCTGTTTCATTTCTAACTTTTGCCAGTTCTGATAAAGGGCATCGACATGAAATGTTAACTCTGCTTCTCTCTCAGCAGATATCTGACCAGCTGATTATTGTCAGTGTTTTCTCCTTTTAATACAGCATTTACTTAACTGTGCAACCAAGGAACCAGGAAGGGTTGCTACTTTACCAGGCTCACAGGTATGTAATGAACAGGGCATTGTGCGATTAGTATCTGTTTTAAAACATTCCCTTACCTGGTACACCGGCAGCTTCGAGATCAAGTTAGAGAATTGCCGTTATCTACTGAAGTACTCCAAATTCTACACACTGTGAGAGGAGAGAATTCCTGGTGTGGCAGATACGCCAGGACTGGTTGAAATGTGAGGTGCTACATGCAAAGCAACTTTTCTTTATATTGCATAAAAAGCTTAATCGGTACATTTGGGCCCCCTGACAACTTTTATCAGGTGAAGTGGACTCGATCCGCGACATCCCTAACCCTGGCACCCGGGAGGGAACATACCATCCGGGAGTCTCGTTCGCGAACACGGAATCTCCTGTCTGTTCCTCTGGCCATTGAATCTCCTATCACTATCGCTCTCCTATTCTCCCCCCTTCCCTTCTGAGCCACTGAGCCAGCCTCAGTGCCAGAGACGTGGCCACTGTGGCTTTTCTCTGGCAGGTCGACCCCCCCAACCGTATCCAAAATGGTATACGTATTATTGAGAGGGAACCGCCACAGGGGATACCTGCACTGTGCGCCTATTCACTTTCCCTCCCCTGACAGTCACCCAGCTACCTTTATCCCGTAACTTAGGTGTCACCACTTCCCTATAACTGCTCTCTATCACCCCCTCAGCCTCCTGAATGATCCGAAGTTCATCCAGCTCCAGCTCCAGTTCCCGAACACGGTCTGCGAGGAGCTGGAGATGTGAGTCCTTCTCACTGGTGAAGTCAGCAGGGACGCAAGTGGTGACCCTTACCTCCCACATTCTGCAGATGAGCATGCAACTGCCCTAGCTTCCATCCCCTCCACACTAAATTGACAACAGAAATTTAAAAAACAAAGAAAACCTTACCTTACCAAACCCTCCACACAAGAGTCCTTTTTTTTTGGTTAGTGGAGGAAAATGGGTGGGAGACACTACACGTGTAGCGTTTCGGGTTTCGCAACTGCCTGAATATATAGGTTTACTTAACCAGCAGTCCCCTTGTCCGCCGAAACAAAAGGTAAGTTATTTAGAACTGAAACTCACCGTCCCAGCTAACACCTCGCTCGCACTATCGCTGCTTCAGAAAAAGCTGATGCAACAAAAGGTAAGTTATGTTAAACTGCCCGAATATATAGGTTTACTTAGCCAGCAGTCCCCTTGTCGGCCGAAACAAAAGGTAAGTTATTTTAAACTGAAACTCACCTTCCCAGCTGACACCTCGTTCGCACTATCACTGCTTCAGAAAAAGCTGCTGAAACAAAAGGCAAGTTATTTTAAACTGCCCGAATATATAGGTTTACTTACCCAGCAGTCCCCTTGTCCGCCGAAACAAAAGGTAAGTTATTTTAAACTGAAACTCACCTTCCCAGCTGACACCTCGCTCACACTATCGCTGCTTCAGAAAAAGCTGATGCAACAAAAGGTAAGTTATTTTAAACTGCCTGAATATATAAGTTTTCTAACCCAGCAATCCCCTTGTCCGCCGAAACAAAAGGTAAGTTATTTTGAACTGAAACTCACCTTCCCAGCTGACACCTCACTCGCTGCTTCAGAAAAAGCTGCAGTAATCTGTAGTAATAACTTCTTACATGATTTGATGTCGTGTTATGTTTTATAGTACATCTGTGAAGCGCCTTGGGACGTTTTATCATGTCAAATCCATTATATAAATACAGTTAGTTGCTGTTGCTATGGTACTGCACATATTAAATGGAATGCAGATTCCATATTGAAATGCATAGTTTTAAAGTGCCAAGAATAATGTAGCAAGCATCCTAGGAATCAAATTCTAAATAACGCCAAGCAAGGCATAACAGCAATCAATTAAATCAGTACAATGTCCATGTACAAATTCTCACATTAAAGTATAGGTCAGCGGACTCATTATGTAAATGTGCACTGCTCGTCTCAGTCTTAGGATTCAGACATCTGTCCATCTTTAGTCATGGAGACACAAGTGAGATATTCACTTTCTGGAGGCGGTGCCGAGAACAGACACAAGGCTGATGCCAATTTCTGAGTGCATGTTTATGAGGAAAGAACGGCTGCAATTCGACTTTTCCCACTCGGAAAGGGATGTGGGGGGGTGGGGGTGGGGGGGATAGACTGTTCTTATGATAATTAGTACTTTGGAAAGGTATAATTAAAAGAAAAGCAATTTAATCCAAATTGGGAGAGCTAGACAGGGAAAAGTAAGTTAATGAATGATGCCAGGAAGTTTTGTTTTGCAGGAAGTTTGATCAGCACATGGAATAGACTCCCAGCTAGAATAGCGAAAGTGCAAAATTGTATTCATCCCCAATTGTCTAGCGATTCTGTGTTTAGAAAATGAAGTTGACTATTGGACAGCACCTGGAGAGGTTGGCATGGACTCGATGTGCCGAATGGTCTCCTTCTGTGATCTAATGGCTCTCTGGTTCTAGGAGAATGCTATATAATTTCATCCCTTCAATTCAGTAAATAAGATCCAAGAATTTCCCCTCACTGGTCAAGAGTTTTCCTTGTTTGGCACAAAGAGTTGATTCACCCGTCCTTTTGTAATACAACATAATGCAGAACTAAAATCAGAACTCCCGCGTTTCAAAATGTTATTTTTTTCTGCACGTTGTTTATAGCTTTTTTATTCAGATGAATGAACAGGCATGATTATAAATCATGATTTGCAAAGATCGTTCCTATTCTTTCAGTAACTATGTGATATCGGTAAATGCAGATAATGGAAACAATCTCGCTGCTAGATTTAAGCAGCCCATGTTTAGATGTTTATACCTGGGATACTTAGCGTGATGCAGCACTGAAACAGGCCTTTCGGCCCACTGAGTCTGTACCGACCAACAACCACCCATTTATACTAATCCTACATTGATCCCATATTCCCCACCACGTCCCCACCATTCTCCTACTACCTACGTACACTAGGATAAATTTATAAAGGCCAATTTACCTAGCAACCCGCAGGTCTTTGGCTGTGAAAGGTAACTGGAAATCCCGGCAGAAACCCACACGGTCACAGGGATAACTTGCAAAATCCACACCGTTCGTACCCAGAACCGAATCCAGGTCTCTGGAGCTGGGAGGCTGCTGCTCTACCCAGAACCGAACCCGGGTCGCTGGAGCTGTGAGGCTGGATGAAAGGGGCTGCAGTGTTTACATATTTTTTCTGTTTCTTTTCTCTTTGCATACGCGTGTTTCATTTCGCTACTGTGTTCTAATTGTCACTTCCAATGTCGAAATATCTTCAAACAGCAAATATACGAATGGTTTCCGATCGCAATACAGCGGATGTTGACAATAATCCAGAATCAACTGCAGCAGTGTGATGCAGTCAGATAGAATCTATCCAATTTCCTGTTAACATGTAAGTTGCCAAAAAGTTTTCTAAGGTTGTTAGTAGAACTGGGAGGTTGCAGCTATCACGATAGGGTTCTTTACACCAAAAGGGAAATAAGTATTTGCGCACTAATAGAGGTTTATATAATTATGAAGGGAAAATATAATAGATACTTCCACTTTAAGAGTCAAAAATTGCGGCCATACATATAAGCCAGTAACAAATCTGATAGGGAAATTAGAAGCAACTAAGTTATCCAGGGAATGTGAAATGCACTGCCACATGTAAAGGGTGCGGCAAATAGCATAAACACATGAAATGGAAGGCTAGATAAACTAATGAGGTAGAAGAGCATAAAATAATACACTGATAGTAAATAAAACAGTAAATGTTGGAAGTACTCAACAGGTCAAGGAGCATCAGTGGAGAGAGTCAAAGCGTTTACATTTCAGGTCGATATTCCTTCACAAAATTGACGTTAGATCCGAGTGTCTCTCCACAGCTGGGGCTGACCAGCTTTCAATTTGTAGCATGTTCTACTTCCATTTCAGATTTGCATTAGTTGCAGCAGTTTTCTTTTGATGATGGATTCTTCCAGCGCTTCGATGGATCAGTGTTTAGCGAGGAGCCTCGCTGTTCACCATCTAGGTGGCTGCCATCCCATGTGTGATGTGAGTCAAATCTTGATTTGAAATTCTGATTGAAAATATTATATTTGAAGTTACTGTTGGAGGGTGTGTAAAGTCACTGTCTTTGCAGTTTGTCGGGACCAAACTCTGTTCTCCATAAATTTTGAGATTACTTTACAGAGACTTCTCCATTTGTATCTGCCCATTACTGTTCTTCCTATGTAGTGGGAGAAGCATACAGTTTTGAGATTGTCTTTCTGAATATCTTTGTATCTATGTTTGGACTGTTCTATGGTTCGGGCTCCCATGTTAATTTGCGGGAATCCTCCATGAGAACCATATGGTCGATCCAGCGAGGCTGAGTTCGAATGAAATTGCACTCAATATCAGGTATGCAGCACCTTGTAAAAAATCCGGTGCCAGATATTTTGAGCTGTCATTTGATGCTGCACAGTGATATTTGTCAGTGAAGATAGGATGCATCTAGTTGCTCTGTTTGCCACTGGTAGTTTGCCAATGACTCACAACAATGGAGAACTGATGCGAAAACCACTGCCTGGTAGACTTTGCTCTTTGCTTTGAGACAGACACAATGCTCCCTTCAAAGCCTGTGGGTGAGACTACTAATGCTAGATTGATTTTATCAGGCGATGGGTGATTTTTAATCATCTAACGTGATTTTATTGGAGTGGATATAGGTTATAGTTTTGACTGTGGCTATGGGCTCTTGGTGTTTATGCACATGGCAGATTGGTACACGATATCTGTATTTTTTATATATATTGTAAGGCCAAAGCCTTCTGAGGCTTGGACAAAGCGGTCAAGAAGCAGTTGGATGCCCTGCAGAGTGTGTAATGACAGCATAGTCATAGGCACATAAGAGTTCAGTTACTAGCTGTTCTTTGAACTTTGTGATATCCTTAAGACTTTGCAGATTTAAAAGGTTCCTGTCTGGCCTGAACTGAATGCGTATTGCCAGGTCGAAAACTTTGAGTACAGATAAGAGCATGACTGAAAGGTGGCATACAGAACTGAAGCAATTTCAACAGCCTTTCTTTGTGCCATTGGTTGCACGAAAGGCATCTGATAAGGCACCATTCTGAATCACAACACCTATCATGCCGAAATGGGGTGAGCGGATGATCCTGATGATCTTTTCATAGAAGGCATATTTGTGCATTACCTTCCACAGGCCTTGATGGTTTAGTGTGCTGAAGGTCTTTGTCAGGTCAACAAACTCATGTTGAAGCCTGTGACCTGTCTGCTGGATCTTTCCTGAAGATCACACACCATAAAGATCATGTCAACTATTCCTTGTCCGGCACGAAATCCACTCTTTGATTCTGGGTACAGCTGTTGAAATATTGATAGTACTGGATGAAGTAAGGTTGCAAGTCGGTCTTGTAGATGGTAAAAGTAAGCACTTTTCCCTGAAAGGCAACTCTTGTACTTGCTCCTGTTCGTGGTATTCGCCAGAATGTAGTAAAACGTAGGTTTAAGCTGTTGTTTCATTCTCCTATTAATGACCTGTCCTTTGCTGTTCTTCTTGTAGCAAAGCTGCACTAAAGTGAGCATGAGCCAATGCTCTCTGGATGGAATTAAAATCAAAGCTACGCTAAAATTAATAGAATAACCACTGTAAGTGTCTGAAGGGATATTTCACGGAGTGGACTGAGTTACTGCCCCTGACATGTATTCTGCATATAATAATTGAGCAGAAGGAGCTGTCCTTCCATACAGAACCCAGATTGGCTACTGTTCACACTGCTGTCTTAGGTCACCTTTCATGCACTTTAGTTGATTAGAAAGAAGAGAGCTGAATGTCTCAGGCACAGCGATGCTACCTGATTTAGATGGACTTTGCAAAAGGGATTTCACTACCCGTGAGCAAAGCAGGGAATAAGGGGCCTTTATTCCAGCTGTCCCATGTCTGAGCTAATGAGCCTACGGAAATATATTTTTGTGGGTCTGTTTCTCAGCTTCTGAACATTGTATTCTCCCATTGGATAGAATATGTTCGGTAAGATTAATTCCTCATGTTGGATTTCATCAAATGTTTCGGGGCCACCAGCTGATGTTGCTATGTGCACACCGGGTTCATGGAAATCTCAAAGTATTTGCCCATTTCTTTCTGAATTCTTCAGTCAAGGAGTCGTTTGAAATATGCTCTTAATTGCGTTCAGTACCATACACGGTGAAAACGCATCTTCTAATGGGATGCAGCTTTCTGTGATGGAACCAGCTGGAGGCCCTTGAGAGTCTGACTGCCACTGTGGACCAGCAATGGTGCCAGAATTCCAGAGTGTTAAATTTTCCCGTGGAATTGTGGTCATCGTTACTTCTAAAACAATTGAACACATCTGATCAAGTGTTCTATTTTCCTAGATTTCAAAAATTTCCCTGATCCATTTGAGGTCGATATTCCTCGGCTAAAATCTGCTCTCTGTTTCAGAGAGTCAGAGAAAGAATTAGAGTGACTCAACAGAAACAAAAGTTAACAATTAACTTGGCATTTCACGATCATACGTTCCAGTATCCATTGCTGGCAAAAGGCTGTTGTGAGCCATGCAATTCTGGATCATGTGCAGTGATGATCGGTTGCAGTGTGATCAAAGACTTGGGCAGCCTTATAACAGTGGGTACTAAAGGTGGAAGTGTTTTGCCTCCAAAACAGCATTTGTCTTTTTGTGCATAATTTTTGAGAAAAACTGCTTGGAGACGCGGGAGGAACGAAACATGCACGAAAAAAAGCACCCAAGGGCTTCCACAGCACTGCCAGCAGTCAATATCCGTACTGTCAACAAGACATCCCAAATCTCCAAGGCTGGTACCAACTGACAACATGCAGAAATCCCTTTGTGGAACTGGTTTTCGAATAGATACATCCATCAGTCTGATAACTACATGTATGCCCTTTCTGTACATGTACAGAGACAAGACGATTTTGACATGGACTAACACCCATAGTGGAAAGTTTACTCGCTGATTTTCCATCTGTGGGACAATGAACTGAAGCAAGATTGTGTAAAACACAGATGCAGGATATGATGTAATGTACCTTGATTACATCATGACAGATAAAAGTGTGATCTTTCTGTGGTGAAGTTTGGAGGAGCTGGGGTCTGATCATTCTGCTTCTGCTCAGCAACTCTACTATGGGTTCTCCCACTGATTCGGCATCACTGGGCGTTGTCTCTGAGTATCATTTCCCCAATAAATCTATTACCAGAAGATGCTGCATGTAGAACTCTCACTCCTAGCACAAATGGAAATGTTCAAACTTGTCTCTCTTGCAGTATTAATCAACAGACTTCTTTAATGCACCAATCACACAAAAGCACCAGTGGTCCACCTGCCTAATACAGCTCTAGCTGACTGTAAGTTATATGGGTTTGGGGGACCAACAAATTATATGGAATGGCTCAATTAGCAGAACTGCAAAGCATAGCCAACGGATATTCATGTAGATTCTGGTGGATGGATGACATTTAATGATGTCTGAGCGTCCTTCTTGCTGGGGACGATTCCATAATCATTTAGTTTTCAACCTACATGTATACTTAATTACATTATTATATTAACTGTGTAATGTTGCTCACAGATATTCTGGTGCTATTCCTGAATTACTATGATCACAAACTCGGAGACGATTTTGCTTGGAATTTATCTATCTATTTTCATACTTTCATCTCCTTCACAAATTCAGAAAAGTCTCTTGTCCTTGTCTAACAAAACCCGTTTCCGCATTCACTCTCTATATGTTTTGCCATGTGAGTAAGCATGGTTGTTCACACACCGATACACCAAAATGATTTGATAAAGTATCACATAATAGGTGGTTACCAATACGGAAGCTCTTGGAATAGGAGAGTCAGTGTCAGCTTGGATTTAAAGATGGTGGAGGGACGGAAAACAGCGAGTGACCGTAAAGTATTGTTTTTCAGAATGGAGGGAGCTAGACAGCGGTGTTTCCCAATATTCAGTGCTGAATCTACTGCATTTGGAAGTAAATAAATGATTATGATATTGGAATATTGAGTGACATTTGAAAATTGCCGATGGCATCAAACTTCGAGGTGGGGCAGGCAATGAGGACGATACCAGCAGAAACCGGCGGACAGGTTGCAGAGGGAATTTAGTACAGGTAAATGTCAGGTGATGCATTCTGACGAATGAAGAGGGAGAGACAAGGTAGATAAAATAGTGCGGTTTTAAAGAATGTGTAGGGACAGAGGGAAGAAGGAGTTCATGTGCATTGATCTTTGAAGGTGGCAGAACATATTGAGAGATTAGTTAGCAAAGCATGTTTGATCTTGAGCTTCATAAATAGAGGCTTTGAGTACAAAAGCAGGGAAGCTATGCTGAAACTTTATAAAGCTCTGGTTAGGCCAAAACTGGAGAATTGCATCCAGTTCTGGTCACCACTCCTTAGGAAGGAGGTGAGGGTCCTTGAGAGGGTTCAGAGGAGATTTACCAAAGTGGTTCTAGGGATGAGGGATTATAGCTGCATGGTTAGATTGGAGAAGCCAGCGTGGACTTGTTGGAGCAAAGGCGATTGAGGGACGATTTGGCAGCATTGTATAAGACTCTGACAGGTTTGGATAGGGTACACAAGAAAAAGCTATTCCCATGATCCGACGATATTTCGACTTGGGGACACAGATTTAAGATTTTGGCCTAAAAGTGCAGGGGGAATGTGAAGAAAAACATTTTGGGCAGCGAGTAGTAATGACCCAGAAATTGTAGTCTTTGAGGGTCGTGGAAGCAGCGGCAATTAATGAATTCAATAGAAAATTGGATCTGCACTTGAATAAAATACACTTGCAGGGCTATGGTGAGAGAGGGAGGAAATGGGACTGATCGGATTGTTCTGTGGAGAGACAGCATGGACTCGATGGATTGAAAAGCCTCCTTCTGTGCTTTCAGAACTCTATAACTTTATGACACTATCTAATTGTTCACCATCAGAGGTCACCTTCATCCATCTTCAGCAGTCTTCCATTTTGAACAGACGTGTATACCAGTACAACAATACTGTCCAGTTACTGAAATCTCACTGGTTTAGTTACTGTGAACCTGGAAACTCGGTTGAATGTTTTATTTCTCTTTGTTGTGCGCTTGCTTTGTCTGGATGGCAGGTGAAGGAGCTCATTATATTCTCCGCCCATGTTCTACACTCTTAAATTCTGATGGAATGTTATTAACCTACAATTTGAACTCGACTGCTCTTTCCACAGATGCTTCCTGCCGTCTGTGCATTTACAGAAATTCTACTCTCTTTCGGATTTCCAGCAGCCACTTTATTTTGCTTTTATTTACCCTTGGAAAACTGCTTTTTACTAGATAAACGAAAATACTGTCATGATGATTTCTAAAACTTAGCAGATGCCCCAGGAGATGTAGCTCCATGGTGGCGTGAATGTATCGGGCAATAGGTTTTTATTTAGAATTCTGTGTACCATGGAGAGAAGATCTGCCTGTGTAAAGTTGCATCGGAAAATCACCCTGTTTATTGGTGAGAAGGGCCCTTTTTTCCAGGGGATTCCCAAGCACAGGTAATTGTCACGGGTTGTGATTTTGTTCTCTTGCTTTGATCGCCATGTTTGTCCAGACCTGTACCGGGGACCCAGGACAGAATTGTACTGATTCGTTCACTTGTATTGATTTACTGCTGAAATCAAGTAATGAGTGAAAAATTTCAGAGTATCAAGAAGACAAAGTTAAACGAAACAAAAAGAAGAAAGGAAATCCTGAAAGGATATCAACAATTAAAAAAGGAGAGGAAAACAGTGGAAAATCACGTTCGTTTATCTGAATGCACGAAACATCTCTAGTAAGGTAGATGAACTAGTGGCACGAATAAAGGTAAATGATATGGCTCTAATTATCATTAGCTAGACATGGTTGCAAGGAGATCAAGCTGGAAAACGAATATTCCAGAATGCATAATATCTCGGTCACACAGACAGAAAAGGAGGAGGGGTATCCCTGATTGTAAAGGATGACATAAGGACTTTAATAAGAAGGGATCTGACATAGATCCAATTATGGAGGAAATTAGGAATAGCAGTGAGTCAGAAAACACTGGTGCCAGTAGTTTACAGACCCCCTAACAGTAGCTATATTATTGGGCAGAACATGAAATGGGAAATTATTGGAGCGTGTAAAAAAGTTAATGTATGAATTATGGGAGACCTTAACCTGCATATCGGCTGGGATAATCAAAGATGAGTTTGTAGAATGTTTTCGTGGCAGTTTCTTGCAGCAATACGTTGTCGAATCGACTAGGGATAAAGGTATATTACGTCCCGTGTTGTGTAATGAAGCAGGTTAATATGCAATGTCATAGTAAAAGATCTACTGGGAAATAGTTACCATGTTAAGATTAAAAGTGACACGATTCAGTCAAAAACAAGAATTTTAAACGTAAGATAGCCAATTACGAGGGTATGAGGGGAGAACTGGCTAAGGTTAATTCAATAAATAGACTGGTAGGTATTGCGGTCAATGAACAGTGGGAAATATTTAAAGAAATAATTCGAAGGGTTCAACAAAAGTGCATTCTGTTCAAAAACATAAACTCGTCAAGGAAGACCCACCCGTGGCTCAGTCGGGAAGTTAAAGAATGTATTCGATTAAAAGAAAAGGTGTAAAATGTGGTAAAATAATAGTCACAAGTTTGAGGATTGGGAATGTTTCACCAATCAGCAATGGGCCACCAAAAAGTTGATAAAAAGAGAAAAATAGAATATGAGAGTAAACTAGCCAGTAATATAAAAGAGATTGTAAGACCTGATATAAGTACATAAAACGCAAGAGAGTCGCTAAAGTAGACATTGTTCCTTAGGGGCAGAGGCAGGAGAACTCATCATGGGGAATGAGGAAAAGGCAGAGCCATTGAACAAATATTTTGTGTCTGTCTTCACTGTAGAAGACAACAATTTCATACCAGAAATAGACTGTAACCTACGGTCTAAAAAGAGTGAGGAAATTAAGGAAATTGATATCAATCGAGAAAAAGTATTGTAGAATCTTGAGGCACTAAATTCTGACATGTCCCTGGCACCTGATGGACTACATCCTAAGGTTCTAAAAGAGATAGCTTCAGAGATAGTGGATGCGCTGGCTATGATTTCCCAGAATTACTTAGATTCAGGAATGATCCCGTCTGATTGAAAGTTGGCACATGTTACACCGCTTTTCATGAATGAAGGCAAACGGAAAACAGTGAACTATAGACCAGATAACCTAACACCAGTCGTTGGGAAGATGCTGGAAACCATTAAAGAAGTCTTAGCATTGCACTTGGAAAAGCATAGTATGATTAGAAAAAATCAGCATGGTTTTACTAAAGGGAAATACTGTTTGAAAAATAAATATTTTTTAGAGGATGTGACTATTAGGGTAGATAAAGGGGAACCAGTAGATGTAGTTCACTTGGATATGCAAAAGGCATTCGATAAGGTGCCACAGAAAATATTAATAGGCAAGATATGGGCTCATGGTGTTGTGGGTAATATATTAGACAGATGGAGGATTGGCTAACAGACAGAAAGCAGAGAGTGGGTATAAATGGGGAAGAATGAGAGGTGATCTAATGGAGAGATACAGATGCTGAAAGGGCTTCATAGGCTAGAAGCTGAGAGATTGATCCGCTGGTTGGGAAATCTAGAATGTGGCAGCAGCCGCAGGATAAGGGGCAGATTATTCAGGACTGAGATGAGGAGTAATTACTTCGCTTAAAAGTGTGTGAATCTTAGGAATTCTCTACCCCAGAGGGTTGTGGATGCTCCGCTGTTGAATGCATTTAAGGCTGTCAAAAATAGATTTTTGATCTTGCAGGGAGTCATGAGATATGGGGAGTGGGCAGGAAAGTGGAATTGAAGCCCAAGATCAGCCAAGATAGTATTGAATGGCAGAGCAGGTTCGATGGGCCATTGTGTCTACGTCTGCTCCTATTCCTTTTTTTTTGGTGTTCTTGTGATGTGATGGCATGAAAATAATGGTGTTATTGGGCACAGTCAATATGGATGTATGAAAGGGAAATCAACGTTTAACAAACTAGTTGGTCTTTTTAGGGTCGAACTATGAGAATAGATAAGGGGGAACAAGTGGATGTGTTATATTTAGATTTTCAGAAATCTTTTGATAAGGACTCACATACGAGATTGGTAAACAAAATTGCAACACATGGTATTGGGGCAATGTACTGGCATGGAATGCGAACTTTTAACGGACAGAAAACCGAGAGTAGGATACGGTAAGGATCGGTGCTTGGGTCCCAAAGTTTCACAATTTATATTAATGAATCGGATGTGGTGGTTAAATGTAATATTTCCAAGTTTGCAGAAGGCATAAAACAGTTTGCAGATGGCATAAAACTAGGCAGACTAGAGCTGCGACAAGGATACAAAAATGCTTCAAGGGATTTTGTAGAGGCTTACTGAGTGGGTAGAAGTTTGGCCGATGGAATACAATGTGGAGAAATGTGAGGTTATCCACTTTTGTAGGAGAAACAGAAATACAGTGTATTTCTTAAATGGTGAGAGACTGGGATGTGTTGAACTTCAAAGGGACTTGGGGGTCCTTATTCATGATGCACTGAAAGTCAGCATGCAAGAACAGAAAGCATTTAAAAGGGGGAATTGTATGTTGGCCTTTAGTACAGCAGGATTTGGGTATAGGACAAAACATATCTTACTACAGTTACATGGAGCCTTGGTGACGCCAAGTGTACAGTTATTTTTTTTCTCTGCTTACCTAAGGAAAGATATACTTGCCATAGAGGCAGTAGAACAGAGACTCGCCAAACAAATTCTTGGTTTGGAGGGATTGTCTTCTGACTAAAGATTAAATAGCTTTGACCGATTATAATCTGCAGTTTAGAAGAATGACTAGTGATATAATTCAAACAAACGTAATTCTTACAGGGCTTGACAGGGAAAATGCAGGCAGGATGGCTCCCCTGGCGGGAGGTATAGAACATGGGCGATTTGTCTCAGAATAAGAGGTAAGTCATCTAGAACGATAATGAGGAGTAAATTCTCCACTCAGTGGGGAGTAAATCTTTGGTATTCTCTGCCCCAGTGAGCTGTGGAGGCTCAAGTCGTTGTGAATGTTCAAGACAGAGATCGATAAATGTCTGCATATTGAAAATATCAAGGAATACGGGGATAGTGCAGGAAAATGTTCTTGAAGTAGCATATCAGCTCGAAGGGCCAACTCCTGCTCTTTGCGTTCAAGATTTCAACCACATTGTAGCAAGCTATGTACATGCTTAGGACAATGGTATCTCGCTGGTCAGTGTTCGAAACTTGGCGTTTTTCAAACTCCACTCTAAACATACGATCTAACAGGTCACCAAGACTCTTGTTGCTTTTAATATAGTGATAACGTGCTTTTTAAATTGAATCTAGCAGTGAGCAATGGTTTCGGATTGATTCTTTGCTGACTGGCCTGCTACAAGCTGGAACGTTACTACTTTCACATTCTTCAATTTAAAGATGCAGTTCACCAGCGAAATATAATTAATTTATTTTGTTCCTGAGAAGCTGGAAAAAGCTCGGATCTTAACAAAGCATCTCCATAACAGCCAGAACAGCCATTTTATCCTTCGTCTAATTGTTGAAAACATTCTGCTGAGAGCAAACATCTAGCCTATATACTGTCGTCTCAAAAACATGTTGGTATCCTTCACAGTTGTTTTTTGTTTCCTTTCTTTCATGGGATGGTGGCCTGCCTCACATGACCATCATATATTGCCCATCCGCGATTGCCCTTAGCAGGAGTTTCAAAATTTAAAAAGCAAAATTACTCAAAGCATTGAAGGAAAAACAGAGTCAAAACATTGCCATATGCCAATGCCAAGTGTGTTGCAAGTGCAGTGTGTAGAACATAAATACAAACAACCAAATAGGTGGTCACAATAGTGCAATCTCATGACCGATGATTCATTGCGGAATCAAGTGACTGCAGCGTCTATCTTTTCAATTCTAAAAATGGTACCAAAATTTGGTAGAGTTGCAAGGGCAGGAACAGAATAATATTTCATCCTGGCTGTGAATCACTGACCTTTGGCATTTAATGCAAATAGGAAATCCAATAAAGTACAGGACAAAAAAAAAACAAGTCAATTGCTGTCGCGAATTATGTGTTTATGGCATTGGCAGTCCTATCCCAGCTGCAGGGCAGTTTGTGGAGATGCGTGCATTTGCCTCTAATTTGTCTTTGTAACGAGAGTGTCCGAAGTCATTGGAATTAGAAAAATGCTATCGCATAAAGCTTTGTCTTCTTAGCGAGGTAGATTATCGGTAACCTACAAGTAGCTCAGCAATAAGGTACACTTTGCACAGCTCGGTATTTTATTTCATTCTGGATGTCTTTCTAAGTAATTCACAACATGAAAGGCTGAATGGACTCCTCCTGTGTTGTGGCAATTGGAAGATTTCAACTGAAGTGAGCAATCTATGCACGTGCTTGATATGGCGATGGCTTGCTAACAACATTCATAAATTCAAAGATTCAGGTCATCTGCGAAATATAACGAGTTTTTTTCGGGGTTGTAAGTTATCGGGATTTTGAGGTTTAAAACCCTCAGTTAACAACTCTAAGTTCCAAATTTTTAACTTATATCAATGGGGTCCTCAGTTATGCATGACCTAAAAAGGTATAAATGAAGACTATCTATGGTTCAAATATGATTTATTAATCAAGGTTTTTTTGAATACTTAGCATAGTATTAATGAAGACAGCATGCAACTTTCGTACCATTAACGGGCCAGGATTCCTTGATTGTTACCAGCACAGACGATCCCTTTCTTCTTCTGTGTCTGAAGCGACGGTACATTGAACTGTGTCTCAGAAGAATTACACCACAGAAGTCATGGTACAATGCGCCAACAAAGACTCTAGATTTCCAACGAGTATCCCTAATTCCACGAGTTTTCAAATCCCTTAATAGTAAATACTCTGAATGACCCCTTTTCATTGGCTGAAGCTGAGAATGATCTGGTGTCATCCTACCTCTGTAACTAGAGTCATACCGGCTAAACAAATGTCCATCACTATTTATTTAGGCGCTAGGAGTTACATTTAATAGTGTGAACATAGAACATAGAACAATACAGCACAGTACAGGCCCTTCGGCCCACGATGTTGTGCCGAACCTTTAACCTACTCTAAGATCAAACTAACTACCTACCCTTCATTCTACAATCATTCATGTACCTATCCAAGAGTCAGTTAAATGTCCCTAATGTATCTGCTTCTACCACCACCGCTGGCAGCGCATTCCACGCACCCAAAACTCTCTGTGTCAAGAACCTACCTCTGACATCTCCCCGAAACCTTCGTCCAATCACCTTAAAATTATGCCCGATGGTGATAGCCCTTTCCATCCTGGGAAAAAGTCTCTGGCTATCCACTCTATCTATGCCTCTCATCATATTGTACCCCTCGATCAGGTCACCTCTCATCCTCCTTCGCTCCATTGAGAAAAGCCCTAGCTCCCTCAATCTTTCTACATAAGACATGCCCTCCAGTCCAGGCAGCATCCTGGTAAATCTCCTCTGCACCCTCTCTAAAGCTTCCACATCCTTCCTATAATGAGGCGACCAGAACTGAACACAATATTCCAAGTGTGGTCGAACCAGGGCCTTATAGAGCTGCAGCATAGCCTCGCAGTTCTTAAACTCAATCCCCCCTGTTAATAAAAACCAACACACCATACGCCTTCTTAACAACCCTATCAACAAATGGCACATTTGTTTAGATACAGAGGAGTTGTACGAACAATGTTACAACCTCTTATCAATGATGCTAACTACCATAAACAATTCTGCTCAACTTTCCCACGGATACTGAAGAAATTGCAAACACATGTTTGTAACAGAATATCAGGAAATAATGCATTTTAACACATAGTTGCTTGGTCTACAGATATGGTTGATAAACCAAAGCAGTTAGGAAAATATAAGCTACTAAAAAGTGCATGGTTATTGCTGAAAGTTAAAACGTCATTCTCAGTTAAAACTGCTAAGTTCAACTTTTTTGTTTATCTCTTTAAAGCCGACAAAGAATACTTGGATTGCATCTTGTGTAATTAAAACATATACAATTGCTTGAAGATAGACTGTTCGGCACCTTTAAAGCAATTTAAGTCGCAAAACCAGTTTGTATTGTGCGGCTGTTTTAACTGTTAATTCTCTCACGATCAGATATTCAAACAGAATTGTTCAAAGGTGGTTAAGATACGTTCCTAAAATGTTACTTCAAGTTAACACAGAACCCCAAAGTTTCGTAGTATTGTCGAAATCTTACAGTGCCCACCTCAAGGGAAAAAAATGTACTAACATTGATTCCTAGCATAATCTAAAGTTTATCTGATTCCATTGGCATAAGATTCTGATAATGGACCAGCATCGTTGTAAGCACAAGAAGGAAAATCGGTTGGATGTGATCTTTGCTTTAAAACTGAAGCATTGCTAGCTCATAACATAGGATCAAGTAAATATTGGTCCTTCTCGCCCGAAACTGGGATAGTACCAAAAATAAACTCTGCTCCAGGTCAGTCCAAAAAAACACCTCTGCTCCAAGTCAGTTTTATTGACCAAGACTTTAGGTGTGGAAATTCGCCCCTTAAGAGCTTTGATTCCACTGGACGTCACACGTCCTCATGACTAATATACCAAGGTGGCAATTGATTCCCAGGTAGCATCTATGTTTCATTGGATATACTTCTGCCATATCCCTAATTCTACAGAGGTTGGTCGTGAACTAATGCTACGATAAAGACCCAAAGCACATATTTGTTACCGCTGAACGTTATCTCCCCTCAATATTTGTTTGCAATCTTGCTGTAATCTGTTCTGCAACCCAATTCTTATTCGGAATTTTTCAGTTCTTCCCTTGCTTGTATCCGTCTGGTGAATATTATGATTATTTTTGTAACCCAACATAAATCCATTTTATTTTGTTCTATTCCCTCTAACTCATTTTCATTGCATTAATTTTACCATAGTTATGATGAAATCAGTTTCTCAGGAAGTATGATGATCAATAAAGGTCTTCTTGTTATATTGGCCCCGAACCATGTTGTACTACGGTCCAGTGGCTGAACATGTTTGAAACCTATTCTAAAGTGCATTCCAACATGTATTTCCACATGTTAGTCATGCAACACGTTCTTGAAGGACACTTGTCCGACCACAACTGCACACTCACATTGCTATCTCAACATCTTGCTCTTCCTTTTCCAACTGCAATCGACCTTATCAAAAGATAGAGGTGTTTGTATATGTGCGGAGGATTCTATGACAGATTGTTTGCTTACCTCCCACTTCATGATCTAAGTACCTTGCGTGATGGCCAGACTGTCAAATTCAGTTCTCCTAAAAAGTATAGACAAGGACACAAATATCACCTACAGAAAAATGTCAAATTACTAATGTAATTTATAGTTTCCTGATTTGCACTCAAACGTACATGGATTCCAGATTACACAGATGATGTTTCATCACAGTTTGTTATTGTATGTTTTTCCTTAGCGCCATCTCCTACACTAAATCACTTTTTCCTCATACAATTTACATATCCCATTCGTTATTAAACTATCCCATTCATGAGCGTTGAAGAATCTTTTTTATCCAATACAATGTTTAAAATGTTTTTTTTTCTTTGAAGAATCAATATTCTATTTGATTCCAGGCCTTACTAGGTTTTGCTTCTCTAATCATTTGATTACTCCAATAATAATTCCTTTGTCTTTGTCACAGCTGTTGTTGCACTTCTAAATCCAAGTGGTCATACCCCAATATTTTCTCTCCTATTTTCATGAGCAAAGTTAGGGTAAAACAGAAACTGGAACCTCTGATAACTCAAATGATTTATTGCAAGTTGCTGCACAATAGTTACCTATTTAAAGATAATTGCAGCTCAGCTGATTTACCCCACCTAAGCACATTCGTATTGTCGATGGAAGTGCAATTCTGAATCCAAGTAATAGTTGCGAGCCATTTACTAATCATGCTATCATTCACAAAGTATGACATTGACTAATGCCTTTCTTATTAGTCCTCTTATTAATTCTTACGAGGATTAAATAACATTGGTCATTTTAAAACACCATTCCAAGAATGTCCAATTCCCCACAGGACAAATTAAGACTTCCTTATTTTATTATTGTTGTTATTTTCCAGCTCATGAGTGGCGTGGTCTGCACAAATTTTTACATTTTCTTACCTTCTAAAATCTCATAAGCCCAAATGACAGCTGGAGATGAAGAATGTTATCTGTTAAAACTTCATTGACACTCCTCAGGTTGAAGACTGTCATGCCAGTTGCAAATCCCCTCACTCGATGGCATGCATTATCCTTTCACAGCAGTGTTGTTAATTCCCAAGCTATTAGCATGTAAGTACATAAAATTAAAAGAACAGATTATGTTCCCTGTCTTATTATTTAGCTCAGATGCCTCTTTATCATTGATCAGGACCTGCAGAATTATACTGATACTTTTGTTAAGATGTAAATTACTCAAATTGAAATAATAGTGTCATCAGTTGACAATAGCTTCCATTTACTTATTTTAAAATTAAAAAAAAAAGGTTTTTCCATTAACTTTTTTGAAAAACATGTTTTTTCTATCCCTATAAACTCAAGTAGATCTCCTTTTGCGTGCTTTGAAAAGCAACTCATATTAATTTATTTATTATTGATTTAAATGTCATAAACAATTATTTCCATGTTTCGTAGTTTCGGATGAATTTATCAGAGACTGTAATGTCTATAGTTGTTATGGAAGCTGACTGCAAATAAATGCAAATACTTTCTCCAGAAAGATAAATAAATAGAAACAAATGTATGAATGAATTAAGGCCAATTCCTGTGTTTTTTTTTAAAGAAGGACCAGCTTTCAGCTGAAAATATCACCATGCTGTGATCAAATGTTGCAGAAGTCTTAAACCGCTGGAGTTGATTAAACTCTGTGACCATATGGTCCACCTATTTAGCGAAACAAAGAATGCAAGATTTATTCGGCTTGGAGCCAGATGAGTTCATTCAATCCAGATATATGTGGTAAGTTAGAAACCGTAATTATCACAAAATCATATATATATATATATTATATACATACACACAAAATATCATTCAGCAAATTGCTAAGCTTCTAGCAGAAAGGGTTAACTCTACTAGTTTGAATGGGGTGAAGCTAAAGTTCTCTGGATGTAATGACGTCCGCCTCTCTTTTTAAAAGCAAAGGAGAAAACAACACATGTTCAAACCAATTCCAACCACTTTTTAACTAGGTCGGATCCTTAAGGGACAACACGCTTTTTCATTGAACAAACATAACTTCCGAAGAAGGGTCACTGACCCGAAACGTTAACTCTGCTTCTCTCTCGACAGATGCTGCCAGGCCTGCTGAGTATTTCCAGCATTTCTTGTTTTTTTTTATCACTTTATACTGTTTTTTCTGCAAATTCCAAGCCTTTAGATCCTTTTTTGCCCGCCTAGTTCTCTTTCTTTTGACAGTTTCAAACATATATATAAACACTCTCAAACTATTTATAGATATGCATGCAGCTTGTACACATATTCTCAAATTTCCAGATTCAAATTCGTCCATTTTTAAAACCCTTCTTCCTTAGTGAGAATTGTGTTAGGAATAAAATTACTAAATATCAATCATAATATATATAGAGTCGTAGGATTATACAGCACAGTAAAAGGGCCTTCGGCCCATCGTGTCCATGCCGGCCATCAAGCACCTAAGTATTCTTATTGCATTTTCCAGCACTTGGCCCGCAGCCGTGTATGCTAAGGCGTTTCAAGTGCTCATCTAGTTACTTGTTAAATGCTGTGAGGGTCCCTGCCTCTACTACTTCTTAAGGCAATGTGTTCCATATTCCATTCACCCTCTGTGTGAAAAAGCTTCCTAAAATCCCCTCTAAATATCCTACCCCTTACCCTAAATCTATGCCCCATGTTTATGACCTCTCCACTAAAGGAAAACGTTTCTTCCCATCTAACATATCAATGCCACTCATAATTTTGTATACCTCAATCATGTCCCTCCTCATGCTTCTCTGCTCCAAGGAAAGCAACCCTAGCCTATCCAGCCCCTCTTCATAGCTGAAATTCTCCAGCCCAGGCAACATTCTGGTGAATCTTCTCTGCATCCTTTACAGTGCAATCACATCCTTCCTATCGTGTGGTGCCCAGAATTGTACACCGTACTGCAGTTGTGTCCTAACTAGCGTTTTATGCAGCCCCATCATAAATCCCTGCTCTAGTATTCTATGCCTCGGATAATAAAGACAAATGTCCAATTTGCCTTCCTAACCATCTTATCTACCTGTGCTGCTGCCTTCAGTGATTTCTGGATATGTACACCAAGGTCCCTCTGACCCTCTGTACTTCCTAGGGTCCTACCATCCGTTGATGATTCCCTTGCCTTGTTATTCCTCCCAAAATGCATCACCTCACACTTCTCAGGATTAAATTCCATTTGCCACTGCTGCACCCATCTTACCAGCCCATACACAAGCAGTGATTGTGCCTAAAAAACACTATTTACGATTAGATTATTCAAAGAATTTCACTTTATTTTAAAGTGCACTTCCATTTTAACCAAGCGCACAATTCTCATGATGTTTTTTATCTTAAAACTTTGAAACTACTATTGCAGCATCACAATTTCATATACAAGTTCCATACCAAGCCTCACCCCATGCTGAATTGGAACTGTATTGTCGGTTCCTTCACTGTGGCTGGGTCAAAATCCTGCAACTCTGTCCCCAATAGCATTGCGGGTGCACCTACACAACATGACACAACAGCTCACCACCAGCTTCTCAAAGGCAATTAGGATGGGAAATGAATGCTGGCCCAGCCATAGCCACCCACATCCCGTAAATGAATAAAACAATTCGGAAGAAAAACACATTAAAACTTAAAACACATGCACACACATCATCCACCCAAATACTTTATTACACACATGGTCTTGATGCTTCCGACACTGTACTTCTGAATTCTGCATTATCACTTTTTAACAACTTAAAACTAAGTAAACCCAATCGAATAGCACATTCGTTTAAAAGGCAGAAAACTAAGGCAATAAATTACGTCAAAGATCTTGATTCGTTTCTCTCCAAGTTATCTGTCAAGCAACTGTAATCAAAACTGAAGAAAATAAGTGCATTTTAAGAGGGAAATATTGTAACTTCAGCCAAAAAGTTCAAATCTCCTAAAATTTCAAACAACAGCCTCTCACAAACAAAGAGGAGAACAAAAATTATTCTAGTGTTCACCAAATAGAACAATCAAAGCTACAGAGCTCACAATTCCACTGCCCCTGAGCGCCATTGCTTGGTATCCCTTAGGAACTCTCTCGACCTCTCTCTCTCTTTGTCAGTACAGCACAATTGTTTCATTCCACACTCCAATATCCAGGTTAGTATAAATTACTCTTCTCACTCACACCAATTTCAAATACCGTATCGAAACACATGAAACAACGAACTATTTCAAGGCCATATACAAGACACCAGAACCCAAAGGATTAATACACTTTAGGTTCACTGATACAGATACTGGACAGTGATTTGCAGACACACAAAGAAATCAAACAGACGTAAGAATTACCCTTCAACAAAATACACAAATAACAATTTACTCCCACACAATTTTGTATTATGTCCCTTTCATACAGCATTTTATCCTGAAATGTGAAATTTACAGATTAACGTTAGAGCACCATTATTTTTAACTTCAAATGTTATTTTATATCTGTCACCTTCTCTTTGTACACACAAAATAACTACAGCTGAAGAACTGATCAGTTTAAACGCACATAATTTGTTTTGCTCTATTCTGCTCTGAGTGAATAAGGCACCTTAGAACAAAACACTCACCTTGGAATTTGAGGGTAGTACGTACATTCAGTAATATCTTCTTGTCATCAGTATTATACTTCTCTTCCAGTTTTCGCTGTCCAGCTTCATGAAATGAGGCCATATGGATTCAGCGAAGGAACACACAAAAGGGCGATCGCACTACTGGGAGTGTACTGTAGACCCCCAAACGGTCAGGGAGAAATAGAAGAGTAGATATGTAGGCAAACCTCTAAGAAGTACAAGAACCATAAGGCAGTAATATTAGCGGATTTTAAGTGCCCCAATATTAACTAGGATAGTTTTAGTGTGAAAGGAATTGAGGGAGCAGAATTCTTGAGGTGTATTCAAGAGAACTTTTTGGCCCAGTTTGTAGCAAGTCCAACAAGAGAGGGCGCAGTTTTAGACTTACGTTTAGGAAATTATGGGCATTGGAAGAGTAGCAGTGAGAGGTCGTTTTTGTGGCAGTGATCATGATACAGTCAGTTTTAACATCATTATGGAAAAGGACAAGGATAGAAAACGAGTTACAGTTCTCAATTATCGCAAGGCCAATTTTACTAAACTGAGGAGTTATTTAGCGAAAGTGAACTGGAAACAGCGACTTGAAGGCAAATCAGCGTCAGAACAGTGGGAGGCATTCAAAGGGGAGATTCAACGGGTTCATAGAAAATATCTTGCCACAAAGAAAAATGGTGAGATGGCCAAATCTGGAGCCACATGCATGCCACGGAGCCTAGAGGGTAAGATAAGGCAGAAAAGAGAAGTTTATGGCCGACACTGGGAACTCAATGCCACAGAAAGCAGACAGGAGTATCGAAAGTGGAGGGGTGAAATTAATAAAATGAAATTCGGAAAACAAAGAGAGGGAATGAAAAAGATATATAGGCAAGGAAAATCAAGGTGAATCCAAAGATGTTTTATCGATATATTTAGAGTAAAAGGATAACTCGGGAGAGAATGGGGCCCGTAAAAGAGCACAAAGTTAACCTATGTGTAGGGGCATAAGATGTTGGTATGGTTGTTAATGAATACTTTGTGTCTGTCTTCGCAAAAGAAGGGAACGAGTCAGATATTGTAATTAAGGAGGAGTGGAAAGTATTGAACGTAATAATCATAAACAGAGAGGAAGTATTAATGGGATTAGCATCCTTGAATTTTGATAAATCATCAGAGCCAGATGAAATGTACACAGGGCTGTCAAAAGACGCAAGACAGGAAATAGCAGAAGGTTTGACCATCATTTCCAGTCCTCACTGGATGCAGGGGTGGTGCCAGAGGATTGGAGAACTGCTAATGTTGTACCTTTGTTTAAAAAGGGAGCGAAGGACAGACTGATTAATTACAGACCAGTCAGTCTAACCTCAGTAGTCGGAAAAATATTGGATTCTAATCTGAGAGACAGGATAAACTGTCACTTAGAAAGGCTCAGGTTAATCAAGGAAGTCAGCATGGATTCGTTAAGGGAAGATCTTGTCTGACCAACTTGATCACATTTTCTGAAGAAGTAACAAGGAAGATCGATGCGGGTAGTGCAGTTGATTTGGCGAGCATAGAATTTAGCAAGGCTTGTGATAAGGTCCCACATGGCAGACTTGTTAAAAAGATAAATCCCCATGGGATTCAGGGAAGTACAGAAAGGTGGGTACAAAATTGGCTCAGTGGCAGGAAAAAAAGGATAATTGTTGACAGGTGTTTTAACGAGTGGAGGGCTGTTTCCAATGGTGTGTCACAGGGCTCTGTTCTTTTTGTGATATACACTAACCATTTGGATGTAAATATAAGCGGTATGATCAAGAAGCGTGCAGACCACACAAAAATTGCCTGTGTGGTAGATCGCGAGGAGGATAGCTATAGATTGCAGAAAGATGTTGATGGTCTGGTCAGATGTGCAGAAAGTGACAAATGGAATTCAACCCGGTGAAGAGTAAGATGATGCATTTTGGGAGGTCAAACAAGGCAAAGGAATACACGATTAATGGGATAATACTGAGAAGTGCAGGGGAATTGAGGGATATTGGAGTGAATGTCCACAGATCCCTGAAGGTAGCAGGACAGTTCGATAAGGTGGTTCAGAAGGCATATGGAATTCTTTCCTTTATTAGTTAAGATATCGAATATAAGAGCTGGGAGTTTATGCTAGCACTGTACAACTTATTGGTTAGGCCACAACTTGAGTACTGTCTGCAGTTCTGCTCACCTCATTACAGAACGGATGTAATTGCACTAGAGAGGGTACAGAGGAGATTTGAGAGGATGTTGCCAGGACTTCAAAAATGTAGATATGAGGAAAGATTGGATTGGTTGGGGTAGCTCTCCTTGGAACATAGAAGGCCGAGGGGGGATGTGCTTGAGATGTACAACATTTGGATGGGCCTGGATAGAGTGGGGGTGAAGGGTCTATTCACCTTAGCAGAAGGTAAGGTGATGCATTTTGGGAGGTCAAACAAGGCAAAGGAATACACGATTAATGGGAAAATACTGAGAAGGGCAGAGTAAGTGAGGGACATTAGAGTGAATGTCCACAGATCCCTGAAGATAGTAGGACAGTTCGATAACGTGGTTCAGAAAGCATATGGAATCCTTTCCTTTATTCGCTGAGATATAGAATATATATTGACTTGGGGGCATAGATTTAAACTGATTGGTAGAAAAGTACAGGGGACATGAGGAAGCATTTCTTCACCCAGAGGGTGGTGGGGGTCTATAACTCACTGCCTGAAAGGGTAGTTGAGGCAGAGATTTCAACTGATTGAAATGGAGTCTGGATACGCACCTCAAGTACAATAATCTGCAAAGCTATGAACCATATGCTGGAAGGTGGGTTTAGAATAGGTGGATCGTTTTTCGGCTGGCACAGGCACGATGGGCCAAGTGGCCACTTTTTGTGCCTTAAACAGTTTATGTTTCTATGATACATGGAAGTTTTAAATACGATTTTTAAAAAATATTTTCTGGTGTTATCTGTTCTATGCTTTTGACCAATCTATTACTTCTTAATTCAAATGACATCATATTCACAGGTGTTGCGGATCTATGTCAGGTTGTTCCCCTTATGAATTCCCTTCCTTGAATGTAAAACATTGATCAGACTAATCAGTGCAAGATTCCACTCAACTCACAACCAGACATTTGGTTTTAGCCTTTTTCAAAGTCTGGCCCCAAGTTTCACCGTTGTATGTTTTTGGGTTTTCAGGCTTAAAACCATTTTATTTGAAAATTCTCATTTCTAAATTTTCAATTTATTACAATGAAGTCCTCAGCTGTGCCTGACCTCACAAGTTACAAATAACGAATATTCATGAATCCAGTATAATTTATTCAGCAAGATTTTATCAATACTTAACAAAAAAAAAACTGAAGACAACATCGATGTTTCTTATCCTTCAAGCCCAGTATTCCTTGAATGTTGCTGGCACAGGCGATGCCTTTGTTCTCCTGTCTCTGAAAAGACATTGAACTGTGTTTCAGAATAGTTACACCACAGCCACCATGGCAAACTGTGCCAGCAAAGACTCTGAGTTTCCATCTTTTAGGCTTCCTTATTATGAAATGCTTTGAATTACCTTTTTCCATTAATTTAACGTAAGGTTCATCTGCAGTCACCGCACATCTGTAACTAGAGTGGTGTACGCTAAAATCATGTCAATCTCTAATTTCCTAGGCTCCAAGAGTTAACATTTCATTGTGTGAACAAATAACACATCCTTGTAGATACAAAGCAGTTGAACAAACAATGATTCATCTTCACATCAACAATGGCAACTATTGTAAACAATTCACCTGAACATTCCCAGGGTGCTGAAGAAATTAATAATGAATGTTTCTAGCAGAATATCAGGATCTTTTTTTCAAATATGCATGTTTTCTTCTACAGATGCAGTTAATTGATCAAGTCAGTTAGCATATTTATTAAACTGTATGGTTATTGTTTAATGATAGGTGTCATATTCAGTTCAAGCTTCTTTCACATCAGTTCCTTTAGGGCATGCAATTACTCTCCACCTGATCCCTTTATGTACGGACCTATAAACGTCATCGTTTTCCCTTTTACTGACTGCTATTTTGCTTTTCTGATTCCTGATAATGTACTTACGGTCCACCTAGTGTCTCCGATCGCACCCCCTCCACTCCAACCCCACCGCGCCCCCCCCACCGTCCCGCTGTTCTATGCTCTGTCTGACTCCTCCTGCATATTTGTTAATAGTCCAATGAAAGGAATCTCCTGCTCTGTCCCATTAATCTTTGGCATGCCCGTTTACTCCTGTTCATTTATTTCAGATCCTCTGATTGTCACTATTTGTTTGTTATTCACTGGTCTATGGTGTATCGGATAGCTGCTGCTAATTTACTTCCGATCCTCCTGTTCTCGACCCCCTCTTCCCGTTGCTAACAGTTCTACTGTTCATCTTTACTCCTACAGGCCATTATCTTTTGCAACCCCAGTGGTCACCTCTTGTCCATTAACCTCTGGATATTTACTCTGGTCTCAGTTGCTTTGTTTATTAATTAACTTAATAATTGTTGTAACTGGATATTTCACGGTGCTCTTTAACTGCTCTCTGAACTTGGACTGAATCGCCACATAAATAAATGTGTTTGTACAGCAATTTAAATTCCGCAGCATATATGCGACATTTTCAAAAGATCTGATAAGATTCATCACCCAGCAGATAATCTACAACAAAGAGATATAACATAGACACCAACCACAAAAATATGAAAATGCCAGATATGGTGAAGAGTAAAATCATAGAATGCCTTCTTCTCTCCATTTCAGAGTCACTGTGATTATCTTTCCTGCTCTGAGCCCTCAGTCTCTGACGAACTGGACTGGTCACTAAAATGTATCAGAATGGCACAGTGGCGCAGTGGTTAACACCACAGCCTCACAGCTCCGGCGACCTCGGTTCAGTTCTGGGTACTGCCTGTGTGGAGTTTGCAAGTTCTCCCTTTGTCTGCGTGGGTTTCCACCTGGTGCTCCGGTTTCCTCCCACCTCCAAAGACTTGCATGTTGATAGGTAAATTGGCCATCGTAAATTGCCCCTAGTGTAGGTTGGTGGTAGGAGAATGGTGGGGATGTGGTAGAGAATATGGGGTTAATGTAGGATTAGTATAAATGGGTGGTTGTTGGTCGGCACAGACTCGGTGGGCTGAAGGGCCTGTTTCAGTGCTGTATCTAAATAAATAAAATAAAAAAGTCAGAGCGTTCAGCAACAGAATTAAAGCGAATGGCAATAATGGTGTGAAAGCTTTTTCAAACATTCTAAATCTAATCCATCGAGGTTCACTAAAATAACTTGGTTTGTTAGAGCAGCTCCATTCTACATTGTTGATTACCCATCCAGGTTTAAAATCTAAAGTAGATGGAAATCTTTTTTCAAGCAGAGCAGAATGCCGGTAGTTACTAGAATCACAGCCGCAGTTTTCTTGGTGCAATATTTTGATTTCAACTTCTGGCAACAAATGGCGACATACCAATCAAACGTGAACCAGATGGTGAACCATACAGAACAGTCTATGGTTGAACGGGTCAGCACATAGCGAAGGCAAGACACAGAGGTGAGGTCCAGGAAATGTAATGGGAAATAAAGATCAGGGATTCTCCCGGGCATGATCTCAGTGATAATGACCAGCAGATCCGCCGTTGCCATGGCCACCAGGTAGCGAGTGGAGCAGGTGGAGAGTTCGCTATTTCCCTTGTACAGGATCACAATTAACACTACATTAACTGCAAAGGAGAGAAGGGAGAAGTCGCTGTAAATTATTGAAAAACATTCCTTGCCTCTCAACACAGGCAGGAAGGATTTTAGCACCAAAAACCTGGGGGTTGGGATCGTGTCAGATCGGGTCCATAACCTCAACCTGACTCCAACTCCTGCACTTCCAGATTTAGCAAATCATGGACAGGGGTGAAGAATGCACCGCTCATTGGACGCTGGTCTGCAAGTTAAATATAGAAATGAGGACCCAAAAAACGGGTAGATTGGTTAACGTTACCCGGTGTCCAACCATTCCCAGTATAGGAACCTATCCCGGACACAAATCACTTCCTGGGCTCGAATAAATTCCTCTCTGACTCGAACCAGTCCCTCGGATAGGAGGCACTTATACGTCTTGCACAACTCCCTTTGATGTATAAATGATTTAAATTGAGAAGGGAATTTAATGAGACAATGCAAATGTGATCAAAGTACGGGCGTTCATTTCTACAGGAATATCATTAAAAGAAAAGTGTGATAATAACGTATTATAAAGACGGTTATTGAATACTTAAACTCATGTGTTCTCTTCTGGACTACACATAATAAAAATATCGAGGCTAACAGCTGCAAATATTCTTTACAAAGATAATACCATAACTTAGGGATTATAATTAACGGAAAATGTTGTGGCTTTATTCTGTCGATAAGAGAAGGATGAGTGTTGAACTAGTAGAGGTCATTAAAATTATGTCGGGGTTAGAGAGGGAAAACGTGGACCTGATGCTTCCACCTTTTCTGGTGACCAGTTCTGTATTGCCTCAAAGTAAGACGGTCATCAATAAATGCACGATGGAATTCAAGAGAGACCTATTTACTCAGAGTGCTGAGAACGTGGAATTGAGACATCATGGAGTAGTTGCAATGGAAAAAAAATAAGAAAACGCGAGGTTAGTACATGAGGGAGACAGGACTGGAAGGATATGCTGATAGGATTAGATCAGCTGGAATGAAGAGAGATTCGTACAGAGCAGGAAGACGGTCGTAATCTATTTGTGCCGAATGCCCAGTTTCTGTGCTGTAAAATCGGTAACCTGTGTATTAGCAAGCCATAGTCATAAGAGTTTTTTTCTCGTAATATTGAAGATGATTATTTATTATTGCAGTGCACTCATGAGCAAACGCTTCTCAGCACCGTGCTCTGGAAGGAGATAAATCAGCACCCGCTAGTGCTGTCAACAACTCTACTTAGAGTAAGGGTAAGATGTGGACCTGCACTGAATACAATGGCAGACACTCCGTGACATACATGGTCCCTAGGGTTACCTGGTCCACAGGTAACACTCAGTACAACACGATCGCTGAGATCAGGTGCTCCACTCCAGTTGGTGTACACGCACAGTAAAATTCCACATTGACAGATAATTCCAGTCATCCTTCCCCTCTGAGATTTTCCTGCTTTGAGCTCTGATTCTACGGATCCCAACATTCCACATAAATCAAGAACATTACAGTGCAGATTGACTTGAGCTAGAAACAGTTGAGACAACAGAATAAAACAACACGGTTAATTCAGGAAATTAATGCAATTATATTATTGAATGTGTGTCTGTGTAACTGTAACCATTCGATCTCATGTAATATTATTATTCCCATGGTAATGAAAGAAACCAACTCATACAAAGATTTACAAAACTTAATTGCTTAGAGATACTGACCAGGAACGCCAGTTACAGCAAGGATCACACAGAATACTTTCCTCACCCATTGACTTGGTTGGTGCATTTTCTGCTTGGAGTGATCTGTCTGTCCGTGCTGCAGGTAATATCTCAGAAAGAAATTCTGAGGTGAATCATTCCCAGTGCATTAACTTTATACCCTGCCAATTTCCTTGAGGATACTGACGTTGTAAAATTGTTCAAACAGTTTTTATTAATCTTTAAACAAACAGATAACGACAGCTGTGTTAATTCTCTGTTGATGGACTATATGAAGCACGGAAATTGAATTGGACCCTTCCCCACCTCCAAGACTGGAAAAATCTGATCACAGTAAGCAACTAATCATAACTGGAAGCTGTGTTAAACAGAAATGAAGGATGTCCTGCAAAAATCATGAGTCTAATCTGTAGATCTCCTGTTGTTTCAGTGATGGTCTTCACTCTGCATGACTATTCAGAAATGAAATTCCTGACGTCAGTGAAGCCTCTAAGGAATGTCCGTCTATACTTTGAATACTCTTTTAAATTTGCAATTCTGTTCAAGAATTCATATGGTCAAAAAAGTATATAGAATGATTGCAACACAACACTTGGCCATTTGGTCTGTCTTGACCGTGTCAGCTCTCTGCACGGGCAGCTCAGCTAATCTCACTCCCGCATCTCCTCATCACTCACCTGCATTGTTTTCCTCTTCAGTTGTTTATTCAATTCGCTTCTGATTGAATCTGGCTTCACCACACTCTCATGCAGTGTATTTCAAAACCTAAACATGTGCTGTGTAAACATACGTTTTCCCTCATGTCGCCATTGATTCTATTGCCAATCCCTTAAGCATGTGTCCTTCAGTTTTCGCCATGTTGCCAATCAGAGAAGTTTCTCTGTGGCTACTCTGTTCAAACGGCCCGTGGTTTGCAACAACTCTTATCAACTTTTCTCTCAAGTTGATTCTCTGATCTGTCAGCACAAAACATCTGTCACCCCTGGAAATTTTCTCTTGATAATTTTCGACACCCGCACTAAAGCCTGCACATTGTTCCTCAAGTTTGTGCCTATAACTGGACACAATGGCAGGATTTTCAATATCGTTCTACCCCTCACAAGCTCTGAGCTACTGTGGTTCCCTTTTCCACCTCTTTATCTGATACATTGATTATTGTATCTGTGTCAAAACCTTCTTTCACGTTGAGGTCGAAAATTTAATCAAAATTGCATTTAAATATCTGTCCCGCCCTCGCCTACTAACGGTCCATCTGTGACTCTCCACTTCTCTTCCACGAATTTCCTCTCTCCATTTAAGTGGACAGACTCTGCATCAATATTTGCTGTGATCCACCAACTCCAACAGTTATCCTGACCATACTTCCTCCAACTCAGCCTCGGGTAAAGAATCACTTCCATTCTCTCAGTTTCCTCGCCGCCATCTGTTTGTTCCAACAATGCCATCTTCCATACGAGAGCTTCTGCAGTCTCTTCATTTCACACTAGCCATGCATTCCCCACATTAGTTTTGCAGAGGCCTCAGCTGTATCTGTTCCATCACCTGAGTAGCTGTCCTCAACCCCCCCCCCCCCCCGCCTACCTTCCAGAATCATGGTATTAATTCACTTATTCCCAATTTCCATTCCAACTGCCTTTCAACAAATTATCCTCCTCCATTTCCACCATGTCCACCTAAAATCGCGAACAAAATATTTTTCTTCACTCTTCTATCACACCTAAGATCTAGTTTGCTTGCCCATGGCTCCTTTCTGTGCAAGTTCAAGAGATGCAACAGCTTTCCTCTCATCTATGATCATAATGTAATTAGAAATAGAAGCGACAGTAGGCCATTCAGCCCATAACTCGTGTTCTGCCATTCAATACCATAATGACTGATCTGACCATGGCCTTAATTCCAACTTCCTGCCAGACAAGAATAACTCTTTACTCTCTCCTGAGTGAAAACCAACCTTGAATATATTTACTAACCCAGGCTCCACTGCCTTTTGGGAAAGTGAATTATAAATGCTATGTAACCTGCAAGAGAGGAGATTCCTCCTCATCACCGTTTTAATTGGGGGACCGCTTATTCACAAACTGAGAAGAGTATGTACAGAGATTTATAGCTGTGGGTGATCACTCAGCTGGGCAGGGAGTGGACCACGAAATTAATGTTAGGAATTGACAAAGATCATCAAATCGATTCACTGAAAACATTGGAAACAGTGGAATTTGGCAAGAAGGCAGAGTTCAAGGGCATGTGCCCTTGATCAGATTAAGATCTGAGCTGTGAAATTCGGTATACCTGTAGGTTGCAGTGGAAGGAAGTGGGTCGCTTGGTAAGAAGAGCAGTGTGCATATTGAGAGTCGAAGGGAGGAAGGCGGTTGTGGAAGCAAAGTGTGAGAGCAGCCAGTATTTCTGAGGTGATCAACAGCAGGTTGCTGATGCATTGGATACAAGGTGAGGATGCTGAGCACAGGGCCGGGCAGGACACCAATGTTCCACACGCATGGGCTTAGCCTGAGGCAACAAGGTGAAGGCTCTTCCTTCTTGTTCTTTGGATTTGGGCATTGCTGGCGAGGCTGGGATGTGTTAGCCATCTTCAGTTTCCCTTGGAAACGTGGTGGAAAGTCACGTTCTTGAAACGCTGGACTCCATCTGCTTTAGGTACACCCGCAGTGCAGTTAGGAAGGAAGTTCCAGGATTATTGTGACCCAGAAATAGTGAAGAAATTTTCGTTCCAACTCAGGATGTGTATGGCTTGTAGGGAACTTGCAGGTTTTCATGCTTCCATACGTCTGCCACCTTTATCTTTCTAGGTGTTGAAGGTATCGTGCTAGAAAGGAGCTGTCGATTGAAATTTAGTAACTTCCTGTGACGTGATAATGTGTATGGTACACACGGCAGCCACTGTGCGCTGGTAATGGAAGGAGTTAAGTGTTAACGTGGTGCATCCGATTCACATGAAGTGAGTTAATTTGCTTGTATCTTACTAAGACGCTTGAGCTTTGTCAGAGGCGGCACAGATCCCGGAGAATGGAGAGCATTCCATTATTCCTGACTTATGCCTTGTAGATTGTGAATGTAGGAGACAGTGGATGAGTTGTTTGTTGCATACATTTCAGTGTCTGATCTTTTCTTGGAGCAACAATATTTATTTGGGTGGCCCAGTTAAATTTCTGATCAAAGGTAACGTCTAGCATGTTGATCATGCGGTAATTGGGGAGTGACCACGACGATGAATATCAAGGGGAGATGGTTAGATTTTCTCTTGCTGCACTTGGCAATAGCCTGGCAAATGTGTGATGCGATTTGTAATGTCGTTTTATCAGCACAAACCTGATGCAAACAACGCAAAAAATACAGTGCTGTTTTTTGTGGGAGTGAAAGATGACAGGTTCAGTTTGGCCGTCACTATCCAGAATAAATTTCGCATCATCCTGGCTTCAACGTTTGACTGAATAGTTGAAAGTGACAAATTACAGGGTAGATGGAGGAAGTGTAAACTTTCGTTGATCTATTTGTTGATACAAGCCACAAGCTTCATGATTGGTTGTGACAATTTCGAATAGATACATTGTAATGATCAGGAGAACAATACAATACGCAGGACTGTATCATATATGGACACGAGGAGGGGTCATTGGATCTGTTACAGGCTCTTCGATTGCCGGTCAATGTTTAGTTCCATGTTTTAAAGGGGAGAACACAATATGGAGAGGTAAGCTTCTGTCCATCGAACCACGGGGTTTGTAAGACTTACTCTGGGTAATTAGATGAACCATCTGTCCCTGGTACATGGAGAGACATCATAGTAACCGGGGGAGGTGCGGAGTTGGTTGGGGGAGGGGCGCACGGTAATGGGAGGGCTAACGTTGCCTTCTTGTTGATGGATCTGCAGTTCAAGTGTCCATTTGGCAGTTGATTGAGGAAGCTGTTAGCGGCACAGCTCGAGCCAAGAGTTCGAGAATGGATTTACAACAGATTGAAGGAGTACCACAGTAAGCAAGTAATAAAATTCCCGCGCCAGGCATTCATTGCATTTTCTGGGTTATCTGAACACAGCAGGAAGAAACCTTTAACCCCGAACACTATGCCAGTTGGCTGTTAAGATAAAGCTGCCACAGATTTCACATTCATGATAAACAGAAACCAAACACTCGGACTCTATGGCGAATCCGATTCAATCTTTTGTCAGTACAGACATTTTCCTATTTCAATAATTTAGTTTCCATTCTCGGGAAGGTCTATTTTTCCACCTATATCCCAGTTTTACATTTTGTTTCCAGATAGTTATGCGATTTTATGTTTGATTTCGCACAATATCAGGATGGATCCGTACATACATCACTAATTTCCTCTTTTCTGTTCTGCATTAACTAACTTGGCATTCAACAGACTCTTAAAAAAAAAATCTTCAAGGCACATCTGCCAGCAAAAGCATGTCCACGTCTTGCTGCCTCTCCCTCACATGAATTACAATTGATGGAGATTTTTATTTTGTAGTGAGCACATTACTCGTTGGTTTGAATTACCCTGAGAGACTGACTGATAACCTCACGCGTATTTCGTTCATGTACATTGTACTGGCCTGAAACCAGGCATATGCGACGCCCTGACATAGATCAGCAAAGGATCATGAAGTATCCAATTTAAAAGGTCTGATTATGGGAAGGCACAAAATTGAAGTCCATTTTGTAAACTTGGTAAACATGCATCTGGCAAAGGATGAAGCATGAGCCGATCTGTCCTCCACATAGATTTATTTAGAATACTCCATGCAGCATAAGTGCAGACTACATTTCCGTGCTCCAGACCAGCTGCCCCGTATCCCCGCCCAGGTTCAAACTAGTTCTTCGATCTGCACCCTGCTCTTTCCACACTTAGTATCAGCTGCTCTTAATTACAATTATCCATCTATGCATACTCAATTGACAAATCATTTGCAACATTAGCTCGTTAGCAGCATTTATTTACCAGTCCATCAAATAGTCCATTGTATATCATGATTTTTCTGGTGATTTCTGTTCGAATATTTAAATATGATATAATAGGATCTGGCCAAAGCGGGCTGGGAGCAGCTACTTATAGGAATATCTACATCAGACCAGTGGGAGTCATTCAAAAAGGAAATAGTGAGAGTTCAGGGCCAACATGTTCCAGTAAAGGGACCGCTGGATGTCAAGGGATATAGAGAATTGGATAAGGCAAAAAAAGGCTTATGGCAGGTCCAAAGCCCTGAAAACAGCAGAGGCCCTAGAGGAGCAGAGAAAGTGTAGGCGGGTACATAAAAAAAAGTAATTAGGACAGCGAAGAGGGGACATGATAAAACACTGGCGGGCAAGATAAAGGAACATCCCAAGGCGTTTTGTAAGGACATTAAGGGTCAGAGGTTTACCAGGGAAAGAGTAGGGCCCATTGGGAACCAAACTGGCGATCTGTGTGTGGAGCTAGAGGACATAGATGAGATTTTCAATGATTACTTTTCATCTGTGTTCACTGTGGAGAAGGACGATGTAGGAGTGGAGAATAAGGAGGGGGGTTGTGATATACTTGAACAAATCAGCATTAAAAGAGAGAAAGTATTCGGTGTTTTAGCGGGCTTTAAAGTGGATAAATGCCCAGGCACAGATGAGATGTATCTCAGGCTGTTATGTGAGGGGAGTGAGGAGATAGCACGGGCTGTGACCCAAATTTTCAAATCCGCTCTGGCCACAGGAGAGGAGCCTGAGGACTGGAGGAGAGCAAATTTGGTACCATTATTTAAGAAGGGAGCAGGGATAAACAAGGTAAAGACGGGCCGGTGAGTCTCACATCAACGACAGGGAAATTATTGGACAAAAAATCTAAAGGATAGGATTAATGTCAACTTGGAGAGGTAGGGATTAAGCAGCGATAGTCAGCATGGCTTTTTCTAGGAGGAGAGCTTGTCTGACCAACTTGGTTGAAATTTTCGAGGATGTGACTAGAAATGGAGATGAGGGTAAAGCAGTTGATGTAGTCTGCATGGACTTAAACAAGGCCTTTGATAAGGTACCACATAGTTGATTGATCAAGAAGGTAAGAGCCCATCGGATCCAGAGCAATTTGGCAAATTGGATCCAAAATTGGATGAGTGGCAGGAGTCAGAGCGTGATGGTAGAGAGCTACTTTGTGAGTGGAAGCTTGAGACTGGTGGTGTACTGCAGGGATCGGTGCTCGGACCCTTGCTGTTTGCAGTGTACATTAATGATTTGGACGTGAATATGGGAGATATGATAAGTAAGTTCGCAGATAACATGAAAATTGGTGGTGTAAATAGTGAGGATGAAAGCCTTAGATTGCAGGACAATATAGATGGGCTGGTAAGATGGGTGGAGCAGTGGGAAATGGAACTTAATCCTGAGAAGTGGGACGCGATGCACTTTGGGATGACTAACAAGGCAAGGAAATATACAACGGATGGTAGGACCCTAGGCAGCACAGAGGGTCAGAGGGACCTTGGTGTACTTGTCCAAAGATCACTGAAAGCAGCAGGACAGGTAGATAAGGTGGTTAGGAAGGCATATGGTATACGTGCCTTTATTAGCCGAGGGATAGAATACAAGAGGTGTCAGCTGGGAAGATGAGTTTCAGTTTAAAATAACTTACATTTTGTTTCAGCAGCTTTATCTGAAGCAGTGATAGTGCGAGCGAGGTGTCAGCTGGGAAGGTGAATTTCAGTTTAAAATAACTTACCTTTTTGTTTCAGTAGCTTTTTCTGAAGCAGCGATAGTGCGAGCGAGGTGTCAGCTGGGAAGGTGAATTTCAGTTTAAAATAACTTACCCTTTTGTTTCGGCGGACACGGGGACTGCTGGGTAAGTAAACTTATATATTCGGGCAGTGCATAAACCCGACACACTACACCTGTAGTGTCTCTCACTCATCCTCCTCCTCTAACCAAAGAAAATGCCTCTTGTGTGGAGGGTTTGGTAAGGTAAGGTTTTCCTTTTTTTAAATCTCTGTTGTAAATTTAGAGCAGAGGGGATGGAAGCTCGGGCAGTTGCATGCTCCTCGTGCAGGATGTGGGAGGTGAGAGTCACCACTGGTGTCCCTGCTGACTTCACCTGTGCGAAGTGCACCTAACTCCAGCTCCTCGCAGACCGCGTTAGGGAACTGGAGCTGGAGCTGGATGAACTTCGGATCATTCAGGATGCTGAGGGGGTGATAGCGAGCAGTTATAGGGAAGTAGTGATATCTAAGTTACAGGATAAAGGTAGCTGGGTGACCATCATGGGAGGGGAAAGTAAAAGGCGCACAGTGCAGGGATCCCCTGTGGCCGTTCCCCTCAATAATAAGTATACCGTTTTGGACACGGTTGGGGTGGGGGACCTATCAGGGGAAAGCCACAGTGGCCAGGTCTCTGGCACCGAGCCTGGCCCAGTGGCGTAGAAGGGAAGGGGGGAGAATAGGAGCACGATAGAGATAGGAGATTCAATGGTTGGAAGAACAGACAGGAGATTCTGTGGTCGCGAACGAGACTCCCGGATGGTATGTTGCCTCCCGGGTGCAATGGTCAGGGATGTCTCGGATCGAGTCTACAGGATTCTTAAGGGGGAGGGGGAGCAGACAGAGATCGTGGTACATATCGTTACCAATGACATAGCTAGGAAAAGGGATGAGTGCCTGAAAAGCGAATATAGGGAGTTAGGTTGGAAGCTGAAAGGCAGGACGAGCAGAGTAGTCTTGTCAGGATTGTTACCGGTGCCACGTGCTAGTGAGGCTAGAAACAGGGAGCGAATGCAGCTGAACACGTGCAGAACTGGTGCAGGAAGGAGGGATTCGGAAATGTGGATCATTGGGATACCTTCTGGGGAAGGTGGGACCTGTACAAGAAGGACGGATTGCATCTGAACAAGAGGGGCTGCAATATCCTGGGCTGGGGATTTGCTAGAGCTCTTCGGGAGGGTTTAAGCTAGTTTGGAAGGGGGATGGGAACCGGAGCTACGGATCAGTGGATGGGGTAGCTGCTGAACAGGCAGATACCAAGTGCAGACAGTCTGTGAGGAAGGTCAGACAGTTAACATGGCAAATTTGCAGCCAGTTTGATGGGTTGAAGTGTGTCTGTTTTAACGCAAGAAGTGTCAGGAATAAGGGTGATGAACTTAGAGCATGGATCAGTACTTGGAGCTACGATGTTGTGGCCATTACGGAGACGTGGCGATCACAGGGGCAGGGATGGATGTTGGATGTTCCGGGGTTTAGATGTCTCAAAAGGAAAATGGAGGGAGGTAAAAGAGGTGGGGGAGTGGCATTGCTAATCAGGGATAGTATCACAGCTGCAGAAAGGAAGGTCGTCGAGGAGGTTTTGTCTACTGAGTCATTATGGGTGGAAGTCAGAAACAGGAAAGGAGCAGTCACTTTGTTGGGAGTTTTCGATGGACCCCCCAATAGCAACAGAGACATGGAGGAACAGATTGGGAGGCAGATTTTGGAAAGGTGCAGAAGTAACAGAGTTGTTGTCATGGGTGACTTCCACTTCTCTAATATTGATTGGAACCTCCTTAGTGTAAATAGTTTGGATGGAGCAGTTTTTGTCAGGTGTGCCCAGGAAGATTTCCTGACTCAATATGAAGATAGGCCGACTCGAGGGGAGACTATGTTGGACGTGGTGCTTGGCAACGAACCAGGCCAGGTGGCAGATCTCTCGGTGGGAGAGCATTTCGGTGATAGTGATCACAACTCCCTGACCTTTATCATAGTCATGGAGAGAGACAGGAGCAGACGGGTGGGAAAATATTTAATTGGGGGAGGGGGAATTACGATGCTATTAGGCACGAACTGGGGAGCTTAAATTGGGAACAGATGTTGTCAGGGAAATGCACGACAGAAATGTGGAAGTTGTTAAGGGAGCACTTGCTGCGACTGCTGGATAGGTTTGTCCCGATGAGGCAGAGAAGGGATGGTAGGGTGAAGGAACCTTGGATGACAAGAAATCTGGAACAGCTAGTCAAGAGCAAGAAGGAAGCTTACTTAAGGTTGAGGAAGCAAGGATCTGACAGGGCTCAAGAGGGTTATAAGGTAGCCAGGAAGGAACTGAAGAATGGACTTTGGAGAGCTAGAAGGGGACATGAAAAATTCTTGGCCGGTCGGATTCAGGAAAGTCCCAAGGCGTTCTATACTTATGTGAGGAACAAGAGGATGGCCAGGGTGAGGGTAGGGCCGATCAGGGATAGTGGAGGGAACTTGTGCCTGGAGTCGGAGGAAGTAGGGGAGGTCCTAAATGAATACTTTTATTCAGTATTCAGTAGTGAGAGGGACCTGGTCGTTTGTGAGGACAGTGTGGAACAGGCTTATATGATCGAACAGGTTAAGGTTAAGAGGGAGGATGTGGTGGAAATGTTGCATGATATGAGGACAGATAAGTCCCCGGGGCCAGACGGTATATACTCAAGGATATTACAGGAAGCGAAGGAAGAGATTGCCGCGCCTTTGGCGATGATCTTTGCGTCTTTACTGTCCACTGGAGTAGTATCGGATGATTGGAGGGTGGCAAATTTTGTTCCCTTGTTCAAGAAAGGGAATAGGGATAACCCTCGGAATTATAGTCCAGTCAGTCATACGTCAGTAGTGGGTAAATTATTGGAGAGGATTCTGAGAGACAGGATTTATGATTATTTGGAAAAGCATGGTCTGATTAGAGACAGTCAGCATGGCTTTGTGAGGGGCAGGTCATGCCTCACAAGCCTTATTGAATTCTTTTAAGATGTGACAGAACAGATTGATGAAGGAAGAGCAGTGGGTGAGGTTTATATGGATTTTAGCAAGGCGTCTGATAAGGTTCGCCATGGTAGCCTCAGTCAGAAAGTAAGGAGGCATGGGATTCAGGGAAAGTTGGCTTTCTGGATACAAAATTGGCTGGACCATAGAAGTCAGAGTGTGGTAGTAGATGGAAAGTATCCAGCATGGAGCTCGGTGACCAGTGGTGTTCCACAATGATCTGTTCTGAGACCTGTGCTCTTTGTGATTTTTATAAATGACTTGGATGAGGAAGTGGAAGGCTGGGTTAGCAAGTTTTCCGATGACACGAAGGATGCTGGACTTGTGGATAGTGTGGAAGGCTGTTGTAGGTTGCAACGGGACATTGACAGAATGCAGAACTGGGCTGAGATGTGGCAGATGGAGTTCCACCTGGCAAAGTGTGAAGTGATTCATTTTGGGAGGTCGAATTTGAATGCGGAATACAGGCTTAAAGACAGGATTCTTGGTAGTGTGAAGGAACAGAGGGATCTTGGGGTCCATGTCCAAAGATCGCTCAAAGTTGCCACCAAAGTTGATAGGGTTGTAAAGAAGGCGTATGGTGTGTTGGCTTTCATTAACAGGGGGATTGAGTTTAAGAGCTGCGAGGTTATGCTGCAGCTCCATAAAGCCCTGGTTCGACCACACTTGGAATATTGTGTTCAGTTATGGTCACCTCATTATAGGAAGGATGTGGAAGCTTTAGAGATGGTGCAGATGAGATTTACCAGGATGCTGCCTGGACTGCAGGGCATGTCCTGCGAAGGAAGATTGAGGGAGCTAGGGCTTTTCTAATTGGAGCGAAGAAGGATGAGAGGTGACTTGATCGAGGGGTACAAGATGATGAGAGGCATAGCTAGAGTGGATAGCCAGAGACTTTTTCCCACGGTGGAAAGGGCTATCACGAAGGGGCATAATTTTAAGGTGATTGGAGGAAGGTTTCGGGGAGATGTCAGAGGTAGGTTCTTTACACAGAGAGTGGTGGGTGCGTGGAATGCGCTGCCAGCGGTGGTAGTAGAAGCAGATACGTTAGGGGTATTTAAGCGACTCTTGGATAGGTACATGGATGATAGTAGAATGAAGGGTATGTAGGTAGTTTGATCTTAGAGTGGTAAAAGGTTCGGCACAACATCGTGGACCGAAGGGCCTGTACTGTGCTGTACTGTTCTATGTTATATATTCTATGTTCTGTGTTCCATGTTCTATGTTCTAAGAGCAGGGAACTGATGGAGCTGCATAAAACGCAAGCTGGGCCATAGCTCCAGTACTGAGTGCAGTTCTGCTCGCCACATTGTTGGAACAAAGAACAAAGAACAGTACTGCACAGGGACTGGCCACTCGGTCCTCCAAGCCTGCGCCGATCATTATGCCTGCCGAAACTAACACCTTCTGCACGTCCGGGGCCCATATCCCTCTATTCCCTACCTATTCATATATTTGTCAAGATGTCTCTTACATGTCGCTATCGTATCTGCTTCCACCACCTCCCCTGGCAGCACGTTCCAGGCACTCTCCACCCACTGTGTAAAACACATGCCTCGCACATCCCCTCTAAACTTTGCCCCTCGCACCTTAAACCTATGTCCCCTGGTAACTGACTCTTCCACCCTGGGAAAAAGCTTCTGACTTTGTAAGTTGTGAGCGGCATGGACAGAGTGGATAATCAGACCAGCCACATTTTACTCTAAATCATTTATACCTACTACAAACAGCAAAGGTCCCAGCACTGATCCCTGCGGAACACCACTAGTCCCATCACTCCATTCAGAAACACACCCATCCACTGTTTCCCTCTGTCTTCTGTGATTGAGCCAGTTCTGTATCCATCGTGCCAGATCACCTCTGATCCCGTGTGACTTCATCTTTTGCACCAGTCTGCTATGTGGGACCTTGTCAAAGGCTTTACTAATGTTCATATAGACAACATCCACCGCCCTTCCCTCATCAATTATCTTCGCCACTTCCTCAAAAAACTCAATCAAATTAGTAAGGCACGACCTCCCCTTCACAAAACCAAGCTGTCTCTCGCTAATAAATTTGTTTGTTTCCAAATGGGAGCAACTCATGTCCCGAAGAATCCTCTCTAATAGTTTCCCAAGCACTGACTTAAGGCTCACCGGCCTATAATTTCCTGGATTATCCTTACCACCCTTCTTAAGCAAAGGAACAACATTGGCTATTCTCCAGTCCTCTGGGACTTCAGCTGTCGCCAATGAGGATGCAAAGATTTCTGTCAAGGCCCCAGCAATTTCCTCCCTTGCCTCCCTCAGTATTCTAGGGTAGATCCCATCAGGCCCTGGGGACTTATTTCCCTTAATGCTTTGCAAGACACCCAACATCTCCTCCTTTTTGATAATGAGATGACTGAGACTATCTGCACTCCCTTCCCGAGGCTCATCATCCAACAAGTCCTTCTCTGATGTAAAGTACTCATTTAGCACATCACCCATTTCCTCTGGTTCCACGCATAGATTCCCATCTCTATCCTTGAGTGGGCCAACCCTGTCCCTGTACCCTCTTGCTCTTTATATATATGTAAAAAGCCTTGGGATTTTCCTTAATCCTGTTTGCCAATGACTTTTCATGACCTCCTTATTAGCCAAACTTATTAGCCCTCCTAACTCCTTGTTTAAGTTCCTTCCTACTGTCGTTATATTCCTCAAGTGCTTCATCTGTTCTTAGCCTTCCAGCCCTTGCAAATGCTTCATTTTTCTTTTTGACCAGGCTCATAATATCCCGTGTTATCCAAGCTTCCCGAACCTTGTCAAACTTGTCTGTCTTCCTTACAGGAGCATGCTGGTCCTGGATTCTAATCAGCTGACGTTTGAAAGACTCCCACATGTCAGATGTTGATTCACCCTCAAACAGCCGGCCCCAATCTAAATTCTTCAGTTCCTGCCTAATATTGTTAGAATTAGCCTTCCCCCAATTTAGCACCTTCACCCGAGGACTACTCTTATCCTTATCCACAAGTACCTTAAAACTTATGGAATTGTGGTCACTGCTCCCGAAATGCTCCCCCACAGAAACTTCGACCACCTGGCCGGGCTCATTCCCCAATACCAGGTCCAGAATGGTCCCATCCGTAGTTGGACTCCCTACATACTGTTTCAAGAAGCCCTCCTGGATGCGCCTCACAAATTCTGCCCCATCCAAGCCCCCAGCACTAAGTGAGTCCCAGTTAATATTGGGGAAGTTAAAATCAACCACCACTACAACCCTGTTACCTTTACATCTTTCCAAAATCTGTCTACATATCTGCTCCTCTACCTCCCGCTGGCTGTTGGGAGGCCTGTAGTAAATCCCCAACATCGTGACTGCACCCTTCCTATTCCTGAGTTCCACCCATATTGCCTCACTGCACGAACTCTCTGAGGTGTCCTCCCGCAGTACAGCTGTGATATTCTCCTTAATCAGTAATACAACTCCCCCACCCCTTTTACATCCCCCTCTATCCCGCGTGAAGCTTACAAAGCCTGGAACATTTAGCTGCCACTCCTGCCCTTCCCTCAACCAAGTCTCTGTAATAGCAACAACATCATATTTCCAAGCACTAATCCAAGCTTTAACTTCATCTGCCTTCCCTGTTATACTTCTCGCATTGAAACAAATGCACTTCAGACCACCAGTCCCGCTGTGCTCAGCAACATCTCCCTGCCTGCTCTTCCTCTTAGTCCTACTGGCCTTATTTACTATGTCCTCCTCATTTACTTCACTAGCTGTCCTACTGCTCTGGTTCCCATCCCCCTGCCACACTAGTTTAAACCCTCCCTAATGACGCTAGCAAACCTTACAGCCAGGATGTTAGTGCCCTTCCAGTTTAGATGCAACCCGTCCTTCTTGTTCATGTCCCATCTGTCCCTGAAGAGAGCCCAATGGTCCAGATATCTGAAAACCTCCCTTCTGCACCAGCTGCTCAGCCACGTGTTTAGCTGCACTATCTTCCTATTTCTCGCATCACTGGCACGTGGCACAGGGAGTAATCCAGAGATTACAACCCTGGAGGTCCTGTTTTTTACCTTGCTACCTAACTCCCTAAACTCCCCCTGCAGGACCTCATCACTCTTCCTGCCTATGTCATTGGCACCGATCTGTACCACAACCTCTGGCTGTTCACCCTCCCCTTCAGAATTCCCTCTGTCCGTTCAGAGACATCCTTGACCCTGGCACCAGGGAGGCAACATACCTTCCTGGAGTCTCTTTCATGTCAACAGAAGCGCCTATCTGTACGCCTGACTATAGAATCCCCTATAACTATTGCTCTTCTGCGCTTTGTCCCTCCCTGCTGAACAACAGTGCCAGCCGTGGTGCCACTGCTCTGGCTGCTGCTGTTTTCCCCTGATCGGCCATCACCCCAACAGTATCCAAAACGGTATACTTGTTAGAGAGTGGGATAGCCACAGGGGATTCCTGCACTGACTGCCTGCCTCTTCTCGCGGTCACCCATCTGTCTGCCTGCACCTTGGGTGTAACCACTTCTCTAAAACTCCTGTCTATGACGCTTTCCGCCACCTGCATGCCCCAACCAATCCATGCGGTCTGTGAGGAGCTGCAACTGGGTGCATTTCCTGCAGATGCAGTCGCCCGGAATGCTGGAAACGTCACGGATTTCCCACATCACAGGTGTAGCACTTCACCCTCTAACTGAGATTTCTATCACTAATTAGTTAATTGATATAAAATAAATAAATACTTTTTAAATCCTTACTCAATTATGATGCACTTCACTATGTGCTCCCCAGTGCTAGATTTCTGCAGTAAATATTAAATGCTCACTAAATACAGTAATCTCCTCCCTCTGGTTTAGTTACTCTACTTATTAATTAGTTAATTAGTGTTTTAATCAATTTTTATCAGTTTTATTTTCAAATTCGGTACAGGTTCCCTACCAGCCAATCAGGTCGCAGCTATCCTGTGACGTCACTTTTTCAGGTTTTTTTCACCCAAGGTAACTTACTCTTTGTACTCTCCGCTCTGAAACTCCGCCCTCCGAGCCAGTAAGGTTGTAATTGCACTGGAGAGGGTGCAGATGAGATTTACCAGAATGTTGCCTTGGCTGGAGCATATCAGCTCTGAAGAGAGACTGGATAGGCTGGCGTTGTTTTCAGTGGAGCAGAGAAGACTGAGGTGGGTCCTGAGTGAGGTATACAAAATTATGAGGGACATTGATAGGATAAATAAGAAGTAACTTTTTTCCTTAGTGGAGGGATCAAATAGATTTAAGGTAAGGAGCAGGAGTTTTGAAGGGGATTTGAGGATTTTTGTTTTCAACCAGAGGTGGTTGGAATCTAGAACACACTGCCTGAAAGGGTAGTAGAGAGAGGAATCCTCACAACATTTAAGAAGTATTTATATGAGCACTTGAAACACCATAGCATATCAGGCTGCGGGCAAGTGCTGGAAAATAGGATTAGAATATATCGGTGCTTGATGGCTGGCAAAGACACGATTTGCTGAAGGGCCTGTTACTGTGCTGTTTAACTCTATAACTGTATAACAAGCTACATGTGAGCATTTCAGCTCCTCTTTGAAGACCAGAACTGCTCTTCAGATGTCCTACATTGCATAAATGCACACTGCCTGGACTGTTCATTCAACACCCACCCCGAAATCTGATGCTACGGCACTCACTCACACAGTGACATATACAAAAAACACTTAAGGAAAGTACAGTTGAAAAGAATATTGCACCTTTAAAGCTTATACGCAAAAGAATAGTTCACACTTCACAGGATTGACTGGTTCTCGAAAAGACACATTGCGGACCTTATGAAAAAGGTATCTTCACTCGTGAAGGTAAATATCCGGAGTCACGTGCCAAAGTGGCTTTCATGAGTCTCTTGAAGGGATGGAATTGCTGCAGGTCACAAACATGGGTGCGTGCAGTTTCGTTATCAGGAGCTCAGTTTGCAGCATTGCTGGATTCGAAATGGAACAGGCTTGGAGACCTTACCATGTTACAGTCTCCAATTATTAAGGCATCGATGTTGCTGCCCTTTCGGCTGCTGCTGTTGTGTATTTCTTCAGACAGCACTTAAAGAATAATAAAAGACCAACATGGTTACCTAACCGTGTTATCACATTTCATTTGCCTAAATATGGTGCTAGAATTAGGGTGATTATTCATTACCTGGTTTATTGCTTGATCCCGGTCTTTGTTTCAGAAAGACACATTTGGTACAGCATCACCTGTTCGATTGCCTCAGAATACGGGACGTTTTTACTTCTTAGTTTGGAAGATATCCGTCTGTCCTTGCGAGACAGTATGGCTTTCTGGAATTCACTGATCAGGTCAGATGACCTTCGATGACCATCGTTTGCTGCTGGCATGGTTCATTTTAAATGAACAGTCAGTTACAAAATGATGCACACATTGAAATCCATGTTAAAAGATATGATTTTTTATGGTTCTACTGGGAATGGCAATAATATTAAAGTGATTGCGCCAAATACTATTAATGCTAAAACATATTAAACAAAAAATATAAGACACAAATCCCATTGTATTCCTGGCACAGGTTCTCCAATCTAAGCAGCCTCGATCAGTTATAGGACAGCTGACTGATATTACTCTTCTTGTGAAGGTTCCTCTCTTCCTTTGGGTATGCACTTTGCCAACATACCTTCCACTGCAATGAGGAAAGAAGAAGATGAACCCAGACCCAAAGTGTGGAGTGGCAAGAAACCGGAGTCCCGCAGTGAAATGGCCGCCGACCACAACCATGACAACTTAGAGTAAGAAAGGTCTACGCACATCCAAAGAGACATCTACGAACACATAATAGAGCAGGTAAAAACAGCATGACATCAATCACACGTGGAAAAGTCTAGAGAGTGCGAGGCTGATGCGCATCTAATGAGAGATATGGACTTCCAGACGGGTTTTGAAGACAGGAAGGGAGTTGAAATGATGTCGTGCTGGAATTTCCGATACCCTGGATGCAGTTTATTGGAAAAAACCTGCTGAGGTGCAGCAGAAACAGTGGTGTATAACAAATAATGTTCGACAACAGATGGCAAGGGAGGAGTGGAGAACGTTCACAACGCTTTATTGCTTAAGAAATTGTGGTGATTGACAGGGTGTCATCTACAACAGGAGTGATAGGGTCGTCTACGATTTTTCAAATTATTTCACTGGCGCAATGAGGACAAGGGGAACTTGGTGGAACGGTGCAGGGCAGGGATTGCGATCTTATTCCTGGTCAGGATTTGAGCTGGAGCATTGTGTAGGCTGTGCTGCTGATTTGGCCGTGAGTAGACAAAAACTGGGGTTGGAGACAGGGATACTGAGACTGACCTGGAGCAGAGCCTGATCATGTGATCCTATTTTCCTGGAAATGTGCGCAACTTATGTTGGATAATGTTTGATTGGCTCCTATTAAGGAAGAGGATCCCTTTGTAATGTCACCTGGAAACAGGTTTCATCCCGAGTTACCATTCATGAGCTTTAGTGAAGGTGGGCAGCAGCTGGTTCTGGCAGCTGACACAGTGAGTATGATATCTCCATATAAATAGAATTTAAAAAATACGATGGCACGGTGTGTGAGTTCGGCCAGCAGTGTGCTTAAACATTCAAACCTGGAGATGGCAAAGACGTGGATGAGTTTTCAGCAGCATTTGAGGTGAAACCGGGTCAGAGGAATGTGTCATTATGATGGCGCAGGCTTTTGGTTGCAAGCTTATCTCGAGGTCAACTATATGACCAAGGTTACGAAAGTTCTGTTTCAGTCTGAGACACTTTCCAGGAAAAGGAATGCTGGCTACAGAGTGAAGTTTATGGCAAGGAACAAAGTAAATGGCTTCAATCTTTCCAATATTTAGTTGAACGATATGGCTGTTCACCCAGTACCAGATTTCTGACATGCCGTGCGACTATCTAGAGAGAGCTGAGGAATGAGAGACGTAAGGGTGAGGTCGAGTATGGTGTCTTCAGCACCAATAGAGAAACTGACATTATGTTTTTGGATGGTGTCACTGGACGGCAGAATGTAAGTGAAAAATTGACCATTCGCGATAAACAGAGGCACTGCTGCAGAAATTCGAATGGAAACAACTGATGGCGATATTCTGACAATGATTATAAAGGTACAAGGGATTGTGATATTATAGCTATTACGGAAACGCTGGTTGAGGAATGGGCAGGAATGGAAGCTCAATGTTCCAAGGTACTGATCCTTCCGGCGTGACAGAAGTGGAGGTAAGAGAGGATGGGGAGTTGCACTGTTGATCAGGGAGGACATCACGGCAGTACTTAGAGAGGATATCCCGCTGGAAATGTCCAGCGAGGCCCTATGGGTAGAACTTAGAAATAAGAAAGGGGTGATCACTTTGATGGGATTATACTATAGGCCCCCTAATAGTCAGAGAGACGTGGAGGAGTATATATGTAGGGAAATCACAGATAGGTGTAGGAATTATAGGGTTGTAATAGTAAGCGATTTTAACTTCCCTGATATTGATTTGGACTGCCTTACTGCTAAGGGATCAGATGGGGAAGAATTTGTTACGTGTGTCCAGGATAGCTTTCTGAAGCAGTATCTGGAAGGCCCTGCTAGAGAAGGGGCTACATTCGACCTCCTCTTAGGAAATGAGGATGAGCTGTTGTTTCATGTGTCAGTGGGGAGCACTTTGGGACCAGTGACCATAACTCTATTAGCTTCAAGATAGTCATGGAAAAGGATAAGACTGGTCCTCAGGTTGAAGTCCTAAATTGAGGGATGGTTAATTTCGATTGCCTCAGACATAAACTCTCAAAGTTGAATTGGAGAGGCTGTTTTCAGGTAAAGGGACGTCTGGCAAGTGGGAGGCTTTTAAAAGTGAGATCGGAAGAGTTCAGGGCTGGCATATTCCTGTTAGATGGAAGGGCAAGGCTGGCATGTTCAGGGAACCTTGCCTGGTGAGGGATATTGAGGGTCTGGTCAGGACAAAGAAGGAGGCATATGTCAGGTATAGCAAGCTGGGATCGAGTGAGGCCCTCGAGGAGTCTAGGGGAGGTAGCAGTACTCTTAAGAAGGAAATTAAGAGGGCGAAAAGGGGTCATGAGATTTCCCAGGCAGATAAGATAAAGGAGAATCCTGAAAGATTCTATTAGTATATTGAGAGTAAAAAGGTAGCTAGGGAGACAGGAGGCCCCCTTAAGGATCAATGTGGTAATCTGTGTGTGGAGCCACGGGAAATGGGCGTAGTCTTAAATGAATATTTCTCGTCCGTATTTACCGTGGAGAAGGTCATGCAAGCTAATGAGTTCAAGTGAGGGAACAACAATATCCTGGAGCATATCAACATTACGATGGAGGAGGTGTTGGAGGTTTTGAAGCACATTAAGGTGGATAAATCTCCAGGGCCTGACCAGGTGTACCCTAGGATGCCATGGGAAGCAAGGGTGGAGAGTGCAGGGTCCCTGGCAGAGATTTTATGTAACATCGTTAGCCACGGGTGAGGTACTGGAAGACTGGAGGATAGCTAATGTTGTGCCTTTCTTTAAGAAGGGCAGCAGGGATAATCCAAGGAACTACAGGCCAGTGAGCCTTACATCAATGGTGGGAAAGTTATTGGAAGGGATTCTGAGAGACAGGATTTATATGCACCTGGAAAGGTATGGTCTGATTAGGGATAGTCAGCATGGCTTTGTGTGTGGGAAATCAAGTCTCACGAATTTGACTGAGTATTTCGAGGAGGTGACCAAGAGGATTGACGAGGGCAGGGCGATGGACGTTGTCTACATGGACTTTAGCAAGGCCTTTGACAAGGTCCCACCTGGTCGGCTGGTCCAGAAAGTTCGGACACATGGGGTCCAGGGTGAGCTAGCAAATTGGATACAAAATTGGCTTGGTGATAGGAGGCAGAGGGCGGTATTGGAAGGTTGCCTTCCAGATTGGAGGCCGGTGACCAGTGGTGTGCCGCAGGGATCGGTGCTGACCTCTCTGTTGTTTGTCACGTTGATTTTTGACTGGGATGTGAACGTAAGGGGCATGATTAGTGAGATTGCAGATGACACCAAAATTGATGGGAGAGTGAACAGTGAAGAAGGTTGTCTAAGGTTGCAACAGAATATATGTCAACTGGGAAAGTGGTCAAGGGAGTGTCAAATGCAATTCAACGCAGCCAAGTGTTGCATTTTGGGTCGTTAAACCAGGGCAGGACATATACAGTGAATGGCAGGGCGCTGGGGAGTATTGTTGAGCAGAGAGACCTTGGGGTGCAAGTGCATAGTTCTCTGAAAGTGGCAACACAGGTAGACAGGGTGGTGAAGAACGTGTATGGCATGCTTGCCTTCATCAGCTGAGGCATGGAGTGCAAGAGTTGGGACGTCATGTTACAGTTGTATATAATGTTGGTTAGGCTGTACTTGGAGTACTGTGTGCAGTTCTGGTCGCAGCACTACAGAAAAGAGGTGATTGAGCTAGAGAGAGTGCAGGAAAGATTCACAGGGATGTTGTCTGGTTTGGAGGGCTTGACTTAAAAAGAGGGATTGGATCGGCTGGGTCTGTTTTCCCTGCAGCGAAGGAGGCTGAGAGGGGACATGATAGAGGTATATAAAATTATGAAAGGCATAGATAGGCTAGATAGCCATAGTCTGCTCCCATGGTAGGGGTGACTAAAACTAGAGGGTATATATTTAAGGTGGGAGGGAGGAGGTTTAAAGGGATCAAAAAAGGTAAATGTTTCACACAAAGAATAGTGGGTATCTGGAATGAGCTGCCTGAGGAGGTGGTGGAGGCAGGAACAGTAGCAACATTTAAGAGGCATCTGGACAGGTACTCGAATGAGCAAGACATAGAGGGATATGGAATAAATGCAGGCAGGTGGGATTAGCATCGATAGACACGATGGGCCGAAGGGCCTGTTTCTATGCTGTAGGACTCTGTGACTCTACAACCACGACTACTGGTTGTGCACCCTCGCCCTCCAGAATGCCCTTTAGCTGCTCAGTGATTTCTGTGACGCTTGCACCAGGGAGGCAACATACCATCTCAAATCACGTCTGCAACCACAGAAACGCCTCCCTGTTTCCCTAACAATAGAATCCCCTATCACTATTGCTCTCTTGTCCTTTCTCCGCCCTCCCTGCACAGGTGAGCCACACATGTTGCTCTGGTCATGATTCTCACTGCACTGGCCAGAGGAACCCTCTGTCTCATCGGTACTCAGAATTGAATACCAGTTAGAAAGTGAGATGTTCTTCGGGGTCTGCTGCACAACCTGCCTTGACCTTCTTGTCTCTCTGACAACCACCCAGTCGTTTTCTGCCTGTGCTCTCTTCTGCTCCGTGGTAACTGCCTCCTGAAAGGTGCTATCCAGATTGTTCTCTGCCTCGCAGATGTGTCACAGTGACTTATGCCGCCGTTCAAGTTCTGAAACCCGGAGCTCAAGATTCTGCAGCTGGTGACACTTCCAGGAGATGAGGTCATGAAGGACATATTGTTTGTCCGCGACTTCCCACATTCCATAGGAGGCACGTTCCACTTGGCCTTGCTGCCTTGCAAAGACTTAACTTTATAAATTAATTATTGCTCCTCTAATAAGTGGATTAACGTACCAGTTATTTGCCAATCCGCTTCTTCCCCTGTACTGTGGAGCCTGAAAAAGCAGAACAGAACAGAAAAGAAACAGAGCAAAGAGCAACTCCTTCCCCAGTCAGTGTAATCCCTCACACACAACTCACAGCCTCACACTGCCCAAACAGCACTATTCTAATTAGTAATTATTAATAAACAGCACTAATACAAAAACCTGAGTCGTACTGACCTTCTCACTTACAATATAGCTATTTGAGTTATTTCAACAACTTTGTTTTTGTATTGTTTATGCCATTTATCGGCAATAACAGCTGTTACTTACCAGCCAATCAGCTTACAGATCTCCTGTGATGTTGCTCGGAGTTTTTATTTTCTCTTTTGAAACTCAGCTCGCCGGCAGAGAGAGAGTCAGTCCGGCTCCGGATTCGCCTTCTCCGAGGTCCGTCTGGTTTGGGGAAACCGTGAAAATTCCTTACCTGGAGGGATGTCTGTAGGCAGCTCCAGAGAGTTAACTTACAGTTCAACTTTACCATCCTGATACTGTATTCGCTATAATAACTAATAAGGTCAAGGAAGTCATTTTATGATTAACATTTGTCTTTTCAGCCAGATCGTACTCTGTGTTTTGTATTCTATATCAGCTGCATGCATTGATTATATATAAAGTACGAGCCAGTCATGAAGCAGATGATTGTAACAGTAATGAATTCTGATTAAGTTACAATGTGTGCATTGTTGTAATTGATAAATATATTAGAAAGTTTGTGTATGCATTTAAAGTATTAGTGAATAACAACAAGTTTAGGTAAAATTCAAATTTAGAAGAAATTGGAAGCCTGCTGAGCTCTGATAGTTTACTGTACACCACCGATTTGTAACAATCTGTCTAATGAATACCGTGTTGCTCAGCATCAAATTAAAACTGGTATGGTTAAGAAAACATTGTTCTGCATGGATGACATATTGCTGCCTTTTTAAAAATGTTATTATCAACTGGAAGATACAATTAAGAACCAACCACATTTACCAAATAACAGCGAGCACCAATCATTATGTCAACAATACCTAACTGTGACATGCATGATAGTTATCGAAGGGACAGCAACAAAGGTGCTGTAAGGTTTCTTTGTTAGATAGATTCTGAAGTCTCCGGAGTATGAAACACGTTTTCTTCCTGTAAGCGGGTTCGACATCGAGACCAGAGACCCGAGAGCTTGAACACGACCTATAATTCAACAAACCATGTCACCAGCTGAAGCTGCAAAATATCACTATCCTAAGTTTGTAAATTATATATCTTTCATTTTCTAAACGTTCTTACATTTACTATCAGAAGAGTCCTGTTATTGCCTTACTTGTTTATATTTCGTCTGAACATGTATTAAGTCAATTTGCATTGCATAACTGGAATTGGAATAACTAATATTTATCAGGCTAAAAATTAAGCTAAAAAAAATGAGTAAATCAAAATACATGGGATCATAAGTCTCCATTTCTTTGTCCTTTGCTTTGCATCAGGGAACTAAGCATTTTCCAGACTCATTGAAGCTGAATAGAGAGAATGGTATAAGGCCTAGCCACCCTTTCTTTCATGCCCTACCTCCAAGAAGGACTCCATTCCATTCTTACAGTTTCTCCTTCTCCGACACATCTGCTCTTATGATGCAACCTTCCACAAAAGTGCTTCTGATATGTTTTCCTTTTTCGTCAACTGAGGATTCCCCCGCACTGTGGTTACATATGTGGCTGGAGATATGCTGCTGCAGGAGGGAAGGCTTCAGATTTCTGGGGGTTTGGGACCTGTTTTGGGGAGGTTGGGACCTGTACAAGCGAGACGGTCTGCTCCTGAACAGCACTGGGGCAAATATCCTTGCAGGAAAGTTTGCTAGTCCTGTTGGGGATGGTTTAGACCAGATTGGAGGGGATGGGAACCTGAGGGCAGTGTTAGATAGGACCGTTTCTGGGCAGGGATCAGGAGGCAGAAAATTAGCGAGTGACTCTGAAAGACAGGAGAAGCAAAGGTCTAAGAAATGTGCAACACAGGTATTTGGCAGTGTAATAAGGTATTTATTTAAATGCAAGGAGTATAGTATATAAAACCGATGAACTGAGGGCACAGATAAACATATGACAGCACGATATCGTTGCTACAACAGAAACCTCGCTTAAGGAGGGGCAAGAATGGCAGCTCAACATCCCTGGATATAGAGTTTTTCGGCGGGATAGAGAGGGAGATAAAAAGGAGTGGATGTAGCATTAAGTTAAGCAATCAAGAACAGCTTAGAGGAGGGATGATATGCTAAAAGAATTATCAAATGAGGCTGTATGGGTGGAGCTCATAAATAGAAAAAGGGGCATTCACACTACTAGGGGTGCACTATAGCTCCCCAAATAGTGAGAGGGAGGTAGAAGAACAAATATGTCGGCAAATTTCTGACTGCAAAAACTATCGGGCAATAATAGTTGGTGATTTCGATTACCCCAATATCAACTTGATACAAACAGTGTGAAGGGCACAGAAGGGACAAATTTCTTGAATTGTGTTCAAGAGAACTTTTTTTAGTTTGCTCGTAACAATCCCAACGAGATTTTCAGTAATGTAGCTGAGCAACTGAAGGAAGTAACAGTGGGTGTCCATTTTGAAGATACATACCATAAAGCAGTTATTTTTAGCATATTGGAAAAAGACACAGATAAAACAGGAATAAGATTCTAAATTGGGGGAAGGTAATTGTTAAAAACTGAGAGGTGACTTGGGGAAATTGGACTAGGTACAGCTACTTGAAGGAAAATCAGTGGCAAAGTAATAGAAGGCATTCTACAGGAACAGTGTTAGCATATCCTCACAAACATAAAGGGTGGTACTGCCAAACCTAGAGCCCCTGGTTATCTAGAAAAGTACAGGGTAACTTAAAGCAGAAAAAGAAAGATTGTGACCATCACAAAACAAAACTTAATATAGAAAGTGTAGCGTTGAAGTACAAAAGAAAATTAGAAAAACAAAGAGAGGACATGAACAATTATTGGCAGATATAATCAAGGCAAACCCAAAGATGTTATCTCAGTACATTAAGAGCAAGAGGATAAATAAGGAAAGGGTAGGACCTATCAGATATGCAAAAGGGAGCTTATGCGTGGATGCAGAATATGTGGGCAGGGTTCTCAATTCATTGTTTCTGGCCTCGGTCTTCACAAATGAGATGGTTGATGCAGACATTGTAGTTAAAGAGGAGGAGTGTGAAATATTAGATACAATAATTATAATGAGAGAGGAATAACGACAGGGTCTGACATCCTTGAAAGTATACAATTTGCCACGGAGGATGGATTGCATCACAAGTTGTTAAAGGAAGTCAGGAAGGAAATGACGGACTCAATGAGGGTCATCTTGAAATCCTTACCAGGTACAAGCGAGGTACCAGACGATTGAAGGCCTGTGAACGTTTTACCATTGTTTGAAAAGAGTGTGATAGATAGGCAAAATAATTATAGGCTGGTCACTCTTACCTCAGCAGTGGGTAACTTGTTGCAATCAATTCTGAGAGACGGGATAAACTGCCACTAAAAATACATGAATTGATAAGGGCTAGTCAGCTCGGAATTGTTAAGGGATGGTTATGTCTTACTAACTCAATTGAGTTTATTGAGAATGTAACAAGGAGGATTGATGAGGGTAGTGTAGTGGATGCAGTCTACATGGATTTTAGTATGGCATTTGACAAGATCCCGCATAGCAGACTGGTTAGTAAAATGAAAGCCCATGGGATACAGGGGAATGTGGCAGGTTGGATCAAGAATTGGCTAAGGGTAGTAGTTGATGGATGTTTTTGCGTTTCTCAGGGCTCAGTGTTGGCCCCCTTGCTGTTTGTGGTATATATTAATGATTTGGAATTAAATATGAGATGCATGCTTGGTAAATTTGCTGATGCCGCAAACAATGGCCATTGATAGTGAAGCGAATAGCCGTTGACCCCAGAATGATATCCGTAGTTTGATTGAGTGGGCGGAAAAGTGGCAAAAGGAATTCAATCCAGAGAAGTGTGAGATAATGCATTCGGGGAGGGCAAATAAAGCGAGGGAATACACACTAAACGGGAAGATATTCAGAGGGGTAGAAGAAGTGGGATACCGTGGAGTGCATGTACACAGGTCCCTAAAGGTGGCACGACAGGTAAATAGAGTGGTGAGGAAGGCATATGGAATTATTTTCCTTATTGGCAGAGGTATAGAAGACAAAAGCAGAGATGTAATGCTGGAACTGTATAAAACGCCTGTTGGGCCACAGCTGGAGTGTTTCATACAGTTCTGGTCACAGAATTAGAGGAAGTACATAATTGCTCTGGAGAGAGTGCAGGGGAGATTAACAAGACTATCGCCAGGTCTCGAAAGTTGCAGCCATGAGGACAGATTGGATTGGCTAAGAGTTGTTTTCGTTAGAACAGAGGAGGCTGAGAGGTGACAGAATTAATGTGTACCAAATAATGAGGGGCCTAGATAGAGTGGACAGGAAAAATCTGTTTCCTATAACAGAGAAGTCAATTACCAGGGGGCACTGATTTACAGTGTTTGGTAGAAGGATTAGAGAGGACGTGAGGAAAATGTCTTTCACCTAGAGGGTGGCGAGTGTCTAAAATTCACTGCTAGGAACGGTGATGGAGACAGATACCCTCAAGTCTTTTAAAATGTAGCTGGACATGCACATGAAGTGCTGTAACCAGAAAAGCAATGGACCACGTGCTGGAAGGTGGGATTAGATTGGACGGGCAGTTTTTTCAGCCGGCGCAGACACGATGGACTGACTGGCCTCCGTCTGTGCCGTTAATTTTCTATGGTTCTAAGGGAGTTACACCCAGAAAGGGTAGTACAAATGAGAGTGCCAAGATTCCACCCAACACCGACAAAGTGAAACACAGGAGACCTGTGTGTTCGCACTGCAACATGATGGGTCGCATCGGGCTCGAATGCTGGAGGCTAAAAGGAAGGCTAGTGGGTCTTATAGATCTCTGCAAGGGCGATCTTAAAGAGGATACGCCAGTGAAGAGAGTAGAGGGACCGATAAATGCCCTCATGGTAGAGCCTAGACCCTCTGAGGGTATTATCCAATGTCTTGCTGGACTTATAAATTCCCCGAGAGCTACCGGAGTTTTTTTTTTCCTGGAAGGAACCGTGGCCCCCTACCATTCCCAGGAGATGAACAAGTCCATTGTACTGCTCAGGGATACAGGGACGACTCAGTCCTTCATGTTAGAGAATAGCCTAAGCCTTCCTCCTGAAACTTCCACGAAAGCCAAGGCTCTGATCAGCGGAGTGGGAGGAGATTACCTGTCTGTTTACCTCCATTGACTCCACCGAGAGTTCGACCTCGTCTCAGGACTCATAGCTGTAGGAATTGTCCCAGAGTTACTGGTAGCAGCGCTAGACATCCTACTGGGGAATGCCGTGGCTGGCAGCAAGATAATAGCAACTGCTATAATCTTAGACTAGCCCAGCGAAACCAGGGAAATCGAACAACTACAAGAAGAACTATCGAGAATCTTTGCTGATTGAGTAGTGACTCGGTCCCAAGCCAGACTGGCTAAATTATTTGAAAGGGAATCAATACCGCAGTTGGATGTACCGGAGGCTTGATTAGCCGAAGCTTTCTTCAATGACCTGTCTGAAGGAGAAGACGTGCTCAGTCGAGCCTCCCTAATTAATGCTCAGCTGGCAGATCATGAAATACAGCACAGTCTGCTTGTTCTGAGTCAGAGAACACCCTGATCCCTGAGAGTTATGCTGTGCCATACGGGGTTGTAATGCAGAAGTGGAGACCTCCCAGAGACATGCGGAGGAGTGGTGGACAGTGCTCCACCAGCTGCAAAATACAGGCAAGAGATTTTAAGGATATCCCATGCCATTCCGAACGCTGGACATGTGGGTACTCGGAAAACAATAGGTAAAATACGCAAACTATTTCCTGAGGTCCGATGTTGTCGAATATTGCAAAGCCTGGTATGCTTGCCAGGTGACAGACAAAACCCAGGCCACAATTAAACCGGCCATCCTCAAACCCATTCCGAGATTTGGCGAACCCTTGAACCGAATATTGGCAGACAGTCTGAGACTGCTACCCAAAACCAAGCCCAGTCAACCAGTGGTTGCTTACCAGAGGATGAAACTATCTGAAGGCAGCTGGGAGGATTCATCGAGGAGGAGGAGACCCCAGTTAAACCCCCGGCTACCAAACTGGCAAATGCACAATTCTTGAAAGACCACCCAGAGTGACAGATATCTCAGACTTTTTCATCCCTTACAGTGTAAGGTAAAGCCCTTTGTTCTTAAATTGCCCTGTTACATTTCAGAGGTTGGCAAACCAAGTAGTCGCTGGATTCAGCAATTGTGCTGTGTACCTGGACAACTTGATCTTTTACAGTGAGACCTGGGGTGAGCATTGAAACCATCTCGAGGCTGTGTTCCAGTCCCTGAAAAGGCAAACTGGGTGCTGAACTTGGAAAAAAGTGTGTTTGCTAAGACCAGAGTGACTTACCTGGGTCATATAGTGGGACAGGGAACTGTGCTACCCCGCTAAGCTAAGTACGTGCCCTGGTAGAATTGCCTACTCCCAAGAACATTGCAGCAGCTTTTTCGGGAGCAGAGAGTGCGAGCGAGTGAGCTGCTGGGAAGGTCAGTTTAAAGTAAACTTAATTTCTTTTTGTTTTCGGCGGAGAGCAGGGGGCTGCTGGGTAAGTAAAACCCTATATATTAGGGCCGTTAAAAATAACTTGCCTTTCATTGCAGCAGCTTTTTCGGGAGCAGAGAGTGCGAGAGAGTGAGCAGCTGGGAAGGTCAGTCTAAAGTAAACTTAATTTCTTTTTGTTTTCGGTGGAGACCAGGGGGCTGCTGGGGAAGTAAAATCCTATATATTTGGGCCGTTTCTGAACCCGAGACACTACACCTGTAGTGTCTCCCACCCGCCCTCCTCCTCTAACCAAAAAAAAGGACTCGGTGGTGTGTAGCTAAGGTAAGGCTTTTTCTATTTCTCTTTTTTTTAACCGTGTGATTTGTAAACTTTTCGTTCCTTTTTCATTTAACTAAGTTTAAGCTTAAGATTAAAAATGGCAGGAGATCTCAGACACGTGACATGCTCCTCTTGCTCAATGTGGGAGCTCAGGGACATGGCTGATGTCCCTGACTCCTTCACGTGCAGGAAGTGTGTCCAGCTGCAGCTCTTGTTAGACTGCATGACGGCTCTCGAGCTGCGGATGGACTCACTTTGGAGCATCCGCAATGCTGAGGAGGTCGTGGATAGCACGTTCAGCGAATTGGTCACACCGCAGATTAGGATTGCTGAGGGAGAAAGGGAATGGGTGACCAAAAGGCAGAGAAAGAGCAGGAAGGCAGCGCAGGTGTCCCCTGCGGTCATCTCCCTCCAAAACAGGTATACCGTTTTGGATACTGTTGAGGGAGATGGCTCACCAGGCGAAGGCAGCAGTAGCCAGGTTCATGGCACCGTGGCTGGCTCTGCTGTTCAGAAGGGCGGCAAAAATAGTGGAAGGGCTACAGTCATAGGCGATTCGATTGTAAGGGGAGTAGATAGGCGGTTCTGTGGTTGAAAACGAAACTCCCGAATGGTATGTTGCCTCCCAGGTGCACGGGTCAGGGATGTCTCAGTTCGGCTGCAGAACATTCTGAAGGGGGAGGGTGAACAGCCAGTTGTCGTTGTGCACATAGGCACCAATGATATAGGTACAAAACGGGATGAGGTCCTACAAGCAGAATTTAGGGAGTTAGGAGCCAAGTTAAAAAGCAGGACCTCAGAGGTAGTAATCTCAGGATTGCTACCAGTGCCACGTGATAGTCAGAGTAGAAATGAAAGAATAGTCAGGATGAATGCGTGGCTTGAGAGATGGTGCAGGAGGGAGGGGTTCAGATTTTTGGGACATTGGGACCGGTTCTGGGGGAGGTGTGCCGATTACAAATTGGACTGTCTACACCAGGGCCGGACTGCAACCAATGTCCTTGGGGGTGCTTTTGCCAACGCTGTTGGGGAGGATTTAAACTAATGTGGCAGGGGGATGGGAAACAAAGGAGGTCAGTAGAGAGGAAGGATGTAGTAACTAAAGCCTGTAAGGAACTAGATAATGAAGTCAGCGTGACTAAGGGAAAGAGTAGGCAGGGAGAGGATGATGAAAGCAAAGGGACTGTTGGTCTGAGGTGTATTTGTTTTAATGCAAGAAGTGTAGTAGGTAAGGCAGATGAACTTAGGGCTTGGATTAGTACCTGGGAGTATGATGCTATGGCTATTACTGAGACTTGGTTAAGGGAAGGGCATGATTGGCAGCTAAATATCCCAGGATACCGATGCTTCAGGCGGGATAGAGAGGGAGGTAAAAGGGGTGGAGGAGTTGCATTACTGGTCAAAGAATATCAAAGGATATCACAGCTGTGCTGAAGGAGGGCACTATGGAGGACTCGAGCTGTGAGGCAATATGGGTAGAACTCAGAAATAGGAAGGTGCGGTAACAATGTTGGGGCTGTACTACAGGCCTCCCAACAGCGAGCGTGAGGTAGAAGTACAAATATGTAAACAGATTATGGAAAGCTGTAGGAGCAACAGGGTGGTGGTGATAGGAGATTTTAATTTTCCCAACATTGACTGGGATTTACTTAATTTTGGAGGTCTAGATGGAGCAGAATTTGTAAGGAGCATCGAGGAGGGTTTTCTAGAGCAGTATGTAAATAGTCCAACTCGGGAAGGGGCCATACTGGACCTGGTGTTGGGAAATGAGCCGGGCCAGGTGGTTGACGATTCAGTAGGGGACGACTTTGGGAAGAGTGATTACAATTCCGTAAGTTTTAGAATACCCATGGACAAAGACGAGAGTGGTCCTAAAGGAAGAGTGCGAAATTGGGGGAAGGCCAACTATACCAAAATTCGGCAGGAGCTGGGGAATGTAGATTGGGAGCAGCTGTTTGAAGGGAAATCCACATTTGATATGTGGGAGGCTTTTAAAGAGAGGTTGATTAGCGTGCAGGAGAGACATGTTCCTGTGAAAATGAGGGGTAGAAATGGCAAGATTAGGGAACCATGGATGACAGGGAAAATTGTGAGACTAGCTGAGAGGAAGAAAGGAAGCATACATAAGGTCTCGGCGGCTGAAGAAAGACGAAGCTTTGAAAGAATATCGGGATTGTAGGCACAATCTGAAACGTGGAACTAAGAGGGCTAAAAGGGGTCATGAAATATCTTTAGCAAACAGGGTTCAGGAAAATCCCAAAGCCTTTTATTCATATATAAGGAGCAAGAGGGTGACGAGAGAAAGGATTGGCCCACTCAAGGACAAAGGAGGAAAGTTGTGCGTGGAGTCAGAGAAAATGGGTGAGATTCTAAACGAGTACTTTGCATTGGTATTCACCGAGGAGAGGGACATGACGGATGTTGAGGTTAGGGACAGATGTTTGATTACTCTAGGTCAAGTCAGCATAAGGAGGGAGGAAGTGTTGGGTATTCTAAAAGGCATTAAGGTGGACAAGTCCCCAGGTCCGGATGGAATCCATCCCAGGTTACTGAGGGAAGCGTGAGAGGAAATAGTTGGGGCCTTAACAGATATCTTTGCTACATCCTTAAACACGGGTGAGGTCCCGGAGGACTGGGGAATTGCTAATGTTGTCCCCTTGTTTGAGAAGGGTAGCAGGGATAATCCAGGTAATTATAGACCGGTGAGCCAGTGTTAGGGAAGCTGCTGGAGAAGATACTGAGGGATAGGATCTATTCCCATCTGGAAGAAAATGGGCTTTTCAGTGATAGGCAACATGGTTTTGTGCTGGGAAGGTCATGTCTTACCAACTTAATAGAATTCTTTGAGTAAGTGACAAAGTTGATTGATGAGGGAAGGGCTGTAGATGTCGTACACATGGACTTCACTAAGGCGTTTGATAAGGTTCCCCATGGTAGGCTGATGGAGAAAGTGAAGGCGCATGGGGTCCAAGATGTACTAGCAAGATGGATAAAGAACTGGCTGGGCAACAGGAGACAGAGAGTAGCAGTGGAAGGTAGTTTCTCAAAATGGAGACGTGTGACCAGTGGTGTTCCACAGGGATCCGTGCTGGGACCACTGTTGTTTGTGATATACAAAAATGATTTGGAGGAAAGTATAGGTGGTCTGATTAGCAAGTTTGCAGACGACACTAAGATGGGTGGAGTAGCAGATAGTGAAGGGGACTGTCAGAGAATACAGCAGAATATATATAGACTGGAGAGTTGGGCAGAGAAATGGCAGATGGAGTTCAATCAGGGCAAATGCGAGGTGATGCATTTTGGAAGATCTAATTCAAGAGTGAACTATACAGTAAATGGAAAAGTCCTGGGCAAAATTGATGTGCAGAGAGATTTGGGTGTTCAGGTCCATTGTTCCCTGAAGGTGGCAACGCAGGTCAATAGAGTGCTCAAGAAGGCATACGGCATGCTTTCCTTCATCGGACGGGGTATTGTGTACAAGAGTTGGCAGGTCATGTCACAGTTGTATAGGACTTTGGTTTCTCCACATTTGGAATACTGCGTGCAGTTCTGGTCGCCACATTACCAAAAGGATGCGGATGCTTTGGAGAGGGTGCAGAGGAGATTCACCAGGATGTTGCCTGGTATGGAGGGCGCTCGCTCTGAAAAGAAGTTGAGTAGATTAGGATTATTTTCATTAGAAAGACGGAGGTTGAGGGGGGACCTGATTGAGGTGTACAAAATCATGAGAGGTATCGACAGAGTGGATAGCAAGAAGCTTTTTCCCAGAGTGGGGGATTCAATTACTAGGGGTCACGAGTTCAAAGTGAGAGGGGAAATGTTTCGGGGGGATATGCGTGGAAATTTCTTTACGCAGATGGTGGTGGGTGCATGGAATGCTTTGCCAGCGGAGGTGGTAGACGCGGGCACGATAGCGTCTTTTAAGATGTATCTAGACAGATACATGAATGGGCAGGAAGTAAATAGATACAGACCCTTAGAAAATAGGCGACAGGTTTCGATAGAGGATTTGGATCGGCGTCGGCGTGGAGGGCCGCAGGGCCTGTTCCTGTGCTGTAATTTTCTTTGTTCTTTGTTCTTTTAACAAGTAAGATATCAGGCAATTCCTCTGGATTTCGGGTTTTAAGGAAAGTTTTTCCCAAACGTTAGCACCCTAGCTACCCCCACTAACAGATGCACTGAAGACAAAGCAATGGACAGAGGCATGCCAAGGCATTTACAAAATTTAAAAGCATCCGAGTAAATTATCCCATATTAGCTGTCCCTTCTTTCAGAAAACCTTTCAGCGTGGTCATTGATGCCAGCAATCTAGGAGTGGGAGCATTCCTAAGCCTGGATGATGACTCTGGGATCGAAAATCCAATTTCACATTTCTCAAGAAGGATAAACAGACACCAGACAAGTACTCCATGTTCGAAAATGAAATCTTGGGTCTCCTGTTAGCTTTATAAAATGTTGTGATCCATGTTCACCATGGATACCGAGAGGCCCTTGGATATGGGCCGCAATCCTTTGAAATTCTTAGAGAACTTCAGACCACCAAAGCCCAGTTATTCCTCTGGAGTTTGCTCCTGCAGTTCTTTTACCTAAAAATCACTGTCATTGCAGGAACGAACACTGTCATCGCTGATGCTCTGCCCGCGTTTCACCCCTCAGCAATTGGCCAGGTACTGAGGTTGCATCAGACACCCGTTGTCCATACCGTATAAGAGTTAATGAGGGAATAAATGAATACCTCTTTCCTTCTTCTGTTTCCTTTTCAAAGCAAACCTCCATTACAAAAAAGATGAAGTAGAATTCATTTCTTTCTCCGAGGGGAAATATGTCATGAACATATGAGAACTAACTTAAATTGTGCTTTGTGCACTTGGATGTTATTGTCAACTGCCATGTTAAGTGTTTACTTCTGTGTTCCACTTCGTAACTGAGAGGAGGAAGATCAAGTGGGACAGCTGCTTGAAGGGGTCTAGTCACACGACCCAGAAGCCACGCTTTTCAACCTGCTTGGATTTCAAATTGTAGCAGTTGAGGGAACAGCTCATTCAAACTATAGCTGCCTTCAAGCTGCATTCTAACTTCTGTCTCAGGCCTTTCTGCAAGCAGCGAGCAAATTAAAAAAACACTGTCTGTGAAATAGCTCGACAATCAAAAAGAAGATACCGCCTGAAAACCAGCAGGAAATTCTACTTTCCACTCGTTTTCTCTATGTCAAAATGGTGACTTCATCAACTGGCTGCCTCTCTTTATCTCTGAGAGAGCAATAAGAAGAAAGTGTAATAAAACAGGTATTTACAACATTTCCAACCCCACTCGGCATTTCCAGCCAATTAACTCCAGTTTTGGGTTTTCTGTGAATTAAAATGGACTTTAGTTTCATATAAAACTCATGACAGTTTATAGTTAAACTAATGCTCCATTTGGTGAACGTCTTTGTTATGCCTTTAGCTTTCCTGATATGTTTGTCAGCGTGTGTTAATCCCTTTCCGAGTTGAAGAGTGTGTTTTAATACAAACCAACGTCGTTTGTTTTCATTTTAACAACTGTGTTGTTGTTGCAGTCCTTTACTAGTAATGGTTTAAGGGAGGGAAAAAATCGATAATAATCTGTTTACCAATAGGTTGTCACAAGTACAGAGGCATTTGTTTTATTTTGTAAATGATTATCTACCTGTTCGGAACTTCTGCGACCATTTTAAGAGACATGTATTTCGGCCATGTTAAGTGATATTTGTTGCCATTTTAAGTGATATGCAGTGTGGCTGCCTTAATGGACATGCACTGCAGCCATGTTACGTGATTTGTATGGCGTCCATTTTTAAATGACATGCTGTTATGTACAGATGAGAAAGAGGCTTCGGGTTCCCTTTCAGCTTTTACCTGGTCTTACTGTAATAGAGTTTAATTTTGAGCACATCACGTATTTTAGCTCCCTCTAAGTGAAACCTTGTTCACCACTTTCCAATTATAAACCAAGAAACCAACACAAACACGCTTTCTAAGGATTAAAGAAGAAATGTTCAAATTTGTTCAACTTAAATCTGAACAATGATTCGGTTATGGAAACACGACGTGCCTACACTAGCATGTACATGCGATATACACAAGCTGATAGTGGTCGAAAGAAAAAAGAAAAAAGTAAAGTGGGAAAGTTTGAGGCAATGTCGGGGGGGTGGGGGGGGGGGTGTTATGGTTCTTAGTGCTCACTGTAGAGTCCTTGATTGTAGGTAGATCTTGCTTTTTATTGGGGCCCAGTATCCTTCTTAAATATTTTTCACTGTAGGAGACTTTGTTCATGCGTCTTCAGTAGATTCAGAGGCTTATGAGAATGGGATGGGAGCACACAGGGGAGAGACCTTCTCAGTCCAGGGGCAAGCAGCTTTCTGCCCAAACTGCTTGTACAAATTCAAAAAACTCAGGTTGCCCAGCAGATTAGTCATGTGACTAAGCTGTTTCGACCTTGTCCATTTGTGCATTCGGCCACCTTAACATTCAACCTGGATTTTATTATCTTAAGCCTGTGCCCACTCGTCCTTGATTCTTTCACGAGTGGGATCATTTTTTGAAGTATTTCTGGACCCCTCATGAGTTTGAGGGGCTTAAATAAGTTATACAAGGAAGAATTGCTCCCATTAATTGATTGAATAAGGACTAGAGGACAATGTTTGAAGGTTCTGTGCAAGAGATAAACTGCGAATATGTGGAATAACGTTTTTACAAAGCAGATAATAATGACCTGGAACACGCTGTCCACCAGGGTGAGGGAAGTTGGGATTTAAATCATTTCAAAAGGTATGCTTGAAGGAAGTGAACTTGCAGGACTATGACGATTGAACGGTGGGGTGGGGGCAGAATGAATTGCTCTGCGGAGAGATGGCATGGACTCTAAGGGTCTGATGGCCTCCTTCTGTTTTATAAATGCTTCTAAGATTGACTCACTATCTATGACTCGCTGTTCGATATGGCGCATGTTCCTGCATGGAAAGATTCGGATGCATGTAATTCAATTAAACTGTGACCTTAACTGCCACTGGCAACTCCGTCCTCACCCTGGTGTGAGGCTCCAGGTCGTGTTGCAGGAGGTGACACAGCTCTTTGGCCACCGCGTTATTGAATCAGAGTGACCTCACACATTGTTTAGTTTAGTTTAGTGATACAGCACTGAAACAGGCCCTTCGGCCCACCGAGTCTGTGCCGACCATCAACCACCCATTTATACTAACCCTACACTAATTCCATATTCCTGCCACATCCCCACCTGTCCCTATATTTCCCTATCATCTACCTATACTAGGGGCAATTTATAATGGCCAATTAACCTATCAACCTGCAAGTCTTTGGCATGTGGGAGGAAACCGGAGCACCCGGAGGAAACACACGCAGACACAGGGAGAACTTGCAAATTCCACACAGACGGTACCCAGAATTGAACCCGGGTCGCTGGAACTGTGAGGCTGCGGTGCTAACCACTGCGCCGTCCTGGGTTGGCTGTAGGTAGGAAAAGTGCGCTTGGGAAATCCGGGGTGGGTAGGGCAGAGCCCCCTGCTCTTCCCTCTTTACACGGCTTCCCCTCTCTGCAGCCTCTGCTCCATTTGTTGGTCATGTTACAGACCAACTGTAACTACAGCCCCCATACCTCATCAAGGGTTGGGTCACCAAATCCTCTGACCTTCCTGAATGTCTGCCACAGTAGGTTGGATGCCTGGTCCGTGCTGCTGTATATATGTTCAGCTGAGATTGATTAACACAGGCGGTCAGTGGACATACACAGACCAAGTTTCAAAGACGTGCAGCAAAGCTGTCAGAAAGGTACATTGACATAACATTTACACTCCTCCAAACACTAGCAGCAGATGCTCATTATGTCCAGTTTGGAGTCATGCCCAGAATGGGGCACTGCAGAGGCAATGATGACAGTGGCAGATGCGATAATTTAATAAACCCAGACTTCCGTAATGTCGGGACTCGCGGCGCCACAGAGCCAACAATCACACCTGGGGAAGATAGAGAGTGAAATAAAATCACTTTAAAAAAGGGCCAGGGATGAAGTGGCTGTTCAGATCGCGCCAATGTATTGGTCCAGGCTTCCGTAGTGTCGGCAAGAGCGGTGCTGTAGAACTGGAAATCTCTGGCAAGGTTGGATATGGAGGGAAACAAATTCATGTCAAAAGGAATAGGAAAATAAGAGTTGAAGGCAAAGGTTTGCAGGAATAAGTGAGATGGACAAGGAAGAACTAATTGGAAATAAGTGAGATGGACAAGGAACCGGAACTAATTGGAGGGCTGAGACCATGGAGGGATTCAAACACAAGAATGAGAATATCAAAATTAAGGCGCTGCCAGACTGGGAGCACCTAGTCTGTGCCGATCATCAACACCCATTTATACTAATCCTATACTAATTGCAAGTTCCTACCACATCCCCATTGTCCCTATATTTCCCTACCACCTACCTATACTAGAAGCAATTTATCATGGCCAATTTACCTATCAACCTGCAAGTCTTGGGCATGTGGGAGAAAACCGGAGCACCCGGAGGAAGCCCACGCAGACACAGGGTGAACTTGCAGACTCCACACAGGCAGTACCCAGAATTGATCCCGGGTCGCTGGAGCTGTGAGGCTGCGGTGCTAACCACTGCGCCACTGTGCCGCCCCAAAGTCACGTGTAGATTTAACAAAGGCACAGATGAGGGTTTGTATAGCAGGTGGGTGGAGGTAGAAGAGAAGACAGGTCATATTACTGAGATGGTAGTTTACAAGGTTGGTGTTTGAGAGACTATGGGGTCGGAACTCAGCTCAGGTTTAAATAGAACACAGAGGCTGCAAACTGTCTGTTACAGCCTCAGACATTGACCAGGGTGGGGTGTGTGTTTCACAGATAAGGAATAGAGTTTGTGATGGAGGCCAATGGCTTAGGCTTTATCCTTCCCAAAGTTTACATTACTGAACAGTATTTGAGTGAAACAGGGTTTACAGAGCTCCTAGCTGGAAATAGAGACTTACTAGCAACAGCAGAAAAGATGAGGGAGTAAATTTCAAGAACTAAACTACAGTTATCAATAATTTATAGAGATAATAGTTGTAGATGGAGATTTACCATGAATCACAACTGCAGCAGTGAGGGCAGAGTAACTGATAAGAACACTAATGCAGTTAAACGTGTTTTATACAATTTAAAGCTGTATATAGAGACTTACCAGGGACACCAACAACAGCCAGGATGGGATAATAAATGCATTGAATAATCTGAAGTGCGCGATAGGTCCGAGAGTCTAATGATAGCCAATCAGAATATGTAGAAAGTGTGTAAAGATCCGAGGATAAATTCCTGCCCATTGTTGTAGCATTCCAATCTATTGTGCTCTCTCTCTCTCTGGAGTTGCTGATGCCAGTTAGTGGTGGGTGTGATGCTGCTGCTGACCCTATGAGACCACACATAAAATGAGTCACTTATTAATAGAAGGGAGAACCCCTCCAGTGACACAATTAGCGTTCATGGAGACTGAGATTAATTAGTCAGTGAACAAGATTTTTCATTTTTTTATTCGTTTTTGGAATGTGGGTGTCGCTGACTGGGCGAAAATTTATTGCCCATCCCCTAATTTCCTTTGAAGTGTGTGGCTTTCCGGTCATTTCAGAGGGCATTTTTTAAAGAGCTAACCACACTACTGTGAGTCTAGAGTCACATGTCGGCCAGGTCAGGTAGGGACAGCAGATTTCCTTCCCTAAATTACATTAATGAACTAGTTGGGTTTTTATAGTAATGGTTACATGGTCACCATTAGACTAGATTTTACTTCCAGATTCATTAAACGAATCAAATGTCACCATCTGGACCAGTAATCCAGAGCTAGGTTAACGACCGTTTCTGACTGTCTCTCTACCTGATCCTTTGTTTCTCTCTCACTGTCTGCTTGCATGTCATTCAGTCACACCCTCTTTCCCTTTCGTTGCCGCATTCCCGCTATCTCTATATCTCTGCCCCTTCCCCACTCCCTGTCTCTGAATATCTGTATCCCTACCTCTCATTGTCTCTGTCTCTACCTAATTCTCTGTCCTTCACTCATTGTTTATTCCACCCCTCTATCCACTCTCTGCCCTGCTCTATTGATCTTTCTCTGTCCCTCTCCCAATTTTCACTATCTCTCTCTCTCTCTCTCGTCACCTATATCTCTCTATACCGCCGCTTTGTCACTATCTGCCCTTCTCCATCTCTCTCTATCTTCCTTTCACTCTGCATCCCTGTCTCTCCCAATATCTTTGTCTATCCTTTGTCCCCTTCATTCTCTGTCTGTCTTGTTCTGTCTATCTCTCTCATTCTTTAGAATTAGAATTAGAATTCATTCACTCATTCACAGTTATTCACTCTCACTCACTCGCTCACTTATCGCACTCACTCAGTCGCTCTCACTCTCTCACTCTCTGATTCACTCTCAGTCATTCACTCTCTCACCCTATCTCTCACTCACTCTTACTCTCTCTCACGAACTCTCTCTCACTCGTTCACTATCACTCACTGTCACTCATTCACTGTCACTCACTCTCACTGACTCACCCTCTCACTTACTCACTCACTCTCACTCACTCCATACATTTACTCTCTCTCACTCACTTACTCTCGTCTTCACCCTCACCCACTCACTCTCACTCACTCGCTTTCTCTCACCCTGTCTCTCACTCACTCATTCTCTATCACTAACTCTTTCTCTCTCTCACTCTCTTTGTCACCAACTCTCGCTCACTCGCACCCAGTCACTGTCTCTGGCTCACTCTCTCCCTCACTCATTCTCTCTCACCCACTCTCTTACTCACTCTCTCAACCCACTCAGACTCTTGCTCACTAACCCTCCCTCCTACATCTTCGCACTAACTCTCTCTCGCAATAACCCTCTCTCTCTCTCACTTTATCATACTCTCACTTCCTCTCACTCTCACTCTCACTCTGTCTCAGTGTCTCCCACTGACTTTCACTCCTTTACTCTCTTATTCACTCTCACTCACACTCGCGCTCACTCGCTCTCTCTCTCTCACCCTCTCTCTCACTCAATCACACTCTCTCTCAACAACTGTCTTTCTCACTTTCCTTCTCACTCACACACACTGTCTCCCTCACTAACTCTCACTCACTCACCCTCTTGCACTTAGGCTCACTCATTCTCTCAAACTCACTCTCACTTACTCATTAACTCTCACAGACTCTCTCTCTCTCACTCACTCTCTCACTCAATCGCACTATCTCTCATTAACTCTCCCTCTCACACTCTCTCACTAACTCTCTCTATCTCTCTAAATAACTCTCTCTCACACTTTCACTCTCACTTTCTCTCACTCTCACTCCTTTTCACTCTCCCCCACTCTCTCTGCTACAGACACTCTCTCTTCTCTCCCTCTTTCCTCTTCGATGAGAATTTACAACGTTAAGTAAAAGAAACAGCACTGGGCTATTCAGCCCTTCGAGCTGCTCTTTCATCGAAATCATGGCTGGTTATGTACCTCAATTCCAACTTCCACATTATCTTATATTCCTTAATTCCCTTCGTACCCCAATATCTATCAATTTCTGTGTTGCACACATTCAGCAAATGAGCATCCACAGCTCTCTGGAGTAGAGAATTCCAAAGGTTGACAACTCTGAGTGAAGACATATCTCTTCAACTCAGTCCTAAATGACCAAACCCTTATTTTGAGACCGTGACCACTGTTCTTTTCTGAATAGCCGAGGCGAATACAGCCCCCTCCCCCACCCCCCCCCCCCACCCCCCCGCCCACGGAACCGCATCTATGTCGATAAACTTCTGAAGAATTGCATATGTTTAAAGATCACGCCCCCCCCCCCCACCCCACTTCTTGTACATTCTAGGGAATTGTGTAAGAAATGGTCGGTGTAAGATGTTATAGAATTACAAAAAAAGCTGTGGAAAAGTGGCAGTTTTATAACAATTGACTCTTTCTTTAGTTCTATGCCCCATTATGAATAATTCTTCAGCTGCTTGCGTGACTTGATACAAACAAAGAACAGATTTTTTTTTTTACAAGTTTGTTAACTGGTCATGTAAATAACTCTGGACATCGGTCTTTCTATAGACATTCCTGGGCCTGGTAATGTGGACCTGCATGTTAACCTATTTAGGAAAAAATTTAGATTATAAGTTGTAATCCTTTATCCTTGAATCGTTTCTCTATGGTTCGAACACAAGTAATACAAGACATGGGAAGACAACACACAAAGCTCAAATTAAACATGAATAACAGTACTAGCTTCGTCAAGAATATTACTAGTTAACAACAATGCAAGACACCCTTTAGCAATGCACCTGTTAGCAATATACCCATTAATCACAAATATGTTATAAAGAGTCACACATATATGGCCACACAGTGAGTTGTCACCTCCCTGCCGATCATTCTCTTCAGTAGCTGACTAAGCCACTTGACATTAGCACTGAATCACAATTTAGCAATGAATTTTATACCTTTCTTTCCAGGTTTGGCAGGATGTTTCATTGAAAAGACTGCACTGTGCTATCACAATCCGCCATAGACTAAAATTGTCAAATGAAGCATCCAATACTTTGTTCAAACTACGATATGAGAGCCTGCCTTGATGGTAAGCATATGTTTATATTTCCTTCAGTAAATTTCCCTTGTGGATATTACGGATGCCTCAGGATTGTTATCAGCAGACACAACAGCAGTTTGCTTTCCTGTCCATGCATACATTTTGAAACCACAGGACAATTAACCAATCCAAATCCCTTAAGTTCCTGACGTCTTACAAATAATTGATTAGAGGATTTCTCGTTTCTCTGCATTTCTAAAAGGTACAGAATAAAGAGAAGCTCTCCATGAACAATAATTACTGGAGCCAGATTGTTTACCCTCTCTTAGTTCACATCTGCATGAATTCAGCCAGGATTTACCGAACAAAATTAGACATTGCAGCCTTAAAGTAACACAATCCTACATTACAACAGTGACTATACTTCAAAAGTACTTCATTGGTTCTGAACTGCTTTCCACATCCTGAGGTTATGAAAGGTACCATATAACTGCATGTCTTTCTTTCCTTAAAGGGCCACACACACCTATACTTTATGTAATGGAATGATCCTGATGTTATAAATAGTGTCTTACACTGAGAAGCACCATGGCAGAATTTCTTATTAAAAGTTTTACAGCTGTACAAAATACCCGTCTACAAATCTTGACTCCCTGTTGTCATGTTTTTGTTACCCCTCTGTATCAGTTTTCTACTATAAATTCCGATGATCATGTTTAGAATTGACATTATGTGGATAACCAAAACAAGGCAAAGTCTGACATCATTAATCAAGGTCAATTTGTGTCACTCTCGCAGCTTTTCACAACCGTTTGGACAACTTAGGCCAGCTGAATTGGCTTTTTCAAACATGTCCAGCCATGTCAATTCCTTATCGTTTTGGCTTCTGGGCACCTTGACTGCACGATATTGTGTCAGTAAAGGGTCTTCAAAGTTTCAAATTGGCATCAAAGTAAAGCATAACTTTGAAGTACGTTTCGGTTGGTGTCAACTCGATTTGTACGAATTTTCTGCTTTATCTGTTAAATTTTCCACAGACTTAAAGTTTTGTTTTCATGACTGATTATTTTAATCTGGAACGAAAGCAGTTTGCAGCTGTCAGCAGGTTACTTTCGCTCGGGGAGCCCCTCTGACCTTCGCAAAGCATGCTGCTCAGATTCAGTCCGTTTTCTGTACATCTTCACACAGCATAGGACAACTCAAGGGTAATCGGGGATGGACCACAAATGTTATCCTTGAAAGAGCCACTCACATCCCATGAAAAGAATAAGAAAAAGCATAGCTTCCTGATTTTCATTTAATATATGAATGCTCCTGGGTTGAATGGCAACCCAAGTCTCAACCAGAAACTGCACTGCATGATGGAATCTAACAAGAGGTCCGAACAAGAAATAAGCAAAGCGATGACCATATGTGCTGGGCGCTGGAATAGGAGACATCCAGCTTGTGTACATGTCCCTTGGCAATTGGACAATTCAATGGGAAGATGTAATTGAACGAGTGATTGACATGAGACAACACCAGCCCCTAAAATAAAGTATATAAATGGGCAGCTGAGAAGAGAAAAACATGGGAGAGGGGAGGAGGTTCTTCAGTGTGGATCCATGTTCACTTCGAATAGCACCCCGATCAGTCAGTGGAAATCAACAGAATTGTTGAGGCGTGCAGTGGGGATTATAATTCCATTCACTGTATCTCCATTTAAAAAGGGAGCGGATGCTTGATCGAATAATAACAGTTTAATCTCAGTAGTGGACAAATTACTGGAATCTATTCCGACAGACAGGGTAAACTGTCAGTTAGTCAGGCACAGGTTAATCAAGGATAGTCAGCATGGAATCGTTAAGGGAAGATCTTTTTGACGAGCTTGATCGAATTTTTGAAGAAGGAGCAAGGAAGATAGATGATGGTCGTGCAGTTGATGTGGCCTACATGGATTTTAGCAAGGCTTTCACAAGGTCCCACATGGCAGACTGGTTAAAAAAATAAAATCCCATGGGATCCGTGGAAATGCAGCAAAGTGGATACAAAATTGGCTTAATGGCAGGAAACAAAAGGTTGATCGCTGTTTTAGCGACTGGAGTGTTGTTTCCGTGTCGTTCCATAGGGTTCAGCACGGGATACCAAGCTTTTTGTGGTGAGCATTAATGGTTTTGACTTAAATGTAGAGGGCATTATCAAGAGGTTTGTGGATGAGACGAAGATTGGCCATGTGGCAGATACCGAGGAGGATAGCTGTACGCTGCAGGAAGATATTCAGGTTCCGGTCAGATTGAAAGAAAAGTTGCAACTGGTTTCAAGCTGCAGAAGTGTGAGGTGATGCATTTGGGGAGCTGAAACAAGGCAACGACACTTAAGGACTGGTCGAAAAGGTCGTTAAGGAGGCATATGGCATCATGTCCTTTATTAGATAAGGTTATGCTGGAACTGCATAAATCATTGGTTAGGGCACAGCGTGAGTACTGGGTACAGTTCTGGTCACCTCATTACAGGAAGGAGGTAATTGCACTTGAGAAGGTACAGAGGAGATTTACGAGGAAGTTGCCAGGACTATAAAATGCAGCTATGAGGAAAGATTGGCTAGGCTGGGGTTATTTTCCTTGGAACAGAGCAGGCTGAGGTGAAATTTGCTTGAGATGTACAAACATTTGAGGGGCCTGGATAGAGTGGATGTGAATGGTCTACTCACGTTAGCAGAGGGGTCAGTGATGTGGGGGCATATATTTAAGCTGATTGGTAGAATAATTAGAGGGGAGATGAGGAAAAACATTTTCATCCAGAGCGTGGTGATGGCCTGGACCGCACTGCCTGAAAGCATGGTTGATGCACAGAAATTCAACTCATTCAAAAGAAGTCTGGATATGCACCTCAAGTGTCGTTAGCTGCAGTGCTACGGATAAAATGCTGGAAGGTGGGATTAGAATTGATCGATTTTTTGGCAAGTACAGACATGGTGGGCCAATTGGCCTCTTTGTGTGCCTTAAGATTTCTATGATTTCTACTTCTATCGGTATATCGTCATCCAGCGTCTACCCCTATCCACAACAAGGACCGTCCTGTGTCCTATCCTCAGGCTGGTGGGGTATCAGTGGACACTCATCCAGTGTCTAGCCCTGTCCACCTCAAAGACTACCCTGTGTCCTATCTTCAGGCTGGTGGGGTATCAGCCGACACTCATCCAGTGTCTACCCCGGTCTGCCTCAAAGACTGCCCTGTGTCCTATCTTCAGGCTGGTTGGTTATCAATGGACCTTCATCCCTCGATTTACAGAGATTACGGCTGCTCTTTGTGAACCACTTAATGGTGATGATGACCAGGTTGAACACGGTTGGATTGAAGAGAGCACGCAAGCAATAACACAATTGAAGAAAGCTGTCGCCCAGGCAACGTGTCTTATCTCACCTAACCCTGACAAGACTTTCCACATGGAGGTTGGGGAGACAGTGAAAAGCCTGGCTGCTGTCCTATGCAGAGAAAACGGGGAGAAAGTACTCCCCATTGCGAATGATCCAGAATTTTGAGTGGGGCTGAACTGATTTATTCTGTTTTTTTTTAGTTTTAGAGATACCGCACTGAAACAGGCCCTTCGGCCCACCGAGTCTGTGCCGACCATCAACCACCAATTTACACTAATCCTACACTAATTCCATATTCCTACCACATCCCCACCTGTTCCGATATTTCCCGACCACCTACCTATACTAGTGGCAATTTATAATGGCCAATTTAACTATCAACCAGCAAGTCTTTGGCATGTGGGAGGAAACCGGACACCCGGAGTAAACCCACGCGTTTGTGAAGGACATTTGCTAACTATGTTAGCAAACTATGTTGCTTTTAGTTTCGGTGACTGCAGCTTGGATAGCAACGGAGGTGCGTGAACGGGCTTACAGCTGTGAAGTCAATTTCAGCGTAAGTTTAAAAGTGAATTCCCTTTTGTTTTCGGAGGACCAGGGGACTGCTGGGTAAGGAGAAAGGTATATATTTGTGTGGTGGCTGTGGGTGAGCTTGCAGCATGGGTTGGTACCTGGGATCTCGATGTAGTGGCCATTTCGGAGACATGGGTAGAGCAGGGGCAGGAATGGATGTTGCAGATTCCGGGATTTAGATGTTTCAGTAAGAACAGAGAAGATGGTAAAAGAGGGGGGGGGGGGTGTGGCATTGTTAATCAAGGAGAGTATTACAGCGACAGAAAGGACGTTTGAGGACTCGTCTACTGAGGTAGTATGGGCTGAGGTTAGAAACAGGAGAGGTGAGGTTACCCTGTTGGGAGTCTTTTATAGACCTCCGAATAGTTCCAGAGATGTAGAGGAAAGGATAGCGAAGATGATTCTCGACAGGGGTGAGAGTAACAGGGTAGTTGTTATGGGGGACTTTAACTTTCCAAATATCGACTGGAAATACTATAGTTCGAGTACTTTAGATGGGTCAGTTTTTGTCCAGTGTGTGCAGGAGGGTTTTCCATCACAGTATGTAGACAGGCCAACCAGGGGCGATGCCACATTGGATTTGGTACTGGGAAATGAACCTGGCCAGGTGTTAGATTTAGATGTAGCTGAGCACTTTGGTGATAGTGATCACAATTCGGTTAGGTTTACCTTAGCGATGGGCAGGGACAGGTATATACCGCAGGGCAAGAATTATAACTGGGGGAAAGGAAATTATGATGCGATTAGGCAAGATTTAGGATGCGTAGGGTGGGGAAGGAAACTGCAGGGGATGGGAACAATCGAAATGTGGAGCTTATTCAAGGAGCAGCTACCGCGTGTCCTTGATAAGTATGTACCTGTGAGGCAGAGAGGAAGTTGTCGTGCGAGGGAGCCGTGGTTTACTAAAGAAGTTGAAGCGCTTGTCAAGAGGAAGAGGAAGGCTTATGTGAGAATGAGACGTGAAGGCTCAGTTCGGGCGCTTGGGAGCTACAAGCTAGCCAGGAAGGATCTAAAGGGAGAGCTAAGAAGAGCAAGGAGAGGACACGAGAAGTCATTGGTGGATCGGATCAGGGAAAACCCTAAGGCTTTCTATAGGTATATCAGGAATAAGAGAATGACTAGAGTTAGATTAGGGCCAATCAAGGATAGTAGTGGGAAGTTGTGTGTGGAATCAGAGGAGATAGGGGAAGTGTTAAATGAATATTTTGCGTCAGTATTTACAGTAGAAAAAGAAAATGTTGCTGAGAATACTGAGATTCAGGCTACAAGGCTAGATGGGATTGAGGTTAACAAGGAGGAGGTGTTAGCAATTTTGGAAAGACTGAAAATAGATAAGTCCCCTGGGCCAGATGGGATTTATCCTAGGATTCTCTGGGAAGCTAGGGAGGAGATTGCAGAGCCGTTGTTGTTGATCTTTATGTCGTCATTGTCGACAGGAATAGTGCCAGAAGACTGGAGGATTGCAAATGTTGTCCCCTTGTTCAAGAAGGGGGGTAGAGACAACTCTGGTAATTATAGACGGTTGTGGGTAAAATGTTGGAAAAGGTTATAAGAGACAGGATTTATTATCATCTTGAAAAGAATAAGTACATTAGAGATAGTCAGCACGGTTTTGTGACGGGTAGGTCGTGCCTCACAAACCTTATTGAGTTTTTCGAGAAGGTGACCAAACAGGTGGATGAGGGTAAAGCAGTGGATGTGGTGTATATGGATTTCAGTAAGGCGTTTGATAAGGTTCCCCACGGTAGGCTATTGCAGAAAATACGGAAGTATGGGGTTGAAGGTGATTTAGAGCTTTGAATCAGAAATTGGCTAGCTGAAAGAAGACAGAGGGTGGTGGTTGATGGCAAATGTTCATCCTGGAGTTTAGTTACTAGTGGTGTACCGCAAGGATCTGTTTTGGGACCACTGCTGTTTGTCATTTTTATAAATGACCTGGAAGAGGGTGTAGAAGGGTGGGTTAGTAAATTTGCAGATGACACTAAGGTCGGTGGAGTTGTGGATAGTGCCGAAGGATGTTGCAGGGTACAGAGAGACATAGATAGGCTGCAGAGCTGGGCTGAGAGATGGCAAATGGAGTTTAATGCGGAAAAGTGTGAGGTGATTCACTTTGGAAGGAGTAACAGGAATGCAGAGTACTGGGCTAATGGGAAGATTCTTGGTAGTGTAGATGAACAGAGAGATATTGGTGTCCAGGTGCATAAATCCCTGAAGGTTGCTAACCAGGTTAATAGGGCTGTTAAGAAGGCATATGGTGTGTTAGCTTTTATTAGTAGGGGGGTCGAGTTTCGGAGCCACGAGGTCATGCTGCAGCTGTACAAAACTCTGGTGAGACCGCACCTGGAGTATTGCATGCAGTTCTGGTCACCGCATTATAGGAAGGATGTGGAAGCTATGGAAAGGGTGCAGAGGAGATTTACTAGGATGTTGCCTGGTATGGAGGGAAGGTCTTACGAGGAAAGGCTGAGGGACTTGAGGTTGTTTTCGTTGGAGAGAAGCAGGAGGAGAGGTGACTTAATAGAGACATATAAGATAATCAGAGGGTTAGATAGGGTGGATAGTGAGCGTCTTTTTCCTCGGATGGTGATGGCAAACACGAGGGGACATAGCTTCAAGTTGAGGGGTGATAGATATAGGACAGATGTGAGAGGTAGTTTCTTTACTCAGAGAGTAGTAAGGGCGTGGAACGCCCTGCCTGCAGCAGTAGTAGATTCGCCAACTTTAAGGGCATTTAAGTGGACATTGGATAGACACATGGATGAAAATGGAATAGTGTAGGTCAGATGGTTTCACAGGTCGGCGCAGCATCGAGGGCCGAAGGGCCTGTACTGCGCTGTAATGTTCTAATTCAAAAGAAAAACTACGTTCTGGGTCATCAAATATTTCACTTACATCATGGAGTTCAACAGGGCGATACTGCCCAGTCCATTATAAACTTTCCCAGTATAGGAAAGCAGTCATAATAGTATTCCCCTGTCATAGAGTTGTCGAGTCACAGACATTTTGGCACAGAATAAGGCAATTCGGCAAATCGAGTCCATGCCAGCTCTCCGCCGAATAATCCGGTCAGTTTCATTCCCCAGATCTGTCTCCATATTCCTGCAAGTTCATTTCCCTCAAGTGTCCAAACAATATCCTTTTGAAATCATTCACCATTTCTGAGTCCATCACCCTCGTGGGCAGCGATTTCCAGGCCATTTCCAAACTCTGTGTAAAAAAGTTGTTCCTCACATTCCCCTTTATGTCTTGCCCACATCGGTAACTCTAGTCCTTGTACTATTTACTAATGGGAACATATTTTCGTGCCTACCTCATGCAAACGTGTCATCATCTTGTGCACCTCCATCAAATTTCCCCCCATCGCCTTTACTGCAAGGAAAACAATTCCAGCTTTTCCATACTAACCTTTTAGCGAAAATCCTCCATCCCTGGAAACATTCCGGTAAATTTCCTCTGCACCCTGTTAAGGCCCCTCAGATCCTTCCTAAAGTGTGCTGAACAGAACTGGATGCAGTGCTCCAGTTGGGGCCTAACCAGTGCTTTAAAAAGGTTCAGCATAACTTGCCTTGATCTGTACTCACTACTTCTATTTATGAAGCCCAAGATCACATAGGCTTTACTAACGACTCTCTCAGCATCTCCTACCACTTCAAAGACCTATGCGCATGAACACCATGTCCCTCTGCCCCTACACACACTTTAGAACTGTGCTATTAATTATATATTGCCTCTCCCTGTTAGTGCTGATAACACTCACACTTTTCTGCATTCACTTCCATCTGCCTATTGTCTGACCATTACACTAGCCTATTTATGAATTGTTGGATCTGTTGGTATCAACCTCACTGTCTGTCCCGCCTCTCAGTTTAGTATCTTCAGAAAGTTTGAATTTTTGCTCTGTATTCCAATATCCAAATCATCTATACATATCAGGAAAATAAAACAGTGGTCCTAGCACTGACCCTTAGGGAACACCACTGTCTACTCTCCTATCGTCTGACAAAAAACAACTATTTACCACAACTGTTTTCTGTCATTAAACTATTTTTTATCCAAGCTCACACTGACCCTCCTATTCCATGAGCATCAATTAACTGTGTAGCTGTCACAAACAGACAGTGAAAGAAACTACAAGTTCAGATTAAAATTGAATGAAATTCCAAATGTAAAAATCAACTAAATTTTGTAAGGAGATCAACTCTTAGGTCTCTTAACATTCAGTCACTCATTAACTTTGCTGCATTTAGTGCTCTCTACAAGAAGTACTCTCTAAAACTGCACGACGTACTGTATTTCGGGTTCAGGCACCGAATTCCAGAGCATAGGGATGAGAACAGGAAGTGCCAGAAATATTCAGCAGTTCTGGCCGCATCTGTGTTCAAAGAAACAGTTGATGTTTCAGATCTGTGTCCCTTCATGATTACTGGCAACATTTAGAAATGTAACAGTCTTTCAGCAAGTGAAAGAGGGGAAGGGCAAGAAAAACAAGACGGGAGGAATGTGATGGGACGGAGAGGGAAGAGATTAAATGACAGACTTACATTACTGGGATTTTTCTCTTTAGTGTAATGAAAGGTAGGAGGAGATTTAATATAGAAGTCAAATAAAGGGTTTAGATAGAATAATTAATGTGAAACTGTTTCCAGTGTCAGAATGGTCAGTACTAAGAAGACAGATTAAAGGTAATTGACAAAGAACCAGAGGTGAAATGAGGTGAATTTTCCAACAGCGAGTTGTTGGGATGAGGAATTCACTGCCTGAAAACATGGTGGAAGCAGATTCAATAATATCTTTCAAAAGGGTATTTAACAAATATTGGAAAACGTAAAAAATAAACAGGATTCTGGAGAATGAGGAATGGAGAGGAACTAATTAGATAAATCTTTCAAAGAGACAGCACTGACACAATGGACCGAATATCCTCAGTCTGTGCTGCATAAATCTCTGATTCTATCAGCAAGAGACACGGAGAGTGAAGAGAGGGAGAGAGGAAGAGGGGAAGGGTGAAAGAGCAGAAGGAAATAGAGACAGAGTGAAAGAGTAGTTTGCACCATTTTTCAGGTGTCGGGATTGTGATTCATGATCTGCCCGTTCCCGTTCCTGTTGAGACAGGTAACACACAAACCCCCTGATGCCTCTCATTTCTAATCTATTTGCTTCCCAGGGAGACCCGCGTTGCTGTCTGTCTGCACGCTTAACAGGGACCTTAACTGTGTGTGAGTCTGTCACGTGTTTCAGCCAGGATTCAGCTCTTAAAGGCAGTCCGTCCCTCTTAAGCGGAGGCTGCACTGAATCACAGGAGGCTGTTGCTGCTGACTGTGAATGCTGCAATTGGAGACAATGTAAGTGGAGAACTAAGAACGAGAGAGGGCTCTGTGGTACACGGATATGGTGCTGGTGGCCTTAGTCATGGAGGATGACAGGAGAAGAGAGGGCATGTGTCCGTTGGGTGGGATGGGGTGGGATGGAGACCCTTAAGGAACGCCCTCCGAAGGGAATGAGAGCAGGTGGCCAGGGAAGTGAAAAAGGTCTGGCCCCGAGGACCTGGCAGCAGTGCGAAAAGAAGTTTAATGAGCTCACACGGGTGGTCAATGTCAGTGAATTCATCTCCACATGGCATCTCCTACCCCCAACACCACCAACCTCTCCCACTGCTCAATGTATCACACCCCTATCACTCACCCATCAGCAGTCCCTAACACTCAGGACTCACACTTAACATTCACATACTCCATCTCACCCTCACACACCTTCCACTGATACCAGCCTCACAAACATCTCTCACTGCCTCCACATACCCCCAGCTATTCAGCTATGGCAGGAACATCACTCAAACACAGTGCAACACAATCACTGACATTCTGCTTTCTCTTACAGGACAAAGTGGCCCGTAATCACAGGTAGCAGCAGTGAACATCTGGGGACCAGGCATACCTTCATCCCCTGAGCCTGAGGAACGAGATGGTTCTCCACATTATGGGGCCGGCTGTAACACAGCCCGCAGCATCAGGCATCACCGAGAACATTCAGGATGATGCTATGTTCCTGCCTTATGTCCCTTCTTAACTCCCACATCCCCCTCATCCTGCAGTCTGGGATGATGTCCAAGCTGCAGATGGTGGGACCATGGACCTCCTGCTTTCCATTCCACCTCCAATCCCTCACCTCTACCCTCCCCTTCCGATTTTATACTTTACAATGATAACCCAAAACTGCCAGCTTCCCAGTCACAGCAGCTCCAGGAGAGGGGGAGAGAGAGCAGCAGCACAGCACTGATGGTGAAGCCCCATCACTTGCGCTGATACTCACAGCCACCAGATGAAATATTGACATTGCGTGTACCTTAGAGGCTGACATAGAGTCGGAATCTGCACGTGGTGAGTCACCGAGCACAAGTGAGCTGCAGCCAGGCCAGGGGGAAAGGATAGTTCATGTGTCAGCTCACCGGAGGGCGTGGTCACAAACGAATTATAATACACTGGACTCAGATGTGAACATTGCGGGAACAGCATACAGGAGAATGCCGATGGACATTTACACTGCGATACTTTGTCCATTGACAGGCCTGTCAGACAGTTTGTTTTCACTGTCAAGGAACATGGAGGAGTCCAGCTACGACATGGTGCAGGACATTGCACGAAGCTTGAAGAGCATTCTTTCTCTGGTGAAGTGGTCACTAACTCCATGACAGCACTAGCGGACCCAGCTGTGATACAGTGTTTGGTGACCATCGTCTCAGCTTCCACTGCAGCACAGACGGCAGACACCCAACGTCTCAGTGCTGCAGTGGAAGCTCAGACTGTGGTTATGAGATCCATGCTTGCTGCCATGCAGGATCAGACTGCTGTCATGATGGCTGTGGATCTCAGTGTTCAAAGGGGTTTGCAGGCTCTCACAGCAGTCCATCAATATGTGATCCAGTAGATTACTGGGATTGCTGAGGTGTTGTTTCGTGGGAGTGGCAATCTCTCCGTGGAACATGAACCTGCTGTCCTCTCTCATGATGTTAGTATTTGTTCTCCCTTCATTGTCACTCCATCAGTGTCCTTGCTGTTACCCGTCAGCCAGACCAGGCTGCTGCTGCCCATGTCGAGTTGCTGCAGTCCGAATCCGAGCGCTCAAGGCCCAGAGCTGCTCGAGGACGTCCTGCAAGGCCATCTGCAGTCTCCCCCAGTGAAAGTCAGCAGCCTTCCACCAGCCATGCTGCAGCCACTGGGGAAACACTGTTTCGGAGCACTAGGCAATTCGAGGGAACCCACAAGACAGGCACTCAGGGAATACACAAGGATGAATAGTTCAGTTTTGTTTGTATAATTGGATGTGTTGTTGAATAAAGAAGGTAATGAACAGGTTTTGATTGCTGTTTTAAGTGCTGGATGGTGACCAAGGGGGCGCTGTGATGGGGCGTCTCAGATGGGTGCAATAGTGGAGAGTGGGGGATCCAAGATGGGAAAGGGAAGTTGTCCTATGTGAACCGGAATCTTAGCAGGGAATCTCCGACAGCCTGTCTGGGTGGAAGACATCCAAGACATATTCTGGAAATATCCTGGGTGGCTGGCGATGGGCGGTGGGGTTTGAATTCCTTCGAGGTGAATCATGGACCATGTAAAGGCGGGGTAGTGATTCTCTCTGAGTAGTCACATTCTGGTTCTCCACAGAGTTCTGAAGGTCGTGGGAACAGGTGACTGCTTCAGAATGAAGGTATGGAGGCTGCTGCCAGGATAGTGGAGATTCACCAACATGATGGACTGGGCATGCTCAAACATCAACTGTACGTTCATGGAGTGAGAGTTCTTTCAGTTCCTGTACCTCTCCCCGTTGACATGGGGGGCCCGTAAAGCCACCTACACCATCAGAAATCCCGCTATCCTGACCACGGGACCTTTCAGCTTGCTTCTCCCTGCTGAGGGAGAAAATGATATATTCACCTCACCTGACATTGATGGCCTCTCTCACCGAGCGGATGCATCAATGGACAACACACAGTTCTCACAACTGCAGGCCAGTAAGTCCAACATCAGTGGTGCGAATGGTTTTAGAATAATAATTAGGGATACAACAGTAGGCATTTGGAGAGGTTTGAGTTAATTCAGGGTAGCCAGCAATGATTTACAAAAGGAAAGTCATGCTTGACTAATCTAATTAAAATTTTTAATGATGTGATAGAGAAGGTTGCTGCAGGGAATGTGATGGATGCTGTCCAAATTGGTTTGAAGAACGTGTTTGATAAAGTACCGCATAAAAGCTTAATTACCAACATTGAGTCTCATGGAATGGTCGGGTCATTGTCCAATTAGATTTTAAAAATGGCTTATGTGCAGAAAACAGTGTGTCATAGTAAATGGATGTTTTTCAGACTGGAGGATGTTCGACAGTAGGTGTTGCCCCAGGATCAGTGCTAGGGCCATTGTTTTGTTTTGCTGTGTATAAATGACTTGGGTCTTGGAATACAGAGTAGAATTTCAAAATCTGTCTCTGATACCAAACATGGAGCTGTGACAAATAGTGAGGATATTCAGAACCATATGCGACAGTACATAGATACTAAGTAGAATGAGCAGACAAGTGGCAGATGGAAGTGTGAGACAAGTGTGAGGTGAAGCATTTTGACAGAAAGGATAGGAAGGCAATATGGACTTCATAGCACAGTTCTACTCAGTGTGCAGGAACAGAGAGACCTGTGGGTGCATGTGTATCCATCCTTAACGGTGACAAGACATATTGAAAGATTGGATAGTAAAATACATATAATCTTGCATTTCATAAATCGAGGTATTGAGTACAAAAGCAGCAAAGTTATGATGAACGTTTAAAAATCTCTGGTTAAGATTGCAGCAGCTTTTTCGGGAGCAGAGTGTGAGCGAGTGAGCAGCTGGGAAGGTCGGTTTGAAAGTAAATTTAATTTCCTTTTGTTTTTCGGCGGAGGCCAGGGGGCTGCTGGGTAAGTAAAGCACTATATATTTGGGCGGTTTCTGAACCCGAGACACCACACTTGTCGTGTCTCCCACCCGCCCTCCTCCTCTAACCAAAAAAAAAGGACTCGGTGGGGTGTTTATAAGGTAAGGCTTTTTCGATTTCTCTGGTTTTATTGTGATTGGTAAAAACTTTTCGTTCCTTTTTCATTTAACTAAGTTAAGCTTAAGATTAAAAATGGCAGGAGATCTCAGACCCGTGTCATGCTCCTCTTGCTCAATGTGGGAGCTCAGGGACATGGCTGATGTCCCTGACTCCTTCACGTGCAGGAAGTGTGTCCAACTGCAGCTCTTGTTAGACCGCATGACGGCTCTCGAGCTGCGGATGGACTCACTTTGGAGCATGCGCGATGCTGAGGAGGTCGTGGATAGCACGTTTAGTGAATTGGTCACACCGCAGATTAGGATTGCTGAGGGAGAAAGGGAATGGGTGACCAAAAGGCAGAGAAAGAGCAGGAAGGCAGCGCAGGAGTCCCTGCGGTCATCTCCCTCCAAAACAAGTATACCGTTTTGGATACTGTTGGGGGAGATGGCTCACCAGGGGAAGGCAGCAGTAGCCAGGTCCATGGCACCGTGGCTGGCCCTGCTGTTCAGAAGGGCGGGAAGAAGTGTTGAAGGGCTATAGTCGTAGGGGATTCGATTGTAAGGGGAGTAGATAGGCGGTTCTGTGGTCGAAAACGAGGCTCCCGAATGGTATGTTGCCTCCCAGGTGCACGGGTCAGGGATGTCTCAGATCGGCTGCAGAACATTCTAAAGGGGGAGGGTGAACAGCCAGTTGTCATTGTGCACATAGGCACTAATGATATAGGTAAAAAACGGGATGAGGTCCTACAAGCAGAATTTAGGGAGTTAGGAGCCAAGTTAAAAAGTAGGACCTCAGAGGTAGTCACCTCAGGATTACTACCAGTGCCACGTGATAGTCAGAGTAAAAATGAAAGAATAGTCAGGATGAATGCGTGGCTTGAGAGATGGTGCAGGAAGGGGGGTTCAGATTTTTGGGACATTGGGACCGGTTCTGGGGGAGGTGGGACTATTACAAATTGGACGGTCTACACCTGGGCCGGACTGGAACCAATGTCCTTGGAGGTGCTTTTGCTAACGCTGTTGGGGAGTGTTTAAACTAATGTGGCAGGGGGATGGGAACCAAATGAGGTCAGTTGACAGTAAGGAAGTAGTAACAAAAGCCTGTAAGGAACTAGATAATGAAGTCAGTGTGACTAATGGGAAGAGCAGGCAGCGAGCAGATGATGAATATAAAGGGACTGGTGGTCTGAGGTGCATTTGTTTTAATGCAAGAAGTGTAGTAGGTAAGGCAGATGAACTTAGGGCTTGGATTAGTACCTGGGAGTATGATGTTATTGCTATTACTGAGACTTGGTTGAGGGAAGGGCATGATTGGCAACTAAATATCCCAGGATATCGATGCTTCAGGCGGGATAGAGAGGGAGGTAAAAGGGGTGGAGGAGTTGCATTACTGGTCAAAGAGGATATCACAGCTGTGCTGAAGCAGGGCACTATGGAGGACTCGAGCAGTGAGGCAATATGGACAGAACTCAGAAATAGGAAGGGTGCGGTAACAATGTTGGGGCTGTACTACAGGCCTCCCAACAGCGAGCGTGAGATAGAGGTACAAATATGTAACCAGATTATGGAAATATGTAGGAGCAACAGGGTGGTGGTGATAGGAGATTTTAATTTTCCCAACATTGACTGGGATTCGCTTAGTGTTAGAGGTCCAGATGGAGCAGAATTTGTAAGGAGCATCGAGGAGGGTTTTCTAGAGCAGTATGTAAATAGTCCAACTCGGGAAGGGGCCATACTGGACCTGGTGTTGGGGAATGAGCCCAGCCAGGTTGTTGAAGTTTCAGTAGGGGACTACTTTGGGAATAGTGATCACAATTCCGTAAGTTTTAGAATACTCATGGACAAAGACAAGAGTGGTCCTGAAGGAAGAGTGCTAAATTAGGGGAAGGCCAACTATACCAAAATTCGACAGGAGCTGGGGAATGTAGATTGGTAGCAGCTGTTTGAAGGTAAATCCAGATTTGATATGTGGGAGGCTTTTAAAGAGAGGTTGATTAGCGTGCAGGAGAGGCATGTTCCTGTGAAAATGAGAGGTAGAAATGGCAAGATTAGGGAACCATGGATGACAGGTGAAATTGTGAGACTAGCTAAGAGGAAAAAGGAAGCATACATAAGGTCTAGGCGGCTGATGAAAGACGAAACTTTGAAAGAATATCGAGAATGTAGGACCAATCTGAAACGAGGAATTAAGAGGGCTAAAAGGGGTCATGAAATATCTTTAGCAATCAGGGTTAAGGAAAATCCCAAAGCCTTTTATTCATATATAAGGAGAAAGAGGGTAACGAGAGAAAGGATTGGCCCACTGAAGGACAAAGGAGGAATGTTATGCTTGGACTCAGAGAAAATGGGTGAGATTCTAAACGAGTACTTTGCATCGGTATTCACCGAGGAGAGGGACATGACGGATGTTGAGGTTAGGAACAGATGTTTGATTACTCTAGGTCAAGGCGGCATAAGGAGAGAGGAAGTGTTGGGTATTCTAAAGGGCATTAAGGTGGACAAGTCCCCAGGTCCGGATGGGATCTATCCCAGGTTACTGAGGGAAGTGAGAGAGGAAATAGCTGGGGCCTTAACAGATATCTTTGCAGCATCCTTAAACATGGGTGAGGTCCCGGAGGACTGGAGAATTGCTAATGTTCTCCCCTTGTTTAAGAAGGGTAGCAGGGGTAATCCAGGTAATTATAGACCGGTGAGCCTGACGTCAGTGGTAGGGAAGCTGCTGGAGAAGATACTGAGGGATCGGATCGATTCCCATTTGGAAGAAAATGGGCTCATCAGTGATCGGCAACATGGTTTTGTGCAGGGAAGGTCATGTCTTACCAACTTAATAGAATTCTTTGAGGAAGTGACAAAGTTGATTCATGAGGGAAGGGCTGTCGATGTCATATCCATGGACTTCAGTAAGGCGTTTGATAAGATTCCCCATGGCAGGCTGATGGAGAAAGTGAAGGCGCTTGGGGTCCAAAGTGTACTAGCCAGATGGATAAAGAACTGGCTGGGCAACAGGAGACAGAGAGTAGCAGTAGAAGGGAGTTTCTCAAAATGGAGACGTGTGACCAGTGGTGTTCCACAGGGATCCGTGCTGGGACCACTGTTGTTTGTGATATACATAAATGATTTGGAGGAAAGTACAGGTGGACTGATTAGCAAGTTTGCAGACGACACTAAGATTGGTGGAGTAGCAGATAGTGAAGGGGACTGTCAGAGAATACAACAGAATATAGATAGATTAGAGAGTTGGGCAGAGAAATCGCAGATGGAGTTCAATCAGGGCAAATGCGAGGTGATGCATTTTGGAAGATCCAATTCAAGAGTGAACTATACAGTAAATGGAAAAGTCCTGGGGAAAATTGATGTCCAGAGAGATTTGGGTGTTCAGGTCCACTGTTCCCTGAAGGTGGCAACGCAGGTAAATAGAGTGGTCAAGAAGGCATACGGCATGCTTTCCTTCATCGGACGGGGCATTGAGCACAAGAGTTGGCAGGTCATGTTACAGTTGTATAGGACTTTGGTTCGGCCACATTTGAAATACTGCGTACAGTTCTGGTCGCCACATTATCAAAAGGATGTGGATGCTTTGGAGAGGGTGCAGAGGAGGTTCACCAGGATGTTGCCTGGTATGGAGGGCGCTAGCTATGAAGAGAGGTTGAGTAGATTAGGATTATTTTCATTAGAAAGACGGAGGTTGAGGGGGGACCTGATTGAGGTGTACAAAATCATGAGAGGTATAGACAGGGTGGATAGCAAGAGGCTTTTTCCCAGAGTGGGGGTTTCAATTACTAGAGGACACGAGTTCAATGTGAAAGGGGAAATGTTTAGGGGGGATATGCGTGGAAAGTTCTTTACGCAGCGGGTGGTGGGTGCCTGGAACGCATTGCCAGCGGAGGTGGTAGATGCGGGCACGATGGAGTCTTTTAAGATGTATCTAGACAGATACATGAATGGGCAGGAAGAAAAGAGATACAGAACCTTAGAAAATAGGCGACATGTTTCGAGAGAGGATCTGGATCGGCGCAGGCTTGGAGGGCCGAAGGGCCTGTTCCTGTGCTGTAATTATCTTTGTTCTTTGTTCTTGATTATTGTGTCCAATTCTGGTCACTACACTTCAGAAAGATTGTGAAGGTCCTTGAAATGGTGCTGAAGAGATTTTACAGAATGGTTCCAGGGATGGAGGATTTTAGTTACAAGGTTAGGTTACAAGATTATGACAGGTTTAGATAATTTAGACAAGGGAAAACCGTTCCCATTAACTGATGGAAGTAGGACTAGGGGCACGGATTGAAGGTTTTGGACAAGAGATGCAGGTGGAATATGAGGAGGAACTTTTCATGCAGCGGGTGTTAATGACCTGGAACTCACTGGTCACAGGTGTGGTGGAAGCAGAGACAATCAGTGATTTCAAAAGAAAGCTGATGGGCACTTGAAGGAAATGCATTTGCGACAGGGATTGAGTGAAGGAATGGGACTGACTGGATCGCCCTATGAAGAGCCAGCATGGACATGATGGGATAAATGGTCTCATTCAGTGCCGTAAATGACTCTATGACTCTCTATGACTCTATGTTGGATACGTCTCCTGCTCCTACCTGGAAAGATCCAGATACATAGAAGTTCAATGAAACAGTGACCTTAACAGCCACTGACAGCTCCGTCCTCACCCTGGTGTGAGGCGCCAGGTCGTATTACAGGAGGTGACGCAGCTCTGTGACGACCCCCTTATTGAATGAGAGTTACATCACACATTGCTCCTGGGTTAGGTTTAGGTAGAAAGAGTGCTCTTGGAAAACCCGGGGTGGGTAGTGCAGAGCCCCCTCCTCGTCCCGCTTTACAGAACTTCCCCTCTCTGCAGCCTCTTCTCCATTCGTTTGTAATGTTACAGAGCCTGAGACACTGTAACTACAGTCCCCATACCTTGCGCAGAGTTGGGTCACCAAATCCTCTGTCCTCCCTGAATGTCTGCAGCAGCTCACAACACAACCTCCAGAAAACCATCCACAGCACCTCCACCAACTTTACAATCACAGAAGGAAGTCAACATCCCCTCACATGTAGGTTAGATGCCTGCTCCTTTTAAATATCACCAGAGGGGGTTCTTCGTGCTGCTGAATGTATGTTCAGCTGAGAGTGACTAACAGAGGCGGGCAGTGAACATGCACAGACCAAGTTTCAAAGACGTACATAAGATCATAAGATCATAAGAACTAGGAGCAGGAGTAGGCCGTCCGGCCCCTCGAGCCTGCTCCGCCATTCAATAAGATCATGGCTGATCTTTTCGTGGACTCAGATCCAATTACCCGCGTTCTCACCGTATCCCTTAATTCCTTTATTGTTCAAAAAGATATCTGCCTTAGCTTTAAAAACGTTTACTGAAGAAGCGTCAACTACTTCACTGTGCAAGGAATTCGATAGATTAACAACTCTCTGGGTGAAGACGTTCCTTCTTAATTCAGTCCTAAATCTGCTCCCTCTAAACTTGAGCATATGCCCTCTTGTCCTAGCTTCACCTGCCAATGGAAACATCCTCTCTACTTGTATGTGATCTATTCCCTTCATACTTTTATATGTTTCTAAAAGATCCCCCCTCATTTTTCTGAATTCCAATGAATATAATCCCACTCTACTCAGTCTCTCTTCATAAGCCAACCCGCTCAAGTCCAGAATCAACCTATTGAACCTCCTCTGCACCCTCTCTAGTGCCAGTACATCCTTTCTCAAGTAAGGAGACCAAACCTGCACACAGTTCTCCAGGTGCGGCCTCACCAATACCTTATACAGCTGCAACAGAACCTGTCTGCTTTTAAACTCAATCCCTTTAGCAATGAAGGGCAACATTCCATTTGCCTTTCTAATTACTTGCTGTACCGGCAGACCAACCTTCTGCGATTCATGCACAAGGACACCCAGGTCCCTCTGCATAGCAGCATGCTGCAACATTTTGCTATTCAAGTAATAATCCTTTTTACTGTTACTCCTACCGAAATGAATGACTTCACATTTATTAACATTGTATTCCATCTGCCAGACCTTTGCCCATTCACTCAATGTATCTATGTTCCTCTGCACATCTGCACACTTTGCTCTGCCACTCATCTTAGTGTCATCTGCAAACTTTGACACCCTACACGTGGTCCCCAACTCCAAAACATCAAAGTTGCTGGAATGGTACATTGACATCACATTCCAACCCATCCACAAAGGAACAACACATACATGATACGATTGAGCTAGATCCCTGCCCAGCATGGGGCACTGTGCTGACCACACTCGAAGTGGCCGTCTGTGTGATTCACATCATTTTATGGATCCCAGCTTCTGTACCGTCAGAACCAGTGATGCTGTTTCGTTTAAAACCATGGCTCGGGACAGAGACAGAGGGAAAGAAATTCACTTTAAAAGGAGAACTGAAAAAAGATTGAAGTCAAAAGATTTGTAGGAATATGGGAATGGAGAGGGGAATGAGACTAATTGGAGGTGCGAGGCCATGGAAAGACTCAAACTCAAGAATGAGAATATTAAAATTAAGGTCCTGACAAACCGCGAGCCAATGTGGATCAGTGAGAACAGGGGTGATGGGTGATCGGGATTTGGTGTGAGTTAGGATACAGGCAGCAGAGTTGTAGATGGGCTGTGGTTTTTGCAGGTTTATAACTGGGTCGGTGACCAGGGTAGAATTGGAATAGTCAAGTGTGGATTTAACAGTGACACGGATGAGGGTTGATGCAGCAGATGGGCTGAGGCAGAGGTGGAGAAGGGTGAAATTACAGAGGTGGTAGTAGACAGAGTTGGTGATGGAGAAAATCTGCAGATGTACTCAGCTCAGGTTTAAATATAATACAGAAGTTGTCAACAGTCTGGTTCAGCCTCAGATATTGGGCAGGGAGGGGGTATGCGTTTCATTGATAGGGGATGTAGTTTGTGATGGAGACCAATGAAACTAGCTTCAGTCTTCCGAAAATTTACATTACAGAACAACATTTCAGTGAAACAGAGTTTGCAGATCTCCGAGCCTGAAATAGAGACAGGAACAGCAGCAAAGATGAGAAAGTAAATGACAATAACTGTAATACAATAGCAATCGTTTATCGAGCTAACAGCTGGACATATTCACCAGGCATACAACGGCAGCAAGAAGGGCAGCGTAAATTACAGGAGCAGTAATGCACTTAAACATGGTTTACAAAATTAATAGCTGGATAGAGAGACTTACCGGGGACACCAATAATAGCCAGGATGGGATAGTAAATGGATTGAATAATCTTCAGTGCGAGATAGATACGAGTGTTTAATGGGTACCAATCATAATATGTGGAAAGAGAGTAAAGATCTGAGGATAAACTCCAGTCCGTTTTTGTAACATTCCAATCTATTGTTCTCAGATTCTGATCTATCCTCTCTCTATCACTTTGGAACCGCTGATCTCTGTATGTGCCGGGGCTGATGTTCCCACTGACACTTATATGCCGGGGCTGATGTTTCCACTGACATTATGGGATAACACATTGAAAGGAGCCCCTTATAAATAGAAGAGGAAAACATTCAGTGACACAATTAGGGTCCATGGAGACTGACATTAATTACAGTCACTGAACAAACAGTTAACCCTTTACAACCCAACACTTTTTGTACCACAATAAAGTAGAACATTTACCCCGTCTGGATGGGATATATGAGGGTTGCTGAGGGGAGGAATGTTGGAAATAGCAGAGGTACTGGCCAGAACCTTCCAATCCCCCCTGGATATGGGCGTGATGACAGATTTCCACAGGCTCACTACTCTCTGGGTGAAAAAAAATATCCTCATCTCAGTCCTGAAATTTTGACCCCATATCCTTAGATTATGACCCCTAGTTCTGGACTCCCCAACATCGGGAACATCCTTCCTGCATCTACCCTGTCAAGTCCTTTTCGAATTTTACAGATTTCTATGAGATCCCTCCTCACGCTTCTGCATGCCAGTGCATATAATCCTAACTGACTCAAGCTCTCCTCATACATCAGTCCTACCATCCCAGGAATCAGTCTGGTAAACCTCCGCTGCGCACCCTCTATAGCAAGAACTTCCTTCCTCAGATAAGAAGACCAAAACTTCACACAATATTCCAGGTGCAGCCTCACCAAGGTCCTGTATAATTGCAGCAATACATCCCTGCTCCTGCACTCGAATCCTCTCGCATTGAAGGTCAACATACCATCTGCCTTTTTTATCGCCTGTTGCACAGCTTCCTTTCCTTCAGTGACTGGTGTACGAGAACACTCACGTCTCGTTGCATTTTCCACTCCCTCAGTTTATCGCCGTTCAGATAATAATCTGCCTTCCTGTTTTGGCTACCAACGTGGATAACCTCACATGTATCCACATTATACGGCATCTGCCATGCATTTCCCCACTCAAATCAACTTGCTCAAATCACTCTGAAGCCTCTCTGCATCCTCCTCACAATTCACCTCCCGCCCAGTTTTGTATCCTCTGCAAATTTGGAGATATTACAATTAGTTTCCTCATCTAAATCATTAATATATATATTGTGAATAGCTGGGGTCCAAGCACCGATCCCTGTGGTACCCCACTCGTCACTGCCTGCCTTTCAGAAAAAGATCCGTATATTCCAATGCTTTGTTTCCTGTCTGCCAACCAATTTTCTATCCATCGCAATACATTACACCCAGTCCCATGCGCTATAATGTTACATGCTAATATCTTACATGGGACTTTGTCGAGAGCCTTCTGAAAGTCCAAATAAGCCACATCCACTGGCTCCCCCTCTGCAACTTTACTAGTTACATCCTCGAAGAATTACCAAGTATTATTCCCCTTTTGTAAGCCCATTCTGACTCTGCTCGATTCTACCACTGATCTCCAAGTGCTCTGCTGTAAAATCTTTGATAATCGACTCTAGAATCTTCCCACGACCGACGTCAGGCTGACTGGTCTACAATTCCCTGCTTTCTCTCCAACTCCCTTTATAATAGTGCATTTGCATTAGCTGCCCTCCAATCAATAAGATGTGTCCAGAGTCAATAGAATCTTGAAATACGACCACCAATGCATCCACTATTTCTTGGGTCACTTCCTTAAGTAGACTTGGGTGTAGATTACCAGGCCCTGGGATTTAGCGGCCTTCAATCCCATCAACGTCCCCAACACAATTTCTCTCCTCATACTGATTTCCTTCAGTTCCTTTCTATCAGTAAATGCTGTGTTCCCCAAACATTTCTGGTATATGTGTGCTCTCCTTTGTGAAAACAGAACAAAAGTATGCATTTAGTTGGTCAGCCATCTCATTGCTCCCCATAATAAATTCCCAGTTTCTGACTGTAAGGGACCTACATCTGTCTTCACCAATCCTTTTTCTGTTCACATACTGATAGAAACTTATACAGTCAGTTTTTATGTTCGCCGCAAGCTATTCAATAATAGATCCCTAAATGGAATTGGATAAATATCTGAAGCAGAAGAACTGCAAGGATATAGTGAAAGAGCCAGGGAGTGGGACTAACTGGATTGCTTTTTTAACGGGCCAGCACAGACCTGATGGGCCGAAAGACATCATTAGGGTCGTGCTATTCTATGATTGTTCCTGCCTGTACTTACACAGTATATCTATCGTTTCAACAGGCGGTTGATAAAGTACCACATAGCAGCCATGATACCAATTTAGAAACACATGGGATTAAAGGGCCAATGTCAGCCATGGCTCAGTTTGTTTCTCTCTCCCCTTTCAGTCACAGGCTTCTAGGATAATGTGTCACTGCAGGATTTGATCAAGGCTGACACTGCAGTGCAGTACTGAGGGAGTGTTGCACTGTCAGAGGTGCCATCTATCGAATGAAACATTAAACCAAGGCCCTGTCTGCCCTCCCATGTGGATGTTAAATATCCTATCGCAATATGTAGAAGCAGATCAGGGGAATTATTCCCGGTGTCCTGGTCAATATTTATCCTTCAGTCAATATCAGAAAAACACATCTGATCATGATCACATTGCTACTTGTGGGATCTTGCTGTGCAGAAACAGTCTGCCTGTTTCCCACATTACAGGAGTGACTACGCTTAAAAATATACTAATTGAGTGCAAGGTGCTTTGTGATGTTTGCTGATCATGAAAGGCGCTATATAAATGCAGCTTTTAAAAAAATGTCCATGCCAGCATGCAGGAAATTTGCGAATTGACGGGAAGCAGATCGTCGTGGAGAATGGTTGTTGTTCAGTCTGAAGGGAAGTACGCAGTGGGGTTCACCAGGGTCACTGTTGGGATCACAGTTGCTGCATGTTAATTCAATGGGCTTGTGTACAGAAAGGGTCATGTCAAAGTTTTCAAATGGCAGGAAGCTCAGAAATGTAAATAAACAGTGAGCAGGATAGTAGCAGACTTCAGGAGGACAGAGACTGACTGGTGAAATGGGCAGGAACATGGCAGATGTAATTTAACACAGTGAAGTGTGAAGTGAAACATTTAGGTTGGAATTATGTGGAAAAACAATATAAACTAAATGGTACCATTATAAAGTGAGTGAAGGATTAGAGAGACCTGGGGTGTACACACACAGATCGCTGAAGGTAACATGTAGTGTCCTTGATGTCAGAGAGAGAGACACAGAGTAATAAAACTCAGGAGGAAATGCTGATGTTTATAAATCACTGTTTATGTCCCAGCTGGGGAATTGTGTCCAATTCTGAACACCACACTTTGGTAAGGATGTCAAGGACTCAGTGCAGATGCAGCGGTGATTTACTAGAATGGTACCAGGGATCTGGGAATTAAGTTACATGGAGAGATTGGAAAAGCTGGGATTGTTCTTTTAAGAGCAGTGAAGGGGAACAGGAGATTTATTATCGAATTCAGAATCATGAACGGTTTGATAGGGTAATTAAGGCGAAACTGTTTCCAGTGTCAGTAAGTTCAGTGTTAAGAAGACACAGATTGAAGGTAATTGACAAAGAACCAGAGGTGAAATGAGGAGAATTTTCTAACACAGTGAGTTGTTGGGATCTGGAATTCACTGCCAGACAACATTTTGGAAGCAGATTCAATAATATCTTTCAAAACGGAATTTAACAAATACACGAATCGAAAAAAAGTCAATAATTACCAGGGCTGTCTCTACTCCCCTTCTTGAACAAGGGGACAACATTTGCTATCCTCCAGTCCTCCAGCACTACTCCTGTCGACAATGACGACATAAAGATCAACAACAACGGCTCTGCAATCTCCTCCCTGGCTTCCCAGAGAATCCTAGGATAAATCCCATCTGGCCCAGGGGACCTATCTATTTTCACACTTTCCAAAATTGCTAACACCTCCTCCTTGTGAACCTCAATCCCATCTAGCCTAGAAGTCTGTATCTCAGTATTCTCCTCGACAACATTTTCTTTCTCTACTGTAAATATTGACGAGAAATATTCATTTAACGCTTCCCCTATCTCCTCTGATTCCACACACAAGTTCCCACTACTATCCTTGATTGGCCCTAATCTAACTCTGGTCATTCTTTTATTCCTGATATAGAATTCAAAATCATAAAGGTTTTTGATAGGGTAATTAATGTGAAACTGTTTCCAGTTGGCGCTTTTTTGCTGTGTGAGTGGGGCTCAGTTCCACTCCAGCTGGTATTAATAGTGGCCTGGATTGAATTGGCTCCTTCCTGGTGTGCGAGTATGATTCAGTATCACTCCAGATGGTATTAATGGAGGCCTGGATTGAAGTTGTGCTTTTCCGGTGTGTGTGAGTGGGGCTCAGTACCATTCCAGCTGGTATTAATAGAGGCTCGGATTCATTTGGCTTTTTCCTGGTGTGTGTGTTTCGCCTCAGTACCACTCCAGCTGGTATTAATAGAACCCTGGATTGAATTGGCTCCTTTCTGGTGTGTGAGTGAGACTCAGTACCACTCCACCTGGTACTAATAGATGTCTGGATTGTATTGGATCTTTCCTGGTGTGTGAGTGGGAGTTAATTTCACTACAGCTGGTATTAAAAGGGGCCTGGATTGAATTGGTAGTTTCTCGGTTTGTGAATGGGCCTCAGTCCCACTCCAGCTGGTATTAATATAGGCTCGGATTCAATTGGCTTTTTCCTGGTGTGTGAGTGGGACTCAGTAGCACTCCAGCTGGCATTAATAGAGGCATGGATTGAATTGGGTCTTTCTGGTGTGCGAGTGGGGCTCGGTACCACTCCATCTTGTATTAATATAGGCCTGGATTGAATTTGCTCTTTCATGGTGGATGAGTGGCACTCATTACCGGACCAGCTGGTTTTAACAAAGGGCACTTCGAACTATTATGATATGCAATGTGGTCTGTTTGATTTCACGTGCTCTGCGGCGATTTTAAGCGACATGTGCTGCGGCCATTTTAAATGCCTTTCCATGCGGCTGTTTGATGTCACCTGCACTGCAGCCAATTTAAACGACAAGTGTTGCGGCCATTTTGAATGATATGCACTGTGGTCCGTTTGAATTGAGATTAATCCACGGGGATCATTTTCAATGTTTTGTGTCCAGGGCAGTGAATGTAGCAGTTTATAAATGAGAATAAAGACTCATAAAGTATAATAAATCATAGGCAATCATAAAGGATTATAAAGATTTGCAAAGGGTGAGGAAAAATTATAAACAGTTTCTAAATGTTATAAAGGTCAGTAAATGTTTATGCATGATTATCGAGGATTATCAATAATGATCAGGATTCTTTTTATTGGAAAGGGATTAGAAAAGAATCAGAAATATTCAGACTCCGCCCCCACTCCCCGCCACCATGGAAACAGACCACGCCCCCACTCCCCATCACTCTGGAAAAAGATCCCGCCCCCACTCCCCGTCACCCTGGAAACATACCCCGCCCCCACTCCCAGTCTCCCTGGCAACAGACACCGCCCCCACTTCCCGTCACCCTGGTAACAGACACCGCCCCCACAATCGTCACACTGATAACAGACCCCGCTCCCACTCTCGTCACACTGGGAACAGACACTGCCCCCACTTCCCGTCACACTGGTATCAGACCCCCTCCCCCACTCCCCGTCACCCTGTAAACAGACACCGCCTCAACTCCCGGTCACCCAGGAAAACAGACTCCGCCCCCTCGTCACCTTGGAAACAGACCCCGCCTCCACGCCTCCGTCACACTGGAAACAGGCCACGCCCCCGCCCTTTCACCGTGCTGACATGACCCGCGCCAGCTCTGACTCCGTGGCGACAGGCCACGCCCCCGCTCTGTCTGTGTGGTGACAGGCCCCGCCCCTGCTCTTTCACCATGGTGACAATCCCTGCATCCGCTCTATCTCCGTGGTGACAGGCACCGCCTCCGCTCTGTCTCCGTGGTGACAGGCCCGCCCCTGCTCTTTCTCCATGGTGACAGGCCCCGCCCCCGCTCTGTCTCCGTGGTGTGAGGCCCCGCCCCCGCTCTGCATCACCCTGGAAACAGGCCCCGCCACCAACTTCCGTCACCCTGGAAACGGACACCGCTCTCACTCTCGTCACACTGGAAACAGACCCCGCCCCCACGCCCCGTCACCCTGGTAGCAGACCCCGCCCCCACACTCATCAAACTACGAACAGACCCCGCTCCCACTCTAGTTACACTGGGAACAGACCACGCCCCCACTTCCCGTCACCCTGGTATCAGACCCCTCCCCCACTCCCCGTCACCCTGGAAACAGCAGACCCCCGACCCCGCTCCCCGTCACTCTGGAAACAGCCACCGCCTCAACTCCCCGTCCCCTGGGCAACAGACCCCGCCCCCAGACAATATCACCCTGGAAACAGGCCCCTCCCCCGTCATCTGTCACCCTGGAAACAGACCCCGCCTACACACCTCCGTCACCCTGGAAACAGGCCACGCCCCGCCCTGTCACCGTGCTGACAGGACCCGCCCCAGCTCAGAATCCGTGGTGACAGGCCACGCCCCTGCTCTGTCTGTGTGGTGACAGGCCCCGTCCCTGCACTTTCTCCATGGTGACAGGCTCCGCCCCGCTTTGTCTCCGTGGTGCCAGGCCCCGCCCCCGCTGTGCGTCACCCTGGAAACAGACCCCGCCCCCACATCCAGTCATCTTGGAAACAGACCCCGCCCCATTCCTCCGTCACCCTGGATCAGACTCCGCCTCCACTTCTTCGTCACCCTGGAAACAGACGCCGCCCCCACTCCTCCATCACCTTGGAAACAGATGCCGCACCCACTCCTCCGACACCCTGGAAACAGACCACGCCCTCTTACTCTCTCCATGGTGACATGCGCCTTCCCCGCTCTGTCACCATGATGACAGGCCCCGCCCCCGCTCTGTCTCTGTGTTGACAAGCCCCGCCCTCGCACTGTCACCAGGGTGACAGGACACGCCCCACTCTTTCTCCATTGTGACAGGTCCCGCCCCGGCTCTGTCTCTGTGGTGACAGGCCCCGCCTCCACTCTGACTGCATATGACAGGCCCGGCCCCAGCTCTGTCTCCATGGGAACAGCCCCCGCCCCCGCTCTGTCTCGATGGTGATAGGTCCCGTCCCCGTTCTGTCTCCATGGAGACATGCCCCGCCCCCGCACTGTCTCCATGGTGAGAGGCCACGCCCCCACTCTTTTTCCGTGGTGACAGGGCACTCCCCCGCTCTGCATTACCCTGGAAGCTGGACCCGACCCTAATTTTCCGTCTCCCTGGAAACAGACCCCGCCCCCGTCAATCTCCTTGGTGATAGTCTCCGCCCCCGCTCTTTCTCCATGGTGACTGGCCCTGCCCCCGCTCTGTCTCCATGGTGACAGTGTCCTCCCCTGCTCTGTCTCCATGGTGACAGTCCCTGCCCCCGCTCTATCTCCATGGTGAAAGTTTCCTCCCTGCTCTGTCTCCATGGTGACAAGCCGCATTCCCGCTCCGTCTCCATGGTGGCAGTCCACGCCCCCGCTCTGTCTCCATGGTGACAGGCCCACTTCCCCCGCTCTGTCTCCATGGTGAAATCCCCCGCACACTCTCAGTCTCCATGGTGACAAGCCCCGCCCACGTTCTGTCTCAATGGTGACCGCCCCCACCCCCGCTCTGTCTCCATGATGACTGGCCCCACCCCCGCTCTGTCTCAATGATGACAGTCCCCACCCCCGCTCTGTCTCCATAGTGACATTCCACGCCCCCGCTCTGTCTCCAAGGTGACAGGCCCGCCTCCGCTCTGTGTCCATGGTGACAGTCCCCGACCCACTCTGTCTCCGTGCTGACCTGCACCGCCCCCGCACTGTCTCCTTGGTCACAGGCCCCGCCCACGCTGTGACTCCGTGGTGAAAGGCCCCGCCTCCGATCTGTCTCTGTGGTGACAGGATCCGCCCCCGCTCTGTCTCCATGGTGAGAGGCCCCGTCCCCGCTCTGTCTCCATTGTGACAGGCCCCACGCCGGCTCTGTCTCCGTGGAGACATGCCCCGCCCCCGCTCTGTCTCCGTGGTGACAGTCCCGCCTACGCTCTGTCTCCATGGTGACAGACCACGCCCCCGCTTTGTCTCCATGATGTCAGTCCCTGCCCCTGCTCTGTCTCCATGGTGACAGTCCCCGCCCCCGCTCTGTCTACATGGTGACAGGCCCCTCCCGCTCCTCTGATCATTGAATGAATTTAACAATTGTCGTGATGGGATATTTCAGCACATTCTGCACCTGATCTCTTAACAGAGTCTGGGTCACGGCGTAAATCGCAGTGTTTGTGGAGCAGCTCAGGAGCTACAGCATGAAGGACAATTCCAGCAGAAAGTGAGGGAGAGAAACAGACCGATAACCCAAATTATACATCCGGGCCCATATCAAATACACCATAAACAGGGCCCAAAACAGGATGAAATTCCCAGAGATTACTAACAGCAAAATGATGGATTTCCTTCGACTCTCCATCTCGGGCTCTCTGTGACTCTCCCCACTGCTGTGAGCCCGGAGTCTCCTGCGTCATCTGCTGCTCACTAAAATGTGTCTGACAGTGAGAGCGTTGGCGATCAGAATCACCACAAATGGGACGCCCGGGGTTAGAATGTTGTGGAGGAACTCGATTGTTCCCCAGACACGAGATAACTGATCATCCATTGTTACAGAACAAAACGAGGGCTCGTTCCCCAGCAAATACCGAACTGTGAACATAAAATACCTGAAGATGTTCTTTAAACAGCTCAGCACACTCACTGTTCCCACAACCACAGCCGATGTTTTCTCACTGCAATATTTACTTTTCAGATTCTGACAACAAATGGCCACAAATCGATCAAAGGTGAAAGTGACGGTGAACCAGACAGAACAGTCTGTGGCTGTGTAAAGCAGGATGGCATGGATATTACACTTGGGGCTGTACCACAGGAACAGAAACAATGGCATTGTGTCTGAATATCAGGTCCAGGATAATGACCAGTAGATCCGCCGCTGACATGGCCACCAGGTACCGAGTGACACATTTGGAGAGAACACACTTTCCCTGAGACAGGATCCCAATCGTCAGCAAGTTAACTGACGATATATATATATATACATCTCAGGGCCTGGACTGTGGTGTGATCTGTGTGTGTGTGTGTGTTTATATATATATATCTCATGCCTGGGCTGTGGTGTGATCTGTGTGCGTGTGTGTGTGTGTGTGTTTGTGTGTTTATATTCTTTTTTTCTTTTGGGCCTCCTTATCTCGCGAGACAATGAATACGCGCCTGGAGGTGGTCACTGGTTTGTGATGCAGCGCCTGGAGTGGCATGCTCTTCCACAGGTGCTGCAGAGAAATTTGTTTGTCGGGGCTGTTGCACAGTTGGCTCTCCCCTTGCGCCTCTGTCTTTTTTCCTGCCAACTACTAAGTCACTTCGACTCGCCACAATTTAGCCCTGTCTTTATGGCTGCCCGCCAGCTCTGACGAATGCTGGCAACTGACTCCCACGACTTGTGATCAATGTCACACGATTTCATGTCGCGTTTGCAGACGTCTTTATCGCGGAGACATGGACGGCCGGTGGGTCTGATACCAGTGGCGAGCTCGCTGTACAATGTGTCTTTGGGGATCCTGCCATCTTCCATGCGGCTCACATGGCCAAGCCATCTCAAGCGCCGCTGACTCAGTAGTGTGTATAAGCTGGGGGTGTTGGCCGCTTCAAGGACTTCTGTGTTGGAGATATAGCCCTGCCACCTGATGCCAAGTATTCTCCGGAGGCAGCGAAGATGGAATGAATTGAGACGTCGCTCTTGGCTGGCATGCGTTATCCAGGCCTCTCTGCCACAGAGCAAGGTACTGAGGACACAGGCCTGATACACTCGGACTTTTGTGTTCCGTGTCAGTGCGCCATTTTCCCACACTCTCTTGGCCAGTCTGGACGTAGCAGTGGAAGCCTTACCCATGCGCTTGTTGATTTGTGCATCTAGAGACAGGTTACTGGTGATAGTTGAGCCTAGGTAGGTGAACGCTTGAGCCACTTCCAGAGCGTGGTCGCCTATATTGATGGATGGAGCATTTTTGACGTCCTGCCCCATGATGTTCGTTTTCTTGAGGCTGATGGTTAGGCCAAATTCATTGCAGGCAGCCGCAAACCTGTCGATGAGACTCTGCAGGCACTCTTCAGCGTGAGATGTTAAAGCAGCATTGTTAGCAAAGAGGAGTTCCCTGATGAGGACTTTCCGTACTTTGGACTTCGCTCTTAGACGGGCAAGGTTGAACAACCTGCCCCCTGATCTTGTGTGGAGGAAAATTCCTTCTTCAGAGGATTTGAACGCATGTGAAAGCAGCAGGGAGAAGAAAATCCCAATAAGTGTGGGTGCGAGAACACAGCCCTGTTTCACACCACTCAGGATAGGAAAGTAGATATAAATGATTTGGAGGAAAATGTATCTTTTAGATTAGATTGGAGATACAGCACTGAAATAGGCCCTTCGCCCCACCGAGTCTGTGCCGAACATCAACCACCCATTTATACTAATCCTACACTAATCCCATATTCCGACCAAACATCCCCACCTTTTCCTATATTTCCCTACCACCTACCTATACTAGTGACAATTTATAATGGCCAATTTACCGATCAACCTGCAAGTCTTTTGGCTTGTGGGAGGAAACCGGAGCACCCGGAGAAAACCCACGCAGACACAGGGAGAACATGCAAACTCCACACAGGCAGTACCCGGAATCGAACCCGCGTCCCGGGAGCTGTGAGGCTGCGGTGCTAACCACTGCGCCACTGTGCCGCCCTATCTGTATCTATCCACGAGAGTGTCAATATAAATTTGTGTTTACATTCCCGGACAACTGTACACCTGGATGTGTCTCCCCAGGATTACCTGATAGTCCGTCAACATTCCACCAGTGGTTGGCACAGGGGACAGCCACAGTCCTTTCTCCCGATCAGAATGTTTGATACAATATGCGGATGAGCTACTGCTCCAAATGGAGAGTAAGGAGGAGCAGCTAGAGCTACTGGAGGAGTTCCTTCATCTCCTCTGGAAGGTCGGAGTGGAAGTTGCACCTAAAAAGGCACAGATAAGGAAAGTAAAGATTACCTATTTGTGAATGGTGATAACACAGAGAAAGCATGATCTCGATGCGAGTACAGACAATCCTCAAACTCCACCGACCACAAGATATTAAGCGCCTGAGATCAATTTTGGGCTTAGTTGGGTATTGCAGGGACCATATTGATTCCTGGTGTCAGCGTAAGTCAGCAGTTACAGAATTAAAACAGGTGCTGGCCATCGATCCGGTGTTACAGGTGCCGGACCCACGCCTAACCTTTGCCCTCGAGGTCGCTACCACAGGTACCACCTTATCAGCGGTATTGCTTCAGAAGAAACATTTCCGATTCTGCCTAGTGGAATACGCATCTCACTTGTTAACGTCAGTAGAAAGGGCCTTCACAGTGTGTGAAAAAGATTTGCTGGTCGTCTTTTGGGTGATTCAAAATTTTACTTATATTGTCATCCTCAGCCCTGTTACTATCCTAACTGAAATCACACCCTTCCAGTTGTTAATGGATGGACGGTTGAAGGACGGTAATGTTCTATTGTCAGCCTCAGCAATGTTACTATCCTAACTGAACACACACCCTTCCAGTTGTTACTGGATGGACTACTGAAGGACGGTAATGTTAGTCAGAATCGTATTGCTCGGTGGACCTTGTTCTTGCAAGGTAGAGACATTTCAGTAATAAAGGAAAATAGTTTGACATGCTTGGCAGACAATTTAATCTTCCAGGCTGCACCCCATGAGTGTCAGGTTTTGAAAGAAAAGGCCCTCAAGGGACATTTTGTGTCAAAATCATTGCGGGGCGTGGGTGTCCAAAGGAAGAAAACAGAAATCAAACCAGCACTCAACATTTTTGTTGACGGTTCCTCTACAGTGGAGGATGGGATTAGGCAGGCAAAGTGTGGATTACACGTACAGGATCATAATGGAAAACCTATTAAAGACATTGCCTTACAGTTACTGGTGAGTTTAAGTGTGCAGCATGCCGAACTAGCTGCAGTCACTTTGTGGTGACACAACCACATGTTTCCCCCACTGATTGATATAAATTCTGACAGTATGTAGGTGTGTAACTGTTTGACCGAGTACCTACCTCTGTGGGAAGCGAGAGGTTTTGTGTTAGCAGATGGCAAAACTTTTCCATCTGTCCTATTACTACAGAGAATAGCAGATGCAGCGAGGAAAGGGGAAAAGTTTACAGAAAATACTATGATATATTGACCTATGTTGTGAAAATTGGAAAGGAGATAATTGGGACAACTTTGTCTAAGTGTAGTCTGGAAATCCAGGTGGCCATATGTCCTCACCATATATATATATATATATATATATATATATATATATATATATGTATATATATATACATACATATAAAACTGCAAAATAAAAATGTGGAACAAAAGCAAGAAATGTAGGAATCACTCAGCAGGTCTGGCAGCATCTGTGGAAAGAGAAGCAGAGTTAACGTTTCGGGTCAGTGACCCTTCTTCCGGAGAAGGTTCACTGACCCGAAACGTTAACTCTGCTTCTCTTTCCACAGATGCTGCCAGACCTGCTGAGTGATTCCAGCATTTCTTGTTTTTGAATAAAAATGTGGATTTAATACCACTGTAAATTGCACCATTGAAACTAGGAAGGCATTGCCAGGGTTATCCCATGTGGCCTATAAGGGAAGGGGGAGATATTGCTTAACCACCACAATGAAGGAGTACCAGTATGGACATAACCGGATTTTTCTGGTGAGCAACAGGACGTTTCTTTTCAACCCACATATACGAACTAGAGTAGAGAAGATGGAGTTGGTCGACATACATAAAAGAAAGACAGAAACAATAACTGTGACAGAAAGCATTAAGGACGACTTGATAAATTACCTTCGGGAATATGAATATACTATTCAGCCATTGCCCACACGTTTGGGGAAAGAGAGGCTGCAACCAGAAACCATTGGTGCAGTGCACTACAATCTGGAACAACAGTGGAAGAGGATACAAGATGAGATTGATGAGTGAAACGATTCTCCCTGGTGGGAAGACTTATGGAACTGGGGGTCAAACCCCTGATTTACAATTATCTCCCATGTCCTGATAGTTGTTTCGGGTATCATGGTGATGTATGTGACATACTTAATTTTCAAACTTAAGAAATTGATTAAGGAATGTGAGAGGATGTATGAATGCAGGTTGGACAGCTACCTTAAAGAATTCGAACTTGTTCTATAAAAAGATAGACAATTAATTATGTAACACGACGATAGTTGTATAACTATTGGTAGATACTTAAAATGAATTAATGAATGACAAATTTATTCTACAAATTAAATTGCGACTGTATGATGATCACACAAGTGATTAATTATGTAACAATGTTGTTTAAATTGTGCTTTCTTTAACACTACACTGCTTATGATATTGCGTTAACAATGAAATTGTAATTGCACAAGTGTACTATCTAAGAGACGTGAGAGTGTGATCCCTTGGGTGTCACCCTGCAGGATCAAAGTGGGGCGGCGGGGGGGCGGGGGGAGGTGGCTGTGGACTCAGTAAAAACACATAAGAACTTAGTTAAAACAAAGGGACTCGTCACACAACAATACACAACATTTTGAAACAAGGGGGTGCTGGGTAGAAAGGAGCACAGCAAACAGATGGCCAAGGAATTGTGGACAGTCCAGAAAAAACAGGCTGAAACAAACGAGAGATTCTACCGGACAGTATCTTTGCACAAACCAGATAAAGGAGTTGCTATGGACACGAGGTATGATTAGACTCACAGTAGACAATGGCTGAAACTGGTGACGGCACGAGAACCCCGAGGAAGAACACGCAAGAAAGTTCCCTGAGTCAAGGACTCAGAGAACAGAAGGGCAGCTGCTATTCCGGGACTGATCACCTCGTGACTTGACGGGTAGTATATCGTGCAAGGAGTGAGTGTTTGTATCTGATGATTTAAAGTGTGAATAAACATTGATATACCTTCCACCAGTCTGCTTCTGTGAATTCTTTAAGAGTAAGTGTAGATTAGACACAACAACGATCTGATAGCTCTATACAGGGACTTACCAGGAACATCAAAAGAAGCAACGCCAAGAGAGAAAATTACATGACCAGTAACAAAATTAGCAATCCTTCGTAGTGTTTACAGCCTGTATCAAAGACTCACCAGGAGTAACAGCAACAGCAAAGAGGGATGACAAGAGCAGTAATGTCGTTCAACACGGTTTATAGAATTAATAGCTGGATAAAGAGTCTTAACCGGAACACCAACAATAGCGAGGATGGGATAGTAAATATATTGAATAATCTGAAGAGCAAAATAGATACGATTGTCTAATAAGTACCAGTCATAATATGTGGAAAGAACGTCAAACTGCCAGATGAAACTCCTGTCCATTTTTGTAACATTCCAATCTATTGTTCTCAGATTCTGATCTATCCTCTCCCTCTGTCTGGAGCTGTTGGTCCCACTTACTGCCGGGTTTGATGCTGCTGTTGACACTATGTGATCATACATTGAAAGGAGTGCCTTATTAATAGAAGATGGAAACCCTCCAGTGAAACAATTCGGGTCCATGGAGACTCACATTAATTCCAGTCTCTGAACAAACAGTTTCTGTTAACGCCTTTCAGTCCAGCACTTCTTGTACTACAATAAAGTAGAGCATTTATCCTTTCTGGATGGGATGTGTGAGAGATGCTGACGGAAGGAAAGGTGGGAATAGCAGAGGCACTGAACAGAATCTTTCAATCCTCCTTGGATATGGGAGTGGTGACAGAGGGCTGGAGAGTTGTAAATGTTACACCCTATTTGAAAAAGCAGAATGGAGTAAACAATGCATTTACTGACCAGTCAGTTTAATGTCACTGATGGGGATATTTCATAACCCAGGACAAATATATTCATTGCTTTGAAAAACATGGAATAATGAATGGACAGCAGGAGGGATATGTTAATGACAAAGCATGTCTGGCAAACCTCAACAACAACTTATATTTATATAGTGCGTTTAATGTTATAACACATCCCAAGCTACTTCACAGGATCATTATGAAGCAAAGTATGACACTGAGACATAATAGGAGATATTAGGTCAGATGGCCAACAGCTTGAACAAAGAGATAGGTTTTAGGGAGTACCTGAAAGGAGGAACGCGAGATGGAAAGGTGGTAATATTACCAACATTGTAATACCAAGGATCAGGCTGATTCTCTGAGGACATGGGTTCAAACCCCACCGTAGCAACCGGTGCAATTTAAATTTCAATAAGTTATAAAATTCAATTAATTAATACAAATCTGCATTTGAAAGCTATTCTCAGCAATGTTGCTATCATTGATCATCGTTTTAAAAAAAAACAGCCTGGCTTATTGATGTTCTTCAGCAATGGAAATCTGCCATCCTTATACGGTCTGGCCTCCATGTGACTGCAGACCCACAACAATGTGGCTGACTCCAAACTGACTTCTGAAATGTCCAGCAAGTCACTCTGTTATCAAGGGCAATTAGGGATGAGCAACAAATGCTGGTCTTGTCAGTGACACCCACATCGCATGAAAGAATGAAAAAAGAAAACAGTGCAGTGAGGATATTGCAGAACTTTGGGCCTAGGCAGCTGAAAGCCCGGACGCCAGTGGTGCAGTGATTAAAATCAGGGCTGCACAAGAGGCTGAAATTAGAGGAGCACATATATCGCAGTGGGTTGTGGAGGTGGAGGAGATTACAGACATATGGGGGTGGGGTGGGGGAGAGGCCATGGCGGGATCTGAAAACGAGGATGAGAATTTTAAAATCAAGACATTGCTTGACTGGGACCCAATGTCGGTCAGTGATAAATGAACGGGACTTGGTGTGAGCTGAGACATGGGCAGCAGAGTTTTGGATGACCTCAAGTTTACAGAGAGTATAATGTGGGAGATCAGCCAGGTGTGAGTTGGAATAATCACATCTGGAGGTGACAAAGGCATCAATGAGTTTTCAACAGTAGATGGGCTGAGAAAGTGGTGAAGTCGGGCGATGTTACAGAGATAGAAATAGGCGGTTGTAATGATATCCTGAAAATGATGTTCAAGCTCATTTTGTGGTCAAATGTGACACCAAGGTTGTAAACATACTGTCTGAATCTCAGACTGTTACCAGGGAGAGGGATGGGATCAATAGCAAGCGAACAGAGTTGGCATGGGGAGTGAAAACAATGTCTTCAGTCTTCCCAATCTTTAATTGGACGAAATTTCTGCTTATCCAGTACTGGATGTCGGATAAGCAGTCTGATAATTTAACAACAGCGGAGGAGTGGAGAGAGGTGGTGGTGAGGTAAACTTGATGGAATTCTTAGATTAAACAATGAAGAGGGTCGATGAGGGTGGTGTGATTGAAGTTATATATATGGACTTTCAAAAGGTGTTTGATCAAGTGACATTCAATAGACAGGTTATGAAAACTGAACCCTATGGATTAAAGGGACAGTGACAGTGTGGATATAACATTGACTAAGGAACAGTAAACAGAGAGAAGTGGTGAAAGGTTGTTGTTCAGACTCGATGTGAGTATACAGTGGTGTTCCGGCGGGCTCGGTATTAGGACCACTGCTCTTTTTGCTCTTGGAAAACCCGGGGTGGGTGGGGCAGAAACTCGTACTCCTCCCTCAAGACAGAGCTTCCCCTCTCTGCAGCCTCTGCTCCATTTGTTGCGCATGTTACAGACCCAGAGACACTGTAACTACAGTCCCCATACCTCGTCCAGAGTTGGGTCACCAAATCCTCTGTCGACTCTGAATGTCTGCAGCAGCTCACAACACAACCTCCAGAAAACATCCACAGCACCTCCACTAACTTTACAATGACAGAAGTAAGTTAAAAGCCCCTCAGCTGTATGTTGGATGCCTCGTCCTTTAAATAACACTGGAGGGGATTCTTCGTGCTACTGAATGTCTGTTCAGCTGAGAGTGACTAACACAGGTGGTCAGTGGACATGCAAATACCAAGTTTCAAAGCTGTACATCACAGCTGCTGGAATGGGTGATTGACACCATATTCAGTCCCTTCCTCACACTGCAGACACATGTTACAGCCTGGGTTGTCCTGTACAATGTGCTGGATGTGAACGGCAGTGCAGCCCACACCATTTTATGGATCCAAACTTCCACAGCACCAGTGGAGCTGGAGAGATGATATGTGTGGTCAGGGAAAGACAGAGTGAAAGAAACTCACTTTAAAAAGGGAATTAGAAAAAGACCTTAAGATGAATAAGTTTCAGGACTGTTGGAAATGGACAAAGGATTGGGATACTCAGAGGGACGAGGCCATGGAGGGATTTAATCATTGAGACACAGCACTGAAACAGGCCCTGCAGCCCACTGAGTCTGTGCGGACCAACAACCACCCATTTATACCAATCCTACATTAATCCAATATTCCCCACCACATCCCCACCAGCTACCTACACTGGAGAGAAGTTACAATGGCCAATTTACCTATCAACCTGCAAGTATTTGGCTGTGGGAGGAAACCAGAGCGCCCAGCAGAAATCCACGCAGTCACAGGTAGAACTTGCAAACTCCGCAGGCAGTACCCAGAATTGAACCCAGGTTGCTGGAGCTGTGAGACTGCGGCGCAAACCACTGCGCTACTCATTTGATCTCATGGATGGAGTATTAAAATTGAGGTGTTACTGGAGGAAGAGCCAATGTAGGTCAGTGAGCACAGGGATGTTGGGTGAAAAGTATTTGGTGTAAATTAGACAATGACAGCAGAGTTTTGGATGACCACAAGATTACAGAGCGTAGAATGTGGGAGACCAGCCAGGAGTGTGTTAGAATAGTCAAATCTCAAGGTAACAAAGTCATGGATGAGGGTTTCAGCAGCCAATGAGCTCAGCTCTCTCTCTCTCTCTTTCTCTCTCTCTCACTCTCTCTCTCTCTCTATCTCTCTCTCTGTCACCCTCACTTGCTCTATCCCACGCTCAGAATCTTAAATATTTCAATTAAGTCGCCTCTTACTCTTCTAAACTCCAGCTGATATCAGCCTAGCATGTCCAGGCTTTCCTCATATGGCATTCCGCCCATATTAGTCTAGTAAACCTTCTCTGAACTGCTTACAACGCATTTACATCCTTCCTGAAATAAGGAGACCAGTCCTGAACACAGAACTCCAGAAACTGTCTCACCAATGCCCTCCCAACTTTTTAGAATTAGAATTAGAATTAGAACATTACAGCACAGTACAGGCCCTTCGGCCCTCGATGTTGCGCCGACCTGTGAAACCATCTGACCTACACTATTCCATTTTCATCCATATGTCTATCCAATGACCACTTAAATGCCCTTAAAGTTGGCGAGTCTACTACTGCTGCAGGCAGGGCGTTCCACGCCCCTACTACTCTCTGAGTAAAGAAACTACCTCTGACATCTGTCCCATATCTATCACCCCTCAACTTAAAGCTATGTCCCCTCGTGTTTGCCATCACCATCCGAGGAAAAAGAATTTCACTATCCACCCCATCTAACCCTTTTGTATTCAATTCCGCTCACAATAAATGATAACATTATATTAGCTTTCCTAATTACTTGCTGAACCTCCATTTTGCAATTCATGCACCAGGACACCCAGATACTCCTGCATCTCAGAGTTCTGCAATCCCTCATCATTCAGATCATATGCTTAGCTTTATTTAATTATTCCTACCAATATAGACAATTTCACATTTCCCCACATGATACTCCATTGCCCAGAACTTTGCCTTCTCACTCAATCTATCCATGTCCCTTTGTAGCCTCCTTATGTCCTCAAGAAATTTGTGTCATCAACAGATTTCGCAACCACACCTTCGGTCCATTTATCCAATTCATTTCTCTAAATTGCAAAAAGTTGAGGCCCAAGCACTGATCCCTGTAACCACTCGTTACATCCAGCCAAAATTACCCATTTATGCCTGCTCTCTTTTTCCTGTTAGCTAACCAAACTTCTATCCATGCCGGTATGTTACCCCCTACACCATGAGCTTTTATTTTCCGCAATAACCTTTGATGTGGAACCTTATCAAATGCCTTTTGGAAATCTATGTACAGTACATCCAGCAGTTACCCTTTATCCACAGCACGTGTTATTTCTTCAAAGAACTCCAGTTAGTTGGTTAAACATAGTTTCCCTTTCACAAAACCACGTTGGCTCTGCCTGATCACCTTGATTTTTCTTTACCTGCCCTGCTATAACATCTTTAATAATAGCTTCTAAAAACTAATCCACAGCCAGAAAGACTTTCTCATCTGTCACAGATCGTTTCTCTACTGTGTTTATTCTGATTTTGTGCTGTATTTGAACAGTCACTCTTCACTAAACTGCTTGTGACCCTTTGATCTCCTTTTGGGTAATCTGTGACCCTAGATCAGACTTTACAGTCGCGTAGGAAAGGAAACACAGAGATCGGGATCAAAGGCTTGGTTTACTTGGCTTGTGATAAATAGTAAACTCAGTTGAGCGATCATTGCTGAGAATGGATAGGAGATTTGGCAACAAAGAGAGTTTACACTCAATCAAACGTGTGTGTTCATCACGAAGAGCGGGGCGGGGGTGTTGGTGGTGGGGGGGGTGCGGTTTCTTTCAGAGAGTTTTGAATAAATAAAGCCAGAAATACAATGTCACTAGCATATTACAGGAAATAGTCAATTGATAACCTGGTAGAGAAGAAAAACAGGCACGCCTGGGGAGACGGTCATCCTCAGGATTTTCGAGGTGTATGGTTGGAATTACGATTGTATTCTCAATGGAATATCTGAGGATGTCCAGAAATGCAAATGTAAACTGAAAAAGGGCTGAGATAAGTTGGTCAATGGGACACAGCTGTGTAGCTGAACAGAAAGTGCCGGAAATACTCAGCGGCTCTGGCAGCATCGGTGTAGAGAGAAGCAGATTTAATGTTTCACATCTGTGACCCTTCATCAGAACTGGTAAACGTTAGAAATGTTGATGTACAAGCTGGAGATGGTAAGACCATGGATCTCCTGCTTTCCATTCCACACCCAATCCTTCACCCCAAACCTCCCCTTTTGATTTTATACTTTCCAATGATAACCAAATACTGCCAGCTTCCCAGTCACAGCAGCTCCATAGACAGAAATAGAGCAGCAGAAGAGCAGATGGTGAAGCCCCATCACTTGGTCTGATCCTCACAGCCACCAGATCAAATACTTATAGTGCGTGTACCTTAAAGGGTTGCATAGAGTCGGAATCTGCACCTGGTGAGTCACTGAGCACGAGTGAGCTGCAGGCAGGCCAGGGGGAAAGGATAGTTCATTTGTCAGATCACCGGAGGGCGAGGTCACAAACGCGTTATGATACACAGGACTCAGATGTGAACATTGCTGGAGCTGCTGCCCATGTAGAGGTGGTGCAGTCTGAATCCGAGCCTTCAAGTCACAGAGTTGTTCAAGGACATCCTGCAAGGCCATCTGCAGTCTCCCCCAGTGAAGGACAGCAGCCTTCCACCAGCCATGCTGCAGCCACTGGAAAAACACTGTATAGGAGCAGTAGGCAGGTTGAGGGAACCCACAAGACAGGGACTAAGGGAATACACAAGGGTGAATATTTCAGTTTTGTTTGTACAATTGCATGTGTTGCTGGATAAAGATGATCATGAAAAACATTTTGTTGCTCTTTTTATTGCAGGATGGTTACCTAGGGGACGATGTGATGGGGCATCTCAGATGGGTGAAATGGAGAAGAAGAGGGGGATGCATGGTGGGAAAGGGAAGTTGTCCGCTGGGAACTGGAATCTTAGCTCGTCTCACCGACAGCCTGACCTGGTTGAAAGCATCCAGGAAATATCCTCCCTGCCTCCTCCTCCTCCTACTGAGGTAGCCTGCGGATTCCTGCTGCAAATGCCTGTGTCCTCATGATCATGATGATATGAAGGGTGCAGCAGAACACCATGAACTTGGACACCTGCTCCAGTGTGTACTGGAGGGCTCTCCCCGAGCGGTTCAGACATCAGAAGCATGGCTTCATCTGCTGGTTTTGTGTGGGGGAGGGGACTGTCTAGAGTTTAGAGGTCATGAGCCACATTTTGGTTCTGCATGGAGGCCTGAAGTGTTGGGATCGGCTGACTGCTTCAGAATGAAGGTATGGTGGCTGCTGCCAGGATAGTGGACATTTACCAACATGATGTACTGGGGATGTTCACACACCAAGTGTACATTAATGGAGTGGGAGTTCTTTCAGTTCCTGTACCTCTCCCCGCTGACATGGCGACCCCGTAGAGACACCTACACCATCAGGAATCCCGCTATCCTGACAAAGCCACGGGATCTCTCACCTGCTTCTCCCTGCTGAGGGAGCAGACAGTATAATTCAACTCATCCGACATAGATGGCCTCTGTTACACAACAGATACATCAATGGACAACTTAGAGAGGGAGAATGGATACGTCACCCGCTCTTGTCTGGATAGATCCAGAGAAGAACATAATAACATAAGAACAAGGAGCTGGAGTAGGCAATTCAGCCCCTCGAGCCTGCTTCGACATGTAATACGATCATGGTTCATCACATCTCGGCCTCAACTCCACTTTCCTGCCTGTTCTCCATAACCCTTCAACCCATTACTAATTAAAAATCTGTCTATCTCCTCCTTAAGTTTACTCAAGGTCCCGGCATCCACCGCACTACGGGGTAGTTAATTACACAGACTCACGACCCTTTGAGAGAAGAGATTTCTCTTCATCTCTGTTTTAAATCTGCGACCCTTTATCCTATATCTATGACCCCTCATTCTAGGTTGCCCCACAAGAGGAAACATCTCCTCTACGTACACGTTGTCATTCCCCTAAATCATCTTATATACCTCAATTCGATCGACTCTCATTCTTCTAAACTCTAGAGAGTAAAGGCATAAAGAGCTCAATCTCTCTTCATAAGACAACCCTCTCATCCCTGGAATCCATCTAGAGACCCTCCTCTGAACTGCCTCCAATGCAACTAGATCCATCCTCAAGTAAGGAGACTAAAATTGTACACAATACTCTAGGTGCGGTATCATTAATGCCTTGTACAGTTGGAACAACACCTTACTACTTTTATATTCCATTCCTTTAGCAAGAAATGCTAAAATTCCATTTGCCTTCCTTATCACCTGCTGTACCTGCAAACTAGCTTTCATGCACGAGGACACCCAGATCCTTCTGCATGGAAGCACTCTGAAGTTTCTCTCCATTTAGATAATAATTTGCCTTTGTCTTCTTCCGACCAAAATGGATAAACTCACACTTATCCACGTTAAACCCCATCTGCCAAATTTTGGATCATTCACCTAACCTATCTATATCAATTTGTAAGTTTCTTATTTATTTATTGCAACTTATTATCCCACCTATTTTAGTGTCACCTGCAAATTTGGCTATAGTACCTTCTATTCCTGCATCCAAGTCATTAATATATATTGTAAATAGTTGGAGCCCAAGGACCAAACCTTGTGGTACCCCACTAGTTACATCTTGCCAACCAGAAAAAGACCCATTTATTCTGACTGTCTGTTTTCTGTTGGTTAGCCAATCCTCTATCCAAGCTAATAAATTGACCCAAACCCCATGTGATCTTACCTTGTGTTTTAACCTTTTGTGCAGCACCTTATCAAATGCCTTCTGGAAGTCCAGATATACATCTACAGGATCCCCATTTTCCACTTTTCTTGTGACAGCTTCGAAGAACTCCAGCAAATTCGCCAAACAGGATTCACCCTTCATAAAACCATGCTGACTCTGATGGATTGCGTTTTGACTTTCTAATTGTCCTGTTATTACTTCCTTAATAATAGATTCTAACAATTTCCCAACAACAGATGTTAAACTAACTGGTCTATAGTTTTCTACTTTCTGTTTCCCTCCCTTTTCGAATAAGGGTGTTACATTAGCTTTTTTTCCAATCCACAGGAACCTTTCCCGCATCCAGCGAATTTTGGAATATGATAACCAATGGGTCCACTGTCTCTGCTGCCACTTTCTTTAAGACCCTCTGATGTAGGCCATCAGGCCCTGGGGACTTGTCTGCCTTCAATACCAATAGTTTGCTCAGTACTTTTTACCTAGTAATGATGATTGTACTAAATTCCTCTCTTTCTGTAACATCTGCATTACTTGTTACTATTTAGATAGTACTGGTGTCCTCCACCATTAAAACTGAGGCAAAATACTGATTTAGTGTCTCCACCATTTCTGTGCTCCCCTCTATCAACACCCCAGTCTCCTCCTCCAAGGGACCAACATTCACATTAACTACTCTCTTATCTTTTCTATACTTATAGAAGTTTTTGCTATCCGTTTTTAAGTTTTGCAATAGTTTTCTTTCATCGTTTACCTTTGCTCTTTTTATTACTTTTTTGGTAACCCTTTGTTGATTATTAAACAATTCCCAATCTTCCAGCCTGCCACTGGCCTTTGCAATATGGTGTGCCTTAGTTTTTGTCTTTATGTTACCCTTAACTTCCTCACTTAGCCATGGATGTTTGCTTTCCCCTTCCCAGAATCTTTTTTCCTCTCTGGAATATATTGTACTTGGGAGAAATTGAATATCTCCTTGAACATCTGCCACTGTTCATTAACTGTCCTACCTTTTACTCTTCCTGCCCAGTCCAACAGTGCTAAATCTGTCCTCTGCCGATGTAATTACCTTTGTTTTACACCAGAACGCGAGTGTGGGACTCCAGTTTCTCGCTCTCAAACTGAATTTCAAATTCTAGCATGCTATGATCACTCATCCAGAAAGGATTCTTAACTATGAGATCATTAATTAACCACACCTCATTTCACAATACCAAATCTACAATAGCCTGCTCCCCCCGAGGCTACCTTTGCCAATTTGTTTAATCCAGTCTATATGCATATTAAAATCACCCATGATTATTGCCGTACCTTTCTTACAAGCCCCAGCATTTCTTGGTTCATACTGTGCTTCACTGCGGAACTACTGTTTGGGGGCCTGTAGATTACTCCCACCAGGGACTTCTTTCCCTTGCTATTTCTTATTTCTACCCAGACTGGTTGTACGTCTTGAAATCTACTTCCTATATCATTTCTCACCACGACACTGATCTCTTTCTTTACTAACAATGCTACACCTCCTCCTTTTCCTTCCTATCTATCCTTCCAAAATACGAAGTACCCTTGGATATTCAATTCCCAAGCCTGACTTCCCTGCAACCACGTCTCAGTAATTGCCACTAAATCAGATTCATTCCTCTCTATTTCCACTGTTAGCTCATTTATTTTATTCCAAAGGCTTCGTGCATTCAGATACAACACCTTTAATTTTATTTTGTTATCAATATTCAAATATACAGAGAAGTGCAATGAAACTGAGACCTTAACAGCCACTGGCAGCTCCGTCCTCACCCTGGTGTGAAGCTCCAGGTCGTGTTACAGGAGGTGATGCAGCTCATTGAATCAGTGTCAACTCACACACTGTTCCTGAGTTAGGTGCAGGTGGGAAAAGTGCTCTTGGAAAACCCGGGGTAGGTAGGGGAGGGCCCCTTCCTCCTCCCTCTTTACAGAGCTTCCCCTCTCTGCAGCCTCTGCTCCATTTGTCGGTCATGTTACAGACCCAGAGACACTGTAAATACAGTCCCCATATCTCCTCCAGAGTTGGGTCACCAAATCCTCTGTCCTGCCTGAATGTCTGCAGCAGCTCACCACGCAACCTCCAGAAAATCATCCACAACACCTCCACTTTTTCACCATAGTCGAAGTAAGTCAAAAGCCCGTCACCTGTAAGTTGGATGCCTGATCCTTTTGAATAACATTAGAGGGGGTTTCTCGTGCTGCTGAATGTGTGTTCACCTGAGAGTGACTACACAGGCAGTCAATGGACATGCATAGACAAAGTGTCAAAGAAGTACATCAAAGCTGTCAGAATGGCTTATTGATGTCAATTCAAACCATTCCTCATACTAACAGCATATGCATGGTATACCCATGCTAGATCCCTCCCCAGCATGGGGCACTCTGCAGGCCACACTAGAAGTGGCCGGCTGTACAGTTCACATCATTTTATGGATCCCTGCTTCCATAGCGTCGGCACCAGTGCCGACTTAGATTGAAAATCATAGCAGGGGAAGATGTAGAATGAAAACAGCTCACTTCAAAACGGGAATTGGATAAAGACTTGAAGGCATCAGATTTTTAATAATATGTGAAATGTAGAGGGGAAAAGGACTAATTGGAGGGGTGAGTCCATGGATGGATTCTAACACAAGAATGAGAATATTTAAATTAAGGTGCTGCCAGACCGGGAGCCAATGCAGATCAGTGAGCACTTGGTGATGGGTTTTCCGGATTTGGTGTGAGTTAGGATACAGGTAGTAGAGTTCTGCATGGGCTGTGGTTTATGAAGGTTTATAACTGGGAGGGTGACCAGGATAGAATTGGAATATTCAAGTGTGAATATAACAAAGGCACAGATGAGGGTTTATGCAGCTGATGGGCTGAGGCAGAGGTGATAACGGGTGATGTAACAGAGGTGGTAGGAGGTAGAGCTGTTGTTGGGGGAAATATGGTGAGAAAGTCAGCTCAGGTATAAATATAGCACAGAGGGTCCGAACAGTCTGTTTCAGCCTCATACATTGGGTCGGGAGGTGAATGCAGACAGTGGATGGAGAGTGGAGTTTGTGACAGAGACTGAAGACAGTGGCTTAATTCTTCACAAATTTAATTCACAAAAACACCATATCAGTGAAATATGGTTTATGGATCTAATAGTTGGATACAGAGACTTACCAGGGCCACCAATAATAGCGAGGATGGAGTAGTAAACCATTTGAATCATCTTCAGAGCACAATAGATCCGCCATTCTAATGTCATCCAAAAATACTCAGCAGTAACTAAAGCCTGTGAGGAACGAGATAATGAAGTGAGCGTGACTAAGGGAAAGAGTAGGCAGGGAGCAGATGATGAAAGCAAAGGGACTGGTGGTCTGAGGTGTATTTGTTTTAATGCAAGAAGTGTAATAGGTAAGGCAGATGAACTTAGGGCTTGGATTAGTACCTGGGAGTATGATGTTATTGCTATTACTGAGACTTGGTTAAGGGAAGGGTATGATGGGCAACTAAATATCCCAGGTTACCGATGCTTCAGGCGGGATAGAGAGGGAGGTAAAAGGGGTGGAGGAGTTGCATTACTGGTCAAAGAGGATATCACAGCTGTGCTGAAGGAAGGCACTATGGAGGACTCGAGCTGTGAGGCAACATGGGCAGAACTCAGAAATAGGAAGGGTGCGGTAACAATGTTGGGGCTGTACTACAGGCCTCCCAACAGCGAGCGTGAGATAGAGGTACAAATATGTAAACAGATTATGGAAAGCTGTAGGAGCAACAGGGTGGTGGTTATAGGAGATTTTAATTGTCCCAACATTGACTGGGATTCACTTAGTGTTAGAGGTCTAGATGGAGCAGCATTTGTAGGGAGCATCCAGGAGGGTTTGCTAGAGCTGTATGTAAATTGTTCAACTGGGGAAGGGGCCATACTGGACCTGGTGTTGGGGAGTGAGCCGGGCCAGGTGGTTGACGTTTCAGTAGGGGACTACTTTGGGAATAGTGATCACAATTCCGTAAGTTTTAGAATACTCATGGACAAAGACAAGAGTGGTCCTGAAGGAAGAGTGCTAAATTGGGGGAAGGCCAACTATACCAAAATTCGACACGAGCTGGGGAATGTAGATTGGGAGCAGCTGTTTGAAGGTAAATCCAGATTTGATATGTGGGAGGCTTTTAAAGAGAGGTTGATTAGCGTGCAGGAGAGGCATGTTCCTGTGAAAATGAGAGGTAGAAATGGCAAGATTAGGGAACCATGGGATGACAGGTGAAATTGTGAGACTAGCTAAGAGGAAGAAAGGAAGCATACATAAGGTCTAGGCGGCTGAAGAAAGACGAAGCTTTGAAAGAATATCGGGATTGTAGGCACAATCTGAAACGAGGAATTAAGAAGGCTAAAAGGGGTCATGAAATATCTTTAGCAAACAGGGTTAAGGAAAATCACAAAGCCTTTTATTCATATATAAGGAGCAAGAGGGTAACTAGAGAAAGGATTGGCCCACTCAAGGACAAAGGAGGAAAGTTATGCGTGGAGTCAGAGAAAATGGGTGAGATTCTAAATGAGTACTTTGCATTGGTATTCACCGAGGAGAGGGACATGACGGATGTTGAGGTGAGGGACAGATGTTTGATTACTCTAGGTCAAGTCGGCATAAGGAGGGAGGAAGTGTTGGGTATTCTAAAAGGCATTAAGGTGGACAAGTCCCCAGGTCCGGATGGGATCTATCCCAGGTTACTGTGGGAAGTGAGAGAGGAAATAGTTGGGGCCTTAACAGTTATCTTTGCAACATCCTTAAACACGGGTGAGGTCCCGGAGGACTGGAGAATTGCGAATGTTGTCCCCTTGTTTAAGAAGGGTAGCAGGGATAATGCAGGTAATTATAGAAAGGTGAGCCTGACGTCAGTGGTAGGGAAGCTGCTGGAGAAGATACTGAGGGATAGGATCTCTTCCCATCTGGAAGAAAATGGGCTTATCAGTGATAGGCAACATGGTTTCGTGCAGGGAAGGTCATGTCTTACCAACTTAATAGAATTCTTTGAGGAAGTGACAAAGTTGATTGATGAGGGAAGGGCTGTAGATGTCGTATACATAGACTTCAGTAAGGCTTTTGATAAGGTTCCCCATGGTAGGCTGATGGAGAAAGTGAAGGCGAATGGGGTCCAAGGTGCAGATGGATGGATAAAGAACTGGCTGGGCAACAGGAGACAGAGAGTAGCAGTGGAAGGGAGTTTCTCAAAATGGAGACGTGTGACCAGTGGTGTTCCACAGGGATCCGTGCTGGGACCACTGTTGTTTGTGATATACATAAATGATCTGGAGGAAAGTATAGGTGGTCTGATTAGCAAGTTTGCAGACGACACTAAGGTTGGTGGAGTAGCAGATAGTGAAGGGGACTGTCAGAGAATACAGCAGAATATAGATAGACTGGAGAGTTGGGCAGAGAAATGGCAGATGGAGTTCAATCAGGGCAAATGCGAGGTGATGCATTTTGGAAGATCCAATTCAAGAGTGAACTATACAGTAAATGGAAAAGTCCTGGGGAAAATTGATGTATAGAGAGATTTGGGGGTTCAGGTCCATTGTTCCCTGAAGGTGGCAACGCAGGTCAATAGAGTGGTCAAGAAGGCATACGGCATGCTTTCCTTCATCGGACGGGGAATTGAGTACAAGAGTTGGCAGTTCATGTTACAGTTGTATAAGACTATGTTTCGGCCACATTTGGAATACTGCGTGCAGTTCTGGTCGCCACATTACCAAAAGGATGTGGATGCTTTGGAGAGGGTGCAGAGGAGGTTCACCAGGATGTTGCCTGGTATGAAGGGCGCTAGCTATGAAGAGAGGTTGAGTAGATTAGGATTATTTTCATTAGAAAGACGGAGGTTGAGGGGGGATCTGATTGAGGTGTACAAAATCATGAGAGGTATAGACAGGGTGGATAGCAAGAGGCTTTTTCCCCGAGTTCAAAGTGAAAGGGGAAAAGTTCAGGGGGGATATGCGTGGAACGTTCTTTACGCAGAGGGTGGTGGGTGCCTGGAATGCATTGCCAGCGTAGGTGGTAGACGCGGGCACGTTAGCGTCTTTTAAGATGTATCTAGACAGATACATGAATGTGCAGTAAGTAAAGAGATACAGACCCTTAGAAAATAGGCGACAGGTTTAGATAGAGGATTTGGCTCAGCGTAGGCTTGGAGGGCCGAACGGCCTGTTCCTGTGCTGTAATTTTCTTTGTTCATTGTTCTTTGTTCTTTAGTAACCAGGCCAAACCAATAGGAGAAACTCCTGCTGTCCATTGTTCTAACATTCCAATCCATTGTTCTAAGATTCTGACCCATTGTTGTAACATTCCAATCTATTGTTCTAAGATTCTGACCCATTGTTGTAGCATTCCAATCTATTGTTCTCAGATTTTGATCGATCCTCTCTCTCTCTCTCTGCAGTCCCGGATTCCTGTTAGTGCCGGTGTTGATGCTCCCACTGACACAATGAGTTAACACATTGAAAGGAGTCCCTTATTAATAGAAGAGGGAAACCCTCCAGTGACACAATTAGGGTCCGTAGTGACTTACATTAATTACAGTCAATGAACAAACAAGTTCAGTTAATCTCTTTCAATCCAATACTTTTTGTACTACAATAGTGTCGAAGTGTTCCTCAGTCCAGATGGGATATACGAGGTTTGTTGAGGGAAGGAATGGTGGAAAAAGCAGAGGCACTGGCCAGAAGCTTTCAATCCTCCTTGAATCTGGGAGTGATGACAGGGGACTGCAGGGTTGTAAATGTTACACCCTGCTTATTAAGTAAGACATTAGATAAATCCTGTAGGTACTGACGAGTCAGTCGAATGTCGGTGGTTTGATATTTCGAGAGGCCATAAGCCTGCACAAAATATATCTTTCTTGGAAAAACCTGGGATAATAAATGACAAACAGCATTAATAGGTTAATGACCAATCACGTCCGATAATCTTGATCAAGTTCATTGATGAAATAACTATGAGTGTTGATGATAATAGTGTGTTTCATGTTATGTGCATGGACTTACAAAAGGCCTGTGATCAAATGACATTTCATAGACTTGTTATGAAACGTAGAACACATGGATTAATTTGACAGTGATAATGTGGATATGACCCTGACACAGGGACAGAAAGCAGAGAGAAGTGGTGAACAGACTTTGTTCAGACTGGGGAAGGGGGAGTACACAGTGTTGTTTCTCAGGGGTCAGTATTAGCATCAGTGCTCTTCCTGACATCTAGATAGATATACAAGTAATAAAGACTAATATGTAAAAAAACATAATTTCAACGCTTGCAGATGACAAGAAACTCATAAATGAGGGTGGCAAAGGCGCAGACCACAGAATTATCCAACCTCACAGACTTTGATTATTTTTAATTTATTCTCGACTCCAATCCAAATACAAATTTATTCCTTACTGTATAATTTATTTGTGTGATTTGCCTGTGAGTTTGTGTGTGAATGTGTACCGTATATTTTCATTACTTTATTTAGATTCATTTTAGATTTTAAAGTACAATAAACTCACTTCTTGATTAAACTTAAAAAATCCGTTCTCACTGGTTCTTTCAAGATCACAATAAATGTAAAAGGTAAAATACTCACTGAGGTGGTCAGCACGTCCACTGCGAAAAATGAATAAATCCCATTGTGATCAAATAAAAGATAGGACAAGAGGGGAGTCTGGGACCCCTCCTCACCTGGCTGCAACAGAAATGTGGAGGATCTCGTGATTGTAACGCAATGACAAACGAGAAATTGGAAGTGTCACAGAGTCACAGAGTTTTTCAGCAAAGAAACAGGCCCTTCGGCCCACTGTGTCTGTGTCGGCCAACAAGCCTATCCATTCTAATCCCATTTTCCAGCACCTGGCCCGTAACCTTGTAAGCTATGGCGTTTCAAATGCTCATCTAAATACTTCGTAAATGTTGTGAGGGTTCCTGCCTCTGCAGCCCCTTCAGGCAGTGTGTTCCGGATTCCAACCACCCTCTGGGTGATTTCTCTTCCCTGCAAATCCCCTCTCAACCTCCTGCCCATAATTTAAATCTATGCCCCCTGGTTATTGACAGCTCCGCGAAGGAAAACGTTTTTTCCTATCTACCCTATCTATACCCCTCATAATTTTTCATGCTTTCTGTCTATCTCCCTTTTTAAAATAAAGGAGTTACAGTCGCAATAAAGGAGTTACATACAGAGTGAAGTAACTCGGTACAGGTTTAAACCCTTCTCTGTTGAAAAGTTGTGTAATGTAGCTGGACAGTGAGGGATTATTCTCCGTCCAAAAGATTGGAAACCCGAAATTCTAAGACATGTGGCCAACCATTTTTTATTTGCAGCTGAAAATTCAAACAGGGTTAGCATCTCTAACAGATAGAGTAATGTTAGCTAAGGTAAAACTGGGATAGAAGAGACTAGAATTAGAATTCCAGCGAGAGCGAGAAAGAGCAGAGTGAGTGTCAAGAAAGGGAAAAAGTAAGAGTGTTCCAGAAGGAGAAGGAGGAAAGGGAGTTAAGGTGGCTCGAACAACTAGAGGAAGTCCCAGTACACCCAGTGAAGGCACAGCTAGTGAAGGAGCTACCCATAGTAGCAATTAAAGTTCTCCCAGTTTGTTCCAAAGTTCAATGAGGAGGATGTGTCAGAATTTTCCATCAGTTTTGAAATGCTTGCAAAGCCGCTGAAATGACTGACAGAGAGATGGACACTGTTTTTACCAAGTAGAATAACAGGAAAAGTCCATGAGGTTTATTCATTGTTGCCAGATGAAAGTTCATCACATTATGAGATGGCTAAAAATGGTATCCTGGGTGCATATGAGATAGTATCGGAAGTGCACTGTAAAACATTCTGAACCCTCGGAAAGCAGCCTGACTAAACTGACCTCGAGTTTGAAAGAGTTAAGCAGCTTAGGAATGTAGGAACATAGGAGCTGAAGCAAGCCATTCAACCCATCGAGCCTGCTCCACCATTCAATATGATCATGGCTGATCATCCAATGCCTTTCCCCCCACACTATCCTCATATCCCTTTTTGTCAGTGGTATTTATAAAACTGTCAATCTCTACTTTAAACATACTCAATGACTGAGCTTCCACAGCTCTCTGGGGTAGAGAATTTCAAAGATTCAGAACCCTCTGAGTAAAGACATTTCTCCTCATCTCTGTCCTAAGTGGCTTCTCTTTTATTTTGAAATTATGTCTGCTAGTTCTGGACTCCCCAACCAGGGGAAACATCTTAGATGCATCTAAGATGCATCTTAGATTCAGCTATGTGGCCTGGTCCAATCTGCACCTTCTCCTTTGTTATCTCTTGCCCAACCCCCACCTCACTTGTTTATAATCTGTGACTTTTCTAATATTTGTCAGTTCCGAAGAAGGGTCACTGACCCGAAACGTTAACTCTGCTTCTCTTTCCACAGATGCTGCCAGACCTGCTGAGTGAATCCAGCATTTCTTGTTTTTGTTTCAGATTTCCAGCATCCGCAGTATTTTGCTTTTATTTTAGATGCATCTACCCTGTCTAACCCTTTAAGTATTTTGTAGGTTTCAATGAGATCACCTCTCATTCTTCGAATCTCTGGAGAATACAGGCCCAGCTTCCCCAATCTCTCTTCATCGGACAGTCCCACCATCCCGGGAACAAGTCTGGTGAACCTTCTTTGCACTCCCTCTGTGGTCCTAATATGCTTCCTCAGGTAAACGGACCAGAACTGCGCACACCACTCCGTCTGCGGTCTAACAAAGTTTCTATACAATTGCAGCAAGAATTCACTGCTCAAATCAACTTGTGATGCAGGCCAACATACCATTTGTCTTCCTAATTGCTTGCTGCACCTGCATGTTAGCTTTCATTGACTTATTGATGAGGACACCCAGGTCCCTTTGTATATCTACACTTTCTAATCTCTTACCAATTAGAATACTCTGCACGTCTATTCATCCTACCAACGTGGCTCACCTCACATTTTTCCACATTATATTCCATCTGCCATGTTCTTGCCCACTCATGAAGTCTGTCCAAATTTCCTTGAAGCCACTTTGCATCTTCCTCGCAACACACATTTCCACCGAGCTTTGTGTCATCTGCGAACTTGAAATATTACTTTGGTCCCAATATCCAAATCATTGATAGATATTATGAACCGCTAGGGCCCAAGCACTGATCCCTGCAGTACTCCAATAGTCACCGCCTGCCAATGCAAGAATGGCCCATTTATTCATACTCTCTGTTTCCTGCCTGTTTACCAAAGCTTGCTGCTCGTCAGTATATTACCTCCTATCCCATGTTCTTTAACTTTGCTAACCAACATGCTGTGGGGCACATTATCAAACGCTTTCTGAAAATCCACCGACTCCCCTTCTCTATTTTGTTTGTGACATCCAAAAAAAAACCCAACAGGTTCATCAAGCATGATTTCCCATTCATAAATCCATGTTGACTCTGCCCAATCAGATCAATTTATCGCATAATTTAGAATAGATTCTAACATATTCCCTCGTACTGATGAAATGTTAACCACGTGGGTTTTTGCCGGGTGCTCTGGTTTCTTCCCACAGCCAAAGACTTGCAGGTGATAGATAAATTAGCCATTGTAAATTATCCCCAGTATAGGTAGGTGGTAGGGAATATGGGATTACTGTAGTGTTAGCATAAGTGTATGGTTGTTGTTCCCAATTTTCTCTTTCCCTCCCTTCTTAAATAGTGGGATGACATTTGCTACCTTCCAATCTGCATGAAACGTTCCAGAATTGATAGAATTTTGAAAGATGATCACCAATGCATGAACAATCTCCATTACTACTTCCTTCAACACTTTGGATTATGGAATATCAGATCCTGGATAATTGTCAAACATCAGCCCTATTAATGTCTCCAATACAAACTTCTCACTAATACTAATTTCCTTCAATTCTTCATTCTCCCAATCCCTTGGATCTCTAATTCTGGGAGATTTCTTGTATGCTCCTCAGTGAAGACAGACACAAAATATTTTTTGTTTAGTTTAGAGATACAGCACTGAAACAGGCCCTCCGGCCCACAGGGTCTGTGCCGACCATCAACCTCTCATTTTATACTAATCCTACACTAATTCCATATTCCTACCACATCCCCACCTGTCCCTATATTTCCCGACCACCTACCTACACTGGGGGCAATTTATAATGGCCAACTAACCTACCAACCTGCAAGTCTTTTGGCTGTGGGAGGAAACATGAGCACCCGGAGAAATCCCACGCAGACACAGGGAGAACTTGCAAACTCCAGACAGGCAGGACCCAGAATTGAACCCGGGTCGCTGGAGCTGAGAGGCTGCGGTGCTAACCACATTTAACTTCTCTGACATTTCTCAATTCCCCATTATAAATACTCCTGACTCTGCCTGTAATGGCCCCACATTTGTCTAAGCTAAATATTACCATTTTATGTACCAATAGAAGATTTACAGTCTGTTTTGGTGTTTACTTTTGACCAGTGGATACAGAAGATCAAGATACAGCCCACATATATAAATCTCAGAGCAGTGATCCATCTCGAAGAGTTCACAAACTCGTTCCCCTCCCATTAAAACACACATGGAGGAACAGAAGGCTCAAAAAGCCAGGCAGGTTGCAATTCTGGCTGATGAATTTTCCCTTGTATACAAGGCCTTAATCCCAAAGGGAAACCCTTCCCTAGTCACCCCAAAGACCCGAGAATAAAAGGTGGGAGGCTGATCGGACCCTGAACAGCCATGGGCAAGAAGGAAAAGCTGGACACACGGGAGCCCATCTTCAGGCCAAATAGGACGGTACTGAGAGCAGGAGTAACAGCCGATGCCATGTGTGTTTCCACTGTAATGAGGCAGATCACCGTCATGCTGACTGGCGGAAGTGATGGAGAAAACCTGTAAGATTAATGAGTGTCCTGATTACCACCTACCGCCCTCCCTCAGCTGATGACTCAGTACTCCTCCATGCTGAAGAGGACTTGGAGGAAGCACTGAGGGTGGCAAGGGCACAAAATGTACTCTGCTGGGGGACTTCAATGTCAATAACCATGAGTGGCTCGGTAGCACCAAGACTGACCGAGCTGGCCGAGTACTAAAGGACACAGCTGCTAGACTGGGGCTGTGGCAGGTGGTGGGGGAACCAACACGAGGGAACAACATACTCGACCTCGTCCTCACCAATCTGCCTGCCGCAGATGCATCTGTCCATGACAGTATTGGTAGGAGTGACCACTGCACAATCCTTGTGGAGACGAAGTCCTGCCTTCACATTGAGGATACCGTCCATCGTGTTGTGTGGCACGACCACTGTGCTGAATGGGATAGATTTCGAACAGATCTAGCAATGCAAAACTGGGCATCCATGAGGCGCTGTGGGCCATCAGCAGTAGCAGAATTGTACTCAACCACAATCTGTAACCTCATGGCCCGGCATATCCCTCACTCTGCCATTACCATCAAGCCAGGAGACCAACCCTAGTTCAATGAAGAGTGCAGGAGGGCATGCCAGGAGTAGCACCAAGCATACCTCAAAATGAGGTGTCAATCCGGTGAAGCTACAACCCAGTGCACCTTGCATGCCAAACTGCGCAGAGCTAAGCGATCCCCAGTCCTGCCACATCCAGCCGTGAATGGTGGTGGACAATTAAACAACTAACTGGAGGAGGTGGCTCCACAAATAGCCCCATCCTCGATGATGGGGGAGCCCAGCACATCAGTGCGAAAGATAAGGCTGTAGCATTTGCAACAATCTTCAGCCAGAAGTGCCGAGTTGATGATCCATCTCGGCCTCCTCCTGAAGTCCCCAGCATCACAGATGCCAAACTTCATTCAATTCGATTCACTCCGCGTGATATCAAGAAACGACTGAAGGCAATGGATACTACAAAAACTATGGGGCCTGACAATATTCCAGCGATAGTACTGAAGACCTGTGCTGCAGAACTTGCCGTGCCCCTAGCCAAGCTGTTCCAGTACAACTACAACACTGGCATCTACCCTGCAATGTGGAAAATTGCCCAGGTATGTCCTGTACACAAAAAGCAGGACAAATCAAACCCGGCCAATTACCGCCCCATTCGCCTCCTCTCAATCATCACTCAAGTGATGGAAGGTGTCATCAACAGTGCCATCAAGCGGTGCTTGCTTAGCAACAACCTGCTCAGTGATGCTCAGTTTGGGTTCCAACAGGGCCACTCAGCTCCTGACCTCATTACAGCCTTGGTTCAAACATGGACAAAAGAGCTGAACTCAAGAGGTGAGGTGAGAGTGACTGCCCTTGACATCAAGGCAGCATTTGACCGAGTATGGCATCAAGGACCCCTAGCAAAACTGAGGTCAATGGGAATCAGGGTGAAAACCCATTGCTGGCTGGAGTCATACCTAGCGCAAAGGAAGATGATTGTGGTTGTTGGAGGTGAATCAGCTGAGCTCCTGGACATCACTTCAGGTGTTCCTCAGGATAATGTTCTAGGCCCAACCATCTTCAGCTGATTCATCAATGACCTTCCTTCAATCATAAGGTCAGAAGTGGGGATGTTGGCTGATGATTGCACAATTTTCAGCACCATTCGCGACTCCTCAGATACTGAAGCAGTCAGTGTAGAAATGCAGCAAGACCTGGACAATATCCAGGCTTGGCCTGATAAGTGGCAAGTAACATGCGCGCCACACAAGTGCCAGGCAATGACCATCTCCAACAAAAGAGAATCTAACCATCTGCCCTTGACATTCAATGGCATTACCATCGCTGAATCCCCCACTATCAACATCCGAGGGGCTACCATTGACCGAAAACTGAATTGGAGTAGCCATATAAATACAGTGGCTACAAGAGCATGTCAGAGGCCAGGAATCCTGAGGCGAGTAACTCACCTCCTGACTCCCCAAAGCCAGCCCACCATCTACAAGGCACAAGTCAGGAGTGTGATGGAATACTCTCCACTTGCCTGGATGGGTGCAGCTCCAACAACACTCAAGAAGCTTAACACCATCCAGGACAAAACAGCCCGCTTGATTGGCACCCTTTCTACAAACATTCACTCCCTCCACCACCGACGCACAGTGGCAGCAGTGTGTACCATCTACAAGATGCACTGCAGCAATGCACCAAGGCTCCTTTGACAGCACCTTCCAAACCCGCGACCTCTACCAACTAGAAGGACAAGGGCAGCAAATACATGGGAACGACACCATCTGCAAGTTCTCCTTCAAATCACACACCATCCTGCCTTGGAACTATATCGCCGTTCCTTCACGGTCGCTGGGTCAAAATCCTGGAACTCCCTTCCTAACAGCACTGTGGGTAAACCTACCCCACATGGACTGCAGCGGTTCAAGAAGGCAGCCCACCACCACCTTCTCAAGGGCAATTAGGGATGGGCAATAAATGTTGGCGTGGCCAGCGACGCCCACATCCCGAGAATGAATAAAAAAAATAAAAAAAAGTCCACCAGATCAGTGCAGGGAAACGGGCCCTGATGGAAATCACAGCAGATCAGGCTGTGCCTTTAACTGCGGCAGTCTGACCCAGTAAACCTACCACAGAGAGTGCGGGAAAACTTAACAAAAGCCCTGAGAGTTACCAGGAATTATAATCCCAAGGAAAAGTGACCCCATCTACCTTGAGTGAGGCAAGCAAGCCCATAGTCATACTAAGGGATACAGGGGCCACCCAATCCCTTCTGCTGGGAAAAGGAATGACCTTTCTTCGATAGTGCAGTGAATGCTAAAGAGTTAGTGAATTGTATCGGAAGACAGTATATGTCCATACCTTTATGACGACTGCACTTGGAGTGTGACCCTGTTTTAGGACCGGTAACCATGGGGATTGTACCTAGTTTACCAATGGATGGGTCGACCTGCTCCTGGGTCATGATCTGACAAGGGAAAAGGTGCCAGCTTCCCCAGTAGTACTCGAGAGACTAAAATAGGTCCAGGAGACGGAGCAGTTACAGGAGATGGGCCCTGACATTCTCCCTGATTGTGTGGTGACTCGGTCCATGGCCAAACAATCCCCTGAACTGACACTGCAGATGGATGACCCGACTGCCTGGCTGTCTGAAACCTTCTTTGGAAAGTTAGAGGACACAAAGGATTTGCTAAACAGATCTTCCTTAGTTGAAGCTCAATATCCCGACCCCGTATTAAAAAATAGCACAGACTGTCCAAACCAAAACTGAAGCAGAGGGAGTTGCAGCGTGCTTCTATTTAAAGAATGAGGTGCTGATGAGGAAGTGGAGACCTCCTCACAGGCCTGCGGATGAAGAGTGGACCAGATAGTGGTGCCGCTGAGGTCCCTTAAAGAAATATTAAGAATGGCCGACGAACTTCCAATGACTGGACATGTCAATGTATGAAAAATCGAAGCCCCCATAAGACAGCATTTTGACTGTCCACAGCACCACAAAGATGTGGTGGAGTTCTGTAAAACTAGTCACATGCGCTAGGTGGTGGGGAAGCCCCAACCTGCAATGAAGCCTGCACCCTAATTCATCTACCAGCTTTTGGGGAACCCTTCAGCAGAATGCTGGTGGATTGTGTGGGACACCTGCTGAAAACAAAACGGGATTACCAGTATCTTCTCACCATTATGGATATGGTGACCTGATTCCCAGAGGCCATTCTCCCGAAGAGCTATCTCTGCCAAGGTAGTGGTGGAAGGTTTCACCCAATTCTTTACCCGATAATGGGCTGCCTGCTGAGATCCAGTTGAATCAGGGCACACATTTTATGTCCAGTATTTTTGAAAAGGTCATGGGTAATCTGGACATAACCCAGCTAAGGTACTTAGCCTACCACCCACAGTCACAAGGGGCTTTGTAGCGGTACCACCAGACCCTAAAGACAATGATCAGGCTATACTGCTATGATTAACCCCATAACAGGGACAAAGGGCTATAATTTCACCTGTTGCTTACCAGGGACTTATCCAATGCTTCCACTGGCTTTAGTCTCTTTGAATTAATTTATGGACACGAGGTGAGATCTCTGCTTAAACGATTCAAGAAGTTTTTTGGACCCAGGGATGAGTCTTCCATGTTAGAATACATTTCCATGCTCTGGGAGTGGCTCACGGGAGCCTGTGCAATGACTCAGGAACACTTAAAGATCTCCCAGGCAGCTATGAGAAGGTAAACAGGAAAAAATGCCAAGGTTAGAACATGTCATCCCAGAGACCATGTATTGTTATTACTCCCAATGCAGGGTCTACCCCTGAAAGCCCGGTTCAGTGGTCCATATCGAGTGACAAAAAGAATAGCGGGTAAATTATTTTATTGACACCCCTGAGCAAAGGCAAACAATAAAGGCAGTGGAGGGGAGAGACAAGTGCAGACCTGTCAGACAGTCAGGAGGGAAGGATTTAAAAGGACAGTGAGGACAGGTTACAGGAGGGCCAGGAGGATTCCCGACTGGAATCCCCTACTCTCCTATTAGCCAACCCTGAAATGTTAGATAAATGAGGCCACTCACTCTCCTCCTTAAATGCAGGTCAAACAGGGACCCTAAAAAGGCTGCTAACAGCATTTGCAGAAACGTGGAAGGACAAAGAAAGTTCCCAAAAAGGCATGCCAATGGTAAGGGAGATGTCTTACCTAGTCAAAGTGCCGCTGGAAAGAGCAGTGAAAGCTGGAGAGACACTAGCGAACAATACTGTCCCAGAGGAAATAGGGCAGATTTGGAAAAATATCCTCCTCATAGTAAAGAGAAAGGGGAAGGGAAATTTCCCGAAAGTCAACAGCACTTGCATACCTCAGCAGAAAGCTGAAAGTAAGGTCAGTGTGGATCTACCCACTGAAGAACCCAATGATCAGATTCCAAACCCAAAGCTAATCAAATCCTACAACTTGGAGCGGCAAAGTTGTACAGTGATTAGCACTACAGCCTCACAGCTCCTGCGACACAGGTTCGATTCTAGGTACAGCCTGTGCGGAGTTTGCAAGTTCTCCCTGTGACAAACGTGGGTTTTTGCCGGGTGCTCCGGTTTTCTCCCACAGCCAAAGACTTGCAGGTTGATAGGTAAATTGGCCATTACAAATTTCCCCTAGTATAGGTAGGTGTCAGGGGAAGGTGGGGATGTGGTAGGAATATAGGATTCATGTAGGATTAGTATTAATGGGTGTTGATGGTCGGCAGAGACTTAGTGGGCCGAAGGGTCTGTTTCAGTACGGTATCTCTAAATAAATAAATAATTAAATTTCAAAGCCGTGCTCAGCAAGAACAAAGATCCAGAGGAAATCTCAGGCACCTCACTGGGAGAAAGATTATCAAGGTGCAGGAACCTGAATAGTTAAGGCTTCATTGCAAGAGAGAGAAAAAAACAACAATGTCATCGATAATGCATTGTCCAGGGTCGAACCCAAAACATAACCATCCCAGACAAAACTCCAAAGCAATTAAATCAGCACAACTGTAACAAACAATGACAGCTGCAGTAATTCTAAGATTCATGTGTGAATTTGAGAAGTGATTATTGAGAATGAATGTGTGTTTCCTTCTATTTCTTCCGACAATTCTGTCATGAAATGTTCCTATTATCACATTTCTTTCAGTGTGGTGTGGTGGTGTCAAGAAAACACCATATGCCCAATGAGGAATTTCAATTCACCGATTTGAAACTTACAGTAAACCTTTAATGAAAAAAGAAATGCTACAGTTAACTTTGAAAAAACTGGCAGCCAAGATGCCCACCGCAATTGGCATCTGAAACACCTTTTAACATTCAAAGGCCTCCAACGGGAGACACATGTCTGCTGAGTCTAGACCTGTATCATTGGCTTGCTCTAGTGATTGAATTACCTTAAATTACTTTCATTGACACGGCATGCAAGGGCATCCTGACATATTGACTTTGATAGAGCAAACTCCTCCAATCATAAATACTGGCATCCTGAGCCCTGGGGTGACTGATGTTTCTCACCTTGAATCTCATTATAAGGTTCCAGCGAATACACTGAGACAGTCATGAGGCCTTCTGTCCATCTATGTGAAAGCTGGGAGTTTCCCCTGGACAAAGACAGACAAGCCAGTGATTCAAACTGCGCAGAAGCAGAAGGGCTGTGTACTCCCGTCTCTCTCTCTCTCCAGATAACGTCACAAGTTTGAATACCACATGCGACTGTGGTCCCTCCAAGCCGACAGATTACTACAGACAGAGGCACCAGGGAAAGAATGCCACCTACAAGTCTGCCTCAAATAAATCCCTGAGCCATGTGGGCCAGCCATAAAGGGCACTTCGACCATCCAAAGACTTCAAGAATACAACTGCAGCCGGAAGACCACCGTGTCGTCCAACATCACATAATGAGTATTTTATTTTTATATTTATTCCAGACTCCCATCTTCTCACTCTGTAATCTATTTCTGTGTGATTCTCATACAAGTGTGTGCGTAAATGTGTGGTGTATTTTTATGATTTTATTTAGATCGGGTTGATATTGTTAAGTATAATAAACTCACCTCTTTCCTGTTTAAACTCAAGAGAACCTGCCCGATTATGTCCTTCACAATCACTCCAAAGGTAAATGGTAAATGAGAGTGTTAGCACATCCACTAGTTAAAAAGAACAAACAGAGTTGTGGTCAAATAAGACGAGCGACTGTAACCCATCCTCACCTGGCCGTAACAATAGGCAGGGTTGGGGATAGCGAGAATATGGGGATGAACTCAGCTCAGCATCAAACAGGTACCAGATTTTGTAAACTTCCTGGTTCAGCCTCAGACAACGGCCAGTGAGGCGGATTCAGACTGTGGATAGGGAATAGAGTATGTGACAAAAACTGAAGACAATGACTTCAGTCTTCTCATGATTTAAATGACAAGAACATTAAATCAGTGAAATATGTTTTCTGAATCTAATAGTTGCAGACGGAGACTGACCAGGGACACCAATAATAACGAGTATGGGATAGTAAATACTTTGAATCATCCTCAGAGCATAATAGATCCGCAATTCTAATGTCATCCAATAATAATCTGCAGTAACCAGGTCAAACAAAGAGGAGAAACTCCTGCTGTCCATTGCTGTAACATTCCAATCTATTGTTCTCGGATTCTGACCCATTGTTGTAATATTCCAATCTTTTGTTCTCAGATTCTGACCCATTGTTGCAACATTCCAATCGATTGTTCTCAAATTCTGACCTATCCTCTCCCTCTCACTGAAGCCGCTGATCTCTGTTAGTGCCGGAGGTGATGCTCCCGCTGATGCCATGGAATAACACATTAAAAGGAGACCCTTATTAATAGAAGTTGGAAACACTCCAGCGACACAATTTGGGTCCATGGAGACTAACATTACTTACAGTCACTGAACAAACAGGTTCAGTTAACCTCTTTCAATTCAACACTTTTTGTACAATAACAAAGTTGAACATTTGCCTGGTCTGGATGGGATGGATGAGGGTTGCTGAGGGGAGGTATGGTGGAAGCAGCGGAAGCACTGGCCAGAATCGTTCAATCATCCTTGGATATGGGAGTGATAGAAGATGGAAACTCTCCAGTGCCACAAAAGGTTCACTAATGTTGTTTAGGGAAGGAAATCTGCTGCCCTTACCTGGTGGCCTACATGTGACTCCAGACCAAATCAATGTGTTTGGCTTTTACATGCCTTCTGAAATGGGCTAGCAAGCCACTCAGTTGTATCTAACTACTATGAAGTCAATAAAAAGGAATGAAACCGGATGAACTACCCAGCATCGACCTAGGCACCGGAAATGACACGGACAAACACAGCCCTGTCGACCCTCCAAAGTGCTCCTTACTAACATCTGGGGGTTTGTGCCAAAGTTGGGAGAGCTGTCCCACAGACTGGTCAAGCAGCAGCCTGCCATAAAAATATATCTTGCTTGTAAAATCATGGGATAATAAATGACAAGCAGCACGGATAGGTCAATGGAAAATCATTTCTGATAATCTTGATAGGGTTTGTTGATATAACTGTGAGTGTGAATGAGTATAGCGTGTTTCATGTTATAGGATCATAGACTCGTAGAAACCGTAAGGGACAGAAAGAGGCCACTTGGCCCATCGTGTCTGTACCAACCGAAAAATGATCCACCTTGAGGTGCACATGCAGATTGCTTTTGAATGAGTAGAGGGTTTCAGCCTCAAACGTCCTTTCAGGCAGTGTGTTCCAGACCATAACTAAAAGCAGGGGACCCAGTACTGAGCCCTCTGGAACACCACGGGAAACAGTGCTCCAGTCACTAAAATACCCGTCAACAATTACCCTTTGTTTCCTGCCACTGAGCCAATTTTGTATTTCTGGTTGTACATGTTTTTCCTCATCTCCCCTCTGATCTTTCTGCCAATCACTGACCTCTCTGCTCAGGTGAATAGACCCTTCACCTCCACTCTATCCTGGCCACTCACAATTTGTATATTTCAATCAGATCACCCCTCAGCCTTCTCTGTTCCAAGGAGACCAACCCCAGCCTATCCAATGTTTCCTCATAACTGCATTATTTCAGTCCTGGCAACATCCTCGCAAATCTCCTCTGTACCCTCACTAGCGCAATTACATCCTTTCTGTAATGTGGTTGCCAGAACTGAACACAGTACTCAAGTAGTGGTCGAACCAATGATTTATACAGTTCCAGCATAACCTCCCTGCTCTTAGATTCTGTCCCTCGGCTAATAAGGGAAAGGATTCCATATGCCTTCTTAATCACCTTATTGACCTATCCTGCTATCTTCAGGGATCTGTGGACATTGACTCCAAGGTCCCTTACTTCTCAGTATTTTCCCAGTAATCGTGTATTCCTTTGTCTTATTTGACCTCCCCAATTGCATCACCTCACACTTCTCCAAGTTGAATTTCATTTGCCACTTTTCCACCCATCTGACCAGACCGCCAATATCTTCCTGCAGTCTACAGATATCCTTCTCGCTATCTACAACACGGCCAATCTTTGTGTCATCCGTAAATTACTTGATCATGCCCCCTACATTTACGTCGAAATCGTTAATATACACCACAAAAAGCAGGAGACCCAGTACTCAGCCCTGTGGAATACCACTGGAAACAGCCCTCCAGTTGCAAAAACGCCCATCAACAATTACCCTTTGTTTCCTGCCACAGAACCAATTTTGTATCCACCTTGCTGCATTTCCCTGGATACCATCGAATTTTATTTTTGAACCAGTCTGTCATGTGGGACCTTGTCAAAAGCCTTGCCAAAATCCATGTAGACCACATCAACTGCACTACCTTCATCGATATCCCTTGTTACATCTTCAAAAAATTCGATCAAGTTGGTCAAACAAGCTCTTCCCTTAACAAATCCATGCTGACCATCCTTGATTAACCTGTGCCTGTCTCAATGACAGTTTATCCCGTCTCTCAGAATAGATTCCAATCATTTTCCCACTACTGAGGTTAGACTGACTGCCCTGTAATTATTCAGACTATCCTTCACTCCCTTTTGAAACAGAGATCCAACGTTAGCAATTCTCCAATACTCCAGCACCACAACTGTGTCCAGTGAGCATTGGAAAATGATACTCAGACCCTTTGCTATTTCCTCTGTTGCTTCTTGTAGCAACCTGGGGCACATTTCATTTGGATCAGGTGATTTATCAACTTTCAGGGTGACTAATCCCATTAACGCTTCCTCTCTCAGTATGTTGATCACATTCAATAATTCACACTCTTCCTCCTTAACTACAATATCTGCATCCCACTCTTTTCTGAAGACACTAAAAGTATTCAATAAAACCAGATCAATATTGTTCACCCCGAATGCATAGTTTACCTTTTTGGTCTATTATGGGCCCTACTCTCCCCTTAGTTAGCCTCTTCCTCTTACTGCATTGAGAAAACATCTTTGGGTTCACCCTGACTTTGCTTGCCAATATTTTTTCATGCTCTCTCTTTGCTGTCCTAATTTCCTTTTTGATTTGACCCTTCCACTTTCTAAACTCCTCTCAACTTTCTGTAGTATTGAGTTCTCAGTGTCGGATATATGCTTCCCTTTTCTGTCTTATCTTACCATATAGGCTCCTTGACATCCATGGGATTCTAGATTTGGCCGCCTCACCCTTTTTCTTTGTGGGAGCATGTTTACACTGAACCCCTTGAGTCTCCACTTTGAATGCCTCCCAGTGCTCTGAGACTGATTTACCTTCAAGTCGCTGTTTCCAGTCCACTTTCGCTCCTCGGTTTAGTAAAATTGGCCTTGCCCCAATTGAGATCTCTAACTCCTATTCTATGTCTGTACGGTTCCATAGGTATGTTATAACTGACTGAATTATGATCACTCCCACCATAATGCTCTCCCCTGACACTCCATCCACCTGCCCATCGTCATTTCCTAAAACAAAGTCTAAAACTGCAGCCTCTCCTGTTGGACTTTCTGCATGCTGGACAAAAATGTTGTCCTGAATGCACCTCAAGAATTCTGCTCCCTCAATTCTTTTCATACTAAAACTATCCTCGTTAACATCGGGGTGATTAAAATACCCTACTATTACTGCCCTATTGTTCTTGCACTTCTCAGAGACTTGCCTACTTATTTGCTCCTCTATCTCCCTCTGACAATTTGGCTGTCGAGATCACACTCCCGGCAGTGAGATTACCCCTTTTTGGTTCCTTTGCTCATTCCATATGGCCTCACTTGATGAACCTTCCAACATATCATCCCTCCTCACAGCTGCAAAAGATTCCTTGAACAGAATTTCCATTCCCCTCCTTTCTTAACCCCCTCCCTATCGCGCTGAAAACCCGGTGACCAGGAACGTTGAGTTGCCATTCCTGTCCCTCCTTTGCCCTCCGCTCATCTGCTTTATTTGCAGCACTCCATACATTGAAACAGATACCCTTGAACACTGCCAAACCTTTTTTCATTTTCTCACCCTCATTTCCTCTGTCTTCCAGACTCATCCATTAATTTGCCACCTTCCATTTTCATTTCTGATTTTGTCCCAGCTGAGTCTACCCTTAGGTCCCTCACCCCCCTGCCAAACTAGCTTAAACCCTCCCCAACAGTACTAGCAAAACGTTCTGCAAGGAACCCAGTCCTGGCTCTGCTCACGTGCAACCCGTCCGGCCTGTAAAGGTCCCATTTCCCCCAGAGCCGGTCCCAGGAATATGAATCCCTCCCTCCTGCACCATCTTTCCAGCCACACATTCGTCTGCCTTATCTTTCTATTTCTAAACTAAGTTGCACCTGGCACTGCGAGTAATCTGGATAATTCTACTTTTTGACTATGTTTGAGGTCCTGCTTGCTAATTTCTTCCCTAGCTCCCTAAAGTCTGACTGCAAGACCACATCCCTCTTTCTACCTCTGTCGTTGGTTCCCATGTGGACCACGACTTCTGGCTGTTCCCCTCCTCCTTCAAGATGCTCTGCATTCGCTGAGTGACAGCCTTGACCCTGGCACCTGGGAGACGGCACACCATACTGGATTCACGTCTGTGTCCACAGAAACGCCTGTCTGTTCCCCTGACTATTGACTCACTGATCACTATGGCTCTTCCTGTCATCCCTGTATCCCGCACAGCAGCCGAGCTACCCGTGGTGCCATGGACTTGCTGTGGCTGCTCTCCCCAGGTGAAGCATCACTTTCCTCAGTATTCAGAACTGAATACCTGTTGGAGACTGAGATGCACTCAGGGGTCTCCGGCACTACCTGTCTGGTACTTTTTGACTGCCTGTTGATCACCCATTCCCTCTCTCTCTGCATGCTCTTCAGCCGTGTGGTGAGCACATCTATGAACATGCTATAGCTGAATAAACTGGTATATGAGAAGGAAGAATGTGCAGGGAATGGAATTAGGTGAATTGCTCATTCGGAGAGCCGATGCAGACACGATGGGCTGAATCGTTCCTTTTGTGCTGTAATAACACTGTGATGGGGCCTCTCAGATGGGTGCAATGGTGGAGAATGGGGGATCCATGGAGCGAAAGTGAAATTGTCCTATGGGAACCAGAATCTTAGCAGGGACTCTCCGACAACCTGTCCGGCTGGAAGGCATCCAGGAAATATCCTCCCTGCCTCCTCCTCCTGAGGTAGCCTCCGGATTCCTGGTGCCAATGCATGTGTCCTCATGATGGTGATGATATGAAGGGTGCAGCAGAACACCATGAACCTGGACACCTGCTCCAGTATGTACTGGAGGGCTCACCGCCCCCCCCCCCCCACGACCCCCCCACCCCCCCGAGTGGTTCAGACATCGGAAGCATTGCTTCATCACTTCATCACACCGATGGTCTGTTCCACCATGTTCCTGGTGATTCCATTGCTTACATTATACCCATGTTAATTGTGTGAAGTTGGTTGGTGGTGGGAGGTGGTTTGGGGGTGTAGAACCATGAGCTGTGTCTAGAGGAGTTTCCTTTGCCTCCGAGAAGCCACATTCTGGTTCTGCAAGGAGCCACGGAGTATTGGGACCGGCTGACTACTTCAGAATGAAGGTATCCTTGCTGCTGCCAGGATAGTGGACATTCACCAACATGATGTACTGGGCATGCTCACACACCAACTGTACATCAATGGAGTGAGAATTCTTTCAGTTCCTGCACCTCTCCCTGTTGACATGGGGGCCCCGCAGAGACACCTACACCATCAGGAATCCCGCTATCCTGACAGAGCCACGGGATATCTCATCCTGCTTCTCCCTGCTGAGGGAGACATTGATGACATAGATGGTCACCCTCACCTCCCTGAATTATCAATGGACAAAAGACAGGCCTCGCAACTACTGGTCAGTTAGTTTAACATCAGTGGTGAGTAATGTTTTAGAAGCAATAATCAGGGAAAAATCAACACACACTTAGAGAGGTTTGAGTTATTTAAGGATTGTCAGCACGGATTTCTAAAAAGGCAGATCATGCTTGACTGAACTAATTGAATTTATTTCTACGATCTGAGAAGGTTGATTGAAGGGAATGTGGTGGATGTTGTATACATGGATTTTATGAAATTTTTTGATGAACAACCACACAAAAGCTTTGTTAACAAAATTGAAGCTCAGGAATAGAATCCAGTTGGATCAAAAATTGTCCAAATGACAGAAAAAAGAGAAATGTGTTAAATTATTGTTTTTCAGACTGGAGGATGGTAGACAGTGATGTTCCCGAAAGGTCAGTGCGAGGAACACTGTGCTTTTTTTTTTTGCTACAGATAAAAGACAGGGATCTTGGAATACAGAGAAGAATTTACATTTTTTCTGATGATACGAAACTTGTAGGTGTGGTAAACAGGGAGGAGGTCACAAACCACCTACAACATGATATAGATAGGCTAGCAGAATGGACAGAGAAGTGGCAGGTAGAATTTAATACAGAGGAGTGTGAGGTGATGTCTTTTGTCAGATGGAAGAGGAAAGCAATATAGACTTAATGACACAGTTCTAAAGATTGTGCAGGAACAGAGGGACCTGGGGCTCCATATGCATTGATCTTTGAAGGTGGCAGGAAATATTAGGAGGGTGTTAGCAACACATATCAGATCTTGGGCTTCATCAGTGGAGGCAAAGATACAAAAACAGGGCGGTTTAGCTGAAACTGTATAAAGCTTTGGTTAGAGCCCAATTAGAGAACTGTGTCCAGATCTGGTCACCACACTGTAGGAAGGATGTGAAAGTCCTTGAGAGGGTGCAGAGGAGATGTACCAGAATGATTCCAGGGATGGGAGTTTAGTTACAAAGTGAGTTTGGCGAATATGGAGTTGTTCTCCCTGGAGTAAAGGAGATTGAGAGAGATTTGATAGAGGTGTACATGATTATGATAGACTTAGATAAGATAGACAAGGAAAAACTGTTCCCATTAACTGATGAAACACGGACTCGGGGACACAGATGGAAGGTTTCGGGTCAGAGATGCAGGGGGAATATGAGGAGGAACGTTTTTATACAGTGGATGTTAATGAGCTGGAACTCACTGCCCAGGAGCGTGGTGGAAGCTGAGACAATCAATGATTTCAAAAGGAAACTGGATGGACACCTCAAGGAAATGAACTTGCAGGGATATGGGAATTGAGCGGGGGAGTGGAACTGACAGGATTCTTCCACAGAGAGCCGGCATGGAGGGGCTGAATGGCCTCCTTCTGTGCTGTAAATGACTCCATCAATTTCTACCACTCTATGTTGGATATGTCTCCTGTTCCTGCCTGGAACGATCCAGATACATAGAAGTTCAATTAAACTGTGCCCTTAACGGCCACTGATAGCTCCATCCTCACCCTGGTGTGATGCTCCAGGTCGTGTTACAGGAGTTGACACAGCTCTGTGACCAAATCCTTATTGATTCAGAGTCACCTCATATCACTACTCCTGGGTTAGGTGTAGGGAGGAAAAGTGCTCTTGGAAAACCCGGGGTTGGTCGGGCAGAGCCCCCTCCTCCTCTCTCTTTACAGAGCTTCCCCTCTCTGCAGCCTCTGCTCCATTTGTTGTTCGTGTTACAGACCCGGAGACTCTGTAACTACAGTCCCGATACCTCGTCCAGATATTGGTCACCAAATCCACTGTCCTCTCTGAATGTCTGCAGCAGCTCACAACACAACCTCCAGAAAACATCCACAGCACCTCCACTAACGTTACAATAGCAGAAGTAAGTCAAAAGCCCCTCACCTGTAAGCTGGATGCCTGGTCCTTTTAAATAACACCAGAGGCGTTTCCTTTTGCGACTGAATGTATCTTCAGCTGACAGTGACTAACACAGGCGGTCAGTGGACATGCACAGACCAAGTTTCAAAGAAGTACATCAAAGCTGCTGGTATGGTACATTGACATCACTTTCAAATCCACCCTCAAAGGAACAACACATACAAGGTACAATTGAGCTAGAGCCCTGCCCAGCTTGGGACACTGTGCAGGCCACAATAGAAGTGGCCGTCTGTGAAGACCACGCTGACAGCACATGGATGATACGACAGGGCTGGAGCCCCGCCCAGCATGGGATATTGTGCAGACCGCACTGGAAGTGGCCAGCTGTGCGTTTCACATCTCTTTGTGGATCCCAATTCTGTACCATCAGCAGCAGTCTTGCTGCAGAGTCTAAAATCGTGGCTCATGACACATACAGAGGGAAAGAAATTCACTTTACAAGGAGAATTGAAAAAAGATTGAAGTCAAAAGATTTGCAGGAATATGGGAAATGGACAGGGGAAAGTGAATAAATGGAAGAACAAAGAACAAAGAACAAAGAAAATTACAGAACAGGAACAGGCCCTTCGGCCCTCCAAGCCTGCGCCGATGCAGATCCTCTATCTAAACATGTCGCCTATTTTCCAAGGGTCTGTATCTCTTTTCTTCCTGCCCATTCATGTATCTGTCTAGATACATCTTAAAAGACGCCATTGTGCCCGCATCTACCACCTCCGCTGGCAACGCGTTCCAGGCACCCACCACCCTCTGCGTAAAGAACTTTCCACGCATATGCCCCCTAAACTTTTCCCCTTTCACTTTGAACTCGTGTCCTCTAGTTATTGAATCCCCCACTCTTGGAAAAAGCCTCTTGCTATCCACCCTGTCTATACCTCTCATGATTTTGTACACCTCAATCAGGTCCCCCCTCAACCTCCGTCTTTCTAATGAAAATAATCCTAATCTACTCAACCTCTCTTCATAGCTAGCGCCCTCCATACCAGGCAACATCCTGGTGAACCTCCTCTGCACCCTCTCCAAAGCATCCACATCCTTTTCGTAATGTGGCGACCAGAACTGCACGCAGTATTCCAAATGTGGCCGAACCAAAGTCCTATACAACTGTAACATGACCTGCCAACTCTTGTACTCAATACCCCGTCCGATGAAATAAAGCATGCCGTATGCCTTCTTGACCGCTCTATTGACCTGCGTTGCCACCTTCAGGGAACAATGGACCTGAACACCCAAATCTCTCTGTACATCAATTTTCCCCAGGACTTTTCCATTTACTGTATAGCTCACTCTTGAATTGGATCTTCCAAAATGCATCACCTCGCATTTGCCCTGATAGAACTCAATCTGCCATTTCTCTGCCCAACTCTCCAGTCTATCTATATTCTACTGTATTCTCTGACAGTCCCCTTCACTATCTGCTACTCCACCAATCTTCGTGTCGTCTGCAAACTTGCTAATCAGACCACCTATACTTTCTTCCAAATCATTTATGTATATCACAAACAACAGTGGTCCCAGCACGGATCCCTGTGGAACACCACTGATCACACGTCTCCATTTTGAGAAACTCCCTTCCACTGCTACTCTCTGTCTTCTGTTGCCCAGCCAGTTCGTTATCCATCTAGCTAGTACACCTTGGACCCCATGCGCCTTCACTTTCTCCATCAGCCTACCATGGGGAACCTTATCACACGCCTCACCGAAGTCCATGTATGCGACATCTGCAGCCCTTCCCTCATCAATCAACTTTGTCACTTACTCAAAGAATTCTCTTAAGTTGGTAAGACATGACCTTCCCTGCACAAAACCATGTTGCCTATCACTCATAAGCCCATTTTCTTCCAGATGGGAATAGATCCTATCCCTCAGTATCATCTCCAGCAGCTTCTCTACCACTGACGTCAGGCTCACCTTTCTATAATTACCTGGATTATCCCTGCTACCCTTCTAAAACAAGGGGACAACATTAGCAATTCTCCAGTATTCCGGGACATCACCAGTGTTTAAGGATGTTGCAAAGATATCTGTTAAGGCCCCAACTATTTCCTCTCTCTCTCTTGGCAGGAAACAAAGGGTAATTTATTGACAAGTATTTTTGCGACTGGAGGACTGTTTCCAGTGTCATTCCACAGGGCTCAGTAATGGGTCCCCTGCTTTTTGCGGTCGATATTAAAGATTTAGACGTAAATGTAGTGGGTATGATCAAGACGTTTGCAGACGACACAAAGATTGGCCATGCAGTGGATAGCGAGAAGGATAGATGTCGGCTGCAGGAAGATATTGACGGTCTGGTCAGATGGGCAGAAAAATGGGATTCGACCTGGTTAAGTCTGAGGTGATGCAATTGGTGAGCTCAAACAGATATCTTTGCAACATCCTTAAACACGGGTGATGTCCCGGAGGACAGGAGAATTGCTAATGTTGTCCCCTTGTTTAAGAAGGGTAGCAGGGATAATCCAGGTAATTATAGAAAGGTGAGCCTGACGTCAGTGGTAGAGAAGCTGCTGGAGAAGATACTGAGGGATAGGATCTATTCCCATCTGGAAGAAAATGGGCTTATGAGTGATAGGCAACATGGTTTTGTGCAGGGAAGGTCATGTCTTACCAACTTAAGAGAATTCTTTGAGGAAGTGACAAAGTTGATTGATGAGGGAAGGGCTGTGGATGTCATATACATGGACTTCGGTGAGGCGTGTGATAAGGTTCCCCATGGTAGGCTGATGGAGAAAGTGAAGGCACATGGGGTCCAAGGTGTACTAACTAGATGGATAACGAACTGGCTGGGCAACAGGAGACAGAGAGTAGCAGTGGAAGGGAGTTTCTCAAAATGGTGACGTGTGATCCGTGGTGTTCCACAGGGATCCGTGCTGGGACCACTGTTGTTTGTGATATACATAAATGATTTGGAAGAAAGTACAGGTGGTCTGATTAGCAAGTTTGCAGACGACACTAAGATTGGTGGAGTAGCAGATAGTGAAGGGGACTGTCAGAGAATACAGTAGAATATAGATAGACTGGAGAGTTGGCAGAGAAATGGCAGATGGAGTTCTATCAGAGCAAATGCGAGGTGATGCATTTTGGAAGAACCAATTCAAGAGTGAGCTAGAAAGTAAATGGAAAAGTCCTGGGGAAAATTGATGTACAGAGTGATTTGGGTGTTCAGGTCCATTGTTCCCTGAAGGTGGCAACGCAGGTCAATAGAGTGGTCAAGAAGGCATACGGCATGCTTTACTTCATCGGACGGGGTATTGAGTACAAGAGTTGGCAGGTCATGTTACAGTTGTATAGGACTTTGGTTCGGCCACATTTGGAATACTGCGTGCAGTTCTGGTCGCCACATTACCAAAAGGATGTGGATGCTTTGGAGAGGGTGCAGAGGAGGTTCACCAGGATGTTGCCTGGTATGGAGGGCGCTAGCTATGAAGAGAGGTTGAGTAGATTAGGACTATTTTCATTAGAAAGACGGAGGTTGAGGGGGGACTTGATTGAGGTGTACAAAATCATGTGAGGTACAGACAGGGTGGATAGCAAGAAGCTTTTTCCCAGAATGGGGGATTCAATTACAAGGGGACACGAGTTCAAAGTGAAAGGGGAAATGTTTAGGGGGGATATGCGTGGAACGTTCTTTCCGCAGAGGGTGGTGGGTGCCTGGAACGCATTACCAGCGGAGATGGTAGAAGCGGGCACGATAGCGTCTTTTAAGATGTATCTAGAGAGATACATGAATGGGCAGGAAGTAAAGAGATACAGACCCTTAGAAAATAGGCGACAGGTAGAGATCGAGGAATTGGGAAGGCGTAGGCTTGGAGGGCCGAAGGGCCTGTTCCTGTGCTTTAATTTTCTTTGTTCTTTGTTCTTTGTTCTTGTTCCAATCTATTGTTCTCAGATTCTGATTATGATCTATCCTCTCTCTCTCTGCAGCCACTGATCCATGTTAGTGCCGGGAATGATGCTCCCGCCAACACTGTGGGATAACATATTGAAAGGAGCCCCTTATTAATAGAAGAGAGAAACCCTCCAGTGACACAATTCGGGTCCATGGAGACTGATATTAATTACAGTCAATTAACAAACAGGTTCAGTTAACCACGTGCAATCCAGCACTTTTGTGCAACAATAAAGTAGATCATTTAGCCGGTCTGGATGGTTTGTGTGAGGGTTGCTGAGGGAAGGAGTGGTGGAAATAACAGAGGCACTGGCCTGAATCGTCCAATCCTCCTTGGATCTGGAAGTGATGAGAGAGGACTGGAGGATTGTAAATGATACACCCTGTTTAAGAAAGTAGAGATCGCGTAAACCCTGTATTTACTGACCAGTCCGACTAACATCGGTGATGGGAAATTTCTGGAGGCCACAACCTAGCACAAAAATATATCTTTCTTGGAAAAATATGGGATAATAAATGACAAACAGCACGGATAGGTTAATGGAAAATCATGTGTGATAATCTTGATCAAGTTAATTGATGACATAGCTGTCAGTGTTAACAACGATGGTGTGCTTTGTGTTATATATATGGACTTTCACAAGGCCTGTGATCAAATGACATTTCATAGACTTGTTATGAGAAATGGATGACACAGATTAGTGTGACAGTGATAGTGTGGATGTGACACTGACTCAGGGACACAAAGCAGAGAGAAGTGGTGAACGGTCATTGTTCAGACTGGGGGAGGGGGAGAGTACATTGCTGTTTCTCAGGGGTCAGCATTAAAACCAGTGCTAATCCTGACATATTGGTAGATATATAAATGACACAGACGTATATGTAAGAAAACATAATTTCAACTCTTAGATAGATAGATGTATTACATAGCTTTATGTGTAAAGAGCAGAGTTTCAATATTTGCATACGGCAGGAATCTCATAAAAGTAGCAGCCAGTTTGGAGGATAGTCAAGAGGGCATGGACAAGTCTGTTGGTGAAATGAGAATGTGCATGGTGAATGAAATTTAACACATAGAATTGGGGATGTGATTATTTTGTGAGGGATAATAAAGAGAGTGAATAGAAACTGAACTGCACCATTTAAAAGATGGTACAGGAGCACAGAGACTGGGTGTGTATGTCCACAAGTCTTCAATCGTGGCTGGACAAGTTGTGAAGGTTTTAAAAAGGCATACGGGATAGTTAGCTCTAAAACTGGAAGCAAAGAATAAAAAACACAGATAAATGACTGATTAAGCCTCAGCTGGAATATTGTGCCCCATTCTGGACACCACACTTTATGAAGGATTTCAAGGCCTTGGAGATGGTGCCTAGGTGATATACTAGAATGGTAACAGGGATGAGGGACTTCAGTTATGTGGAGAGAAGCTGGGATTGTTCTCCTTTGAGCAGTGAAGATAAAAGGGAGATTTAATAGAGGGGCTCAAAATGATGATGTGTTTTGCTAGAATAAATAAGGAGAATCTGGTTTCACTGGATGAAGTAACACTGTTTTCAGTAACCAGAGAACACAGATTAATGTTGATTAACAAACAAACAGAGGAGAGATGAGGAGATTTTCTTTTCTTTGCACAGCGAGTGTTTATGATTTTGAATTCACTTCCTGAAAGGGTTGTGGAAGCAGATTTAACGGAAACTTACAAAATGGAATTTGATCAATACTAACAGCGTGATTTACTGGACTGGGAGAAAAGAACAGGGAAGAGGAATCATTGGAAATGTCCTTCAAAGAGCTGGAACTGGTACGATTTGTGAAATAGTCTCCTCCTGTGCTGTGTGATTCTCTGACTGGCTGATAACAGAAACCATGGAGTACGTATCGCATGTGTACAATTGACATTCAGCAGTTTTTAATCCAGAGATTAATCGTTACTTGTTTTCTGATGAAGACACCAGCAGAAAGGCAAACACAAGGGGCTGGTGAGGTAAATTGTGTTGACAATTTGTTTCTCAGATTATGACATCTCTCTCTGATCACAGACCTCGCCTGGTTTCAAACAGTCAATTACAAACTCATTGATTTTATTCCTATTTTAGTTCCTGTCTATTTGTTCTCAGGATATCGGTGATACTGACAAGGCCGCCATTACTTCCCCATCCCTGATTAGCATGAGAAAATGGTGGGCTTTCATCCGTAATCACTGCAGCTGTTCCCTCAGACAAACCGACATTTACTATTTTGAGGAGACAGTTTCATTCTTGCGCAGTTCGGAATGAGTTGGGTCGGAAAGCTAGGATGAGAATTTTAAAATCGAGGCGTTACTGGACCAGGAACCAACGTACGTCAGTGAGCACAGTAGTGATGGGTGAATGGGACTTGGTGCAAAGGCCTGCTACCCGACATGAACCCGATGGGACTCGACGACATGTTTCGCCCCCCCTGAAGCTGACCACACCCTCTGATGAGATAAAATCCGACAGCTTCAGACACACTCAATCAACAATGGGCAGTAGTGGCTGCTGTATCCAAACACAAAGGCAGATATCCCGGTTCTTCTTGGGACAACATATTTGTGAGCCTCACAACCTCTACTCAACTTCCTCCAGACAAGGACGACAAGATAACTGGAAAATACCAAGGTGTGTGATAAACTGGGCCTAAGCTGCAGGCCAGGCTCAGAACAAGACTGACATAGATGACGTCGGTGAGCAACCATCCACAGTCACTGACAGTGAGGGAGATGTTACCATCACGACCACACAGAGCTCCCTTACTCCCGTTGAAGCCACGGCTATAAAGCAGTAAACTGGGAATGGTGGTTAGGAGCAGCAGCTCCCTTGATCTGATTGCTCTGTATTCCAATATCCAAATCATTTATACATATCAGAAAATGCAGTGGTCCCAGCACTGACCTTTGGCGAACACCACTGTCTACCTTCCTCCAGTCTGAAAAACAACTGATTACCACAACTCACTGTTTGGTATTCGAAAAGAAGGCTGAGAGGTTTAAAATTGAGGTGTTGCTGACCAGGACCCAATGTACGTCAGTGAGTACAGGGGGTGATGGGTGAACAGGACTTGGTGTGAGTTGGGACATGGGCAGCAGTGTTTTGGATCACCTCAAGTTTATGGAGGGTAGAATGTGAGAGACCAGGCAGGAGTGTGTTGGAATAGTCAACGCTACTGGTAACACAGGCAAGGGGGAGTGATTCATCAGCAGTAGAGCTGAGACACGGAGGTGGAAATAGGCAGTTTTAATGATCGCTTGAATATTTGTCAGGAAGTTAATCACAGGGTCAACTATGACACCAGGTTGTGAACAGTTTGGCTCAGGCACAGACAGTTGCCAAGGAGAGGGATGGAGTTTGTAGCAAGGAAATGTTTGATGTGGGGTTTGAAACCAGTGGCTTCAGTCGTCCTAATATTTAATTGGCATGGCTGATGTGTGAGGTGATATACTGTGGGAAGATTTTATTGATATTATTTATTCATGGGATGTGGGTGTCGCTGACTAGACCAGTATTTATTGCCCATCCCTAATTGCCCTTAAGAAGGTGATGGTGAGATGCCTGTGGATGAATGAGGAGAGATACTGCAAGCTAAATGGCACAACTGTAAAGGTGGTGAGAATAACAGAGAGACCTGGGGTGTTTGTGTGCAATCTTTGAAATTAGCTGGACAGGTTAACAGACAGTTAACAAAGCAAGTAGATTCCTAGGCTTCATTCATAGAGACACAGAGCAGAATAGTCAGGATGTTCTGTTAAACCTAAATAAAAGACTAGTTCGGCTCCACCTGGAGCACTGTGTCCAATATGGGAACCACACTTTAGGAAGGACATGAAACCTTTGGAGAGGTGACAGAAGAGTTTTACTGGAACTTTTCCAGGGATGAGGGATTACAGTTATGTAGCTGGGATTGTCGTCCTTGGAGCAGGGAAATTTAAAAGGAAATCTTATAGAGATGTTGAACATTATGAAGGGTTTAGATAAATTAAATAAAGTGAAACCGTTTCCAATGTGTGTGGGGTCGTTAACCAGAGGACACAGATTTACGGTGATTGGAAAAAAGAAGCAGAGGTGACACGAGGATTTTTTTTATGCAATGGGTGTTTAGGATTTGCAATGTATTGGCTGATAGGCTGAAGGATACAGAGTCAATAGCAGATTCCAAAAGGGAATTGGATAGATATCAAGGAGAAAATAATCTAAGGATCTGGGAAAGAGCCCGGGTGTGGGACTAATTGGAAGCTCTTCAAAAAGGCAAGCACTGACTTGATGGACCAAATTGCCTCCTTCAGTGCAATGTTATTCTATGATTCTATGATTGTTCCTGCCTGCACTTCGCCAATATTCCTATCCTTTCAACAGGCGTTTGATAAAGTACCGTATGACAGCCGTGTTACCAAATTAGAAACACAAGGGATTAAAGGACCAATGTGAGCCATGGTTCAGTTTGTAGTTCTCTCCCCTTTCAGTCACAAGCTTCTGGGATCAACTGTCACTGCAGGAATTGATCACAAGCATCAAGGCTGACACTTCAGTGCAGTACTGAGGGAGTGTTGCACTGCCAGAGGTGCCGTCTTTCGAATGAAATATTAAATCAAGTAACCGTCTGACCTCTCAAGTGGATGTTAAATATCCCATCGCGCTATGTAGAAGCAGATCAGAGGAATTATTCCCGGTGTCCTGGTCAATACTTATCCTTCAATCAACATCACAAAAACACATCTGAACATTATCACATCGCTGCTTGTGGGATCTTGCTGTGCTTCATAGATTGCAAGAGTAACTACACTTTTCAAAGTAGTCATCGGGTGTAAGGTGCTTTGTGATGTCCGGTGATCATGAAAGGCGCTACATAAATGCAACTCTTTTTATTTTCAATGCCAGCATGCAGGAACTTAGCTAAGTGACAGAAAGTAGAGAGTATTGGAGAATGGTTGTTGTTCAGTCCGGAGGGAAGTACACAGTGGGTTTCCCCAAGGTCACTGTTGGGATCACTGTTGCTGTATGTTAATACAATGGGCTTTTGTACAGAGGGGATAATGTCAAAGTTTTCAGATGGTGCGTGACTCAGAAATGTTAATAAACAGTGAGAAGGATAGTAACAGACTTCAGGAGGACAGAGACTGAGTGGTGAAATGGGCAGGAACATGGCAGATGTAATTTAACACAGTGAAGTGTGAAGTGAGACATTTGGGCAGGAAGTATGTGGAGAAACAATATAAACTAAATGGTGCCATTATAAAGCGGGTGCAGGGTTAGAGAGACCTGGGGTGTACACACACAGATCTTTGAAGGTAACATGTAGTGTCCTTGGTGTCAGAGAGAGAGCCACAGAGTAATAAAGCTCAGGAGTAAATGCTGATTTTTATACATCATTGGTTAGGTCCCAGCTGGAGAATTGTGTCCAATTCTGATCACCACACTTTGATAAGGATGTCAAGGACTTAGTGGAGATACAGAGCTGATTTAATAGAATGATACAAGGGATCTGGGAATTCAGTTATGTGAAGAGATTGGAAAAGCTGGGATTGTTCTCTTTGAAGCAGTGAAGGGTAAGAGGAGATTTAATATAGAATTCAAAATAAATCATGAAGGGTTTTGATAGGGTAATTAATGTGAAATGGTTTCCAGTGTCAGAAGGTTCAGTATTAAGAAGACACAGATTGAAGGTAATTGACAAAGGACCAGAGGTGAAATGAGGAGAATTTTCTTACACAGCGAGTTGTTGGGATCTGGAATTCACTGCCTGAAAACATGGTGGAAGCAGATTGAATAGTATCTTTCAAAAGAGAATGTAATGAATACACGATAAGAACAGGGGTCCGGGGAAAGAAGAGGGGAGAGGAACTAATTAGTTAGCTCTTTCAAAGAGACAGTACTGACACAATGGCCCGATCAGCCTCCTTCTGTACGTAGACCTTGTCATTCGTGATCTGCCCATGCCCGTTCCTGTTGAGGCAGGTGACAGACAAACTTCTTGCTGCCTCCTCATTTCCATGAATTCTACGTTACACCCAGGGTGACCCACACTGCTGCCTCTTTGTGCGCTTAACAGGAGCCGAACTCTGTGTGAGGCTGGCACGTGTTTCAGCCAGGATTCAGCTCTTAAAGGCAGTCTGTTCCTCTTAAACGGAAGTTGCATGGAATCACAGGAGGTTGCTACTGCTGACTGTGAAAGCTACAATTCTAGAAAAGGGAAATGTAATACTAGGACAGAGAGAGGGCTCTGTGGTTCACCGATGTGGTCCGGGATGCCTTAGTCATGGAGGTTCACAGGAGGAGAGACACCACATTTCCGTGGGGCGTGGCACATATCCTGAAGGAACTCCCTTCGAAGTGAATGGGAGCAGGTGGCCTGGGAGGTCAAGGCAAGAGATATGGCCACGAGGACCTGGCAGGAGAGCCAGAAGAGGTTTAATGAGTTCACACGGGTGGTCAATGTCAGTGCATTCATCCCCACATGGCATCTCCTCCCCCCAACACCACCAACCTCTCACACTGCTCAATAAACCACACCCCCATCACTCACCCATCACCAGTCCCCAACACTCAGGACTCACACCTAACATTCACAGACTCCACCTTACCCTCACACACCTTCCACTGATACCAGCCTCACACCCACCTCTCACTGACTCCACATATCTCCAGCTATTCAGCTATGGCAGCACATCACCCAAACACATTGCAACACAATCGCTGACATTCTGCCCTCCTTCTTACAGGACAGGGCGGCCCATAATCACAGGGATCTGCAGTGAACCGACGGGGGCCAGGCTTACCTTCATCTCCTGAGCCTGAAAGAGGAGATGGTTCTCCACATCATGGGACCGGCTGCGACAGAGCTCGTAGCATCCGGCATCACTGAGGGTATTCAGGATGATGCTCTATTCCTGCCTTATGTCCCTTTGTAACTCCCATCTCCCCCTCATCCTGCTGTCTGGGATGATGTACAAGCTGCAGATGGCGGGACCATGGACCGCTTGCTTTCTATCTCACCCCCAATTCCTCACCCCAACCCTCCCCTTCTGATTTTATACTTTCCAATGATAACCCAAAACTGCCAGCTTCCCAGTCACAGCAGCTCCAGGAGACAGAGAGAGAGAGCAGCAGCACAGCACTGATGGTGAAGCCCCATCACTTGGTCTGATACTCACAGTCACCAGACCAAATACTTACACTGTGTGCACTTTAGAGGCTGGTATTGAGTCAGAATCTACACGTGGTGAGTCACCGAGCACCAGTGAGCTGCAGCCAGGCCAGGGGGAAAGGATAGTCCATGTGTCAGATCACTGGAGGGCAATGTCACAAACATGTCATAATTCACTGGACTCAGATGTGAACATTGCTGGTGCAGTATGCAGGCGAATGCTGATCGACATGTACACTGAGATACTTTGTCCATTGACAGGTCTGTCAGACAGTCTGTTGTCACTATCAAAGAACATGGAAGAGTCCAGCTCCAACATGGCACAGGACATTTCACAGAGCTTGAAGACCATTCTTTCCCCTGTGGAAGTGGTCACTAACTCCATGACAGCACTAGCGGACCCAGCCTTGATACAGTGTCTGGTGATCATTGTCTCAGTTTCCACTGCAGCACTAACACGTTAGGTGTCTGCCATCTGTGCTGCAGTGGAAACTCAAACTCAGACTGTTTGCTGCCAGGCAGGCTCAGACGGCTGCCATCATGACTGTGGATCTCAGTGCACAAAGGGGTTTGCAGGCTCTCACAGCAGACCAGCAATCTGTGATCCAGTAGATTACTAGGATCACTGAGGTGTCGCCCCGTGGCAGTGACAGAGTCACCGTGGAGCATGAAACTGCTGTCGTCTCTCAGAATGACAGTATTTGTTCTCCTTTCACTGTCACTCCACCAGTTTCCTTGCTGTTACTCATTAGCCAGCCCAGGCTGCGGCTGCCCATGTCGTGGTGCTGCAGTCTGAATCCGAGCCCTCAAGGCACTGAGCTGCTCGAGGACGTCCTGCAAGGCCATCTGCAGTCATCCCAGTGAAAGTCAGCGGCTTTACACCAGCCATGCTGCAGTCATTGCGGAAACACTGTGTCGGAGCATGAGGCAAGTCGAGGGAACCCTCAAGACAGGCACTAAGGGAATACACAAGGATGAATAGTTCAGTTTTGTTTGTATAATTGGATGTGTTTTTCGATAAAGATGTTAATGGAAAGGTTTTTGTTGGTGTTTTTTATTGCAGGATGGTGACCAAGGGGACACTGTGATGGTGCGTCTCAGATGGATGTAATGGTGGAGAATGGGGGATCCATGGTGGGAAAGGGAAGTTGTCCTATGGGAATTGAAATCATAGCAGGGTCTCTCCGACAGCCTGTCCGGGTCGACGGCATCCAGGAAATATCCTCGCTCACTCCTCCTCCTGAGGTTGCCTCCGGATTCCTGGTGCCAATGCCTGTGTCCTCATGAACATGATGATATGAAGGGTGCAGCAGAACACCATGAACTTAGACAGCTGCTCCAGTGAGTACTGGAGAGCTCCTCCCGAGCGGTTCAGACATCGGAAGCATTGCTTCATCACACTGATGGTCTGTTCCACCATGTTCCTGGTGACTCCATTGCTCACGTTATACACGGGTTATTTTCATGCGGTTGGTTGGCATTGATGCTGGGGGTAGAATTATGAGTCATGTTCAGAGTGAGGTAGGCATTGGCTCCGAGGAGCCACATTCTGGTTCTGCATAGAGGCCCAAAGTGTTGGGACTGGCTGACTGCTTCAGAATGAAGGTATGGTGGACATTCACCAACATGATGTACTGGGCATGCTCACTCACCAACTGTACATTCATGGAGTGAGAGTTCTTTCAGTTCCTGTACCTCTCCCCGTTGACATTCGGGCGCCGCAGAGCCACCCACACCATCAGGAATCCCGCTACCCTGACAAAACCACGGGGCCTCTCACCCTAACTCACCCTGCGGAGGGTGAAAATGATATATTCACCTCACCCGTCATAGGTGGCCTCCATTAACCAGCAGATACATCATTGGACAGCATAGAGAGAGATAATGGACACGTCGCCTGCTCCAGAAACATAGAAGTTCAATGAAACTGTGACCTTAACAGCCACTGACAGCTCTGTGCTCACCCTGGTGTGAGGCTCCAGGTCGTGTTACAGGAGGTGACACAGCTCTGTGACCACATACTTTTGAATCAGAGTCACCTCACACACTGCTCCTGGGTTAGCTGTAGGTAGGAAAAGTGCTCTTGGGAAACCTCGGGTGGGTAGTGCAGAGTCCCCTCCTCCTCCTTCTTTACAGAGCTTCCCCACTCTGCAGCCTCTGCTCTATTTGTTGATCATGTTACAGACCCAGAGACACTGTAACTACAGTCCCGATACCTCGTCTGGAGTTGGATCACTAAATCCTCTGTCCTCTCTGAATGTCTGCAGCAGCTCACAACACAAACTCCAGAAAACCATCCACAGCACCACCACTAACTTCACAAAAGCAGAAGTAAGTCAAAAGCCCCTCACCTGCAAGTTGGATGCTCGGTCCTTTTAAATAACCCCAGAGGGGATTCCTTGCGCCAGCTGAATGGATGCTTCGCTGAGAGTGACTAACACAGGCGGTCAGTGAACATGCATAGGCCAAGTTTCCAAGCTGCTGGAACAGGTTGTTGATATGCCATCCAGACTCCTGTTCAGTCTACCAGTCCATTCAGGGTACTCGTGGACTCGTGCCCTGTCCAGCATGAGAACTGTGTCGGCCACACCAGAAATGCCCATCATTGTGGATTCCACTGCACCAGCACCAGTGATAGTACTGAGACCAAATCAGAGTCAGGGACAGATCCATAGCTAATGAAATTCACTTCAAAACGAGAAATGACAAACACTTCAAATAGAACAAATGGAAGGAATATGGGAAACGGACAGGGGAATGGTGATAATTGGAAGGTTGAGGCCATTTAGAGCTTTTAATCCAAGTATGATTACATTAAAATTGTGGCATTGCCAGACTGGGAGGTAGGTTATGTGAGTGAGTACAGGGGTGATGGGTGATCTGGACTGGGTGTGAGTTGTGATGCAGCCAGTAGATTTCTGAATGAGCTGAAGTTTAGCGAGCTTTGTTACTGTGAGCATGACCAGGAAGACATTGGAATCATCAAGTGAGGATCTAAGAAAGGCACGGCTGAGGGTTTATAAGTAGATGAACTGAAGGAGATGTGGAAATGAACAAAATTATAGAGGTGGCTGTAGGCAGGGTTAGTGCTCGACAGGATATTGAATTGGAACTTAGCTTAGGATGGAAGGAATCGCTGACGTTGTGAAGGGTCTGTTTTAGTCTCAGACATTGGACAGGGAGTGTGATCGAGTCGGTGGACAGGGACAGAATTTGTGACAGAAATCGATGGCAGTGGATTTAGTCTTCCCAATATTTAAATAACAGGAACAGCAATGCAGTGAAACATGATCTATAGTTCTAATAGCCAGATAAAGAGGCTTACCAGGAACAATAATATTAGCAAGAAAGGCAGAGTAATTGACTAGAACAGTACTGAAGTTAAACAAGGGTTATAACATTAATAGCTCGGTAGATAGAGACTGACCAGGGACACCAACAATACCGAGGATGGGATAGTAACTCGTTTGAATAGTCAAAAGTGCGTAATAGATCCGATGTTCTAAAGAAAGCCGATGATAATAGAAATAAAGTCAGACGCCCACGAGAAACTCCTCTCCATTGTTGTCACATTCCAATCTATTGTTCTCAGATTCTGACCCATTGTTGTAACATTCCAATCGATTGTTCTCAGATTCTGACCCATTGTTGTAGCATTCCAATCGATTGTTCTCAGATTCTGATCTATCCTCTCCCTTTCTCTGGAGCCACTTATCCCTGTCAGTGCCAGTGAGAGGGATGGAGGTGGCGGTGGGCGGGGTGGAGGCTCCCACTGATGCTATGGGATAACACACTGGAAGGAGTCCTGTATTAATAGAAGTGGGAAACTCTCCAATGACACAATTAGGGTCCATGGAGGCTTACATTAATTACAGTCACTGAACAAACAAGTTCAGTCAATACCTTTCAATCCAACACTTTCTGTACCGCAATAAACATTTATCCAGTCTAGATGGGATGTATGAGGGTTGCTGAGGGAAGGAATGTTGGAAATAGCGGAGCCACTGGCCAGAATCGTCCAATCCTCCTTGGATATGGGAGTGATGTCAGAGGACTGAAGTGCTGCAAATTCTACACCCTGTTCAAAACAGTAGTGATAGGCTACACCCTGGAAATACTGACCCATCAGTCTAACCTCACTGAAATGTTGGGGAAGCTTGCAGAGTCTGTAATCTGGGACAAGATAATTGTGGTTTAAATAAGATGAGTTTATAAATGACAAGAAGGTCCAGAAAATATGTTAGTGGCAAATCATGTCTGACTATCTTGATCATATTCTTTGATGCAGTAATGGAGAGTGTTGCTGCGGATAGCGTGGTTGCTACTTTGTATATGAACAATCAAAAGTCGTGGAATCAAATGCCATTTAATAGGTTCGTTAGGAAGTCTGAACCTCATGGATTCAAGAGGCAGTGACAGTGTGGATATGACATTGGCTAAGGGATAGAATACAGAGGGAAGTGGTGATCTATTGTTGCTCAGACAGTGAAGGGGATTATACAGTGATGCTCCCCAATGGTCGGTATTCGGCCCATTGCTCTTTTACAGAAACATACATAAATATATATCCGTGTATTGTGTTTGTGTGTGACATTTACTTATATATAAAAGGCATAATTTCCATGTACTCAGGTGACAGAATCTCGGAAATGTAAAAAAAAATGAGGATGATATTAGAAGGATTCAGGGAGACCAATGAAATGAGGAAATGAAGCAGATGAAATTTAGTGCAGACATGGGCTAAGGGAGGAAGAATAAGGTGAGGCAATGTAAATGAAATGGGGCAATTTTAAATTGGGTGCATGAACAGATGTCTTTGAATGGAGCAGGACAAGTTGATAAAATTATTAAAAACACATCCAGGATATCGAGCTTTATAAATAGAGGCATAGCTTGCAAAAGTAAGGAAGCTAACTGAAACTTTGTAAATCACTGGTTCGGTCTCAGCTGAGGAATTGTGCCCAATTGTGAGCATTACTTATTAGAAAGGATGTCAGAATGTTGGAGAAGGTGCAGAGGAGATTTACTGGAATGGTCCAGGAATGAAGGAGTTCAGGAACACGGCGAGACTATAGAAAACGGAATTAGAGCAGATCAGGTAAAGGGGGGAATTTAATGGAATAGATCACAATTCTGTGCGGTCTTGACAGAGTAAGGGTAAATTGTTTCCTTTGGGAAAAGGACCGATAACAAGACTCAAAGTACTTGGCAAATGATGCAGAGGTGCCATAAGGAAAACATTTTTTTATACAGTGAGTTGCTTTAATCTGGAATACACGGCCTGAAGATGTGCTGGAAGCAGATTCAAGAGCAAGTTTCAAAAGGGAACTGGATAAATGCTGTTGAGGGGGATTTGCAGGGCTTTGGGAAAAGAGGAGGAAAGAGGGGTAAAGTAAAAAGCTCTTTCAAAGACGGCACAGGTACGATGGGCCAATGGACTGCTTCTATGCTCTATGATTCTCCGATTCTTTGGTAACAGAAGCCATTGAGTCCTTATTTCGCGTGTACAATTGATGCTCAGCAGTGTTTGAGCCAGCGGCTCATTGTTACTTGTATCCTCACACAGGTAACAGAAGAAAGGCAAACACAAGGGCCAGGTGAGGTGAATTTTGCTGACAATTTGCGATATTGGGTTATGACGTCTCTCTCTTTGATCACTTCAATCAGTCAGTTACAAGCACATTGATTGTATTCCCATTTTATTTCCCGTCTATTTGTTCTCAAGATGTCAGTGATACTGACAAGGCTGGCATTACTTCACCATCCCTGGTTACCATGAGAAAATGATGGGCCTTCATCCTGAACCACTGCAGTCCGTGTGGTGACGGTGTTCCCACAATGCTGTTACAGAAAGGATTTCAGGCATTTAACCCAGTGATGATGAAGGAACGGTGATATCTATCCAAGTCTAGATGGTCGTGTTTGGTTTGGAGGAGGGGAATGTGGAGGTGATGGTGTTTTGTGTTAGAGTCCGAGCTGAATTCTACGCCCTTCCCTCTGTCTCGTGTCCCTTGACTGCAAACTGTAATTCTTCTCTTTAGAGCAGGAATGTTAAATGGAGATTGAATAGAGATATGCAAATCTTGGACAGTATTTGATGGAGCAAAGATAGAGAATTTGGTTTCACTGGAAGTACTGTCAGTAACCAGAGGACACATTTTTAAGGTGATGGGCCAACAAAAATGCATTGATTTATTATAATCCGAAATTCACAGCCTGAAAGAGTGGTGAAGCAGATTCAATAATAAATTTTAAAAAGAGAATTGATTCAATAGTATCAGGGGAGATTTTCAGTGAAGTGGTAATTGTGTAGAGGAGAGGCACAAATTGGATTGCTCCTTGAAACAGCATGCACAGACACGATGGGCCAAATAGCCTCCTCAGTGCTGTATGATTCTTTGAGTCTGTGAAAACAGAAACGATTGTCACCTTACATGATATGTACAACAGACGGTCAACAATTTTAAGCAGAGGCTGATCATTACTTGTACTTTGATATGGTTCAGGAAAACATCATGTTGGATTAACACAGGCCAGGGAGAGAATTAGTCCTTTCCTGCTCTGTTTGTTTGGTCAAAACTACACTGTGTGGAAGTAACACTGATCAGGGATAGACGGACAGCAGTTTTAAGCAGAGGCTGATCGTTACTTGTACTTGGAACACACCTTGTTGGATGAACACAGGCGAGGGAGAGAGATGGAAATCTCCTGCTCTGTGTCAGCGGCTCATTAACACAACTTGTTGGATTCGCACAGGCCAGGGAGAGAAATAGAAATTTCTTGCTGTGTCTGTACCACACTATGTGGGAATGACACAGATCAGGGATAGAATGGTCCTTTCCTGCTCTCTGTGTGTTCGTGGGGGCCATTACCACACCGGGTGGGAGTGACACAGATCAGGGATAGAATTGGCCCTTTCCTGCTCTCTGTGTGTATGTATGAGTCAGTACCTCACTGTGTGGGATTAAGAGGCCGGCGATAGAATTGGGTCTATCCTGCTCTCCGTGTGGTTCAATACCACACCGGGTCAGGTTAAGAGACCAGGGATAGAACTAGGTCTTTCCTGCTCTCAGTGTCGGTCAGTAACACACCGGGTGAGATTAACACCGTCCATGGATAGATTTGGGCCTTTCCTACTCTGTGTGTGGGTGAGTACCACACCGGGTGTGATTAACACAGGCCGTGGATAGAATTGGTATTTCCCTGCTCTCTGTGTGTGTCAGTACCACACCGGATGGGATTAACACAGGCCAGGGATAGAATTGTGTTTTTCCTGCTCTCTGTATGGGTCAGTACTACACTGGGCTGGATTAACACAGGGCAGGGAGAGAATTGGGTCTTTCCTGTTCTCTGTGTGTGTGTCAGTACCACACCGGGTGGGATTAGCACAGGCTGGGGATAGAATTGGGTTCTTCCTGCTCTCTGTGTGAGTCAGTACAACACCACGTGGGATTAACACAGGCCGGGAACAAAATTGGGTTTTTCCTGGCTCTGTGTGGGTCAGTACCACACTGGGAGGGATTACCACAGGCCGGGGTTGGAATTGGGTCCATCCTGTTCTCTCTGTGTGGGTCAGTACCACACCAGGTGGGATTAACACAGACTGGGGATAGAATTGGGTTTTCTTGCTCTCTGCGTGTGTCAGTACCACACCGGGAGGGATTAACATAGACCGGGGATAGAATTGGGTTTTTTCTTGTCTCTGTGTGGGTCAGTATCACACCGGGTGGGATTAACACAGGCTGGGATATAATTGGGTCTTTTCTGCTCTCTGTGTGGGTCTGTACCAGACCAGGTGAGATTAACACAGGCCGGTGATAGAATTGGGTCTTTCCTGCTCTCTGTGTGTGTCAGTACCACACCGCGTGGGATTAACATAGGCCGAGGATAGAATTGGGTCTTCCCTGATCTCTGTGTGGGTCAGTAGCAGACCGGGTGGGATTAACACAGGCCAGGGATATAATTGGGTATTTCCTGTTCTCTGTGTGGGTTAGTACCATACCGGGTGGGATTACAACAGGCCGGGGATAGAATTGTGTTTTTCCGACTCTCTGTGTGTGTCAGTACCACACCGGGTGGGATTAACACAGGGCAGGGAGCGAATTGTGTTTTTCGTGCTCTCTGTGTTTGTCAGTACCACACCGGGTGGGATTAACATAGGCCGGGGATAGAATTGGGTCTTTCCTACTCTCTGTGTGGGTCAGCACTACACCGGGTGGGATTAACACAGGGCGGCGGAGAGAATTGGGTTTTTCCTGCTCTCTATGTGGGTCAGTACCATACTGGGTGGGATTAACACAGGCCGGGGATAGGAATGGGTCTTTCCTGCCATCTGTGTGGGTCAGTACCACACCGGGTGGATTATCACAGGCCGGGAATAGAATTGTGTCATTCCTGCTCTGTGTGCATGTGTCAGCACCTGACCGGGTGGGATTAATGCAGCTCGGGGATAGAGTTGCGTCTTCCTGCTCTCTGTGTTTGAGTCAGTACCAGACCGAGATGGATTAACACAGGCCGGGGATAGAATTGTGTCTTTCCTGCTCTGTGTGTATGTCTCAGCACCAGACCGGGTGGGATTAACACAGGCCAGGGCAAGAATTGGGTCTTTCCTGCTCTGTGTGTGTGTGTCAGCACCAGAACGTGGGGTTAATACAGGGCAGGGAGAGAATTGGGTCTTTCCTGCTCTGTGTGTATGTGTCAGCACCTGACCGGGTGGTATTAATGCAGCTCGGGGATAGAGCTGCGTCTTTCCTGCTCTCTGTGTAAGTCAGTACCACACCGGGTGGGATTAACACAGGTCGGGGATAGAATTAAATCTTTCCTGATTTCTGTCTGAGTCAGTACCACACCGGGTGGGATTAACACAGGCCGGGGATAGAATTGAATCTTTCCTGATTTGTGTCTGAGTCAGTACCACACCGGGTGGGATTAACACAGGCCGGGGATAGAATTGGGTCTTTCCTGCTCTCTGTGTGGGTCAGTACCACACCGGGTGGGATTAACACTGGCCGGGGATAGAATTGGGTCCTCCTGCTCTCTGTGTGGGTCAGTACCACACCGGGTGGGATTAACACAGGTCGGGGATAGAATTGGGTCTTTCCTGCTTTGTGTGTGTGTGTCAGCACCGGACAGGGAGGGATTACCACAGGCCGCGGAAAGAGTTGCGTCTTTCCTGCTCTCTCTGTGTGGGTCAGTTCCACACCAGGTGGGATTAACACAGGCCGGAGATAGAATTGGGTTATTCCAGCTCTCTCTGTGTGTCATTACCACACCGGGTGGGATTAACACAGACCAGCAATAGAATTAGGTTTTTTCTGCTCTCTATGTGGGTCAGTATCACACCGGGTGGGATTAACATAGGCTGGGATATAATTGGGTCTTTTCTGCTCTCTGTGTGGGTCAGTACCACACCGGGTGGGATTAACACCGACCGGGGATAGAATTGGGTTTTTTCTGCTCTCTCTGTGGGTCAGTATCACACCGGGTGGGATTAAAACAGGCCGGGGATAGAATTGGGTGTTTCCGTCTCTCTCTCTGTGTGTTTGTACCAGACCGGGTGGGACTAACACAGGCCGGTGATCGAATTGGGTATTTCCTGCTCTCTGTGTGAGTCAGTACCACACCGGGTGAGGTTAACACAGGCCGGGGATGGAATTGTGTCTTTCCTGCTCTCTGTGTGCTTCAGTGCCACACCGGGTGGGATTGACACAGGCCGGGGATAGAATTGGGTGTTTCCTGCTCTCTGTGTGTGTGTCTGTACCAGACCGGGTGGGATTTACACAGGCCAGTGATAGAATTGGGTCTTTCCTGCTCTCTATGTGAGTCAGTACCACACCGGGTGGGGTTAACACAGGCCGGGGATGGAATTGGGTTTTTGCTGCTCTCTGTATGGGTCAGTACCACACCGGGTGGGATAAACATAGGGCAGGGAGAGAATTGCATTTTTCCTGCTCTCTGTGTGTGGCAGTACCACACCGGATGGGATTAACACAGGCCAGGGATAGAATTGGGTTTTCCCTGCTCTCTATTTGGATCAATACTATACCGGGTGGGATTAACACAGGCCGGGGATCGGATTGGGTCTTTCCTGCGATCTGTGTGGGTCACTATCACACCGGGTGGGATTAACACAGGCCGGGGAAAGAATTGGGTCTTTCCGACTCTCTGTGTGTGTCAGTACCACACCGGGTGGGATTAACACAGGCCGAGGATAGAATTGGGTCTTCCCTGATCTCTGTGTGGGTCAGTAGCAGACCGGGTGGGATTAACACAGGCCAGGGATATAATTGGTTATTTCCTGCTCTCTGTGTGGGTTAGTACCTTAACGGGTGGGATTACAACAGGCCGGGGATAGAATTGTGTTTTTCCGACTCTCTGTGTGGGTCAGCACTACACCGGGTGGGATTAACACAGGGCCGCGAATAGAATTGGGTTTTTCCTGCTCTCTATGTGGGTCAGTACCATACTGGGTGGGATTAACACAGGCCGGGGATAGGATTGGATGTTTCCTGCCATCTGTGTGGGTCAGTACCACACCGGGTCGATTATCACAGGCCGGGAATAGAATTGTGTCTTTCCTGCTCTGTGTGTATGTGTCAGCACCTGACCGGGTGGGATTAATGCAGCTCGGGGATAGAGTTGCGTCTTCCTGCTCTCTGTGCTTGTGTCAGTACCAGACCGAGAGGGATTAACACAGGCCGGGGATAGAATTGTGTCTTTCCTGCTATGTGTGTATGTCTCAGCACCAGACCGGGTGGGATTAACACAGGCCAGGGCAAGAATTGGGTCTTTCCTGCTCTGTGTGTGTGTGTCAGAACCAGAACGTGGGGTTAATACAGGGCAGGGAGAGAATTGGGTCTTCCCTGCTCAGTGTGTGTGTGTCCGCACCAGAACGGGTGTGATTAACACAGGCCGGGAATAGAATTGGGTCTTTCCTGCTCTGTGTGTATGTGTCAGCACCTGACCGGGTGGGATTAATGCAGCTCGAGGATAGAGCTGCGTCTTTCCTGCTTTCTGTGTGAGTCAGTACCACACTGGGTGGGATTAACACAGGTCGGGGATAGAATTGAATCTTTCCTGATTTGTGTCTGAGTCAGTACCACACCGGGTGGGATTAACACAGGCCGGGGATAGAATTGAATCTTTCCTGACTTGTGTCTGAGTCAGTACCACACCGGGTGGGATTAACACAGGCCGGGGATAGAATTGGGTCTTTCCTGCTATCTGTGTGGGTCAGTACCACACCGGGTTGGATTAACACTGGCCGGGGATAGAATTGGTTCTTTCCTGCTCTCTGTGTGGGTCAGTACCATACCGGGTGGGATTAACACAGACCAGCAATAGAATTAGGTTTTTTCTGCGCTCTATATGGGTCAGTATCACACCTGGTGGGATTAACATAGGCTGGGATATAATTGGGTCTTTTCTGCTCTCTGTGTGGGTCAGTACCACACCGGGTGGGATTAACACCGACCGGGGATAGAAATGTTTTTTTTCTGCTCTCTCTGTGGGTCAGTATCACACCGGGTGGGATTAAAACAGGCCGGGGTTAGAATTGGGTGTTTCCTGCTCTCTCTCTCTGTGTTTGTACCAGACCGGGTGGGACCAACACAGGCCGGTGATAGAATTGGGTATTTTCTGCTCTCTGTGTGAGTCAGTACCACATCGGGTGAGGTTAACACAGGCCGGGGATGGAATTGTGTCTTTCCTCCTCTCTGTGTGCTTCAGTGCCACACCGGGTGGGATTAACACAGGCCGGGGATAGAATTGGGTGTTTCCTGCTCTCTGTGTGTGTGTCTGTACCAGACCGGGTGGGATTTACACAGGCCAGTGATAGAATTGGGCCTTTCCTGCTCTCTATGTGAGTCAGTACCACACCGGGTGGGGTTAACACAGGCCGGGGATGGAATTGGGTTTTTGCTGCTCTCTGTATGGGTCAGTACCACACCGGGTGGGATAAACATAGGGCAGGGAGGGAATTGGATTTTTCCTGCTCTCTGTGTGTGGCAGTACCACACCGGATGGGATTAACACAGGCCAGGGATAGAATTGGGTTTTTCCTGCTCTCTATTTGGATCAATACTATACCGGGTGGGATTAACACAGGCCGGGGATCGGATTGGGTCTTTCCTGCGATCTGTGTGGGTCACTATCATACCGGGTGGGATTAACACAGGCCGGGGAAAGAATTGGGTCTTTCCTGCTCTCTGTGTGTGTCAGGAAAACACCGGGTCGATTATCACAGGCCGGGGATAGAATTGAGTTTTTCCTGTTCACTGTGTTTGTCAGTACCACACCGGGTGGATTAACAATGACCGGGGATAGAATTGGGTTTTTCCTGCTCTCTGTGTGGGTCAGTATCACACCGGGTGGGATTAAATCAGGCCGGGGATAGAATTGGGTGTTTCCTGCTCTCTCTCTCTGTGTTTGTACCAGACCGGGTGGGACTAACACAGGCCGGTGATAGAATTGGGTATTTCCTGCTCTCTGTGTGAGTCAGTACCACACCGGGTGAGGTGAACACAGGCCGGGGATGGAATTGTGTCTTTCCTGCTCTCTGTGTGCTTCAGTGCCACACCGGGTGGGATTAACACAGGCCGGGGATAGAATTGGATGTTTCCTGCTCTCTGTGTGTGTGTGTCTGTACCAGACCGGGTGGGGTTAACACAGGCCGGGGATGGAATTGGGTCTTTCCTGCTCTCTGTGTGGGTCAGTACCACACCGGGTGGGATTAACACAGGTCGGGGATAGAATTGGGTCTTTCCTGCTTTGTGTGTGTGTGTCAGTACCGGACCGGGAGGGATTAACACAGGCCGTGGAAAGAGCTGCGTCTTTCCTGCTCTCTCTGTGTGGGTCAGTTCCACACCGGGTGGGATTAACACAGGCCGGGGATAGAATTGAGTTATTCCAGCTCTCTCTGTGTGTCATTACCACACCGGGTGGGATTAACACGGACCGGGGATCGAATTAGGTCTTTTCTGCTCTCTGTGTCGGTCATTACCACACCGGGTGGGATTAACACAGACCGGCAATAGAATTAGGTTTTTTCTGCTCTCTGTGTGGGTCAGTATCACACCGGGTGGGATTAACATAGGCTGGGATATAATTGGGTCTTTTCTGCTCTCTGTGTGGGTCAGTACCACACCGGGTGGGATTAACACCGACCGGGGATAGAATTGGGTTTTTTCTGCTCCCTCTGTGGGTCAGTATCACACCGGGTGGGATGAAAACAGGCCGGGGATAGAATTGGGTGTTTCCTGCTCTCTCTCTCTCTGTGTTTGTACCAGACCGGGTGGGACTAACACAGGCCGGTGATAGAATTGGATATTTCGTGCTCTCTGTGTGAGTCAGTACCACACCGAGTGAGGTTAACGCAGGCCGGGGATGGAATTGTGTCTTTCCTGCTCTCTGTGTGCTTCAGTGCCACACCGGGTGGGATTAACACAGGCCGGGGATAGAATTGGGTGTTTCCTGCTCTCTCTCTGTGTGTCTGTACCAGACCGGGTGGGATTTACACAGGCCAGTGATAGAATTGGGCCTTTCCTGCTCTCTATGTGAGTCAGTACCACACCGGGTGGGGTTAACACAGGCCGGGGATGGAATTGGGTTTTTGCTGCTCTCTGTATGGGTCAGTACCACACCGGGTGGGATAAACATAGGGCAGGGAGAGAATTGGATTTTTCCTGCTCTCTGTGTGTGGCAGTACCACACCGGATGGGATTAACACAGGCCAGGGATAGAATTGGGTTTTTCCTGCTCTCTATTTGGATCAATACTATACCGGGTGGGATTAACACAGGCCAGGGATCGGATTGGGTCTTTCCTGCGATCTGTGTGTGTCACTATCACACCGGGTGGGATTAACACAGGCCGGGGAAAGAATTGGGTCTTTCCTGCTCTCTGTGTGTGTCAGGAAAACACCGGGTCGATTATCACAGGCCGGGGATAGAATTGAGTTTTTTTTCTTGTTCACTGTGTTTGTCAGTACCTCACCGGGTGGATTAACAATGACCGGGAATAGAATTGGGTCTTTCCTGCTCTCTGTGTGGGTCAGTATCACACCGGGTGGGATTAACATAGGCTGGGATATAATTGGTTCTTTACTGCTCTCTGTGTGGGTCAGTACCACACCGGCTGGGATTAACACAGGCCGGGGATGGAATTCGGTCTTTTCTGCTCTCTGTGTGGGTCAGTATCACACCGGCTGGGATTAACACAGACCAGGGATAGAATTGGGTCTTTCCTGCTTTGTGTGTGTGTGTCAGTACCAGACCGGGAGGGATTAACACAGGCCGCGGAAAGAGTTGCATCTTTCCTGCTCTCTCTGCTTGGGTCAGTTCCACACCGGGTGGGATTAACACAGGCCGGGGATAGAATTGGGTTATTCCAGCTCTCTCTGTTTGTCATTACCACACCGGGTGGGATTAACACAGACCGGGTATAGAATTAGGTCTTTTCTGCTCTCTGTGTCGGTCATTACCACACCGGGTGGGATTAACACAGACCGGCAATAGAATTAGGTTTTTTCTGCTCTCTGTGTGGGTCAGTATCACACCAGGTGGGATTAACATAGGCTGGGATATAATTGGGTCTTTTGTGCTCTCTGTGTGGGTCAGTACCACACCGGATGGGATTAACACCGACCGGGGATAGAATTGGGTTTTGTCTGCTCTCTCTGTGGGTCAGTATCACACCGGGTGGGATTAAAACAGGCCGGGGATAGAATTGGGTGTTTCCTGCTCTCTCTCTTTGTGTTTGTACCAGACCGGGTGGGACTAACACAGGCCGGTGATAGAATTGGGTATTTCCTGCTCTCTGTGTAAGTCAGTACCACACCGGGTGAGGTTAACACAGGCCGGGGATGGAATTGGGTATTTCCTGCTCTCTGTGTGCTTCAGTGCCACACCAGGTGGGATTAACACAGGCCGGGGATAGAATTGGGTGTTTCCTGCTCTCTGTGTGTGTGTCTGTACCAGACCGGGTGGGATTTACACAGGCCAGTGATAGAATTGGACCTTTCCTGCTCTCTATGTGAGTCAGTACCACACCGGGTGGGGTTAACACAGGCCGGGGAAGGAATTGGGTTTTTCCTGCTCTCTATTTGGATCAATACCATACCGGGTGGGATTAACACAGGCCGGGGATCGGATTGGGTCTTTCCTGCGATCTGTGTGGGTCAATATCACACCGGGTGGGATTGACACAGACCGGGGAAAGAATTGGGTCTTTCCTGCTCTCTGTGTGTGTCAGTAAAACACCGGGTCGTTTATCACAGGCCGGGGATAGAATTGAGTTTTTCCTGTTCACTGTGTTTGTCAGTACCACACCGGGTGGATTAACAATGACCGGGAATAGAATTGGGTCTTTTCTGCTCTCTGTGTGTGTCAGTACCACACCGGGTCGATTAACACAGGTCGGGGATAGAATTGGGTCTTTCCTGCTCTCTGTGTGGGTCAGTATCACACCGGGTGGGATTAACACAGGTCGGGGATATAATTGGGTCTTTCCTGCTTTGTGTGTGTGTGTCAGTACCAGACCGGGAGGGATTAACACAGGCTGTGGAAAGAGTTGCGTCTTTCCTGCTCTCTCTGTGTGGGTCAGTTCCACACCGGGTGGGATTAACACAGGCCGGGGACAGAATTGGGTTATTCCAGCTCTCTCTGTGTGTCATTACCACACCGAGTGGGATGAACACAGACCGAGGATAGAATTAGGTCTTTTCTGCTCTCTGTGTCGGTCATTACTACACCGGGTGGGATTAACACCGACCGGGGATAGAATTGGTTTTTTTCTGCTCTCTTTGTGGGTCAGTATCACACCGGGTGGGATTAAAACAGGCCGGGGATAGAATTGGGTGTTTCCTGCTCTCTCTCTCTGTGTTTGTACCAGACCGGGTGGGACTAACACAGGCCGGTGATCGAATTGGGTATTTCCTGCTCTCTGTGTGAGTCAGTACCACACCGGGTGAGGTTAACACAGGCCGGGGATGGAATTGTGTCTTTCCTGCTCTCTGTGTGCTTCAGTGCCACACCGGGTGGGATTAACACAGGTCGGGGATAGAATTGGGTCTTTCCTGCTTTGTGTGTGTGTGTCAGTACCGGACCGTGAGGGATTAACACAGGTCGGGGATAGAATTGGGTCTTTCCTGCTTTGTGTGTGTGTGTCAGTACCGGACCGGGAGGGATTAACACAGGCCGGGGACAGAATTGGGTTATTCCAGCTCTCTCTGTGTGTCATTACCACACCGGGTGGGATTAACACAGACCGGGTTCGAATTAGGTCTTTTCTGCTCTCTGTGTCGGTCATTACCACACCGGGTGGGATTAACACAGACCGGCAATAGAATTAGGTTTTTCTGCTCTCTGTGTGGGTCAGTATCACACCGGGTGGGAGTAACATAGGCTGGGATATAATTGGGTCTTTTCTGCTCTCTGTGTGGGTCAGTACCACACCGGGTGGGATTAACACCGACCGGGGATAGAATTGGGTTTTTTCTGCTCTCTGTGGGTCAGTATCACACCGGGTGGGATTAAAACAGGCCGGGGATAGAATTGGGTGTTTCCTGCTCTCTCTCTCTCTGTGTTTATACCAGACCGGGTGGGACTAACACAGGCCGGTGATGGAATTGGGTATTTCCTGCTCTCTGTGTGAGTCTTTACCAAACCGAGTGAGGTTAACACAGGCCGGGGATGGAATTGGGTGTTTCCTGCTCTCTTTCTGTGTGTCTGTACCAGACCAGGTGGGATTTACACAGGCCAGTGATAGAATTGGGCCTTTCCTGCTCTCTATGTGAGTCAGTACCACACCGGGTGGGGTTAACACAGGCCGGGGATGGAATTGGGTTTTTGCTGCTCTCTGTATGGGTCAGTACCACACCGGGTGGGATAAACATAGGGCAGGGAGAGAATTGGATTTTTCCTGCTCTCTGTGTGTGGCAGTACCACACCGGATGGGATTAACACAGGCCAGGGATAGAATTGGGTTTTTCCTGCTCTCTATTTGGAACAATACTATACCGGGTGGGATTAACACAGGCCGGGGATCGGATTGGGTCTTTCCTGCGATCTGTGTGGGTCACTATCACACCGGGTGGGATTAACACAGGCCGGGGAAAGAATTGGGTCTTTCCCGCTCGATGTGTGTGTCAGGAAAACACCGGGTCGATTATCACAGGTCGGGTATAGAATTGAGTTTTTCCTGTTCACTGTGTTTGTCAGTACCACACCGGGTGGATTGACAATTACCGAGAATAGAATTGGATCTTTCCTGCTCTGTGTGTGTGTGTCAGCACCAGACCGGGTGGGATTTACACAGGCCGGGAATAGAATTGGGTCTTTCCTGCTCTGCGTGTGTGTGTCAGCACCAGACCGGGTCTGATTAACACATGCCAGGGCAAGAATTGGGTCTTTCCTTCTCTGTGTGTGTGTGTCAGCACCAGACCCGGTGGGGTTAATACAGGGCAGGGAGAGAATTGGATCTTTCCTGCTCTCTGTGTGGGTCAGTACCACACCGGGTGGGATTAACACAGGGCAGGGAGAGAATTGGGTCTTTCCTGCTCTCTGTGTGGTTCAATCCCACACCGGGTGGGATTAACACAGGGCAGGGAGAGAATTGGGTCTTTCCTGCTCTCTCAGTGAGTCAGTACCAGACCGGGTGGAATTAACACAGGCCGGGGATAGAATTGGATCTTTCCTGCTCTGTGCGTGTGTGTCAGTACCAGACCGGATGGAATTAACACAGGCCAGGGGTAGAATTGGATCTTTCCTGCTCTGTGTGTGTGTGTCAGTACCAGACCAGGAGGGATAAACACAGGCCGGGGATAGAATTGTGTCTTTCCTGCTCTCTGTGTGAGTCATTACCACACCGGGTGGGATTAGCACCCACCGGGGATAGAATTGCGTCTTTCCTGCTCTCTTTGTTTGTCATTACCACACCGGGTGGGATTAACACAGACCGGGGACAGAATTGGGTTTTTCATGCTCTCTTTGCTTGTCATTACCACACCGGGTGGGATTAACACAGGCCGGGGATAGTATTTGGCCTTTCCTGCTCTCTGTGTAGGTCGGTACCACACCGACTGGGATTAGCACAGGCCGGGGATAGTATTGGGCCTTTCCTGCTCTCTGTGTATGTCCGTACCACAACGGTGGGATTAACACAGACTGGGATAGAATTGGTTCTTTCCTGCTCTCTGTGTGGGTCAGTACCACACCGAGTGGGATTAACACAGGCCTGGGATAGTATTGGCCCTTTTCTGCTCTCTGTGTAGCTCAGTACCACACCGAGTGGGATTAACACAGGCCGGGGATAGAATTGGCTTTCTTCTGCTCTCTGTATGGGTCAGTACCACACCGGTGGGTTTAACACAGGCTGGGATAGAATTGGTTCTTTCCTGCTCTCTGTGTGGGTCAGCACCCCACCGGATGGTATTAACACAGACCGGGGATAGAATCGGGTCTTTCCTGCTCTCTCTGTGGCTCAGTGCCGCACCGGGTGGGACTAACACAGGCCGGGGATAGTATTGGGCCTTTCCTGCTCTCTGTGTAGGTCAGTACCGCAGCGAGTGGGATTGACACAGGCCGGAGAGAGTTTTGGGCCTTTCCTGCTCTCTGTGTAGGTCAGTACCACACTGGTGGGATTAACACAGGCTGGGATAGAATTGGTTCTTTCCTGATCTCTGTGTGGGTCAGTACCCCACCGGATGGTAATAAGACAGACCGGGGACAGAATTGGGTCTTTCCTGCTCTCTGTGTAGGTCAGCACCACACCGAGTGCGATTAACACAGGCCGGGGAAAGAATTGGCTTTTTTCTGCTCTCTGTATGGGTCAGTACCGCAGCGAGTGGGATTGACACAGGCCGTGGATAGTATTGGGCCTTTTCTGCTCTCTGTGTAGGTCAGTACCACACTGGTGGGATTAACACAGGCTGGGATAGAATTGGTTCTTTCCTGCTCTCTGTGTGGGTCAGTACCCCACTGGATGGTATTAACACAGACCGGGGATAGAATCGGGTCTTTCCTGCTCTCTCTGTGGCTCAGTACCACACCGGGTGGGATTAACACAGGCCGGGGATAGTATTGGGCCTTTCCTGCTCTCTGTGTAGGTCAGTACCACAGCGAGTGGGATTAACACAGGCCGGGGATAGTATTGGGCCTTTCCTGCTCTCTGTGTAGGTCAGTACCACACCGGTGGGATTAACACAGGCTGGGATAGAATTGGTTTTTTCCTGCTCTCTGTGTGTGTCAGTACCCCACCGGATGGTATTAACACAGACGGGGGACAGAATTGGTCCTTTCCTGCTCTCTGTGTCGGTCAGTACCACACCGATTGGGATTAACACAGGCCGGGGATAGAATTGGCTTTTTTCTGCTCTCTGTATGGGTCAGTACCACACCGGTGGGATTAACACAGGCTGGGATAGAATTGGTTCTTTCCTGCTCTCTGTGTGTGCCAGTACCCCACCGAATGGTATTAACACAGACCGGGGATAGAATCGGGTCCTTCCTGCTCTCTCTGTGGCTCAATACCACACCGGGTGGGATTAACACAGGGCGGGGACAGACTTGGGTTTTTCCTGCTCTCTGTGTGAGACAGTACCACACCGGGTGGGATTAACACAGGCCAGGGATAGAATTGTGTCTATCCTGCTCTCTGTGTGCCTCAATACCTCACCGGATGGGATTAACAAAGGCCGTGAATAAAAGTGATTCTTTTCTGCTCTCTTTGGAGCTCAGTACCACACTGGGTGAAAGCCGCTAACTCAGCAGAGTCTGAGGATGGAGCCTGGTCTGTCCCAATGAGGACAGAGAGTGACTGGTGAAATGGACAGTCACCCGGCAGATTGAACTTTACACATTGAACTGTGAAGTGATGCATATCGGTAGGAAATATGAGGAAAGGCAAACTAATGTGGGTGGTGGAATGGACAGATCTCGGGCTGTACTAATTTCTGAGGCAGCAGGAAACTGAGAAGGCTGCTAAAAAAACAACATATCGTGTCTTTGGCTTTATAAACACAGCACAGAGTAATAAAACGCAGGAGGAAATGCTGATGTTAATACATCATTGGTTAGGTCCCAGCTGGAGAATTGTGTCGAATTCTGATCACCACACTTTGGTAAAGATGACAAGGACTTAGTGAAGATACAGAGCTGATTTACTCGAATGGTAGCAGGGATCTGGGAATTCAGTTACGTGGAGAGATTGGAAAAGGTGGGATTTTTCTCTTCAGAGCAGTGAAGGGTAAGAGGAGATTTCACACAGAATCCAAAGTCATAAATGGTTTTGATAGGGTAATTAATGTGAAACTGTTTCCAGTGTCAGAAAGTTCAGTATGAAGAAGACATAGATTGAAGGTAATTGACAAAGAACCAGAGGTGAAATGAGGAGAATTTTCTTGCACAGCGAGTTGTTGGGATCTGGAATTTACTGCCTGAAAACATGGTGGAAGCAGATTCAATAATAATTTGGTGGAGAAGGCAGATGGAATCCTTTCCTTTATTCGCTGAGGTACAGAATAAAAGAGCAGGGAAATTATGCTGGAACTGCATAACTCATTGGCGAGGCCACAACTTGAGTCCTGATTGCAATTCTGGTCACCTCATTACAGAAAGGATCTAATTGCACTAGAGAGGGGACATAGGAGATTTATGAGTATGTTGCTAGGACTAGAAAAAATGCAGCTGTGAGGAACGATTGGATAGGCTGGGGTTGTTCTCTATCGAATAGAGAAGGTACATTCATTCATATATCAGGAGCAAGAGGGTAACTAGAGAAAGGATTGGCCCACTCAAGGACAAAGGAGGAACATTATGCGTGGAGTCAGTGAAAATGGGTGAGATTCTAAACGAGTACTTTGCATTGGTATTCACCGAGGAGAGGGACATGACGGATGTTGAGGTTAGGGATAGATGTTTGATTACTCTAGGTCAAGTCCGCATAAGGAGGGAGGAAGTGTTGGGTATTCTAAAAGGCATTAAGGTGGACAAGTCCCCAGGTCCGGATGGGATCTATCCCATGTTACTGTGGGAAGCGAGAGAGGAAATATCTGGGGCCTTAACAGATATCTTTGCAGCATCCTTAAACATGGGCGGCACAGTGGCGCAGTGGTTAGCACCGCAGCCTCACAGCTCCAGGGACCCGGGTTCGATTCCGGGTACTGCCTGTGTGGAGTTTGCAAGTTCTCCCTGTGTCTGCGTGGGTTTTCTCCGGGTGCTCCGGTTTCCTCCCACAAGCCAAAAGACTTGCAGGTTGATAGGTAAATTGGCCATTATAAATTGTCACTAGTATAGGTAGGTGGTAGGGAAATATAGGGACAGGTGGGGATGTTTGGTAGGAATATGGGGTTAGTGTAGGATTAGTATAAATGGGTGGTTGATGTTCGGCACAGACTCGGTGGGCCGAAGGACCTGTTTCAGTGCTGTATCTCTAATCTAATCTAATGGGTGAGGTCCGGGAGGACTGGAGAATTGCTAATGTTGTCCCCTTGTTTAAGAAGGGTATCAGGGATAATCCAGGTAATTATAGACCGGTGAGCCTGACGTCAGTGGTAGGGAAGCTGCTGGAGAAGATACTGAGGGATAGGATCTATTCCCATTTGGAAGAAAATGGGCTTATCAGTGATAGGCAACATGGTTTTGTGCAGGGAAGGTCATGTCCTACCAACTTAATAGAATTCCTTGAGGAAGTGACAAAGTTGATTGATGAGGGAAGGGCTCTAGATGTCATACAGATGGACTTCAGTAAGGCATTTGATGGAGAAAGTGAAGTCGCATGGGGTCCGGGGTGTACTAACTAGATGGATAAAGAACTGGCTGGGCAACAGGAGACAGAGAGTAGCAGTGGAAGGGAGTTTCTCAAAATGGAGACGTGTGACCAGTGGTGTTCCACAGGGATCCGCGCTGGGACCACTGTTTGTGATATACATAAATGATTTGGAGGAAAGTATAGGAGGCCTGATTAGCATTTTGCAGGCGACACTAAGATTGGTGGTGTAGCAGATAGTGAAGGGGACTGTCAGAGAATACAGCAGAATATAGATAGATTGGAGAGTTGGGCAGAGAAATGGCAGATGGAGTTCAATCAGGGCAAATGCGAGGTGATGCATTTTGGAAGATCCAATTCAAGAGTGAACGATACAATAAATGGAAAAGTCCTGGGGTAAATTGATGTACAGAGAGATTTGGGTGTTCAGGTCCATTGTTCCCTGAAGGTGGCAACGCAGGTCAATAGAGTGGTCAAGAAGGCATACGGCATGCTTTCCTTCATCGGACGGGGTATTGAGCACAAGAGTTGGCTGGCCATTTTACAGTTGTATAAGACTTTGGTTCGGCCACATTTGGAATACTGCGTGCAGTTCTGGTCGCCACATTACCAAAAGGATGTAGATGCTTTGGAGAGGGTGCAGAGGAGGTTCACCAGGATGTTGCCTGGTATGAAGGGCGCAAGCTATGAAGAGAGCTTGAGTAGATTAGGATTATTTTCATTAGAAAGACGGAGGTTGAGGGGGACCTGATTGAGGTGAACAAAATCATGAGAGGTATAGACAGGGTGGATAGCAAGAGGCTTTTTCCCAGAGTGGAAGATTCAATTACTAGGGGTCACGAGTTCAAAGTGAGAGGGGAAAAGTTTAGGGGGGATATGCGTGGAAGGTTCTTTACGCAGAGGGTGGTGGGTGCCTGGAACGCGTTGCCAGCGGAGGTGGTGGACGCGGGCACGATAGCGTCTTTTAAGATGTATCTAGACAGATACATGAATGGGCAGGAAGCAAAGAGATACAGAACCTTAGAAAATAGGCGACAGGTTTCGATAGAGGATCTGGATCGGCGCAGGATTGGAGGGCCGAAGGGCCTGTTCCTGTGCTATAATTTTCTTTGTTCTTTGTACAAGCTGAAGATGGTGGGACCATGGACCTCCTGCTGTTCCATTCCATCCCCAATCCCTCACCCCAACCCTCCCCTTCTGGTTTCATACTCTCCAATGATCACCCAAAACTGCCAGCTTCACAGTCGCAGTAGCTACAGGAGACAGAGAGAGAGAGCAACAGCACAGCACTGATGGTGAAGCCCCATCACTTTGTCTGATAGTCACAGCCATCAGATCAAATATTTACACAGTCTGTACCTTAGAGGCTGGGATAGAGTCGGAATCTACACGTGGTGTGTCACCGAGCACGAGTGAGCTGCAGCCAGGCCAGGGGGAAAGGATCGTTCTTGTGTCAGATTACTGGAGCTCGATGTCACAAACGAATTATAATGCACAGGACTCAGATGTGAACATTGTTGGAGCAGTATACAGGAGAATGCTGATGGATATGTACACTGAGATACTTTGTCCATTGACAGGCCTGTCAGACAGTCTGTTGTCACTGTCAAGGAACATGGAGGAGTCCAGCTCCAACATGGCACCGGACATTGCACAGAGCTTGAAGCCCATTCTTTCCCCTGTGGAAGTGGTCACTAACTCCATGACAGCCCTGGTGGACCCAGACATGATACAGTGTCTGGTGATCATTGTCTCATCTTCCACTGCCGCTCAGATTGAAGACACCCAACCACTCAGTGCTGCAGTGGAAGCTCAGACTGAGGTCATGAGATAGATGTTTGCTGCCATGCAGGATCAGACTGCTGCCATCATGGCTGTGGATCCCAGTGTTCAGAAGGGTTTGCAGGCTCTCACAGCAGTCCAGCAATCTGTGATCCAGTAGATTACTAGGATTACTGAGGTGTCTCCCCAGGGGAGTGACAGTGTCTCCGTGGAACATGAAGCTGCTGTCCTCTCTCAGGCTGACAGTATTGGTTCTGCCTTCAATGTCACTCCACCAGTGTCCTTACTCTTACCCATCAGCCAGACCAGGCTGCTGCTGCCCATGTCGTGGTGGTGCAGTCCGAATCCGAGCCCTCAAACCCAGAGCTCCTCGAGGACGTCCTGCAAGGCCATCTGCAGTCTCTCCCCAGTGAAAGTCAGCAGCCTTTCACCAGCCATGCTGCAGCCACTGGGGAAACACTGTGTCGGTGCACTAGGCAAGTCGAGGGAACCCACAAGACAGGCACTCAGGTAATACATAAGGGTGAATAGTTCAGTTTTGTTTGTATAATTGAATGTTTTGTTGGATAAAGATGTTAATGAAATGGTTTTTCTTGGTGTTTTGTATTGCAGGATGGTGACCAAGGGGACACTGTGATGGGGCATCTCAGATGGGTGTAATGGTGGAGAATGGGGGATTCATAGTGGGAAAGGGAAGTTGTCCCATTGGAACCGAAATCTTAACAGACACTGTCCGACAGCCTGTCTGGGTCGAAGGCATCCAGGAAATATCCTCCCTGCCTCCTCCTCCTCCTGAGGAGACCTCCGGATTCCTGGTGCCAATCCTTGTGTCCTCATGACGGTGATGATATGAAGGGTGCATCAGAACACCATGAACTTGGACACCTGCTCCCGTGTGTACTGGAGGGCTCCCCCCGGGCGGTTCAGACATCAGAAGCATTGCTTCATCACACCGATGGTCTGTTCCACCATGTTCCTGCTGGAGTGTTTGACTGACAGTGGGACGAGGGTTTGGGTGTGCAGAAGGTATAGCCATGCACAGATGGGGTTATCCATTGTCTCTGAGGATCCAAATTTTGGTTCTCCATGGAGGTCTGATGTGTTAGGAATATCTGACTGCTTCCGAATGAAGGTATGGTGGCTGCTGCCAGGACAGTGCACATTCACCAAAATGATGTACTGGGCATGCGCACACACCAACTGTACATTAATGGAGTGCGGGCTGTTACAGTTCATGTACCTCTCCCCGTTGACATGGCGGCCCCGCAGGGACACCTACACCATCAGGAATCCCGTTATCCTGACAAAGCCACCGGATCTCTCAACCTGCTTCTCCCTGCTGAGGCAGCAGACGGTATAATTCACCTCACTCGGAAGAGGTGGCTTCTGTCACATAGCGGATACATCAATAAACAACTGACTGGGAGATTGATACTCATTGAAAAGGAGGGTCAGCGTGCAATTGGATAAAATGTGGCACAAGGACAGAAAACACCAAGTTGTGACAAATGGTTGTATTTCGGACCGGAGGATGGTAGACAGAGGTGTTCCCGAATGGTCAGAGCTCGGACCAGTGCTTTTCAACACATATAAAAGGCTTAGATCTTAGTAAACACTGAATAATCCGACAAGTTGCAAATAACACCAAGCTTGGAGCTGAGAATGATACAAACTGCCTGCAACAGGACATAGATAGGTCAGCAGAATGGACAGAGTGTCAGGATGATAGCAATTGACTGAAGCAGGACCCAGATAGGTGAGCAGAATAGACAGAAAGTCAGGGGTGATAGTAATTGACTGAAACAGGACATAGATATGTTGGCATAATAGACAAAGAGTCAAGATGATCGTAATCGACTGAAAAAGGACATAGATAGGTTAGCAGAATGGACAGACAGACAGGATGATAGTAATTGACTGAAACAGGACCTAGATAGGTTAGCAGAATGGACAGACAGTCAGGATGATAGTAATTGACTGAACCAGGCCGTTGATAGGTTTGAAGAACGGACAGACGGACAGAATGATAGTAACTGACTGAAACAGGACACAGATAGGTTAGCAGAACGGACAGAGAGCCCGGATGTTAGTAATGGAATGGAACAGGAAATAGATAGGTTAGCAGAATGGACAGACAGCCAGAATGATAGTAATTGAATGAAACAGGGCTGAGATCGGTTAGCAGAATAGACAGACAGGATGATAGTAATTGACTATGAGACGACATCGATAGGTTAGCAGAATGGACAGAGATTCAGGATGTTAGTAATTGACAGAAACTGGACATGGATAGCTTAGCAGAATGGAAAGACAGTCAGGATGATAGTAATTGACTGAAACAGGACAGAGATAGGTTTGAAGAACGGACAGAGATCAGGATAATAATATTTGTGTGAAACAGGACAAAGATAGGTTAGCAGAATGGACAGAGATTCAAAACGTTAGTAATTGACTGAAACTGGACACGGATAGGTTAGCAGAATGGACATACATTCAGAATGATATTAATTGACTGAAGCAGCACAGACACTCACGATGATAGTAACTGACTGAAACAGGACCAAGATAGGTAAGCAGAATGGACAGACAGTCAGGATGGTAGTAATTGACTGACAGATGACATAGATAGGTACGCAAAATAGACAGAGAGTCACGATGATAGTAACTGACTGAAACAGGACCAAGATAGGTAAGCAGAATAGACAGACAGTCAAGATGATTGTAATTGACTGATAGACGACATAGATAGGTGAGCAGAATGGACAGACAGTCAGGATGATAGTAATTGAATGAAACAGGGTGCAGATACGTGAGCCGAACAGACAGAGAGTCAGGATGATAGTAATTGAATGAATTGGACATAGATCGGTTAGCAGAATGGACAAACAGTCAGGAAAATAGTAATTGACAAAAACAGAATTTAGATCGGTTAGCAGAATGGATAGACAACCAGAATCATAGTAATTGACGAAAGCAGGACACAGAAAGATTAGCAGAATGGACAGAGAGTCAGGATAATAGTAATTGACTGAAACAGGACATAGATAGGTTAGCAGAATGGCCAGACAGTCAGGATGATATTAATCGACTGAAACAGGACATAGATAGGTTAGCGGAATGGACAGAGAGTCAGGATGATAGTAATTGACTGAAACAGGACATAGATAGGTTAGCAGAATGGCCAGACAGTCAGGATGATATTAATCGACTGAAACAGGACATAGATAGGTTAGCGGAATGGACAGAGAGTCAGGATGATAGTAATTGACTGAAACAGGACATAGATAGGTTAGCAGAATGGCCAGACAGTCAGGATGATATTAATCGACTGAAACAGGACATAGATAGGTTAGCGGAATGGACAGAGAGTCAGGATGATAGTAATTGACTGAAGCAGGACATAGATAGGTTAGCAGAATGGACAGACAGTCAGGATGATAGTAATTGACTGAAACGGGACATAGATAGGTTAGCAGAATAGACAGAGACTCAGGATGATAGTAATTGACTGAAGCAAGACATAGACAGGCTAGCAAATCCGTCAGATAGTCGGGATGATTGTAATTGACTGAAGCAGGACATAGATAGGTTAGCAGAATGGACAGACAGTCAGGATGATAGTAATTGACTGAAACGGGACATAGATAGGTTAGCAGAATAGACAGAGACTCAGGATGATAGTAATTGACTGAAGCAAGACATAGACAGGCTAGCAAATCCGTCAGATAGTCGGGATGATTGTAATTGACTGAAGCAGGACATAGATAGGTTAGCAGAATGGACAGAGAGTCAGGATGATAGTAATTGACTGAAACGGGACATAGATAGGTTAGCAGAATAGACAGAGACTCAGGATGATAGTAATTGACAGAAGCAAGACATAGACAGGCTAGCAAATCCGTCAGATAGTCGGGATGATTGTAATTGACTGAAACAGGACATGGATAGTTTAGCAGAATGGACAGACAGTCAGGATGATAGTAATTGACTGAAACAGGACATGGATAGTTTAGCAGAATGGACAGACAGTCAGGATGATAGTAATTGACTGAAACAGGACATGGATAGTTCAGCAGAATGGACAGACAGTCAGGATGATAGTAATTGACTGAAACAGGACATAGATAGGTTAGCAGAATGGCCAGACAGTCAGGATGATAGTAATTCACTGAAACAGGACATGGATAGTTTAGCAGAATGGACAGAGAGTCAGGATGATAGTAATTGACTGAAGCAGGACAACGATAGGTTAGCAGATTGGACAGAGAGTCAGGATGATAGTAATTGACTGAAACAGGACATTGATAGTTTAGCAGAATGGCCAGACAGTCAGGATGATAGTAATTCACTGAAACAGGACATGGATAGTTTAGCAGAATGGACAGAGAGTCAGGATGATAGTAATTGACTGAAGCAGGACAACGATAGGTTAGCAGATTGGACAGAGAGTCAGGATGATAGTAATTGACTGAAGCGGGACATAGATAGTTTAGCAGAATGGACAGACAGTCAGGATGATAGTAATTGACTGAAACAGGACATGGATAGTTTAGCAGAATGGACAGACAGTCAGGATGATAGTAATTGACTGAAAAAGGACATGGATAGTTTAGCAGAATGGACAGAGAGTCAGGATGATAGTAATTGACTGAAGCAGGACATAGATAGGTTAGCAGAATAGACAGAGACTCAGGATGATAGTAATTGACTGAAGCAAGACATAGACAGGCTAGCAAATCCGTCAGACAGTCGGGATGATTGTAATTGACTGAAACAGGACCTAGATTGTTTAGCAGAATGGATAGAAAGTCAGGTTGATCTTAATTGACTGAAACTGGACTTAGATAGGCTGGCAGATTGGACAGAAAGTCAAAATAATAGTAATTGACTGGAACAGGACATATATAGGTTAGCAGAACTGGCAGAAGTATTTTCGAGAAGCAATATCGACTTAATAACACATTTCTGAATGGTTTGCAGGAACAGAGGGACTTGAGGGTGAACATCCATCAATGTTTGAAGGTGGCAGGACCTACTGAGAGATTGATTAGTAAATCGTATTGGATCTCGTCCTTAATAAATAGAGGCATTCGGCACTAAAGCAGTGAAGATATGCTGAATACTTATAATGCTCTGGTTAGGCCCCAACTACAGTATCTAGTCCATTTCTGATCACCAGACATTTGGAAAGATGTGCGGGTCCTTAAAAGGGTGCAGGGGAGATTTACCAGAATGTTTACATGGATGGGAATATTTGTTACAAGATTAGGTTAGTAAAACTGGGTTTCTTCCCCTTAGAACAAAGGAGTTTGAGGGGAGATTTGATCAAAATGTAGATGATTATGACAGGCTTAGATAAGTTAGACAAAGCAAATGTCTCTATTAACTAATGGTATGAAGACTAGGGGTCACAGATTGAAGGTTTTGGACAAGAGATGCAGGGAGAATGTGAGGAATAACTTTTTATGCAGCAGTTGTTGTTGATATGTGTCACAAATGGATGGAAACCAACTGCAAATTGTATTCTCGTGCAGTTGGCTGTTATTGTTCGCTGCCACTGCTGTGTTCAACTTGTTTAAACATGGCGGGGGAGCAGATCCCTTCAACAACAGTACCTGGGACAGTTACTTTAAGGGTTCCGGTCACATGACCCAGATGCCATCCTTTTTATCCTATCTGGTTTTGAAACCCTTTTCGTTGGAGGGAACAGCTCTTATAGGAAATCAGCTGCCTGGAAGGTTTGCAGCTGGGTATCCCTGGGTCCTGCCTGCAAGAAGGAAATAAGATGCCACAGTCTGAAAAGCAGCAAGAAATTAATTCTGCTCTCTACCAGATTCTCGTCATAAAAAAGCCTCAGCTTATCTCCGAAAGTGCAAGAAGAAGAAACATTGAGAGTAGAGATTTTCTGCAACTCCTACTCCACTCAACATTTCCAGTTGGTTAATTCCAGCTTTGAACTTTATGTCAGTGAAAAAACGGACTCTATTGTCAACTGGAACCTCCTTCAGTTTGTAATTAAAATATTTTTTTACTTGGTAAATGTCCTTACCCTTTTGATGCCTTTACCATCCCCTGTATGCTTATGAACGTACGTTGCGAATGTAACCCCTTCCTGAGTTTGAGTATGTTGTAATAAATCCTACTTCTATTTTTAACTTTAACACCAGTGTTGTTGCAGTCCTTTAAAAGTCAGGGTTAGCAAGCTGAGGGAGTGGAGAAATACGGAATCAGGATTTTTCTTGTTTTACAAAAAGGGGGAAAATTAACTGCAATCTGCTTACAGACAGGTTCTTGGACAGAAAGAGACCTTTGTTCTCAAAATTCACGACCTCTTTGTAACACCTGGAACTCGCTGCCCACGAGGGTGATGGAAGTGAAGACAATCAATGATTTCAAAAGGAAATTGGATGGACACTTGAAGGAAATGACAATATGATGGGTGCATCAGCTGCTCCTGCCTGGAAAGATCCAGATCCATAGAAGTTCAATGAAACTGTGACCTTAACAGCCTCACCCTGGTGTGAGGCTCCAGGTCGTGTGATAGGAGGAGACACAGTTCTGTGACCACCTCCTTATTGAATCAGAGTCACCTCACACACTGCTTCTGGGTTAGGTGTAGGTAGGAAAAGTGCTCTGGAAAACCCGGGGAGCATAGCGCAGAGGCCCCTCCTCCTCCCTCTTTACGGAGCTTCCCCTCTCTGCAGCCTCTGCTCCATTTGGTGGGCATGTTACAGACCCAGAGACACTGTAACTACAGTCCCCATACCTCGTCCAGAGTTGGGTCACCAAATCCTCGGTCCTTCCTGAATGTCTGCAGCAGCTCAAAACACAAACTCCAGAAAACCATCCACAGTACCTCCACTAAATTTACAATAGCAGAAGTAAGTCAAAAGCCCCTCACCTGTATGTTGGATGTCTTGTCCTTTTAAATAACACTGGAGGGGGTTCCTCATGCTGCTGAATGTATGTTCAGCTGAAAGTGACTAATACAGGCAATCAGTGGACTTGCACAGACCAAGTTTCAAAGACGTACATCAAAGCTACTGGAATGGCTGATTGACATCATATTCAGACCCCTCCTCACACTACAGACGCACACACATTACACCCACACTACCACCCCGGCCAGCCTGGGTGTCCTGTACAATGTACTGGATGTGACCGGCAGTGCAGCTCACACCATTTTAAGGATCCAAACTTCCACAGCACCAGTGGAGCTGGAGAGACGAAATGTGTGGGCAGGGAGAGAGACGGGTGGGGGGGGGGGGGGTTGGTGGGGGGCGGCAACTCCTTTTGAAAAGGGAAGTAGAAATGGACTTTAAGATAAACAAGTTTCAGGGATATTGGAAATGGACAGGAGATTGGGATAATCAGAGGGGTGAGGACTTGGAGGGATGTGATCACATGATGGGAATATTAAAATTGAGATGTTTCTAGACATAGGAACTTGGGACTGAGGAGCAGGAGTAGGCCATTCGGCCCTTTGAGCCTGCTCCACCATTCGATATGATCATGGCTGAACATTTATTTTTAGCTTTATCCCATCGTTCCAGTCTCCCCACCAAGAGGAAACATCCTCCCGGTATCCACTCTATCAAGGTCACTCAGGATCAGCTATGTTTCAATAAGACATCTCTCATTCTTCTAAACTCCAACCTCTTCAACCTTTCTTAATAAAATAAGCCCTTCATTCACGAAACGAGTCAACTGAACTTTCGTTGACCTGCTTCGTATGCAATTATATATTTTTATCAAAGAAGGAGACCAAAGTATACACAATATTCCTGATTTGGTCTCAACAAAGCCCTGAACAGCTGCAGTAAAACTTCCCAACTTTTATAATCGATTTCTTTTGCAATAAACACTAACATTTCATTTGCCTTCCTAGTCACTTGCTGTCCCTGTATACTGACTCTTTCTAATTCATGTACCAGGACATCCAGATCCCGCTGTTCCACCGAGTTGTGCAATCTCTCTACATTTAAATAGTATACTGCTTTTCTATTCTTCCTGCCAGAGCGGACAAGTCCACATCTTACCACATTATATTCCATCTGCCAAAGTTTTGCAATCTTACTGAACCTATTTATATCCCTTTGTAGACTATTTACCTCCTCTTCACAACGTACTTTCCTTCCTATTGTGCTGCCATCGACAAATTTAACTCTCGTACATTCTGTCCATTCTTCCAAGTCATTGATATGGATTGAAAATAGTTGAGGCCCAAGTACTGATCCCTGCGGCACTCCGTTAGTTACAGCTTGTAAACACAAAAGGATAAATTTATCCCAGTCTCTGTTTCCTGTGAGATAACTAATCATTTATCCATGCGAATAATATGAAGGGTAACCAGGGCAGCATTGGAATAGTAGGTTTGGCAAAGGCACAGACCAGAGTTTATGCAGTAAATGGGCTCACAAGCAGGACAATATTTCGGAGGTGGCCAATGTTAAGAACAGTAAAACGGTTAATTATCGTTTATAGAATTAATAGCTTGATAGAGAAACCTACCAGGGGCACCAACAATAGCGAGTATGGGATAATAAATGTGTTGAGTCATCCTCAGTGCACAATAGATCCGTAACGCTAATGTCGTCCAAGAATAATCCGCAGTAATAGAGTCAAGCCAATAGGAAAAACTCCTGTCCATCGTTGTAACATTCTGATCTATTGTTCTCAGATTCTGACCCATTGTTGTAACATTCCAGTCTTTTTTTCTCAGATTCTGATCTATCCTTTCTCTCTCGCTGTAGCCGGTGATCCCTGTTAGTGCCAGAGACGATGCTCTCGCTGACACTAAAAGATAACACATTGAAAGGAATCTCTTATTAATAGAAAAAGGAAATGCTCCAGTGACACAATTAGAGTCCATGGAGACTGACATTAATTACAGTCACTGAACAAACAGGTTCAATGAAAGCCTTTCAATCCAACACTTTTGTACCGCAATAATGAATGGCATTTACCCGGTCTGGATGGAATATATGAAGGTTTCTGGGGTAAGGAATGATGGAAATAGCAGAGGTACTCGCCAGAATCTTCCAATCCTTTGATATGGGAGTCGTGGCAGAGGACTGGAGAGTTGTAAATGTCACACCCCATTTAAAAAAGGAGTGCTGGAATAAACCCTGTATTTACTGACCTGTCAGACGAGTATCCCTGGTGGGGAAATTACAGCCATCAACCTGGTCAGAGATACCCGCTGTTTTTCAACACAATGACGGCACAGTGGCGCAGTGGTTAGCACCGCAGCCTCACAGCTCCAGCAACCGGGGTTCAATTCTGTGTACTTCCTGTGTGGGGTTTGCAAGTTCTCCCTGTGTCTGCGTGGCTTTTCGCCTGGTACTCCGGTTTCCTCCCACTACCAAAAGACTTGCAAGTTGATAGGTAAATTGGCCATTATAAATTGCCCCTAGTTCAGGTAGGTGGTAGGGGAATATAGGGCCAAGTGGGGATGTGGTAGGAATATGGGATTAGTATAAATGGGAGGTTGATAGTCGGCACAGACTCAGTGGGCCGAAGGGCCCGTTTCAGTGCTGTATCTCTAAAAAAAAATGTCAGCTACCATGAACAGGTTAAAGGCAAATTGTATCTAACAAACCTGAAGGATGTATTTGATATAGTATTAGAGGGGACTGATGAGGGTGGCACAGCTGGTGTTATGTATATCAACTTTCAAAAGGTGTTTGACCAAGTGTCATTTAATGTACTTCTTAGGAAATCTGAAACCAAGGAGCAGGAGTTGGCCACTCGGCCCTTGGAGCCTGTTCCACCATTCAATAAGTTGCTGGCTGAACTGATTACTCCACATTTCCACCTACCCCCAATAACCTTTCACCCCCTTGCTCATCCGGAATTGATCCAGCTCTGCATTAAAAATATTCAAAGACTCTGCCATTTGAGGAAGAGAATTTCAAAGATAGAGCCTCTGAGAGGAAACACTTTCTCCTCATCTCTGTCTTTAATGGGCGACCCCTTATTTTTAAACAGTGACACCTTCCCCTCTCTGTCGCGGAATGATCTGTACATAGCAAACAACTGTTTTATCCCCTAACACTCCAACCTCAATTCATTTCACGCTCAGCATGACGTTGAGGTCTTTTCTGTCACCATCGCCTCTTGCTCAATTGTTCGGACAGGGATCCTTTCCCTGACCACTCAGGCACCTCCGGTATTCTCCCTCCACCTGCACCCCTCACTCTGGCCTCTTACCCAGTCTTGATCTTTTCATTGAGAACTGTCGGCGAGACATATGCCATTCAATTTCTCTGCTCCCCTTACTGACTCTAACCTGTCCCCCTCTGCATTTGCTGCACCCCGTTCTCACAGGTCTAATCCCGACATTGTGATCAAACCTGCAGACAAGGGTGGTGCTGTTGTTGTCTGGCATACCGACCTCTGCCTTGCAGTGCCAACTCTCAGACACTTCTTCCTACTTTCCCCTGGACCATGACCCCACCACAAAACATCAAGCTGCTGTCTGCAGGACACTGTCATTGACCTCATCTCCTCCAGGCATCTTCCTTCTACAGCTTCCGACCTTAGTCACGGAACCCCGGACAGCCCACTTCTACCTCCTTCAGAAAATTCACAAAGAGGACTACCCTGGTCAAGCCATTGTTTCAGATTGTTCCTATCGCACTGAACTTATTTCTTCCTATCTTGACTCGATTTTTTCTCCCCTTGTCCAGTCTCTTCCCTCCGACATATGTTACTCTTTGGACGCCCTACGTCATTTTGACAATTTCCATTGTCTTGGCACTAACCACCTCCTCTTCACTATGGACGTCCAATCTCTCTACACCTCCATCCCACACCAGGATGGATTGAGGGCTCTCCGCATCTTCCTTGAACAGATGCCCAGCCAGTCCCCATCCACCATCACCCTCCTTCGCCTGGCTGAACCTGTTCTCACATTGAACAACTTCTCCTTGAACTCCACTCACTTCATAGAGTCATAGAGTTATACAGCACAGAAATAGGTCCTTCGGCCCATTGTGTCAATGCTGGCCATCGAGCACCTAACCATTCTAATCCCATTTTCCATCACTTGGCCGAAGCCTTGGATGCGATGGCGTATCAAGTGCTCATCTAAATACTTCTTGTGAGCGTTCCTGCCTCTGACACCCCTTCAGGCAGTGGGTTCCAGATTCCAACTGCACTCTGGGTGACAACATTTTTCCTCAAATCGCCTCTAAACTCCTGCCTTTACCTTAAATCTCTGTCCCCTGGTCATTGACTCCTCCGCTAAGGGGAAAAAAGTTTCTTCCCATCGACCCTATCTATGCCTCTCATAATTTTGTATACCTCAATCAGGTACCCCCCTCAGCCTTCTCTGCTCTACGGAAAACAACCCTAGCCTGCCCAGTCTCTCTTCATAGCCGAACTTCAAGTAAAAGGTGTTGCAATGGGTACCCGCATGGGTCTTAACTATGCCCTTGTTATCGCATATGTTGGAAATTCCTTGTTCCTGTCCGACTCAGGTACCCTCTCTGAGCTCTTTTTTCTGGTGTATTGATAAATGTATCGGTGCCGTTTCCTGCTCCAGTCTCGAGCTGGAAAACTTTATCAACATTGCTTCCAATTTTCACCCTTCAATCACCTTCTTGTGGTTCATCTCCAACACTTCCCTTCCCTTCCTCGACTCTTCTGTCTCCATCTCTTGGGATAGGCTGCCCATTAATATCCATTATAAGCCCAGCGACTCCCACAGCTACCTCGACTACACTTCTTCACACCCAGCCTGCTGTAAGGACTCCATTCCATTCTCCCAATTTCTCCATCTCCATTGCATCTGCTCTGATGACGCAACCTTCCACAACAGCGTTTCTGATATGTCTTCCTATTTCCTCCACTGACGATCCCCCACCCCCACTCTGGTTGACAGTGCCCTCAGCCGGGTCCAAACCATTTCCCGCAGCTCTACCCTCATCCCTTCCCCTCCCTCCCAGATCTGTGAAAGGGTTCATCATATCTTCACTTACCACCCCATCAGCCTCCACATCCAAAGTATCATTTTCCACCATTTCTGCCACCTCCAGTGTGATGCCACTGCCAAGCGCTCCTTCCCCCCACCCTCCCCAGTCAGCATTCCGAAGGGATTGTTCCCTCCGTGACACCCTGGACCACTCTTCCCTACCCCCAACAACTTGTCCCCTTCCCACGGCACCTTCCCATACAATCACAGAAGGTGTAATACCTGCCCTTTTCCCTCCTCCAGCCTCACTATCCAAGACCTCAAAGACTCCTTTCAGGTGAATCTGCAATTTACTTGTACTTCTTTCAACTTCTGGTCACTTGCCATTTTAATTCACTGTCCTGCTCCCATACTGACATTTCTGCTCTCCACATTCGGCAGTGTTCCAGTGAAGCTCAATTCAAGCTTGAGGAACAGAACCTCATCTTCCAATTAGACACTTTACAGCCTCTGGATCAACACGGAGTTCAACAATTTCACACCGTCACCTGGTCTTCTACTTGTTTTTCACACTTCTGCCTTTGGACAGAGCAGTTCATTATTCAGCCATTAACACCCTCTCTGGACAAATGTTTTGTCTCTTACAACAAATGTTACCACTCCCTTTGCCTTGTTCTTTGTCAGTTAATTTCCCTATCCTCGGACTTATCACAGACCTTCCCTTTTGTTGCTCTTCCCCACCTTTCACTTTTTCAACACCGATTACATTTCTAATCATTGCCGGTTCTGATGAAATGTCATCAACATGAAACGTTAACTTTGCTTCTCTCTCCACAGATGCTGCCAGACAAGCTGAGTATTTACAGTATTTTCTGTTACTTTAGCTATGAATGGAACCTAGCTAAGCAGAAGTCAATGGGAGAAATCAACTGGTTGGAGTCATTCCTAACCTCGCATAAAGGACGATGGTTGTGGTTGTTGGAGGTCAATCATCTCAGTTCCAGGACATCACTGCAGGAGTTCATCAGGGTAGTGTCCAAGGCCCAAACATCTTCAGCTGCTTCATCAATGACCTTCCTTCAATCATAAGGTCAGAGTGGGAAAGTTCACTGATGACTGGACAATGATGATCACTATTCACAACTGCTCAGTTACTGAAGACAGACATATGCAGCAAGACCTGGACAACATTCAGGCTTGAGCTGATAAGTGGCAAGTAAAATTCATGACATACAAGTGCCAGGGCACAATTATTTCCAATAAGAGATAATCTAACCATCTCCCCTTGACATTCAACGGCATTACCATCGCTGAATCTCCCACTATCAACATCCTAGGGGTTACCATTGAACAGAAGCTGAATTGCAGCTACAAGAGCAGGTCAAAGGCTTGGAATGCTGCGGAGAGTAACTCACCTCCTGACTCTCCAGAGCCTCTCGACCATTTACAAGGCACAAGTCAGGAGTGTTATGGAATACTGTCCACTTGCCTGGATGAGTGCAGCACCAACAACACTTCAGGAGGTCAACACCATCCAGAACAAAGCAGCCCGCTTGTGTGTTGTGATGGGGGTGTCATTCACTCCCTCCACAACCTGCACAGGGGCAGCAGTGTGTACCATCTACAAGATGCACTGTAGCAACGCACCAAGGCTTCATAGACAGCACCTTCCAAACCCACGACCTCTACAACTTAGAAGGAAAAGGGCAGCGATGCATGGGAACACCACCACCTGCAAGTTCCCCTCCATGTCACACACCATCCTGATTTGGAACTATATCTATGTTCCTTTACGTTCACTGGGTCAAAATCCTGGAACTACCTTCCTAATAGTACTGTGGGTGTATCTGCACCAGATGGACTGCAGCGGATCAAGGAGGCAGCTTAAAAGCACCTATTCAAAGGCAATTAGTGACGGGCAATGAATGTTGGTTTAGCCAGCGATGCCCCCATCCCATGAAATAATAAAAAGGTAACAGCATTTCCTTCCAGCTGGACGACAGTGGAGAGGTGTGGGAGGAAGATGGTGTCACCAACATTGTCACAGACTGCAGTAAGTTTGTGAAGGATAAGGAGGGATAGTTTGTCTTTGTAACTGTCACACAGCATGTCATTTTTAACAAGCTCATCTGTATGTCCTGCCATTGAACTATTCACATGCATCCACTCTGTTGCTGCACACCCATTAAAATTACACCCTTTATTTTCCATTGCCTCTCCTCTCAGTCCTATGTAAATGTATCAATTTGCGCTTCTGTTAAAGTTTATCTGCCACCTGTCCGTCCATTCCACCAACCTGTCTACATCCACTTGATGTCTGTTACTATCATCCTCACTGTGCAATGCATTTCCAAGTTTTGTGCCAAGTGTAAATGTTTTAATTGTTCCATTTACACTCAAGTCCAAGTGGCTAGTATATAACACGGAAAGTAGCAGACCTAGTAACGACACCTGGGAAAACGTCCTCCAGTTCTAACAACAACCTTTCACCCCCTCTCTCTGCTTCCTGTCATGCAGACAACTTTGTCCCCTTTATTCCATGGGATTTATCTTTACTGACAAGCCTGTTAAGTGACACTTCATCAAATTCTGTTTGGAAGTAATGGGGAACAAAGCAATGGCAGACCAATTAAATACATACTTTGGTTCTGTCTTCACAAAGGAGAACACAAAGTACCTCCCAGTAATGTTGGGGAACATAGGGTCTTGTTAGAAGTCGGAACTGTATGAAATCAGTATTACTAGGGAAATGGTGTTGGGTAAATTGATGGGATTGAAGGCTGATAAATCCCCAGGGCCTGATAATCCACATCCCAAAGTACTTAAGGAAGTGACTCTAGAAATAGTAGATGCATTGCTGGTCAGTCTTCAAAATTCTATAGACTCTGGAAGAGTTCCAATGGATTGCAGGTTAGCTAATGTAACCCCACTATTTAAAAACGGAGGTAGAGACACAACAGGGAACTATTGACCGGTTAGCCTGACATAAGTAGTGGGGAAAATGCTAGAGTACATTATAAAAGATGTAATAACAGAGCACACGCAAAACAATGACAGGATCGGACACAGTCAAAATGGATTTACGAAAGGGAAATCATGGATGGCAAATCTACTGGAATTTTTTGAGGATGTAACTCATAGAATAGTTACGAGAGAACGAGTGGATGTGATGTATTTGGACTTTCAGAAGGTTTTTTATAAGATCCCACGTCAGAAATTAGCGTGCAAAATTAAAGCACATGGGATTCAATGAAGAGTGTAGGAGGGCATGCCATGAGCAGTACCAGGCATATCTCAAAGCCAGGTATCAACCTGCTGAAGCCACAACACAGGAGTATCTGCGTGTGAAACTGCATAAGCAGCATGTGATAGACAGAGCTAAGCGATCCCATAACCAACGGATCAGATCTAAGCTCTGCAGTCTTGCCACATCCAGCCTTGAATGGTGGTGGACAATTAAACAACTACTGGAGGAGGAAGCTCCACAAATATCCCCATTCTCAATGATGGGGAGCCCAGCACATCAGTGCAAAAGATAAGGCTGAAGGATTTGCAACAATCTTCAGCCAGAAGTGCCGAGTTGATGATCCATCTCGGCCTCCTCCTGAAGTCCCCAGCATCACAGATGCCAGACTTCAGCCAATTTGATTCACTCCACGTGAAATAAAGAAACGATTGAAGGCACTGGATACTGCAAAAGCTATGGGGCCTGATAACATTCCGGCAATAGTACTGAAGACCTGTGCTCCAGAACTTGCCACGCCCCCAGACAAGCTGTTCCAGTGCTGCCACAACATTGGCATCCACCCGGCAATGTGGCAAATTTCCCAGGTATGTCCTGTACACAAACAGCAGGACAAGTCCCACCCGGCCAAGTACTGCCCATCAGCCTACTCTCAATCATCAGTAAAGTGATGGAAGGTGTCATCAAAGTGCCATCAAGTGGTACTTGCTTGACAATAACCTGCTCAGTGATGCTCAATTTGGGTTCCGCCAGGGCCACTCAGCTCCTGACCTCATTACAGCCTTGGTTCAAACATGGACAAAAGAGCTGAACTCAAGAGGTGAGGTGAGAGTGACTGCCCTTAATATCAAGGCAGCATTTGACCGAGTATGGTGCCACTAGCCCTAGCAAAACTGAGGTCAATGGGAATCAGGGGGGAAAACCCTCCGCTGGCTGGAGTCATACCGAACGCAAAGGAAGATGGTTGTGGTTGTTGGAGTTCAATCATCCGAGCTCCAGGACATCACTGCAGGAGTTCCTCAGGGTAGTGACCTCGGCCCAACCATCTACAGCTGAACAAAGAACAAAGAAAATTGCAGCACAGGAACAGGCCCTTCGGCACTCCAAGCCTGCGCCGATCCAGATCCTCTATTTAAACATGTCGCCTGTTTTCTAAGGGTCTGTATCTCTTTGCTTCCTGCCCATTCATGTATCTGTCTGGATACATCTTAAAAGACGCTATCGTGCCCGCGTCTACCACCTCCGCTGGCAACGCGTTCCAGGCACCCACCACCCACTGTGTAAAGAACTTTCCACGCATATCCCCCCTAAACTTTTCCCCTCTCACTTTGAATTCGTGACCCCCAGTAATTGAATCCCCCACTCTGGGAAAAAGCACCCTGTCTATACCTCTCATGATTTTGTACACCTCAATCAGGTCCCCCCTCAACCTCCGTCTTTCTAATGAAAATAATCCTAATCTGCTCAACCTCTCTTCATAGCTTGCGCCCTCCATACCAGGCAACATCCTGGTGAACCTCCTCTGCACCCTCACCAAAGCATCTACATCCTTTTGGTCATGTGGCGACCAGAACTGCACGCAGTATTCCAAATGTGGCCGAACCAAAGTCTGAGACAACTGTAACATGACCTGCCAACTCTTGTACTCAATACCCCGTCCGATGAAGTAAAGCATGCCGTGTGCCTTTTTGACCACTCTATTGACCTGCGTTGCCACCTTCATGGAACAATGGACCTGAACACCCAAATCTCTCTGTACATCAATTTTCCGCAGGACTTTTCCATTTACTGTATAGCTCACTCTTGAATTGGATCTTCCAAAATGCATCACCTCGCATTTGCCCTGATAGAAGTCCATCTGCCATTTGTCTGCCCAACTCTCCAGTCTATCTATATTCTACTGTATTCTCTGACAGTCCCCTTCACTATCTGCTACTCCACCAATCTTAGTGTCGTCTGCAAACTTGCTAATCAGACCACCTATACTTTCTTCCAAATCATTTATGTATATCACAAACAACAGTGGTCCCAGCACGGATCGCTGTGGAACACCACTGGTCACATGTCTCCATTTTGAGAAACTCCCTTCCACTGCTACTCTCTGTCTCCTGTTGCCCAGCCAATTCTTTATCCATCTAGCTAGCACACCCTGGACCCCATGCGACTTCACTTTGGCCCCTTCATCAATGACCTTCCTTCAAGCATGAGATCAGAAGTGGGGATGTGTGCTAATGATTGCAAAATGTTCAGCACCATTCGTGACTTCTCAGATCCTGAAGCAGTCCGTGTAGAAATGCAGCAAGACTTGGACAGTATCCAGGCTAGGGCTGGTAAATGGCAAGTAACATTCGTGCCACACAAGTGCCAGGCAATGATCATCTCCAACAAGAGAGAATCTAATCATCTCCCCTTGACATTCAACGGCATTGCCATCGCTGAATCCCCCACTATCAACATCCTAGGGGCTGCCATTGACCAGAAACTGAATTGGAGTAGCCATACAAATGACGTGGCTACAAGAGCAGGTCAGAGGCTAGGAATCCTGAGGCGAGTACCTCACCTCCTGACTCCACAAAGTCTGTCCTCCATCTACAAGGCACATGTCAGGAGTGTGATGGAATACTCTCCACTTGCCTGGATGTATGTAGCTCCAACAACACTCAAGAAGCTCGACACCATCCAGGACAAAGCAGCGTACTTGATTGGCACCCCATCTACAAACAATCACTTCCTCCACCAAAGACGAACAGTGGCAGCAGTGTGTATCATCTACAAGATGCACCGCAACAACTCACCAAGGCTCCTTCAACAGCTCCTTCCAACCCACGACCTCCACCATCTAGAAGTACAAGGGCAGCAAATGCATGGTAACACCACCACCTGCAAGTTCCCTTCCAAGTCACACACCATCCTGACTTGGAACTATATCGCCGTTCCTTCACTGTCGCTGGGTCCAAATCCTGGAACTCCTTTCCTAGCACTGTGGGTGTACCTACCCCAAATGGACTACAGCAGTTGAAGAAGGCAGCTCCCCACCACCTTCTCAAGGGCAATTAGGGATGGGTAATAAATGCTGGACGAGCCAGCGACGTCCACATCCCACGAATGAATAAAATAAAATGGCCCTGTGCAAGAAGGGAGAGTTATAAACAAAAGGGGTACTCCTTAGGCCAGAGCAGACGGTGCTGAGAACAGGAGTGACGCCCAAATGGCTGTGTGTTTCCATTGTAACAAGGCCCATCACCTCCGAGCTGACTGCTGGACGCCACAGTGAAAAGCTGAAGGATTAAACAGTGTACACCAGACCAGTGCAGGAAAAGGGGCCGTGATGAGAAACACAGAAGACCAGGCTGTGACTTTAACTGTGGCAGTTCTTTTGGGCCTCCTTATCTCGAGAGACAATGGATACGCGCCTGGAGGTGGTCAGTGGTTTGTGAAGCAGCGCGTGGAGCGGCTATAAAGGCCAAGTCTGGAGTGGCAGGCTATTCCACAGGTGCTGCAGAGCAATTTGTTTGTCGGGGCTGTTGCACAGTTGGCTCTCCCCTTGCGCCTCTGTCTTTTTTCCTGCCAACTACTAAGTCTCTTCCACTCGCCACAATTTAGCCCTGTCTTTATGGCTGCCCGCCAGCTCTGGCGAATGCTGGCAACTGACTCCCACGACTTGTGATCAATGTCACACGATTTCATGTCGCGTTTGCAGACGTCTTTACAGTGGAGACATGGACGGCTGGTGGGTCTGATACCAGTGGCGAGCTCTCTGGACAATGTGTCTTTGGGGATCCTGCCATCTTCCATGCGGCTCACATGGCCAAGCCATCTCAAGCGCCGCTGACTCAGTAGTGTGTATAAGCTGGGGGTGTTGGCCGCTTCAAGGAATTCTCTGTTGGAGATATAGTCGTGTCACCTGATTCCAAGTATTCTCCAAAGGCAGCGAAGGAGGAATGAATTGAGATGTCGCTCTTGGCTGGCATACGTTGTCCAGGCCTCTCTGCCATAGAGCAAGGTACTGAGGACACAGGCCTGATACGCTCGGACTTTTGTGTTCCGTGTCAGTGCACCATTTTCCCACACTCTCTTGGCCAGTCTGGACATAGCAGTGGAAGCCTTACCCATGCGCTTGTTGATTTCTGCATCTAGAGATAGGTTACTGGTGAAAGTTGAGCCTAGGTAGGTGAACTCTTGAACCACTTCCAGAGCGTGGTCGCCAATATTGATGGATGGAGCATTTCTGACGTCCTGCCCCATGATGTTCGTTTTCTTGAGGCTGATGGTTAGGCCAAATTCATTGCAGGCAGCCGCAAAACTGTCGATGAGACTCTGCAGGCACTCTTCAGTGTGACATGTTAAAGCAGCATCGTCAGCAAAGAGGAGTTCTCTGATGAGGACTTTCCGTACTTTGGTCTTCGCTCTTCGACGGGCAAGGTTGAACAACTTGCCCCCTGATCTTGTGTGGAGGAAAATTCCTTCTTCAGAGGATTTGAACGCATGTGAAAGCAGCAGGGAGGTAAATCCGAAAAAGTGTGGGTGCGAGAACACAGCCCTGTTTCTCACCACTCAGGATAGGAAAGGGCTCTGATGAGGAGCCACCATGTTGAATTTTGCCTTTGATATTGTCATGGAATGAGGTGATGATACTTATTAGCTTTGGTGGACATCCAATCTTTTCTAGCAGTCTGAAGAGACCACTTCTGCTGACGAGGTCAAAGGCTTTGGTGAGATCAATGAAAGCAATGTAGAGGGGCATCTGTTGTTCACGGCATTTCTCCTGTATCTGACGAAGGGAGAACAGCATGTCAATGGTCGATCTCTCTGCACGAAAGCCACACTGTGCCTCAGGGTAGACGCGCTCGGCCAGCTTCTGGAGCCTGTTCAGAGCGACTCGAGCTCAGGAAAAGGGGCCGTGATTGGAAACACAGAAGACCAGGCTGTAACTTTAACTGTGGCAGTAAGACTCAGTATGCCCACCACTGACAGTGCTGGAAAATTTTAAAAAATCCCTGAGAAATAGCAGGATTTTGTATCCGACGGAAAATTGACCCCATGCCCCTCGAATAAGGCAAGTAAGCCCAAAGACGTACTTGGGATACTGGGGCCACCCATTCCGTCCTGTTGGGAAAATGCATGAACTTTCCCCTAGAGAGGGCATCGAGCGCTCAGGTATTAGTAAACAGTTTCAGGGGGAATTTAAATGCCCAGGACTCTATATTGGGTACAGCTGGAGTGCAGCTTTGTTTCAGGACTGGTAACCCGGGGGATTGTCCCCAGCTTACCTATGGACAGGGTCGACCTGTGCCTGGGTAATGATCTGGTCAGGGTGAAGGTGGCAGCTTTCCCAGTGGTTTTAGAGAGACTGAAATAGATCAGGCAGACAGAGCAGTTACAGGACAAGGCCTCTGACATTATTCCTGCCTTTGTGTTGTGATGGTCCATGGTCAAACAAGCTCCGTCAGAGGAGGCTGAACTGGCCCTGCAGACTGATGACCCTCCTATCTAGTTATCTGAGACCTTCTTTGGGAAGTTAGAGGACAAAAAGAATGTGTTAAATATATCATTCTTGGTCGAGGCTGAGCAAGCTGACCCAATGTTAAAAAGTTAGCACAGACTGTCTAAAGTTAAACTGAAGCAGAGGCAGTTCCAGTGTGTGACTATTTAAAGAATGATGTGACGATGAGGAAGTGGAGACCTCCTTAGAGACCTGAGGAAGAAGAGTGGACAGTGGTTCACCAGTGGTTCTGGACAGGCACCATAAGTAAATACTGAGGATAACCCAGGAATTCCAATGGCTGGACATGTCAGCATCAAAAAAACCCAAGCCTGCATAAGACATCAGTTTGACTGGCCACAACTCTACAAAGATGTGATGGAGTTCTGTAAAACTGTTCACATGTGCCAGGTTGTGGGGAAGCCCCAACTCGCAATATAAAGTGCACCCCTAATTCCCAAACAAGCTTTTGCGGAACCCTTCAACAGAATGCTGGCGGGTTGTGTAGGACTCCTGCCAAAAACAAAAGGGGTCAAGCAGTATCTTCTCACCATTATGGATGTGGAGAGGCCATTCCACGGAAGAACTATCTCTGCCAAGGTAGTGGTGGAGGGGCTAAACCAATTCTTTACCCACATGGGCTGCCTGCTGAGATCCTGTTGGATCAGGGCAAGAATTTCATTGTATTAGGGATGATGTCAATACAACAATTAAACACAATATTCTACCCTAAGCATTAAAGATGAAGTCTAATTTAACTATTATCCAGAATGTGTAAACTTAGTTTTCAGGATGATAGCTCGTAACAATTAACCAAGATATTGCCCCTGTGGATTAGGGATGACAGGTAACTTAAACATTAAGTGGGATATTTTAGACACTGTTTTAGTTATCATGTCCAATTTAACAATTAAATAGAATATTATACACTGTGTATTAGTGATGACATCTAATTTAACAATTAACCAGAATATTATACCCTATGTAATAGTGATGACATCTAATTTAGCAATTAACCGGAATATTATCCACTGTGTATTGGTGATGACATCTAATTTAACAATTAACCAGAATATTATACATTGTGTATTAGTGATGAGATCTAATTTAACAATTAACCAGTATATTATACCCTGTGTATGAGTGATGACATCTAATCTCACATTTAACCAGAATACTATACCCTGTGTATCAGTGATGACATCTAATTTAACAATTAAACGGAATATTATCCCCTCTGTATTAGTGATGACATCGAATCTAACATTTAACCAGAATATTATACAGTGTGTGTCAGGGAAGACATCATATTTAACAATTAACTGGAACTTTTAACACTCTATATCAGCTATCATGTTCAATTTAACAATAAAACAGATTATCGACTGTGTACTAGTGATGACATCTAATTTAACAATTAACCAGGATATTATACACTGTATATTAGTGATGACATCTAATTTAACAGTTAACCAAAATATTATCCCCTGTGTATTAGAGATGGCATCTAATTTAACAATTAACCGGAATAGTATACACTGTGTATTTGTGATGACATCAAATTTAACATTGAAACAGAATATTAGACAGTGTGTATGAGTGATGACATCAAATTTAACAATGAACCAGAATATTACACACTGTGTATCAGAGATGACACCTAATTTAACAATTAACTAGAATATTATACAGTGTGTGTCAGTGAAGACATCTTATTTAATAATTAACGGAAATGTTTAAAATTCGATATTAGCTATCATGTTCAATTTAACAATAAAATAGATTATAGATTGTGTATTAGTGATGACATCTAATTTAACAATTAAAGAGGATGTTATACACTGCATGTTAGTGATGCAATGTAATTTAACAATTAACTTAAATATTATCCCCTGTGTATTAGTGATGACATCTAATTCAACAATTAACGGGAATATTATGCACTGTATATTAGTGATGACATCTAATTTAACAATAAACCAAAATACTATCACCTGAACATTAGCGATGTCATGTTATTCAACAATTAAACAGCTTATATCCTGTGTATGTGTGATGGAATCTTATTTAAAAATTAAACATGTTATACCCTGTGCAAAGGTGATGACATCTAATGTAACAATTAACCAGCATATTATCCCCAGTATATTAGTGATTACATCTAATTTAACAATTAACCAGAATATTATCCCCTGTGTATTAGTGATGATATCTAATTTAACAAGTGAACAGGTTATACCATGTGTAATGGTGATGGCATCTAATTTAACATTTAAGCAGAATATTATACCCTGTGTATTAGTGATGACATCTAATTTAACCATTAACTGCAATATTATACGCTGTGTATTAGTGATGACATCCAATTTAACAATTATCTAGAATAACATACACTGCGTTTATGTGATGACACCTAATTTAACAACTAACCAGATTATTATATTTTGTGTATTAGTGATAACATTTAATTTAACTATTAACCAGAACATTATAGCCTGTGAATCTGTGATGACATCTAATTTAACCATTAACCAGAATATTATACACTGTGCATTAGTGATGACATCTAATTTAACCATCAACCGCAATATTACACACTGTGCATTAGTGATGACATCTAATTTAACAATTAATCAGATTATTATGCACTGTATTAGTCTTGACATCTAATTTAACCATTAATTGCAATATTATACCCTGTGCATTAGTGATGACATCTAATTTAACAATTAACAAGCATATTATACACTGTGCATTAGTTATGACATCTAATTTAACAATTAACAAGCATATTATACACTGTGCATTAGTTATGACATCTAATTTTACAATTAGCCGGAACATTATCCCCTGTGTATTCGTGAGGTCATCTAATTTAACAATTAAGCAGAATATTATACGCTGTGTATGAGTGATGACATCTAATTTAATTAACTGGAATATTATAACCTGTGTATTAGTAATGACATGTAATGTAACATTTAACTGGAATATTATACCGTATGTATAATTGATGACTTTAATTTAACAATTAAACAGAATTTACCCTGTGTATTAGGGATGGCATTTAATTCACAATTGATCATAATATACCCTGTGTATTGGGGATGACATCTAATTTAACTATTAACCAGAATATTATTTCCTTTTATATTAGTGATGACATGTAATTTAATAACCAGAATAGTGTACACTGTATTGGGGATGGCTTCTAATTTAACGATTAATCAGAATATTATATCCTTTTAAATTAGTGATGACATCAAGTTTAACAATTAGCCATGACATTGCACACTGCAATTTTCGTGTCATCTGTGAACTTACTGATCATACCTCCTATATTCACATCTAAATCATTAATTTATGCTACAAACAGCAAGCGTCCCAGCACCGATCCCTGTGGTACACCACTGGTTACAGGCTTCCAATCGCAAAAACAGCCCTCGACCATTACCCTCTGCCTCCTGCCACAAAGCCACTTTTAGATCCGATGTGCCAAATTGCCCTGGATCCCATGGGCTCTTACCTTCTCAACCAATCTCCCATGTGGGAATTTATCAAAAGCCTTACTGAAGTCCATGTAGACTAGATCAACTGCTTTACCCTCATCTACACATCTGGTCATCTCCTCGAAACATTCGATCAAGTTAGTCAGACACGATCTCCCCCTGAAAACGCCATGCTGACTAACCCTGATTAATCCCTGCCTGTCCAAGTGGACATTAATCCTGTCCATCGCATCTTTTTCCAATGGTTTCCCTACCACTGATGTCAGACTCACTGACCTGTAAATACCTAGCTTATTCCTGCTACCCTTCTTAAATAATGGTACCACATTCACTCTCCTCCATTCCTCTGGTACCTTTCCTCTGGACAAAGAGGATGTGAAAACTTGTGACAAAGCCCCTGAAATCTCCTCTCTTGCCTCACATAACAGCCTGGGATACATTTCATCTGAGCCTGGGGATTTATCCACTTTTAAGTCCCCTAAAACAGCTAATACTTCCTCCCTTTCAATGCTAATATGTTCAAGTATATCACAATCCCCCTCCCTGATCTCTCCACCTACATCATCCTTCTCCATAGTGAACACAGATGAAAAGTAATCATTTAAAACCTCACCTATGTCCTCCGACTCCACACACTGGTTGACACTTTGGTTCCCTAATGGGCCCTAATCTTTCCCTGGTTATCTTCTTGCCCTTGACATACTGATAAAATGCTTTAGTATTTTCCTTTATCTTACAGAACATAGAACATAGAACATTACAGCGCAGGACAGGCCCTTCAGCCCTCGATGTTGCGCCGACCTGTGAAACCATCTGACCTACACTATTCCATTTTCATCCAAATGTCTAGCCAATGGCCACTTAAATGCCCGTAAAATTGGCGAGTCTACTACTGTTGCAGGCAGGGCGTTCCACGCCCCTACTACTCTCTGTGTAAAGAAACTACCTATGACATCTGTCCCATATCTATCACCCCTCAACTGAAAGCTATGTCCCCTCGTGTTTGCCATCACCATGCGAGGAAAAAGGCTCTCACTATCCACCCGATCTAACCCTCTGATTATCTTATATGTCTCTATTAAGTCACCTCTTCTCCTCCTTCTCTCAAACAAAAACAACCTCAAGTCCCTCAGCCTTTCGTCGTAAGACCTTCCCTCCATACCAGGCAACATCCCAGTAAATCTCCTCTGCACCTTTTCCAAAGCTTCCACATCCTTCCTATAATGCGGTGACCAGAACGGCACGCAATATTTCAGGTGCGGCCGCACCAGAGTTCTGTACAGCTGCAGCATGCCCTCGTGGCTCCTAAACTCGATCCCCCTACTAATAAAAGCTAACATACCATATGCCTTCTTAACAGCTCTATTAACCTGGGTGGCAACTTTCAGGCATTTATGTACCTGGACACCAAGATCTCTCTGGTCATCTACACTACCAAGAATCTTCCCATTAGCCCAGTATTCTGCAATCCTGGTACTCCTTCCGAAGTGAATCACCTCACACTTTTCCGCATTAAACTCCATTTGCCATCTCTCAGTCCAGCTCTGCAGCCTATCTATGTCCCTCTGTAAGCTATAACATCCTTCGGCACTATTCGCAACTCCACCGACCTTCGTGTCATCCGCAAATTTACTAACCCACCCTTCTGCACCCTCATCCAGGTCATTTATAAAAATGACAAACAGCAGTGGCCCCAAAACAGATCCTTGCGGTACACCACTAGAAACTATACTCCAGGATGAACATTTACCATCAACCACCACCCTCTGTCTTCTTTCAGCCAGCCAATTTCTGATCCAAAGCACCAATTCACCTTCAAACTTCTGTATTTTCTGCAATAGCCTACCGTGGGGAACTTTATCAAACGCCTTACTGAAATCCATATATAACACATCCACGGCTTTACCCTCATCCACCTGTTTGGTCACCTTGTCAAAAAACTCAATAAGGTTTGTGAGGCACGACCTACCCTTCACAAAACCGTGCTGACTATCTCTAATGAAGTTATTCTTTGCAAGATGATTATAAAACCTATCTCTTATAACCTTTTCCAACATTTTACCCACAACCGAAGTAGGGACCACAGGTCTATAATTACCAGGGCTGTCTCTACTCCCCTTCTTGAACAAGGGGACAACATTTGCTATCCTCCAGTCTTCCAGCACTATTCCTGTCGACAATGACGACATAAAAATGAAGGACAAAGGCTCTGCAATCTCCTCCCTAACTTCCCAGAGAATCCTAGGATAAATCCCATCTGGCCCAGGGCACTTATCTATTTTCACACTTTCCAAAATTGCTAACACCTCCTCCTTGTGAACCTCAATCCCATCTAGCCTAGTAGTCTGTATCTCAGTATTCTCCTCGACAACATTTTCTTTCTCCACTGTAAATACTGACGCAAAATATTCATTTAACACTTCCCCTAACTCCTCCGATTCCACACACAACTTCCCACTACTATCCTTGATTGGCCCTAACCTAACTCTAGTCATTCTTTTATTCCTGATATACCTATAGAAAGCCTTAGGGTTTTCTTTGGTCCTATCCGCCAATGACTTCTCGTGTCCTCTCCTTGCTCTTCTTATCTCTCCCTTTAGATCCTTCCTGGCTAGCTTGTAACTCTCAAGCGCCCTAACTGAGCCTTCACGTCTCATCCGAACATAAGCCTTCTTCTTCCCCTTGACAAGTTCTTCAACTTCTTTAGAAAACCACGGCTCCCTCGCTCGACAACTTCCTCCCCGCCTGACAGGTACATACTTATCAGGGACACGCAGTAGCTGCTCCTTGAATAAGCTTCACATTTCGATTGTGCCCATCCCCTGCAGTTTCCTTCCCCATCCTACGCATCCTAAATCTTGCATAATCGCATCATAAGTTCCTTTCCCCCAGCTATTATTCTTGCCCTGCTGTGTATGCTTGTCCCTGCCCATCGCTAAGGTAAACCTAAACGAATTGTGATCACTATCACCAAAGTGCTCACCAACTTCTAAATCTAACACCTGGCCGGGTTCATTACCCAGTAACAAATCCAATGTGGCATCGCCCCTGGTTGGCCTGTCTACATACTGTGTCAGAAAACCCTCCTGCACACACTGGACAAAAACTGACCCATCTAAAGTACTCCGACTATAGTATTTCCAGTCAATATTTGGAAAGTTAAAGTTCCCCATAACCACTACCCTGTTACTCTCGCTCCTGTCAAGAATAATCTTTGCTATCCTTTCCTCTACATCTCTGGAACTATTTGGAGGTCTATAGAAAACTCCCAACAGGGTGACCTCTCCTCTCCTGTTTCTAACCTCGGCCCAGACTACCTCAGTAGACGAGTCCTCAAACGTCCTTTCTGTCGCTATAATACTTTCCTTGATTAACAATGCCACAGCAGCCCCCCCCCCCTCCTCTTTTACCATCTTCTCTGTTCTTAGTGAAACATCTAAATCCCGGAACCCGCAACATCGATTCCTGTCCCTGCTCTACCCATGTCTCTGAAATGGCCACAACATCGAGATCCCAGGTACCAACCCATGCTGCAAGCTCACCCACCTTCTTCTGGATGCTTCTGGCGTTGAAGTAGACACATTTTAAACCAAGCTCTTGCTTGCCAGTGCCCTCGTGTGTCCTTATAACCTTATCCCTGACCTCACTACTCTCAACATCCTGCACACTGGAACTACAATTTAGGTTCCCATCCCCCTGCTGAATTAGTTTAAACCCCCACGAAGAGCACTAGCAAATCTCCCCCCCCAGGATATTGGCACCCCTCTGGTTCAGGTGAAGACCATCCTAATTGTAGAGGTCCCACCTACCCCAGAAAGAGCCCCAATTATCCAGGAAACCAAAACCCTCCCTCCTATACCATCCCTGCAGCCACGTGTTCAACTGCTCTCTCTCCCGATTCCTCATTTCGCTAGCACGTGGCACGGGCAACAACCCAGAGATAACAACTCTGTTTGTTCTCGCTCTAACCTTCCACCCTAGCTCCCTGAATTTCTGCCTTAAATCCCCATCTGTCTTCCTGCCTGTGTCGTTGGTGCCTATGTGTACCACAACTTGGGGCTGCACCCCCTCCCCCTTGAGGATCCCAAAAATCCGAGACATCACATACCCTGGCACCTGGGAGGCAACACACCAACCGTGAGTCTCTCTCGTTCCCACAAAACCTTCTATCTGTTCCCCTAACTATGGAGTCCCCAATGACTAATGCTCTGCTCCTATTACCCCTTCCCTTTTGAGCAACAGGGACAGACTCTGCGCCAGAGACCTGTGTCCCATTGCCTCCCCTTGGTAAGTCGTCTCCCCCAACAGTATCCAAAACGGAAACAAATACAATAAATGCTGGATTCACTCAGCAGGTCTGGCAGCATCTGTGGAAAGAGAAGCAGAGTTAACGTTTGGGGTCAGTGACCCTTCTTCGGAACCATTCGGTTTCCAGCATCCGCAGTATTTTGCTTTTATTTTAGTATCCAAAACGGTATACCTGTTGTTGAGGGAAACGGCCACAGGCGATCCCTGCACTGCCTGCTGGTTCCCTCTCCTTCCCCTGACGGTAACCCATCTACCTTCTTCTTTTACCTGAGGTGTGACTGCCTCCCAATAACTCCTCTCAATAATCCCCTCCACCTCCCGAATGATGCGAAGTTCCTCCAGCTCCAGCTCCAGTTCCAGCTCCAGTTCCCTAACGCGGTCCTCGAGGAGCTGGAGCTGGGTTCACTTCCCGCAGATGCAGTCAGCAGGGACACCCTTGGCGACCCTTACCTCCCACATTCTGCAGGAGGAACATTCAACAGCCTTAACCTCCATTCCCACTATTCTAAATTCCCAAGTTTTTAACCAATCACACGATAAAACAAGAAGAGAAATAGAAAAAGCCTTACCTTACCGACACACAACCGAGTCCTTTTTTTTGGTAAGAGGAGGAGGGCGGGTGGGAGACACTACAAGAGTAGTGTCTCGGGTTCAGAAACAGCCCAAATATATAGGTTTCTACTTACCCAGCAGTCCCTGCTCCACCGAAACTCCCGATGAAATTGACTTCCCAGCTGTTCACTCCTCGCTCGCAATGCCTGTGCTCCTGGAAAAGCTGCACAACGAAAAGGTAAGAGAATTTACACAGCCCAAATGTATAGGTTTCTGCTTACCCAGCAGTCCCTGCTCCACCGAAACTCCCGATGAAATTGACTTCCCAGCTGTTCACTCCTCGCTCGCAATGCCTGTGCTCCTGGAAAAGCTGCACAACGAAGAGGTAAGAGAATTTAGACAGCCCAAATGCATAGGTTTCTGCTTACCCAGCAGTCCCTGCTCCACCGAAACTCCCGATGAAATTGACTTCCCAGCTGTTCACTCCTCGCTCGCAATGCCTGTGCTCCTGGAAAAGCTGCACAACGAAAAGGTAAGAGAATTTACACAGCCCAAATATATCGGTTTCTGCTTACCCAGCAGTCCCTGCTCCACCGAAACTCCCGATGAAATTGACTTCCCAGCTGTTCACTCCTCGCTTGCAATGCCTGTGCTCCTGGAAATGCTGCACAACGAAAAGGTTGCCTGCCAGATTTCTTTCATGTCCCCTCCTCGCTCTCCTAATTACGTTTTTAAGTACCCCCTACACTTTCTATACTCCTCTAGTGTCTACACTGTTTTCAGCGCTCTGAATCTGCAGTAAGCCTCATTTTTTCCTGATCCAATCCTCTGTATCTCTTGACATCCAGGGTTCCCTGGGCCTGTTAGTCCTACTCATCACCTTAACGGGTGCATGTTGGCTCTGAAGTCTCACTATTTTCTCTTTGAATGACACCCATTGATCTGATGTGCACTTTCCTACAAGTAGCTCCTCCCAGTCCACTTTGGCCCCATCCTGTTTAATCATGTTAAAATCGGCCTTCCCCCAATTCAGTCCCTTTAGTTTCGGTCCGTCTTTGTCCGGTACTGCCCCTTCTCTTGCAGGACGTCCGATGTACTGGCTCAAAAGCTCTCCTGTATGCATTTTACGAATTCATTCCCCATTAAGCCTTTTGCACTAAGACTGTCCCAGTTGATATCGGGGAAGTTGAAATCCCCTACTAATACTACCCTCTTATTTTTACACCTCTGAGATTTGCCTATATATCTGCTCCTCGATCTCTCCCTGACTGTTTGGAACCCTGTAGTACACTCCCAGCCAGGTGATTGCCCCCTTTCTGTTTTTAATTTCCACCCATATGGCCTCATTTAAGGAACCTTCTCAGAGAACATTCATACTTACTGCAGTATTTGACTCCTTGATCAACAGTGCAATGCCCCCTACTCTTTTACCCCCTCCCTTGTCATGCCTGCAGATTCTATACCCTGGAATATTGAGCTGCCAGTCCTGCCTCTCCCTCAACCATGTCTCTGTGACAGTAATAATACCATAATGCCATGTGCGAAATAGTAATAATACCATAATGCCATGTGCTAAACAACGCCCTCAATTCATTTGCCTTACTAGTAAGACTCCTGTCATTCAAATAGATACAATTCATCCTTGTATTTTTCCCTTGTGCCTTACCAGGTCTATATTTGCTCTGCCTTCCAGCAGACTCACGTTCTGTTCCAAAGTACCCTCTACTGTACCTCCCCTCTTTATCCCATCCCCCCTGCCAATTAGTTTAACCCCCTGCACCCCCCCCCCCCAATAAATAACTAACAAACCTCCGAGCAAGGATGCTTGTCCCATTCCAGTTCAGGTGCAACCTGTCCAACTTGTACAAGTCCCACCTTTGCCAAAAACATACCCAGTGATCCAGGAAACTAAAGCCCTCTCTCCTGCACGATCACCTCAGCCACACATTTATCTGCTCCATCCTCCTATTCCTATAGTCACTAGCACGTGGCACCGGGAGTAATCCAGAGATTACAACCTGAATAGTCTTGCTTTTTAATCTGCTACCTAGCTCCCTAAATTCTTGTTGCAGGACCTCATCCCTCTTTCTACCTATGTATACCACGATCTGACTATTCACCCTCTCCCTTCAGAATCTCCTACAGCAGCTCCGAGACATCCTTGACCCTAGCACCAGGGAGGCAACATACAATCCTGGAGTCTCATCTGCGGCCACATAAACGCCTGTCTGTTCCCCCAGTGTGAGAGATATCGGAATGGGGAAGATCAATCTGCTCACTCAGGTACACTCAGACCGGCTGCAGGGGAGAGTGCGGAAATTAGATAGATATAATTAAAGATATGTACCCAGTCTGGTACTGAGTTCCATACAGAGCACAGGAAGATCAGGCTCCATTCCTGACCGGTGCTGAACGAGCACCTAACCCAACATAAACAAACTGACTCAGGTTAAGAGCTCAGAACAAAGCATCTGAATGCTTAGACAGCCAGAGAGAAACAGTGACATCATGCGATAAAGATTTACACAGCTTCGGACTGGTCAGAAACATTCACTCACTTGTTTAATAGAATTTGAAATTGGATCCAAAATTGGCTTAGAGGCAGGAGGCAGTGGGTGATGGTCGAGGGAGGATTTTGCGAGTGGAAGCCTGTGACCAGTGGTGTACCACAGGGATCAATGCTGGGACCCTTGCTGTTTGTAGTGTACATTAATGATTTAGACGTGAATGTAGGAGGTATGATCAGTAAGTTCGCAGATGACATAATAATTGATTGTGTTGTAAATAGTGAGGAGAAAATCCTTAGATTACAGGACAATATAGATGGGCTGGTAATATGGGCAGAGCAGCGGCAAATGGAATTTAATCCTGAGAAGTGTGCGGTGATGCATTTTGGGAGGACGAACAAGGCAAGGGAGTATCCAATGGATGGTCTGACCCGAGGAAGTACAGAGGGTCAGTGGGAGTGTGGTGCACATGTTCATATATCACTGAAGGCAGCAGCACAGGTAGATAAGGTGGTTAGGAAGGCTTCTGGGATACTTGCCTTTATTAGCTGAGGCAGAGAATATAAGAGCAGGGATGCTATAATGAAGCTGTATAAAACTCTGGGTAAGCCACAACTGGAGTACTGTGTACATAACAGAGGTGTAAATAACCAGGGGATATCGATTTAAGGTTAGAGGTAGGAGATACAGAGGAAATTTGAGGCAAAATGTTTTCACTCAGATGGTGGTTGGAATCTGGAACACAGTGCCTGAAGAGGTGGTAGAGGCAGGGACACTCACAACATTTAAGTATTTAGATGAACACTTGAAATGCCATAGCATAAAAGGCTATGGGTCAAGTGCTGGAAGATGGGATTGGAACATATAGGTGCTTGATGGCCGGCACAGACACAATGGGCCGAAAGGCCTGCTATTGAGCTGAACAACTCTGTCACCCTCCGACATTAATGAGGTAGAATGCATTTTCAAACCATAACTACAAAATCTGACCACATTTTTTGTGAGAAATTATGTTTTTAGGTTGTCGTGGAGCAGTCACTGATCGGTTCATTGGATACCTGATTTGCAAACAAAGGATTCCTGCTCTGAGACTCTCACCTTACAACATCATATTACTGACAGTCAGATAAACACAACAGTATCAATAGAACACGGTATATTAAAATAGAAATATGAAGTAGGGACACTGAACAAACAAATAATGCAATCCCTGTCACTTCAAACATCAAACTGTCTGATTGGACAACCCTGAGACACTGAGAAAATTCAATTCCCTGCAGTCGGAGACAAGTTCCTGCTTCTCAGAAAAGACCTTCATTTTAAAGATAATGTCTCACAAAATAGAACTTAATCCAACGTTATTCTTTATTAAGCTGAAAAATGGATAATGATTTATATCTGAGTTAGTGACGGCAGGGAGAGCACTTTCTACTGGAACAGTGTCAGCTCAGTTTCAGGTATACACAGATACAGAAATAGATTCTCATCTGTGTACCTGTAAACCAAAGAGACTTCACAAATCACATAAATGGAAATCACATCACCACAAATAAGAGACTGTCCACAAAGTAACTCGAGAGATTTCTCCATCACAGGTTATGAGAGAGTGTCTATAAATCACCAATAGGAGAATCAAAATGTTTTTTTAAAACTTGCAATGAACAATTATTTGTGCATTTAGATGATAAGGGCTGGTCACAATACTTCTTCAGACAAATGTCTACCCAAACAATAAAGGACTGACCATAAAAGACCAACTAAACATTCATAATCCAATTATTAAAGGACTGACCGTAAATCAGCTACGGAACAATCTCAATCTGAATAACAAGGAACGGTCCATAAATCTCCTCTGAAACAATTTTGAGTTATATATTAAGGGAATGATCATAAATCTTCATTGGAACAGTCTCCACACCTGTGATGACTGAGCTGTTCTCACCTGGTATGGTCCCAGGAATCATTCAAGGAACAGGAAGATCCCAGGCTCCATTCCCTGACTGGCACATTAAACTGGTCTCACCTGCTGTGATACTGAGCCCCACGCAGTGAACAGGAAGATCCCAGGCTCCATCTCCCAGCCTGTGCAGTGTGAGCTGCTTTTATCTGAGCTGATACTGAGTCCCATACAGTGAACAGGAAGATCCCAGTCTCCATCCCCAGCCTGTGCTGTGTGAGCTGCTTTTATCTACTCTGATACTGAGCCCCACACAGTCGACTGGAAGATCCCAGGCTCCATCCCCAGCCTGTGCTGTGTGAGCTGCTTCATTCTCCTCTGATACTGAGCCCAACACAGTGAACAGGAAGATCCCAGGCTCCATCTGCAGCCTGTGCTATGTGAGCTGATTGTATCCATTGTGCTGCGGAGGCCTACACAGTGCACAGGAAGATCCAAGGCTCCATCCCCAGCCTGTGCCGTGTGAGCTGCTTTTATCTATTGTGATACTGATCCCCACATCGTGCACAGGAAGATCCCAGGTTCCATCTCCCTCCTGTTTTGTGTGAGCTGCTTTTATCTATTCTGATACTGAGGCCCACACAGTGAAAAGGAAGATCCCAGGCTCTATCCCCAGCCTGTGGTGTGTGAGCTGCTTTTATCTACTCTGATACTGAGGCACACACAGTGAACAGGAAGATCACAGACTCCATCCCCAGCCTGTGCTGTGTGAGCTGATTTTATCTACTATGATACTGAGGCCCACACAGTGCACAGGAAGATCCCATGCTCCATCCCCAGCCTGTGCTGTGTGAGCTGCTTTTATCTATTGTGATACTGATCCCCACACCGTGAACAGGAAGATCCCAGGTTCCATCTCCCTCCTGTGCTGTGTGAGCTGCATTTATCTACTCTGATACTGAGGCCCACACAGTGCACAGGAAGATCCCAGGCTCCATCCCCAGCCTGTGCTGTGTGAGCTGCTTTTATCTACTCTGATACTGAGTCCCACACAGTGAACAGGAGGATCCCAGGCTCCATCCCCAGTCAGTGGTGTGTGAGCTGATTTTATCTATTGTGATACAGAGGCCCACACAGTGAAAAGGAAGATCCCAGGCTCCATCCCCAACCTGTGATGTGTGAGCTGCTTTTATCTATTGTGACACTGAGCCCCACACAGTGAGCAGGAAGATCCCAGGTTCCATCTCCCTCCTGTGTTGGGTAGTACTGAGCTCTCTGCTTTATGTGCTGCAAGCTCCATGACCCATCCCATTCCGATGCTGAGTTGGCCCCCTGCTCTATTGTATGTTATCAGAGGGTGATCTTACCTCACTGCAGAGTGTATTGAAGGCTCGGTTCCTCAATCTCCTGCATCAATACAGCCACTCATCCAACTTGCTGGTGCTTCATGTGGGGACAGGAACAGGACATTCTGCTCAGTCAGGAATTCCCAAACTAACTGCAAGACAGAGAGGCAGCAATTAGACCCACACAATGAGAGGCACATAGCCAGTGTGATACTGGGTCACACAGAGCAGGAAGATCCCAGGCTCCATCCCCAGCCTGTGCTGTATTTCACCCGACTCTACCCTCTGTTCATTGTGGGCGATTTTACCTCACTGTGGTGTGTATGAAGTCTCAATTTACCCATCTCCTGTATCACTGTCTGTGTGTCGGCCATCTTCAATGTGGACGATAAGGGAATGGAGCAGAACAATCTGTTCACTCAGGTACACACAGACTGACTGCAAGAGGGAGAGTTGGGAATCAGATGGATATAATTAAAGGTATGTACCCACTCTGGTACTGAGCTCCAAACAGAGCACAGGAAGACCCCAGGCTCCATCACCAGCCTGTGCTGTGTTTCTCCCTACTCTACTTTCTGTTCACGGTGGGTGATTTTACCTCACTGTGGTGTGTATGAAGACTCGATTTATCCCACTCCTGTATCACGGTCAGTGTGTCTTCAATGTCATAGAGTCAGGACTTATACAGCACAGAAACAGGCCCTTCGGCCCATCGTGTCTCTGTCGGCCATTAGGTACCTGTCTATTCTAATCCCATTTTCCAGCATTTGTTCGTAGCCTTGTATACTATGGCATCGCAAGTGGTAATCTAAATACTTAAACGTGAGTGTTTCTTCCTGTACCACCTTCTGGCAGTTCATTGCGGATCCCAATCACCCTCTGGATGGTGAAATGTTTTCCTCAAATCCCCTTTAAACCTCCTGCCCCTTACCTTAAATCTATGCCACCTGGTTATTGACCCCTCTGATAAGGGAAAATATTTCTTCCTGTCTCACCTGTCAGTGCTGTCAGTATACCTCAATCATGTTCTCACTCAGTCTTCTGCACACGAAGGTAAACAACCCAAGCCTTTTCGGTCCCTCGTCATAGCTGAAATGCTCTAGCCCAGGCAACCTCCTGGTGAATCTCCTCTGCACCCTCTCCAGTGCAATCACATCCTTCCTACAGCATAGATTGCACTGGGGAAGGTGCAGATGAGATTCACCAGGATGTTGCCTGGCCTGGAGGATTTCAGCTATGTAGACAGACGGGATAATCTCGGGTTGTTTTCCTTACAGCAGAGAGGTCTGAGCGGGGACATGATTGAGGTATATGAGGGGCATTGATAGGATAGATAGGAAGAAACATTTTCCCATAGCGGAGGTGTCAATAACCAGGGCACATCGATATAAGGTTCGGGGCAGGAGATACAGAGGAGATTTGAGGCAAAGTGTTTTCACCCAGATGGTGGTTGCAATCTGAAACACACTGCCTGAAGGGGTGGTCGAGGCAGGAACACTCAACATTTAAGATGTATTTAGAAGAGCACTTGAAGTGCCATAGTATACAAGGCTACAGGCCAAGTGCTGGAAAATGGGATTAGAATAGATAGGTGCTTGATGGCCGGCACAGACACATGGGCCAAAAGGGCTGCTTCTGAGCTGAACAACTATCACTCTCTGACATTAATAAGGTAGAATTCATTTTCAACCCAAAAACTACTAAAAATGACCACACCCACATTTTCGATGAGAAATTATGATTTTAGTTTGTCGTGGAGCAGTCACTAATCGGATCATGGCCTGATTTACAAACAAAGAATTCCTGCTCTGAGACTCTCACATTACGACATCATATTACTGACAGTCAGATAAACACAACAGTATCAATAGAACACGGTATATTAAAATAGAAATATGAAGGAGGGACAGACAGAACAAACAAATAATGCAATCCCTGTCACTTTAAACATCAAACTGTCTGATTGGACAACCCTGAGACATTGGTGACACTGAGACAGGTAAATTGACCTGTTTAACTGCATGGGTCAGTGTTAATAATGAAAATTCAATCACTGCAGTGGGAAACAAGTTCCTGCTTCACAGAAAAACCTGCTTTTTAAAGAATGTCTCACAAAATAGAAGTTACTCCAACCTCATTCTTTATGAAGCTGAAATTGATTTTGATTTATATTTGAGTTAGTGACTGCAGGGAGAGCCCTTTCTACTGGAACAGTGTCAGCTCAGTGTCTGGTCCACACAGGTACAGAAATAGATTCTCATCTGTGTACCTGTGGCTCAAAGAGATTCGACAAATATTTTTTTCCTTGCCTTTTGGGCCTCCTTATCTCGAGAGACAATGTATACGCGCCTGGAGGTGGTCAGTGGTTTGTGAAGCAGCGCCTGGAGTGGCTATAAAGGCCAATTCTGGAGTGACAGGCTCTTCCACAGGTGCTGCAGAGAAATTTGTTTGGCAGGGCTGTTGCACAGTTGGCTCTCCCCTTGCGCCTCTGTCTTTTTTCCTGCCAACTACTAAGTCTCTTCGACTCGCCACAATTTAGCCCTGTCTTTATGGCTGCCCGCCAGCTCTGGCGAATGCTGGCAACTGACTCCGACGACTTGTGATCAATGTCACACGATTTCATGTCGCGTTTGCAGACGTCTTGATAGCGGAGACATGGACGGCCGGTGGGTCTGATACCAGTGGCGAGCTCTCTGCACAATGTGTCTTTGGGGATCCTGCCATCTTCCACGCGGCTCACATGGCCAAGCCATCTCAAGCGCCGCTGACTCAGTAGTGTGTATAAGCTGGGGGTGTTGGCCGCTTCAAGGACTTCTGTGTTGGAGATATAGTCCTGCCACCTGATGCCAAGTATTCTCCGGAGGCAGCGAAGATGGAATGAATTGAGACGTCGCTCTTGGCTGGCATACGTTGTCCAGGCTTCGCTGCCATAGAGCAAGGTTCTGAGGACACAGGCCTGATACACTCGGACTTTTGTGTTCCGTGTCAGTGCGCCATTTTCCCACACTCTCTTGGCCAGTCTGGACATAGCAGTGGAAGCCTTACCCATGCGCTTGTTGATTTCTGCATCTAGAGACAGGTTACTGGTGATAGTTGAGCCTAGGTAGGTGAACTCTTGAACCACGTCCAGAGCGTGGTCGCCAATATTGATGGATGGAGCATTTCTGACGTCCTGCCCCATGATGTTCGTTTTCTTGAGGCTGATGTTTAGGCCAAATGCATTGCAGGCAGCCGCAAACCTGTCGATGAGACTCTGCAGGCATTCTTCAGTATGAGATGTTAAAGCAGCATCGTCAGCAAAGAGGAGTTCCCTGATGAGGACTTTCCGTACTTTGGACTTCGCTCTTAGACGGGCAAGGTTGAACAACCTGCCCCCTGATCTTGTGTGGAGGAAAATTCCTTCTTCAGAGGATTTGAACGCATGTGAAAGCAGCTGGGAGAAGAAAATCCCAAAAAGTGTGGGTGCGAGAACACAGCCCTGTTTCACACCACTCAGGATAGGAAAGGGCTCTGATGAGGAGCCACCATGTTGAATTGTGCCTTTGATATTGTCATGGAATGAGGTGATGATACTTAGTAGCTTTGGTCGACATCCAATCTTTTCTAGTAGTCTGAAGAGACCACGTCTGCTGACGAGGTCAAAGGCTTTGGTGAGATCAATGAAAGCAATGTCAATGAATCCAAAGGACTGTCATTGACCTCATCTCCTCTGGAGATCTTCCCTCTACAGCTTCCAACCTCATAGTCCCGCAACCCCGGACAGCCCGCTTCTATCTCCTTCCCAAAATCCACAAACGGGACTGTCCCGGCAGACCCATTGTGTCAGCCTGCTCCTGCCCAACTGAACTTATTTCTTCCTATCTAGACTCTATCTTTTCTCCGCTGGTGCAGTCTCTTCCCACCTACATCCGTGACTCTTCTGACGCCCTACGTCATTTTGACAATTTCCAGTTTCCTCGTCCCAACCGCCTCCTCTTCACTATGGACGTCCAATCGCTCTACACCTCCATCCCCCACCAGGATGGTTTGAGGGCTCTCCGCTTCTTCCTGGAACAGAGGCCCAACCAGTCCCCATCCACCACCACCCTCCTCCGCCTGGCTGAACTTGTTCTCACATTGAACAACTTCTCCTTCAACTCCACGCACTTCCTTCAAGTAAAAGGTGTCGCTATGGGTACCCGCATGGGTCCTAGTTATGCCTGTCTTTTTGTGGGATATGTCGAGCATTCTTTGTTCCAGCCCTACTCAGGCCCCCTCCCCAACTCTTTTTCCGGTACATTGATGACTGTATCGGTGCCGTTTCCTGCTCCCGCCCCGAACTCGAAAACTTTATCAACTTTGCTTCCAATTTCCACCCTTCTCTCACCTTTACATGGTCCATCTCTGACACTTCCCTTCCCTTCCTCGACTTCTCTGTCTCCATCTCTGGGGATAGGTTGTCTACCAATATCCATTATAAGCCCACTGACTCCCACAGCTACCTCGACTACACTTCTTCACACCCTACCTCCTGTAAGGACACCATTCCATTCTCCCAGTTTCTCCGTCTCCGACGCATCTGCTCTGATGATGCTACCTTCCATGACGGTGCTTCTGATATGACCTCCTTTTTCCTCAACCGAGGATTTCCCCCCACTGTGGTTGACAGGGCCCTCAACCGTGTCCGACCCATTCCCCGCACCTCTACCCTCACCCCTTCCCCTCCCTCCCAGAACCGTGACAGGGTTCCCCTTGTCCTCACTTTTCATCCCACCAGCCTCCATATCCAAAGGATCATCCTCCGCCATTTTCGCCACCTCCAGCGTGATGCCACTACCAGTCGCATCTTCCCCTCCCTTCCCCTGTCAGCATTCCGAAGGGATCGTTCCCTCCGCGACACCCTGGTCCACTCCTCCATTACCCCCACCACCTCGTCCCCGTCCCAGGGCACCTTCCCTTGCAATCGCAGGAGGTGTAATACCTGCCCATTTACCTCCTCTCTCCTCACTATCCCAGGCCCCAAACACTCCTTTCAGGTGAAGCAGCGATTTACTTGTACTTCTTTCAATGTAGTATACTGTATTCGCTGCTCACAGTGTGGTCTCCTCTACATTGGGGAGACCAAGCGCAGACTGGGTGACCGCTTTGCGGAACATCTCCGCTCAGTCCGCAAGCAGGACCCTGAGCTTCCGGTTGCTTGACATTTCAACACTCCCCCCTGCTCTCATGCTCACATCTCTGTCCTGGGACTGCTGCAGTGTTCCAGTGAACATCAACGCAAGCTCGAGGAACAGCATCTCATCTACCGATTAGGCACACTACAGCCTGCCGGACTGAACATTGAGTTCAATAATTTCAGAGCATGACAGCCCCCCACTTTACTTTCATTTTTAGTCATTTTTAGTTATTTTTTCTTCCTTTTTTTTGCATTCCTTTTTACATTTTTTGCATTTATTTCATTTTATCTTAGTTTGTTCAGTTTGCTTACCCACTGTTTTTTTTCAGGTTGTTTTTCTTCAGGTTTGCACTTGCTGATGTTCTATATTCAGTATATGCACACCTAATCTGTACTAATGCTTTGTCTTTCAAAACACCATTAACATATTGTTTGCCTTTGCTCTGTGACCTTTTGGTCAGCTATGTGGCCTGGTCCAATCGGCACCTTCTCCTTTGTTATCTCTTGCCCAACCCCCACCTCACTTGTTTATAATCTGTGACTTTTCTAATATTTGTCAGTTCCGAAGAAGGGTCACTGACCCGAAACGTTAACTCTGCTTCTCTTTCTACAGATGCTGCCAGACCTGCTGAGTGAATCCAGCATTTCTTGTTTTTGTTTCAGATTTCCAGCATCCGCAGTATTTTGCTTTTATTTTAGTGTTTAATTCACTGCCACTTCTCTTCCAGGAATGCCTACCTTGAAGAAGTTCTGCTCTTCTCTCCGATTGGATTTTCGTTTGTCTCTTTTACCTTGTTCACCTTCATTGCTTTCTATTTCCCTCCTGGTGTTTGATAAGGTATCTACCAAAACTCGTTTTCACAGCCACATCTCCTTCCTCAGTGACTGTGTCCGGCTCCGACTGATTCCACGTGGATTCCAACTGCAGTTTCACCCATCATGCTTTGAAACCACCCAGGATCACAGGTATCTCCGAGAAATACAACGTTCCTCGGACTGCTACTCTCGCCGCATCCTGAGATCTACACTCAGTGCTATGCGCCGCCATATGCACACACTGGACCTCTCTCTCCAGCAGCACCGTCTCACCTTATCTCAAATCTGTTCTACTCCGCAGTTTCATCTCATCTTACGTCTCATCCGACGCATTAACAAAAAACTTTTTTTCTTCCTTTCAGGTGTTAAGGAACGCAAGCTCCAGCAGCTGATGGGGACTAATGCCCCTCCAGATCCTCCTTCCGCTTCACTTCCCTCTGACCCCACCCCTTCTGATCTGACCCCTTGCCGTGTATTCACTATACCCTCTGACCTCCCCCTCTCTGATGCTGAGCGTTCTGTACTCAGCAAAGGATTCAGTTTTATCCCCTTACGCCCCCACCTCAATGAATTTCGCGCTCGGCATGACGTTGAGCTCTTCTTCCGTCGCCTCCGCCTCCGGGCTCACTTCTTTGACCAGGAGTCCTCCCCCCGACCAGCAGACCCATTCACCCGCCTCCAGTATTCTCCCTCTACCTGGACCCCTCACCCTGGCCTCTTACCCGCTCTTGATCTCTTCATTGAAAACTGTCGGCGAGACATTGGTCGTCTCAATTTCTCTGCCCCCCTCACTCACTCTAACCTGTCCCCCTCTGAACTTGAGGCACTCCGTTCTCTCAGGTCTAACCCCGACATGGTCATCAAACCTGCAGACAAGGGTGGTGCTGTTGTTGTATGGCGTACCGACCTCTACCTTGCAGAAGCTCAACGCCAACTCACAAACACCGCTTCCTACCTCCCTCTGGACCATGACCCCACCACCGAACATCAAGCCACCGTCCAAAGGACTGTCATTGACCTCATCTCCTCTGGAGATCTTCCCTCTACAGCTTCCAACCTCATAGTCCCGCAACTCCGGACAGCCCGCTTCTATCTCCTTCCCAAAATCCACAAACGGGACTGTCCCGGCAGACCCATTGTGTCAGCCTGCTCCTGCCCAACTGAACTTATTTCTTCCTATCTAGACTCTATCTTTTCTCCGCTGGTGCAGTCTCTTCCCACCTACATCCGTGACTCTTCTGACGCCCTACGTCATTTTGACAATTTCTAGTTTCCTGGTCCCAACCGCCTCCTCTTCACTATGGACGTCCAATCGCTCTACACCTCCATCCCCCACCAGGATGGTTTGAGGGCTCTCCGCTTCTTCCTGGAACAGAGGCCCAACCAGTCCCCATCCACCACCACCCTCCTCCGCCTGGCTGAACTTGTTCTCACATTGAACAACTTCTCCTTCAACTCCACGCACTTCCTTCAAGTAAAAGGTGTCGCTATGGGTACCCACATGGGTCCTAGTTCTGCCTGTCTTTTTGTGGGATATGTCGAGCATTCTTTGTTCCAGTCCTACTCAGGCCCCCTCCCCCAACTCTTTTTCCGGTACATTGATGACTGAATCGGTGCCGTTTCCTGCTCCCGCCCCGAACTCGAAAACTTTATCAACTTTGCTTCCAATTTCCACCCTTCTCTCACCTTTACATGGTCCATCTCTGACACTTCCCTTCCCTTCCTCGACTTCTCTGTCTCCATCTCTGGGGATAGGTTGTCTACCAATATCCATTATAAGCCCACTGACTCCCACAGCTACCTCGACTACACTTCTTCACACCCTACCTCCTGTAAGGACTCCATTCCATTCTCCCAGTTTCTCCGTCTCCGACGCATCTGCTCTGATGATGCTACCTTCCATGACGGTGCTTCTGATATGACCTCCTTTTTCCTCAACCGAGGATTTCCCCCCACTGTGGTTGACAGGGCCCTCAACCGTGTCCGACCCATTCCCCGCACCTCTACCCTCACCCCTTCCCCTCCCTCCCAGAACCGTGACAGGGTTCCCCTTGTCCTCACTTTTCATCCCACCAGCCTCCATATCCAAAGGATCATCCTCCGCCATTTTCGCCACCTCCAGCGTGATGCCACTACCAGTCGCATCTTCCCCTCCCTTCCCCTGTCAGCATTCCGAAGGGATCGTTCCCTCCGCGACACCCTGGTCCACTCCTCCATTACCCCCACCACCTCGTCCCCGTCCCAGGGCTCCTTCCCTTGCAATCGCAGGAGGTGTAATACCTGCCCATTTACCTCCTCTCTCCTCACTATCCCAGGCCCCAAACACTCCTTTCAGGTGAAGCAGCGATTTACTTGTACTTCTTTCAATGTAGTATACTGTATTCGCTGCTCACAGTGTGGTCTCCTCTACATTGGCGAGACCAAGCGCAGACTGGGTGACCACTTTGCGGAACATCTCCGCTCAGTCCGCAAGCAGGACCCTGAGCTTCCGGTTGCTTGCCATTTCAACACTCCCCCCTGCTCTCATGCTCACATCTCTGTCCTGGGATTGCTGCAGTGTTCCAGTGAACATCAACGCAAGCTCGAGGAACAGCATCTCATCTACTGATTAGGCACACTACAGCCTGCCGGACTGAACATTAAGTTCAATAATTTCAGAGCATGACAGCCCCCCACTTTACTTTCATTTTTAGTCATTTTTAGTTATTTTTTCTTCCTTTTTTTTGCATTCCTTTTTACATTTTTTGCATTTATTTCATTTTATCTTAGTTTGTTCAGTTTGCTTACCCACTGTTTATTTTTCAGGTTGTTTTTCTTCAGGTTTGCACTTGCTGATGTTCTATATTCAGTATATTCACACCTAATCTGTACTAATGCTTTGTCTTTCAAAACACCATTAACATATTGTTTGCCTTTGCTCTGTGACCTTTTGGTCAGCTATGTGGCCTGGTCCAATCTGCACCTTCTCCTTTGTTATCTCTTGCCCAACCCCCACCTCACTTGTTTATAATCTGTGACTTTTCTAATATTTGTCAGTTCCGAAGAAGGGTCACTGACCCGAAACGTTAACTCTGCTTCTCTTTCTACAGATGCTGCCAGACCTGCTGAGTGAATCCAGCATTTCTTGTTTTTGTTTCAGATTTCCAGCATCCGCAGTATTTTGCTTTTATTTTAGTGTTTAATTCACTGCCACTTCTCTTCCAGGAATGCCTACCTTTATGAAGTTCTGCTCTTCTCTCCGATTGGATTTTCGTTTGTCTCTTTTACCTTGTTCATCTTCATTGCTTTCTATTTCCCTCCTGGTGTTTGATAAGGTATCTACCAAAACTCGTTTTCACAGCCACATCTCCTTCCTCAGTGACTGTGTCCGGCTCCGACTGATTCCACGTGGATTCCAACTGCAGTTTCACCCATCATGCTTTGAAACCACCCAGGATCACAGGTATCTCCGAGAAATACAACGTTCCTCGGACTGCTACTCTCGCCGCATCCTGAGATCTACACTCATTGCTATGCGCCGCCATATGCACACACTGGACCTCTCTCTCCAGCAGCACCGTCTCACCTTATCTCAAATCTGTTCTACTCCGCAGTTTCATCTCATCTTACGTCTCATCCGACGCATTAACAAAAAAACTTTTTTTCTTCCTTTCAGGTGTTAAGGAACGCAAGCTCCAGCAGCTGATGGGGACTAATGCCCCTCCAGATCCTCCTTCCGCTTCACTTCCCTCTGACCCCACCCCTTCTGATCTGACCCCTTGCCGTGTATTCACTATACCCTCTGACCTCCCCCTCTCTGATGCTGAGCGTTCTGTACTCAGCAAAGGACTCAGTTTTATCCCCTTACGCCCCCACCTCAATGAATTTCGCGCTCGGCATGACATTGAGCTCTTCTTCCGTCGCCTCCGCCTCCGGGCTCACTTCTTTGACCAGGAGTCCTCCCCCCGACCAGCAGACCCATTCACCCGCCTCCAGTATTCTCCCTCTACCTGGACCCCTCACCCTGGCCTCTTACCCGCTCTTGATCTCTTCATTGAAAACTGTCGGCGAGACATTGGTCGTCTCAATTTCTCTGCCCCCCTCACTCACTCTAACCTGTCCCCCTCTGAACTTGAGGCACACCGTTCTCTCAGGTCTAACCCCAACATGGTCATCAAACCTGCAGACAAGGGTGGTGCTGTTGTTGTATGGCGTACCAACCTCTACCTTGCAGAAGCTCAACGCCAACTCACAGACACCTCTTCCTACCTCCCTCTGGACCATGACCCCACCACCGAACATCAAGCCACCGTCCAAAGGACTGTCATTGACCTCATCTCCTCTGGAGATCTTCCCTCTACAGCTTCCAACCTCATAGTCCCGCAACCCCGGACAGCCCGCTTCTATCTCCTTCCCAAAATCCACAAACGGGACTGTCCCGGCAGACCCATTGTGTCAGCCTGCTCCTGCCCAACTGAACTTATTTCTTCCTATCTAGACTCTATCTTTTCTCCGCTGGTGCAGTCTCTTCCCACCTACATCCGTGACTCTTCTGACGCCCTACGTCATTTTGACAATTTCCAGTTTCCTGGTCCCAACCGCCTCCTCTTCACTATGGACGTCCAATCGCTCTACACCTCCATCCCCCACCAGGATGGTTTGAGGGCTCTCCGCTTCTTCCTGGAACAGAGGCCCAACCAGTCCCCATCCACCACCACCCTCCTCCGCCTGGCTGAACTTGTTCTCACATTGAACAACTTCTCCTTCAACTCCACGCACTTCCTTCAAGTAAAAGGTGTCGCTATGGGTACCCACATGGGTCCTAGTTCTGCCTGTCTTTTTGTGGGATATGTCGAGCATTCTTTGTTCCAGTCCTACTCAGGCCCCCTCCCCCAACTCTTTTTCCGGTACATTGATGACTGTATCGGTGCCGTTTCCTGCTCCCGCCCCGAACTCGAAAACTTTATCAACTTTGCTTCCAATTTCCACCCTTCTCTCACCTTTACATGGTCCATCTCTGACACTTCCCTTCCCTTCCTCGACTTCTCTGTCTCCATCTCTGGGGATAGGTTGTCTACCAATATCCATTATAAGCCCACTGACTCCCACAGCTACCTCGACTACACTTCTTCACACCCTACCTCCTGTAAGGACTCCATTCCATTCTCCCAGTTTCTCCGTCTCCGACGCATCTGCTCTGATGATGCTACCTTCCATGACGGTGCTTCTGATATGACCTCCTTTTTCCTCAACCGAGGATTTCCCCCCACTGTGGTTGACAGGGCCCTCAACCGTGTCCGACCCATTCCCCGCACCTCTACCCTCACCCCTTCCCCTCCCTCCCAGAACCGTGACAGGGTTCCCCTTGTCCTCACTTTTCATCCCACCAGCCTCCATATCCAAAGGATCATCCTCCGCCATTTTCGCCACCTCCAGCGTGATGCCACTACCAGTCGCATCTTCCCCTCCCTTCCCCTGTCAGCATTCCGAAGGGATCGTTCCCTCCGCGACACCCTGGTCCACTCCTCCATTACCCCCACCACCTCGTCCCCGTCCCAGGGCACCTTCCCTTGCAATCGCAGGAGGTGTAATACCTGCCCATTTACCTCCTCTCTCCTCACTATCCCAGGCCCCAAACACTCCTTTCAGGTGAAGCAGCGATTTACTTGTACTTCTTTCAATGTAGTATACTGTATTCGCTGCTCACAGTGTGGTCTCCTCTACATTGGGGAGACCAAGCGCAGACTGGGTGACCACTTTGCGGAACATCTCCGCTCAGTCCGCAAGCAGGACCCTGAGCTTCCGGTTGCTTGCCATTTCAACACTCCCCCCTGCTCTCATGCTCACATCTCTGTCCTGGGATTGCTGCAGTGTTCCAGTGAACATCAACGCAAGCTCGAGGAACAGCATCTCATCTACCGATTAGGCACACTACAGCCTGCCGGACTGAACATTGAGTTCAATAATTTCAGAGCATGACAGCCCCCCACTTTACTTTCATTTTTAGTCATTTTTAGTTATTTTTTCTTCCTTTTTTTTGCATTCCTTTTTACATTTTTTGCATTTATTTCATTTTATCTTAGTTTGTTCAGTTTGCTAACCCACTGTTTATTTTTCAGGTTGTTTTTCTTCAGGTTTGCACTTGCTGATGTTCTATATTCAGTATATTCACACCTAATCTGTACTAATGCTTTGTCTTTCAAAACACCATTAACATATTGTTTGCCTTTGCTCTGTGACCTTTTGGTCAGCTATGTGGCCTGGTCCAATCTGCACCTTCTCCTTTGTTATCTCTTGCCCAACCCCCACCTCACTTGTTTATAATCTGTGACTTTTCTAATATTTGTCAGTTCCGAAGAAGGGTCACTGACCCGAAACGTTAACTCTGCTTCTCTTTCTACAGATGCTGCCAGACCTGCTGAGTGAATCCAGCATTTCTTGTTTTTGTTTCAGATTTCCAGCATCCGCAGTATTTTGCTTTTATTTTAGTGTTTAATTCACTGCCACTTCTCTTCCAGGAATGCCTACCTTGAAGAAGTTCTGCTCTTCTCTCCGATTGGATTTTCGTTTGTCTCTTTTACCTTGTTCATCTTCATTGCTTTCTATTTCCCTCCTGGTGTTTGATAAGGTATCTACCAAAACTCGTTTTCACAGCCACATCTCCTTCCTCAGTGACTGTGTCCGGCTCCGACTGATTCCACGTGGATTCCAACTGCAGTTTCACCCATCATGCTTTGAAACCACCCAGGATCACAGGTATCTCCGAGAAATACAACGTTCCTCGGACTGCTACTCTCGCCGCATCCTGAGATCTACACTCATTGCTATGCGCCGCCATATGCACACACTGGACCTCTCTCTCCAGCAGCACCGTCTCACCTTATCTCAAATCTGTTCTACTCCGCAGTTTCATCTCATCTTACGTCTCATCCGACGCATTAACAAAAAAACTTTTTTTCTTCCTTTCAGGTGTTAAGGAACGCAAGCTCCAGCAGCTGATGGGGACTAATGCCCCTCCAGATCCTCCTTCCGCTTCACTTCCCTCTGACCCCACCCCTTCTGATCTGACCCCTTGCCGTGTATTCACTATACCCTCTGACCTCCCCCTCTCTGATGCTGAGCGTTCTGTACTCAGCAAAGGACTCAGTTTTATCCCCTTACGCCCCCACCTCAATGAATTTCGCGCTCGGCATGACGTTGAGCTCTTCTTCCGTCGCCTCCGCCTCCGGGCTCACTTCTTTGACCAGGAGTCCTCCCCCCGACCAGCAGACCCATTCACCCGCCTCCAGTATTCTCCCTCTACCTGGACCCCTCACCCTGGCCTCTTACCCGCTCTTGATCTCTTCATTGAAAACTGTCGGCGAGACATTGGTCGTCTCAATTTCTCTGCCCCCCTCACTCACTCTAACCTGTCCCCCTCTGAACTTGAGGCACACCGTTCTCTCAGGTCTAACCCCAACATTGTCATCAAACCTGCAGACAAGGGTGGTGCTGTTGTTGTATGGCGTACCAACCTCTACCTTGCAGAAGCTCAACGCCAACTCACAGACACCTCTTCCTACCTCCCTCTGGACCATGACCCCACCACCGAACATCAAGCCACCGTCCAAAGGACTGTCATTGACCTCATCTCCTCTGGAGATCTTCCCTCTACAGCTTCCAACCTCATAGTCCCGCAACCCCGGACAGCCCGCTTCTATCTCCTTCCCAAAATCCACAAACGGGACTGTCCCGGCAGACCCATTGTGTCAGCCTGCTCCTGCCCAACTGAACTTATTTCTTCCTATCTAGACTCTATCTTTTCTCCGCTGGTGCAGTCTCTTCCCACCTACATCCGTGACTCTTCTGACGCCCTACGTCATTTTGACAATTTCCAGTTTCCTGGTCCCAACCGCCTCCTCTTCACTATGGACGTCCAATCGCTCTACACCTCCATCCCCCACCAGGATGGTTTGAGGGCTCTCCGCTTCTTCCTGGAACAGAGGCCCAACCAGTCCCCATCCACCACCACCCTCCTCCGCCTGGCTGAACTTGTTCTCACATTGAACAACTTCTCCTTCAACTCCACGCACTTCCTTCAAGTAAAAGGTGTCGCTATGGGTACCCACATGGGTCCTAGTTCTGCCTGTCTTTTTGTGGGATATGTCGAGCATTCTTTGTTCCAGTCCTACTCAGGCCCCCTCCCCCAACTCTTTTTCCGGTACATTGATGACTGTATCGGTGCCGTTTCCTGCTCCCGCCCCGAACTCGAAAACTTTATCAACTTTGCTTCCAATTTCCACCCTTCTCTCACCTTTACATGGTCCATCTCTGACACTTCCCTTCCCTTCCTCGACTTCTCTGTCTCCATCTCTGGGGATAGGTTGTCTACCAATATCCATTATAAGCCCACTGACTCCCACAGCTACCTCGACTACACTTCTTCACACCCTACCTCCTGTAAGGACTCCATTCCATTCTCCCAGTTTCTCCGTCTCCGACGCATCTGCTCTGATGATGCTACCTTCCATGACGGTGCTTCTGATATGACCTCCTTTTTCCTCAACCGAGGATTTCCCCCCACTGTGGTTGACAGGGCCCTCAACCGTGTCCGACCCATTCCCCGCACCTCTACCCTCACCCCTTCCCCTCCCTCCCAGAACCGTGACAGGGTTCCCCTTGTCCTCACTTTTCATCCCACCAGCCTCCATATCCAAAGGATCATCCTCCGCCATTTTCGCCACCTCCAGCGTGATGCCACTACCAGTCGCATCTTCCCCTCCCTTCCCCTGTCAGCATTCCGAAGGGATCGTTCCCTCCGCGACACCCTGGTCCACTCCTCCATTACCCCCACCACCTCGTCCCCGTCCCAGGGCACCTTCCCTTGCAATCGCAGGAGGTGTAATACCTGCCCATTTACCTCCTCTCTCCTCACTATCCCAGGCCCCAAACACTCCTTTCAGGTGAAGCAGCGATTTACTTGTACTTCTTTCAATGTAGTATACTGTATTCGCTGCTCACAGTGTGGTCTCCTCTACATTGGGGAGACCAAGCGCAGACTGGGTGACCACTTTGCGGAACATCTCCGCTCAGTCCGCAAGCAGGACCCTGAGCTTCCGGTTGCTTGCCATTTCAACACTCCCCCCTGCTCTCATGCTCACATCTCTGTCCTGGGATTGCTGCAGTGTTCCAGTGAACATCAACGCAAGCTCGAGGAACAGCATCTCATCTACCGATTAGGCACACTACAGCCTGCCGGACTGAACATTGAGTTCAATAATTTCAGAGCATGACAGCCCCCCACTTTACTTTCATTTTTAGTCATTTTTAGTTATTTTTTCTTCCTTTTTTTTGCATTCCTTTTTACATTTTTTGCATTTATTTCATTTTATCTTAGTTTGTTCAGTTTGCTAACCCACTGTTTATTTTTCAGGTTGTTTTTCTTCAGGTTTGCACTTGCTGATGTTCTATATTCAGTATATTCACACCTAATCTGTACTAATGCTTTGTCTTTCAAAACACCATTAACATATTGTTTGCCTTTGCTCTGTGACCTTTTGGTCAGCTATGTGGCCTGGTCCAATCTGCACCTTCTCCTTTGTTATCTCTTGCCCAACCCCCACCTCACTTGTTTATAATCTGTGACTTTTCTAATATTTGTCAGTTCCGAAGAAGGGTCACTGACCCGAAACGTTAACTCTGCTTCTCTTTCTACAGATGCTGCCAGACCTGCTGAGTGAATCCAGCATTTCTTGTTTTTGTTTCAGATTTCCAGCATCCGCAGTATTTTGCTTTTATTTTAGTGTTTAATTCACTGCCACTTCTCTTCCAGGAATGCCTACCTTGAAGAAGTTCTGCTCTTCTCTCCGATTGGATTTTCGTTTGTCTCTTTTACCTTGTTCATCTTCATTGCTTTCTATTTCCCTCCTGGTGTTTGATAAGGTATCTACCAAAACTCGTTTTCACAGCCACATCTCCTTCCTCAGTGACTGTGTCCGGCTCCGACTGATTCCACGTGGATTCCAACTGCAGTTTCACCCATCATGCTTTGAAACCACCCAGGATCACAGGTATCTCCGAGAAATACAACGTTCCTCGGACTGCTACTCTCGCCGCATCCTGAGATCTACACTCATTGCTATGCGCCGCCATATGCACACACTGGACCTCTCTCTCCAGCAGCACCGTCTCACCTTATCTCAAATCTGTTCTACTCCGCAGTTTCATCTCATCTTACGTCTCATCCGACGCATTAACAAAAAAACTTTTTTTCTTCCTTTCAGGTGTTAAGGAACGCAAGCTCCAGCAGCTGATGGGGACTAATGCCCCTCCAGATCCTCCTTCCGCTTCACTTCCCTCTGACCCCACCCCTTCTGATCTGACCCCTTGCCGTGTATTCACTATACCCTCTGACCTCCCCCTCTCTGATGCTGAGCGTTCTGTACTCAGCAAAGGACTCAGTTTTATCCCCTTACGCCCCCACCTCAATGAATTTCGCGCTCGGCATGACGTTGAGCTCTTCTTCCGTCGCCTCCGCCTCCGGGCTCACTTCTTTGACCAGGAGTCCTCCCCCCGACCAGCAGACCCATTCACCCGCCTCCAGTATTCTCCCTCTACCTGGACCCCTCACCCTGGCCTCTTACCCGCTCTTGATCTCTTCATTGAAAACTGTCGGCGAGACATTGGTCGTCTCAATTTCTCTGCCCCCCTCACTCACTCTAACCTGTCCCCCTCTGAACTTGAGGCACACCGTTCTCTCAGGTCTAACCCCAACATGGTCATCAAACCTGCAGACAAGGGTGGTGCTGTTGTTGTATGGCGTACCAACCTCTACCTTGCAGAAGCTCAACGCCAACTCACAGACACCTCTTCCTACCTCCCTCTGGACCATGACCCCACCACCGAACATCAAGCCACCGTCCAAAGGACTGTCATTGACCTCATCTCCTCTGGAGATCTTCCCTCTACAGCTTCCAACCTCATAGTCCCGCAACCCCGGACAGCCCGCTTCTATCTCCTTCCCAAAATCCACAAACGGGACTGTCCCGGCAGACCCATTGTGTCAGCCTGCTCCTGCCCAACTGAACTTATTTCTTCCTATCTAGACTCTATCTTTTCTCCGCTGGTGCAGTCTCTTCCCACCTACATCCGTGACTCTTCTGACGCCCTACGTCATTTTGACAATTTCCAGTTTCCTGGTCCCAACCGCCTCCTCTTCACTATGGACGTCCAATCGCTCTACACCTCCATCCCCCACCAGGATGGTTTGAGGGCTCTCCGCTTCTTCCTGGAACAGAGGCCCAACCAGTCCCCATCCACCACCACCCTCCTCCGCCTGGCTGAACTTGTTCTCACATTGAACAACTTCTCCTTCAACTCCACGCACTTCCTTCAAGTAAAAGGTGTCGCTATGGGTACCCACATGGGTCCTAGTTCTGCCTGTCTTTTTGTGGGATATGTCGAGCATTCTTTGTTCCAGTCCTACTCAGGCCCCCTCCCCCAACTCTTTTTCCGGTACATTGATGACTGTATCGGTGCCGTTTCCTGCTCCCGCCCCGAACTCGAAAACTTTATCAACTTTGCTTCCAATTTCCACCCTTCTCTCACCTTTACATGGTCCATCTCTGACACTTCCCTTCCCTTCCTCGACTTCTCTGTCTCCATCTCTGGGGATAGGTTGTCTACCAATATCCATTATAAGCCCACTGACTCCCACAGCTACCTCGACTACACTTCTTCACACCCTACCTCCTGTAAGGACTCCATTCCATTCTCCCAGTTTCTCCGTCTCCGACGCATCTGCTCTGATGATGCTACCTTCCATGACGGTGCTTCTGATATGACCTCCTTTTTCCTCAACCGAGGATTTCCCCCCACTGTGGTTGACAGGGCCCTCAACCGTGTCCGACCCATTCCCCGCACCTCTACCCTCACCCCTTCCCCTCCCTCCCAGAACCGTGACAGGGTTCCCCTTGTCCTCACTTTTCATCCCACCAGCCTCCATATCCAAAGGATCATCCTCCGCCATTTTCGCCACCTCCAGCGTGATGCCACTACCAGTCGCATCTTCCCCTCCCTTCCCCTGTCAGCATTCCGAAGGGATCGTTCCCTCCGCGACACCCTGGTCCACTCCTCCATTACCCCCACCACCTCGTCCCCGTCCCAGGGCACCTTCCCTTGCAATCGCAGGAGGTGTAATACCTGCCCATTTACCTCCTCTCTCCTCACTATCCCAGGCCCCAAACACTCCTTTCAGGTGAAGCAGCGATTTACTTGTACTTCTTTCAATGTAGTATACTGTATTCGCTGCTCACAGTGTGGTCTCCTCTACATTGGGGAGACCAAGCGCAGACTGGGTGACCACTTTGCGGAACATCTCCGCTCAGTCCGCAAGCAGGACCCTGAGCTTCCGGTTGCTTGCCATTTCAACACTCCCCCCTGCTCTCATGCTCACATCTCTGTCCTGGGATTGCTGCAGTGTTCCAGTGAACATCAACGCAAGCTCGAGGAACAGCATCTCATCTACCGATTAGGCACACTACAGCCTGCCGGACTGAACATTGAGTTCAATAATTTCAGAGCATGACAGCCCCCCACTTTACTTTCATTTTTAGTCATTTTTAGTTATTTTTTCTTCCTTTTTTTTGCATTCCTTTTTACATTTTTTGCATTTATTTCATTTTATCTTAGTTTGTTCAGTTTGCTTACCCACTGTTTATTTTTCAGGTTGTTTTTCTTCAGGTTTGCACTTGCTGATGTTCTATATTCAGTATATTCACACCTAATCTGTACTAATGCTTTGTCTTTCAAAACACCATTAACATATTGTTTGCCTTTGCTCTGTGACCTTTTGGTCAGCTATGTGGCCTGGTCCAATCTGCACCTTCTCCTTTGTTATCTCTTGCCCAACCCCCACCTCACTTGTTTATAATCTGTGACTTTTCTAATATTTGTCAGTTCCGAAGAAGGGTCACTGACCCGAAACGTTAACTCTGCTTCTCTTTCTACAGATGCTGCCAGACCTGCTGAGTGAATCCAGCATTTCTTGTTTTTGTTTCAGATTTCCAGCATCCGCAGTATTTTGCTTTTATTTTAGTGTTTAATTCACTGCCACTTCTCTTCCAGGAATGCCTACCTTGAAGAAGTTCTGCTCTTCTCTCCGATTGGATTTTCGTTTGTCTCTTTTACCTTGTTCATCTTCATTGCTTTCTATTTCCCTCCTGGTGTTTGATAAGGTATCTACCAAAACTCGTTTTCACAGCCACATCTCCTTCCTCAGTGACTGTGTCCGGCTCCGACTGATTCCACGTGGATTCCAACTGCAGTTTCACCCATCATGCTTTGAAACCACCCAGGATCACAGGTATCTCCGAGAAATACAACGTTCCTCGGACTGCTACTCTCGCCGCATCCTGAGATCTACACTCATTGCTATGCGCCGCCATATGCACACACTGGACCTCTCTCTCCAGCAGCACCGTCTCACCTTATCTCAAATCTGTTCTACTCCGCAGTTTCATCTCATCTTACGTCTCATCCGACGCATTAACAAAAAAACTTTTTTTCTTCCTTTCAGGTGTTAAGGAACGCAAGCTCCAGCAGCTGATGGGGACTAATGCCCCTCCAGATCCTCCTTCCGCTTCACTTCCCTCTGACCCCACCCCTTCTGATCTGACCCCTTGCCGTGTATTCACTATACCCTCTGACCTCCCCCTCTCTGATGCTGAGCGTTCTGTACTCAGCAAAGGACTCAGTTTTATCCCCTTACGCCCCCACCTCAATGAATTTCGCGCTCGGCATGACGTTGAGCTCTTCTTCCGTCGCCTCCGCCTCCGGGCTCACTTCTTTGACCAGGAGTCCTCCCCCCGACCAGCAGACCCATTCACCCGCCTCCAGTATTCTCCCTCTACCTGGACCCCTCACCCTGGCCTCTTACCCGCTCTTGATCTCTTCATTGAAAACTGTCGGCGAGACATTGGTCGTCTCAATTTCTCTGCCCCCCTCACTCACTCTAACCTGTCCCCCTCTGAACTTGAGGCACTCCGTTCTCTCAGGTCTAACCCCAACATGGTCATCAAACCTGCAGACAAGGGTGGTGCTGTTGTTGTATGGCGTACCAACCTCTACCTTGCAGAAGCTCAACGCCAACTCACAGACACCTCTTCCTACCTCCCTCTGGACCATGACCCCACCACCGAACATCAAGCCACCGTCCAAAGGACTGTCATTGACCTCATCTCCTCTGGAGATCTTCCCTCTACAGCTTCCAACCTCATAGTCCCGCAACCCCGGACAGCCCGCTTCTATCTCCTTCCCAAAATCCACAAACGGGACTGTCCCGGCAGACCCATTGTGTCAGCCTGCTCCTGCCCAACTGAACTTATTTCTTCCTATCGAGACTCTATCTTTTCTCCGCTGGTGCAGTCTCTTCCCACCTACATCCGTGACTCTTCTGACGCCCTACGTCATTTTGACAATTTCCAGTTTCCTGGTCCCAACCGCCTCCTCTTCACTATGGACGTCCAATCGCTCTACACCTCCATCCCCCACCAGGATGGTTTGAGGGCTCTCCGCTTCTTCCTGGAACAGAGGCCCAACCAGTCCCCATCCACCACCACCCTCCTCCGCCTGGCTGAACTTGTTCTCACATTGAACAACTTCTCCTTCAACTCCACGCACTTCCTTCAAGTAAAAGGTGTCGCTATGGGTACCCACATGGGTCCTAGTTCTGCCTGTCTTTTTGTGGGATATGTCGAGCATTCTTTGTTCCAGTCCTACTCAGGCCCCCTCCCCCAACTCTTTTTCCGGTACATTGATGACTGTATCGGTGCCGTTTCCTGCTCCCGCCCCGAACTCGAAAACTTTATCAACTTTGCTTCCAATTTCCACCCTTCTCTCAACTTTACATGGTCCATCTCTGACACTTCCCTTCCCTTCCTCGACTTCTCTGTCTCCATCTCTGGGGATAGGTTGTCTACCAATATCCATTATAAGCCCACTGACTCCCACAGCTACCTCGACTACACTTCTTCACACCCTACCTCCTGTAAGGACTCCATTCCATTCTCCCAGTTTCTCCGTCTCCGACGCATCTGCTCTGATGATGCTACCTTCCATGACGATGCTTCTGATATGACCTCCTTTTTCCTCAACCGAGGATTTCCCCCCACTGTGGTTGACAGGGCCCTCAACCGTGTCCGACCCATTCCCCGCACCTCTACCCTCACCCCTTCCCCTCCCTCCCAGAACCGTGACAGGGTTCCCCTTGTCCTCACTTTTCATCCCACCAGCCTCCATATCCAAAGGATCATCCTCCGCCATTTTCGCCACCTCCAGCGTGATGCCACTACCAGTCGCATCTTCCCCTCCCTTCCCCTGTCAGCATTCCGAAGGGATCGTTCCCTCCGCGACACCCTGGTCCACTCCTCCATTACCCCCACCACCTCGTCCCCGTCCCAGGGCACCTTCCCTTGCAATCGCAGGAGGTGTAATACCTGCCCATTTACCTCCTCTCTCCTCACTATCCCAGGCCCCAAACACTCCTTTCAGGTGAAGCAGCGATTTACTTGTACTTCTTTCAATGTAGTATACTGTATTCGCTGCTCACAGTGTGGTCTCCTCTACATTGGGGAGACCAAGCGCAGACTGGGTGACCACTTTGCGGAACATCTCCGCTCAGTCCGCAAGCAGGACCCTGAGCTTCCGGTTGCTTGCCATTTCAACACTCCCCCCTGCTCTCATGCTCACATCTCTGTCCTGGGATTGCTGCAGTGTTCCAGTGAACATCAACGCAAGCTCGAGGAACAGCATCTCATCTACCGATTAGGCACACTACAGCCTGCCGGACTGAACATTGAGTTCAATAATTTCAGAGCATGACAGCCCCCCACTTTACTTTCATTTTTAGTCATTTTTAGTTATTTTTTCTTCCTTTTTTTTGCATTCCTTTTTGCATTTTTTGCATTTATTTCATTTTATCTTAGTTTGTTCAGTTTGCTTACCCACTGTTTATTTTTCAGGTTGTTTTTCTTCAGGTTTGCACTTGCTGATGTTCTATATTCAGTATATTCACACCTAATCTGTACTAATGCTTTGTCTTTCAAAACACCATTAACATATTGTTTGCCTTTGCTCTGTGACCTTTTGGTCAGCTATGTGGCCTGGTCCAATCTGCACCTTCTCCTTTGTTATCTCTTGCCCAACCCCCACCTCACTTGTTTATAATCTGTGACTTTTCTAATATTTGTCAGTTCCGAAGAAGGGTCACTGACCCGAAACGTTAACTCTGCTTCTCTTTCTACAGATGCTGCCAGACCTGCTGAGTGAATCCAGCATTTCTTGTTTTTATTTGTGGTAGAGGGGCATCTGTTGTTCACGGCATTTCTCCTGTATCTGACGAAGGGAGAACAGCATGTCAATGGTCGATCTCTCTGCACGAAAGTCACACTGTGCCTCAGGGTAGACGCGCTCGGCCAGCTTCTGGAGCCTGTTCAGAGCGACTCGAGCAAAGACTTTCCCCACTTTGCTGAGCAGGGAGATTCCACGGTAGTTGTTGCAGTCACCGCGGTCACCTTTGTTTTTATAGAGGGTGATGATCTTGGCATCGCGCATGTCCTGGGGTACTGCTCCCTCGTCCCAGCACAGGCACAACAGTTCATGTCGTGCTGAGAGTATAGCAGGCTTGGCACTCTTGATTATTTCAGGGGTAATGCTGTCCTTCCCAGGGGCTTTTCCGCTGGCTAGAGAATCAATGGCATCACTGAGTTCCGATTTGGTTGGCTGCATGTCCAGCTCATCCATGACTGGTAGAGGCTGGGCTGCATTAAGGGCAGTCTCAGTGACAGCATTCTCCCTGGAGTACAGTTCTAGGTAGTGCTCAACCCAGCGGTCCATTTGTTTGCGTTGGTCAGTGATTATGTCCCCCGATTTAGATTTGAGGGGGGCGATCTTCTTGATGGTTGGCCCAAGAGCTCTCTTCCTGCCATCATGCATTCCTCTGATGTTTCCGGTGTCTGAGGCCCGCTGAATATGACTGCATAGGTGTTGCCAGTAGTCGTTTGCGCAACGCCTAGCTGTTCTTTGTGCAGTACATCTGGCTGCTTTATGTGCTGCGGATGTTAAATCGCTGGGGGCATTCTTGTAGTTCAACAGTGCAATGCGCATAGCGGCTATGACAGGTTCCAGCTCTTCATTATGAGATTGAAACCAGTCTGCATTTCTCTTCGCACTTTTGCCGTAGGTGGTCAAAGCTGACTCATAGATGGCGTCTCTGATGTGGGTCTCAGCATCCCCTCTGGGAGTGTTTTGAAGGGCTATTACAAGTGAATTTAGAATTTTTTGTAACAGCTGTGTGTGAGAGATTCTGCTCGTGTTGATGCGCGGGTGGCCCTTCTGCTTGGAATGATGCAACTTCTTTGGTCTGAGTCTAACCTTGCTGCACACCAGGGAGTGGTCGGTGTCGCAGTCCGCACTGTGGAAGCTGTGTGTGATTTGAACACTGTTTAAGGCGGCTCGCCTTGTGACAATGAGGTCTAGCTGGTGCCAAGGACGCGAACTTGGGTGCCTCCATCAAACCTGGTGACGGTGGTTAGTGTGAAAGAACGAGTTGGTGATGCAGAGGTTATGATAGGTGCACAACTCAAGCAGTCTCTGCTCGTTCTCATTCATCCTTCCAACGCCATAGCGCCCAAGGCAGGAGGGCCATGAGTCATGGTCGGCCCCAACCCTGGCATTAAAGTCCCCCAGCAGGAATAGGTGTTCGTTGTTGGCGATGTTGCTAATGATGTTATGGAGTTGTTCATATAACTGGTCTTTAGCTTCAGCTTCAGTCTTTAGCTTCTTATTTCGACAAATAAGAGAAATGGAAATCACATCACCACAAATAAGACACTGTCCTCAGAGTAACTCGAGAGAGTTCTCCATCATAGGTATCACCTCACATTTCTCTGCATGAAATTTCATCTGTCACGTGTCTGTTCATCCCACCAGCCTGTCTATATCCTCCTGAAGACTCTCACTATCCTCTTCACAGTTCACAAAAATTCCAAGTTTTGTGTCATGTGTGAATATTAACAATTGGTCCTGTCTGGGTCATTAATAACTGATCCCAACATCAGTACCTGGGGAACTGCACTATATATCTTCCTCCAGTCCAAATAACAACAGTTCATCACAACACTCTGTTTCCTCACACTCAGCCCATTTCCTATCCTTTCTGTTTCTCTCCTTTTGATTACATGGGCTGCAGTTTTACTGGTAATTCTATTACATGTCACTGAACAAAACACCTTTTGGAAATCCAGATACACCACATCAAACACATTCCCCTCAATAACCCTTCCTGAAACATACAGCTTGAGCTTATCCAGCTGACCACACTTCATATAAATGTGTTCAAAGACACAAGATGTACAGTAAATCTATACAGAGCACAGGAAGATCCCAGCATCCATCCCCAGCCTGTGCTGTGAACTATTCTGAGAAAGTGTGGCACTGAATACCAGACACAGAGCACAGGAATATCCGGGGCTCCATCCCCAGCCTCAGCTAAGTGAGCTGCTCTCACGTAATGTGGTACTGATCCCCATTCTCAGGGCACAGGAAGATCCCAGGCCCAATTCCTGGCCTCTGCTGAGTTAACACCCTGTTGTACCAATTGTTATCAGTGTGTGATCTTACCTCACTGTGGAGTGAATGGAAGGCTGGAGTTCTCCATCTCCTGCATCACCACCAGCAGCTCATCCAACTTGAGTGTGTGTGATGTGGGGAAAGGATCAGGACATTGTGATCAGTCAGGAACTCCCAGACCCACTGCAAGAGAGAGAGTGGCAGCAATTAGAACCACACAATGAGGGTTAACCACACGGTACGGTACTGAGCCCAATACAGAGGACAGGGAGATCCCAGACTCCATCCACAGCCTCTGATGAGTGAGCTGTTCTCAACCAGTCTGGCACTAAGCCCCACCCACCGAGCACTGGAAGATCCCAAGCTCCATCCCTAGCCTGAGCTGTGTTTCTCCCTACCCTACCCTCTGTTCACGGTGGGTGATTTTACCTCACTGTGGTGTGTATGAAGACTCGATTTATCCTTCCCAAGTATCAATGTCAGTGTGTCTTCAATGTTATAGAGTGAGAGTTATACAGCACAGAAACAGGCCTTTCGGCCCATCATGTCTGTGCTGGCCAACAAACACCTTTCCATTCTAATCCCATTTTTCCAGCACATGGCCTGTAGCCTTGTATGCTATGGCGTTTCAAGTGCTTATCTAAATATTTCAATGTTGTTAGGGTTCCTGCCTCTACCACCCCTTCAGGCAGTGTGTTCCAGATTCCAACCACCCTCTGGGAGAAAAATATTTTCCTCAAACCCCCTTTAAACCTCCGGCCCCTTACCTTAAATCTATGCCCCCTGGTTTTTGACCCCTCGGAGAAGCGAAAATGTTTCTGTCTATCTAACCTATCAAAGCCCCTCATAATTTGGTTTTCCTCAATCATGTCCCCCCTCAGAATTTTCTGCTTCACGGAAAACATCCCAGCCTTTTCAGTCTCTCCATCGCTGAAATGTTCCAGCGACGCAACATCCTGGTGAATCGCCTCTGAGTTTCTGCACTTTCTAGGGTCCTACCATCCGTTGTATATTCTCTTGCCTTGTTAGTCCTCCCAAAATGCATCACCTCACACTTCTCAAGATTGAATTACATTTCCCACTGCTCCACCCATCTTACCAGCCCATCTACATAGTCCTTTAATCTAAGGCTTTCCTCCTCACTATTGACACCACTAATTTTCGTGACATTTGAGAACTTACTGATGATACCTCATATATTCACGTCCAAAATATTAATGTGCACTACAGCAGCAAGGGTCCCAGCCCCGATCCTTGTGGACACCACTGCTCACAGGCTTCCAATCGCACAAACAACCCTCGCCCATTACCCTCTGCCTCCTGCCACAAAGCCATTTTTGGATCCAATTTGCCCAATTGTACTGGATGCCATGTGCTCTGACCTTCTTAACCAACCTCCCATGTGGGACCTTATCAAAAACCTTACTGAAGTCCATGTCGACTACATCAACTGCTTTGCCCTCATCTACACATCTGATCACCTCCTCAAGTTAGTCAGACACGAACTCCCCCTGGCAAATCCATAGTGCCTATCCCTGATTAATCCCTGCCTCTCCTCGTGCAGATTAATCCTGTCCCTCAAATATTTTTCCAATAGTTCCCCAACCACTGGTGTTAGACTCACTAACCTGCATTTACCTAGTTTATCCCTGCTACCCTTCTTAAATAATGGTACCACATTCGCTGCCCTCCAGTCGTCTGGTACCTCTCCTGTGGCCAAAGAGGGTTGGCAAATTTGTGTCAGAGGCCCTGCTATCGCCTCCCTTGCCTCAGATAATAGCCTGGGATACATTTCATCTGAGCCTGGGGATTTATCCACTTTTAAACCCGCTAAAACAGCGAATACATAATCCCTTTCAATGCTAATATGTTCAAGTATATCACAATCCCACTCCCCAATCTCTACACCGACATCGTCCTTCTCCATAGTGAACACAGAGGAAAAGTAATAAGTTAAAACCTCACCTATGTCCTCCAGTTCCACAAACAGTTTGCCACTTTGGTTCCCTCATGGGATCTAATATTTCCCTGGTTATCTTCTTGCCCTTGACATACTGATAAAACATCTTTGGATTTTCCTTTATCTTGCCTGCCAGTGTTTTCCATGTCCCCTCCCCACTCTCCGAATTACTTTTTGAAGTACCCTCCTGCACTTTCTATACTCCTCTAGTGCCTCTGCTGTTATCAGCCCTCTGAATCTGCCTTCAGCCTCCTATTTTTCCCTGATCTAATCCTCTATATCCCTTAAAATCCAGGGTTCCCTGGGCCTGTTAGTCTGACCTTTCACCTTAACGGGTACATGCTGACTCGAAACTCTCACTATTTCCTCTTTGAAAGACTCCCACTGATCTGATGTCGACTTTCATAGAACATACAACAGTACAGCACAGTACAGGCTCTTCGGCCCACGATGTTGTGCCGAACCTTTAACCCACCCTCCGATCAAACTACCTACCTACCCTTCATTCTACTATCATCCAAATACCTATCCAAGAGTTGCTCAAATGTCCCGAATGTATCTGCTTCCACTACCACCGCTGGCAGCGCATTCCACGCACCCACCACTCTCTGTGTAAAGAACCTACCTCTGACATCTCCCAGAAACCTTCCTCCAATCACCTTAAAATTATGCCCCCTGGTGATAGCCCTTTCCACCCTGGGAAATAGTCTCTGGCTATCCACTCTATCTCTGCCTCTCATCATCTTGCACCCCTCTATCAAGTCACCTCTCATCCTTCTTCGCTCCAATGAGAAAAGCCCGAGCTCCTTCAATCTTTCTTCGTAAGATATGCCCTCCAGTCCAGGCAGCATCCTGGTAAATCTCCTCTGCACCCTCTCTAAAGCTTCCACATCCTTCCAATAATGAGGCGACCAGAACTGAGCACAATATTCCAAGTGTGGTCGAACCAAGGCCTTATAGAGCTGCAGCATAACCTCACGGCTCTTAAACTCAATCCCCCTGTTAATGAAAGTCAACACACCATACGCCTTCTTAACAACCTTATCAACTTGGGTGGCAACTTTGATCGATCTATGGACATGAATCCCAAGGTCCCTCTGTTCCTCCACACTACCAAGAATCCTGTCTTTATGTATTCTGCATTGAAATTCGACCTTCCAAAATGAATCACTTCAAACATTTCCAGGTTGAACTCCATCTGCCACTTCTCAGCCCAGCTCTGCATCCTGTCAATGTCCCGTTGCAACCTACAACAGCCATCCACGCTATCCACAACTCCAGCAACCTTCGTGTCATCGGCAAACTTGCTAACCCAGCCTTCCACTTCCTCATCCAAGTCATTTATAAAAATCACAAAGAGCAGAGGTCCCAGAACAGATCCTTGTGGAACACCACTGGTCACCGAGCTCCATGCTGAATACTTTCCATCTACTACCACCCTCTGTCTTCTGGAGCCAGCCAATTTTGTATCCAGACAGTCAACGTTCCCTGTATCCCATGCCTCCTTACTTTCTGAATGAGCCTACCATGGGTAACCTTATCAAACGCCTTGCTAAAATCCAAATAAACCACATCCACTGTTCTTCCTTCATCAATGTGTTTTGTCACATCTTCAAAGAATTCAATAAGGCTTGTGAGGCATGACCTGCCCCTCACAAAGCCATGCTGACCGTCTCTAATCAAACCATGAGTTTCCAAATAATCATAAATCCTGTCTCTCAGAATCCTCTCCAATAATTTGCCCACTACCGACGGAAGACTGACTGGTCTATAATTCCCAGGGTTATCCCTATTCCCTTTCTTGAACAAGGGAACAACATTTGCCAACCTCCAATTATCCGGTACTACTCCAGTGGGCAGTGAAGACGCAAAGATCATCGCCAAAGGCGCAGCAATCTCTTCCCTCGCTTTCCGTAATATCCTTGGGTATATCCCGTCTGGCCCCAGGGACTTATCTGTCCTCATGTCTTTCAAAATTTCCAGCACATCCTCCCTCTTAACTTTAACCTGTTCGAGCATATCAGCCTGTTCCAAGCTGTCCGCACAAACGACCAGGTTCCTCTCTCTGGTGAATACTGAAGCAAAGTGTTCATTTAGGACCTCTCCTACCTCCTCCGACTCCAGGCACAAGTTCCCTCCACTATCCCTGATCGGTCCGACCCTCACTCTGGCCATCCTCTTTCTCCTCACATAAGTGTAGAACGCCTTGGGATTTTCCTTAATCCTACCCACCAAGACTTTTTCATGTCCCCTTCTAGCTCTCCCAAGCCCATTCTTCAGTTCTTTCCTGGCTACCTTGTAACCCTCTGGAGCCCTGTCTGATCCTTGCTTCCTCAACGTTAAGTAAGCTTCCTTCTTCCTCTTGACTAGCTGTTCCACATCTCTTGTCATCCAAGGTTCCTTCAACCTACAATCCCTTCCTTGCCTCATCGGGACAAACCTATCCAGCAGTCGCAGCAAATGCTCCCTAAACAACCTCCACATTTCTATCGTGCATTTCCCTGAGAACATCTGTTCCCAGTTTATGCTCCCCAGTTCCTGCCTAATAGCATTGTAATTCCCACTCCCCCAATTAAATATTTTCCCATCCCGTCTGCTCCTGTCCCTCTCCATGACTTAAGTAAAGGTCAGGGAGTTGTCATCACCATCACCGAAATGCTCTCCCACCGAGAGTTCTGCCACCTGGCCTGGTACGTTGCCAAGCAGCAAGTCCAACATCGCCTCCCCTCTCGTCGGCCTATCTGCTTATTGAGTCAGGAAACCTTCCTGGACACACCTGACAAAAACTGCTCCATCCAAACTATTTGCACTAAGAAGGTTCCAATCAATATTAGGGAGTTTGAAGTCACCCATGACAACAACCCTGTTACTTCTGCACGTTTCCAAAATCTGCCTCCCAATCTGTTCCTCCGTGTCTCTTTTGCTATTGGGGGGTCTATAGAAAACTCCCAAAGTGACTTCTCCTTTCCTGTTTCTGACTTCCACCCATAATGACTCAGTAGACAAACCCCCCTCGACGACCTCCCTTTCTGCAGCTGTGATACTGTCCCTGATTAACAATGCCACTCCCCCACCTCTTTTACCTCTCTCCCTATACCCTTTGAAATATCTAAACCCCGGAACATCCAACATCCATTTCTGCCCCTGTGATATCCAAGTCTCCGTAATGGCCACAACATCGTAGCTCCAAGTACTGATCCATGCTCTAAGTTCATCACCGTTATTCCTGACACTTGTTGCGTTAAAATAGACACACTTCAACCCATCATACTGGCTGCAACTTTGTCCTGAGAATTGTCTAACCTTCCTCACAGACTCTCTGCTCTCGGTATCTGCCTGTTCAACAGCTACCCCATCCACTGCTCCATAGCTCCGGTTCCCATCCCCCTGCCAAACTAGTTTAAACCCTCCCGAAGAGCTCGAGCAAACCCCCCGCCCAGGATATTGGTTTCCCTCCAGTTCAGATGCAACCCATCCTTCCGGTACTGGTCCCAACATCCCCAGAAGGTATCCCAATGATCCACATATCTGAATCCCTCCCACCTACACCAGTTCTGTAGCCACGTGTTCAGCTGCACTCGCTCCCTGTTTCTCGCCTCACTGGCACGTGGCACCGGTAACAATCCTGAGAATACTGCTCTGCTCGTCCTGCCTTTCAGCTTCCAACATAACTCCCTATATTTGCCTTTCAGGTCCCCGTCCCTTTTCCTAGCTATGTCATTGGTACCGATATGTACCACGACCTCTGGTAGCTCCCCCTCCCCCTTAAGAATCCTGTAGACTCGATCCGAGACATCCCTGATGCTGGCTCCCGGGAGGCAACATACCATCCGGGAGTCTCGTTCGCGACCACAGAATCTCCTGTCTGTTCATCTAACCATTGAATCTCCTATCACTATCGCTCTCCTATTCTCCCCTTCCCTTCTGAGCCACTGAGCCAGGCTCAGTGCCAGAGACCTGTTCACTGTGGCTTTCCTCTGGTAGGTCGCTCCCCCCAACCGTATACAAAACCGTAGACTTATTATTGAGGGGAAAGGCCACAGGGGATCCCTGCACTTTGCGCCTATTCCTTTTCCCTCCCCTGTCGGTCGCCCAGCTACATTTATCCTGTAATTTATGTGTCACTGCTTCCCTATAACTGCTCTCTGTCACCCTCTCAGCATCCTGAATGATCCGAAGTTCATCCAGCTCCAGCTCCAGTTCCCTAACGCAGTCTGCGAGGAGCTCGAGTTGGGTGCACGTCACACAGGTGATGTCAGCAGGGACACAAGTGGTGATCCTTACCTCCCACATCCTGCAAGAGGAGCATGCAACTTCCATCCCCTCCGCGCTAAATTAACAGCAGAGAATTTTTTTAAAAAGGAAAACCTTACCTTACCAAACAACTTTCCCAGCAGTCCCGTGTCCGCCGAAACAAAAGGAAAGTCAATTTAAACTGAAACTCACCTTCCCAGCTGCCACCTCGCTCGCACTATCGCTGCTTCAAACAAAAAGCTGCCGAAACAAAAGTTAAGTTTACTACAATAGCTGCTCCCAGTCCACTTAGGTCCCATCCTGTTTAATCATTTTAAAATCGGCCTTCCCCAATCCAGTCCCTTTATTTTTGGTCTGGCTTTGTCCTTATCCATAACTACCTTAAATCTTACAGAGTTATGGTCACAATCCCCGAAATGCTCCCCCACTTACACTTTTACCACTTGTCCAGTTTCATTCCCGAAGATTAGGTCCAGTATTGCCCCTTCTCTTGTAGGACGTCTGATGTACTGGCTCAAAAAGCTCTCCTGTATGCATTTTAAGAATTCCTCCCCCTTTCAGCCTTTTTCACTAAGACTATCCCAGTTGATATTTGGGAAGTTGAAATCCCCGACTAATATTACCCTATTATTTTTACACCTCTGAGATTTGCCTACATATCTGCTCCTCGATCTCTCCCTGTCTATTTGGCAGCCTGTAATTAACTCCCAGCCAAGTGATTGCCCCCTTTTTGTTTTTAAGTTCTCCCCTTATGGGCACATTTAAGGAACCTTCTGAGACATCAACCCTCCTTACTGCAGTAACTGACTCCTTGATCAACAGTGCATTGCCACCTCCTCTTTTACCCGCACATCTGTCAAGCCTGAAGATTCTATACCTTGGAATATTGAACTGCCAGTCCTGCCCCTCCCTCAACCATGTCTCTGTGATAGCAATAATGTCCTAATGCCATGTGCTAATCAACGCCCTCAATTCATCTGCCTTACTAGTAAGACTCCTGTCATTGAAATAGATACAATCCAACCTTGCATTTTTCAATGTGCCTTACCAGGTCTATATTTGCTCTGCCTTCCAGGTAGACTAACATTACCCTCTACTATTCATCCACTCTGTATCCCACCCCCTTGCCAAATTCGGTTAACCACACCCCCACCCCGCTCCCACCGCACCAAAAAAAATCCCCTAGCAAACCTCCCAGCAGGGATTTTGGTCCCGTTCCGGTTCAGATACAACCCGTCCAACTTGTACCGGACCTACCTTTGCCAGAAACAGTCCTAGTGATCCAGGAAGCTAAAGACCTCGCTCCTGCACCAGCTCCTCAGCCACGCATTCATCTGCTCTTTCCTCCTATTCCTATACTCACTAGCACGTGGCACCGGAAGTAATCGAGAGATTACAATCTTAGAGGTCCTGCTTTTTAATCTGCTACCTAGCTCCCTAAGTTCTTGTTGCAGGACCTCACCCTTCTTTCTACCCACATCATTGGTACCGATGTGTACCACAATCTCTGACTATTGACCCTCTTCCATCAGAATGACCTCCGTGACATCCTTGACCCTAGCACCAGGGAGGCAACATACAATTCTTGAGTCTCATTTGCTGCCACAGAAATGCCTGTCTGTTCCCCCAGTGTGTGTGATATGGGAATGGGGCAGATCAATCTGCTCACTCAGGTACACCCAGGCTGGCCTGTGCTGTGTTTCTCCCTACTCTACCTTCTGTTCACTGTGGGTGATTTTACCTCATGAAGACTTGATTTATCCATCTCCAGTATCAGTGTTAGTGTGTGGGCAATCTTCAATGTGTGAGATATCGGAATGGGGAAGATCAATCTCTTCACTCAGGTACACTCGGTCTGACTGCAGAAGAAAGAGGAGGGAATTAGATAGATATAAATAATGATATGTTCCCAGTCTGTTACTGAGTTCCATACAGAGCACAGGAAGATCCCAGGCTCCATTCCTGGCCTTTGCAGAGTGAACTGATCTCACCCAGTGTGGTACTGAGTTCCATACACAGTGCTCAGGAAGATCGCAGCATGTGCAGAGTGAACTCATCTCACAGAGTATGGTACTGAGTACCGCACAGAGCACAGGACGAGCTCAGGCTCCATTCTTGGCTTGTACATCATGAGCACCTAATACAATATGTATAAACTGACTCAGATTAAGAACTCAGTACAAAGCAGCTGAATGCTCAGACAGCCGGAGAGCAACAGTGACATCATGCGAAAATTTTTTACACAGTTACAGACTGTTCAGACACACTCACTCACTTGTTCATTAGAGTTTCAAATTGGATCCAAAATTGGCTTAGTGGAAAGAGGCAGAGGGTGATGGTCGAGGGTTGTTTTTGAGAGCGGAAGCCTGTGACCAATAATGTACCACATGGATCGGAGGCATGATCAGTAAGTTCACAGATGAGAGAAAAATGAGTGGTGTAGTGAGGAGGAAATCTTTAGATTACAGGACGATATAGATGGGCTGGTAAGATGGACGGAGCTGTGGCAAACAGAATTTAATCCTGAGAATTTTAAGGTGATGCATTTTGGGAGGACTGAGAAGGCAAGTGAATATACAATGGATGGTAGGACCCGAGGAAGTACAGAGGGTCAGAGGGTCCTTTGTGTACTTGGCCACAGATCATTGAAGGTAGCAGTGCAGGTAGATAAGGTGGCTTGGATGGCATATGAGATACTTGCTTTTAATAGCTGAGGCACAGAATATAAGAGCAGGGATGTTATGATGGAGCTGTATAAAACACTAGTTAGGCCACAGCTGGAGTACTGTGTGCAGTTCTGGTCACCACATTAGAGGAAGGATGAGATTGCACTGGAGAGGTTGCAGAGGAGATTCACCAGGATGTTGCCTGGGCTGGAGCATTTCAGCTATGAAGAGAGACTGAAAAGGCAAGGGTTATTTTCCTTAGAGCAGAGAAGGCTGAGGAGGAACCTGATTGAGGTGTAAAAAATTATGAGGGGCATTGATAGGTTAGATAGGAAGAAACTTTTCCCCTTAGCTGAGGGATCAATAACCAGAGAGCAGGTAAGGAGCCAGAGAAATAGAGGACATTTGAGGAAACTGTTTTTTTCACAGAGGCTCGTTGGAATCTTGAACACACTGTCTGAAGGGGTGGTAGTGGCAGGAACAGTCACAACATTTAAGTAGTATTTAGATGAGCATTAGAAACGCCATAGCAGACAAGGGAACGGGCCAAGTGCTGAAAAATGGGATTTGAATAGATAGGTGCTTGATTGCCGGCACAGACATGAAGGGCAAAAAGGGCTGTTGCTGAACTGAATAAATATGAGTCTCTGGAATTAATAAGATAGAATTCATTTTCAATCCATATAACTACAATATCTGACCACATTTTCTGTGAGAAATGATGTTTTTAGGTTGTCGTGGAGCAGTCACTGATCGGTTCATTGGACACCTGATTTGCAAACAAAGGATTCCTGCTCTGTGACTCTCACCTGACAACATCGTATTACTGACAGTCAGATAAACACAGCAGTGTCAATAGAACACGATATATTAAAATAGAAATATGAAGGAGGGACAGACAGAACAAACAAATAATGCAATCCCTGTCACTTCAAATATCAAACTGTCTGATTGGACAACCCTAAGAGGTGACAATGAGACAGGTAAACTGACCTGTTTAACTGCATGGGTCAGGGTCAAGAATGAAAATTCAATTCCCTGCAGTGGGAGACAAGTTCCTGCTTCTCAAAGAAGACCTGCTTTATATAGATAATGTCACACAAAATGAGAACTTACTCCAACTTCATTCTTTATTAAGCTGAATAGTGGATAATAATTTATATCTGAGTTAATAACTGCAGGGAGAGCCCTTTCTACTGGAAGAGTGTCAGCTCAGTGTCAGGTACACACAGATACAGAAATAGATTCTCATCTGTGTACCTGTGGCTCAAAGAGATTCCACAAATCACGGAAGTGGAAATCACATCACTACACATAAGGAACGGTCAATAAAGTAACTCGAGAGGATTCTCCATCACAGGTTACGAAGCAGTGTCCAGAAATCAACATTAGGGAAATTATCATTTAAAAAAACCATCCAGTGGACAATTATTTGTGAATTTAAATGATAAGGGCTGGTCACAATTCTTCTTCAGAGAAATGTAAATCCAAACTAGAAAGGACTGACCATAAATCACCTACAAAACAATCTTCTTCTTCTTCTTTGGCCTCCTTATCTCGAGAGACAATGGGTAAGCGCCTGGAGGTGGTCAGTGGTTTGTGAATCAGCGCCTGGAGTGTCTATAAAGGCCAATTCCAGAGTGACAGACTCTTCCACAGGTGCTGCAGATAAAATTGGTTGTCGGGGCTGTTACACAGTCGGCTCTCTCCTTGCGCTTCTGTCTTTTTTCCTGCCAACTTCGAAGTCTCTTCGACTCGCCACACTTTATCCCCACCTTTATGGCTGCCCGCCAGCTCTGGCGAACGCTGGCAACTGACTCCCACAACTTGTGATCAATGTCACAGGACTTCATGTCGCGTTCGCAGACGTCTTTAAAGCGGAGACATGGACGGCCAGTTGGTCTGATACCAGTAGCGAGCTCTCTGTACAATGTGTCTTTGGGGATCCTGCCATCCTCCATGCGGCTCACATGGCCAAGCCATCTCAAGCGCCGCTGGCTCAGTAGGGTGTATATGCTGGGGATGTTGGCTGCCTCGAGGACTTCTGCGTTGGAGATGTGGTCCTGCCACCTGATGCCAAGGATTCTCCGGAGGCAGCAAAGATGGAATGAATTGAGACGTCGCTCTTGGCTGACATACATTGTCCAGGCCTCGCTGCCATAGAGCAAGGTACTGAGGACACAGGCTTGATACACTCGGACTTTTCTGTTCTGTGTCAGTGCATCATTTTCCCACACTCTCTTGGCCAGTCTGGACATAGCAGTGGAAGCCTTTGCCACGCACTTTTTCATTTCTGCATCTGGGGACAGGGAACTGGTGATATTAGAGCCTAGGTAAGTGAACTCTTGAACCACTTCCAGAGTGTGGTCGCCGATATTGATGGATGGAGCATTTCTGACGTCCTGTCCATTGATATTCTTTATCTTGAGGCTGATGGTTAGGCCAAATTCATTGCAGGAAGCCGCAATCCTGTCAATGACAGTCTGCAGACACTCTTCAGTTTGGGATGTTAATGCAGCATCGTCAGCAAAGAGGAGTTCCCTGATGAGGACATTCCATACTTTGGTCCTGACGCTTAGACGGGCAAGGTTGAACAACCCGCCACCTGATCTTGCATGGAGGAAAATACCTTCTTCTGAAGACTTGAACGCATGTGAGAGCATCAGGGAGAAGAAAATCCCAAACAGTGTAGGTCCGAGAACACAGCCCTATTACACGCCACCCAGGATAGGAAAGGGCTCTGATGAGGTGCCGCTATGCTGAATTGTACCTTTCATATTGTCATGGAATGAGGTGTTGATATTTCGCAGCTTTGGTGGACATCCGATCTTTTCTAGTAGTCTGAAGAGACCACGTCTGCTGACGAGGTCAAAGGCTTTGGTGAGATCAATGAAAGCAACGTAGTGGGACGTCTATTGCTCTCGGCATTTGTCCTGTAGCTGGCGAAGGGAGAACAGCATGTCAATGGTGGATCTCTGTGCTCGAAAGCCACACTGTACCTCAGGGTAGACCTGCTCAGCCAGCTTCTGCAGCCTGTTTAAAGTGACTCGAGCAAAGACTTTCCCCACTATGCTGAGCAGGGAGATTCCACGGTAGTTGTTGCAGTCAACTTGGTAGCCGTTGTTTTTATAGAGGGTGATGATATTGGCATCGCGCATGTCCTGTGGTACTGCTCCCTCGTCCCAGCACAGGCAAAGCAGTTTGCAGAGTGCTGAGAGTATAGCAGGCCTAGCACTCTTGATTATTTCAGGGGTAATGCCATCCTTCCCAGGGGCTTTTCCGCTGGCTAGAGAATCAATGGCATCACTGAGTTCCGATTTTGTTGGCTGTACGTCCAGCTCATCCATGAGTGGTAGAGGTTGGGCTGCATTGAGGGCAGTCTCAGTGACAACATTCTCCCTGGAGTACAGTTCCAGGTATTGTTCCACCCAGCAGTCCATTTACTTGCGTTGGTCAGTGATTATGTCCGCTGATTTAGATATGAGGGGGGTGATCTTCTTCATAGTTAGGCCAAAAGCTCTATTAATGCCATCAAACATTCCTCCAATGTTTACCGTAACTGATGCCAGAACAATCACTGTCCAATCATTAAAGGACTGACTGTAAATCACCGACACACAATCACTCACCAATTATTCAAGGACTGACCGTAGATCACCCACAGAACAATCACTCACGAATTATTCAAGGACTGACCGTAAATCACCTACAGAACAATCACTGTCCAATTATTTCAGGACTGACCGTAAATTACCCACAGAACCATCACTTTCCAATTATTAAAGGACTGACCGGAAATCACCGACAGAATAATTACTAACCAATTATTCAAGGACTGACCGTAAATCACCTACAGAATAATCACTATCCAATTATTCAAGGAGTGACCGTAAATCACCTACAGAATGATCACTATCCAATTATTTAAGGAGTGATCATAAATCCCCTACAGAACAATCACTCAACAATTATTAAAGGACTGACCGTAAATCACCTACAGAATAATCACTATCCAATTATTTAAGGAGTGGCCGTAAATCACCTACAGAACAATCACTGTCCAATTATTAAAGGACTGACCGTAAATCACCTACAGAACAATCACTGTCCAATTATTAAAGGACTGACCGTAAATCACCAACAGAACAATCACTATCCAATTATTAAAGGACTGACCATAAATCAGCCACAGAACAATCTCCATCCGAACAACAAGGAACAGTCGATACATCTCCTCTGAAAGAAGTTTGAGTTTTTTTTAAGGGAATGATCAGAAATCTCCCTTGCAGCAGTCGCTGTACCTGTGCTGACTGAGCCATTCTGACCTGGTATGGTACTGAGTTCCACACATGGAACAGGAAGATCCCAGGCTCCATTCCCGGCCTGTGCTCTGTGAGCTGCTTTTATCTGTTGTGATACTGAGCCCCACAAGTGAACAGGAAGATCCCAGGCTCCATCCCCTGCCTGTGCTGTGTGAGCTGATTTTGTCTACTGTGATACTGAGCCCCACAGTGTGACAGGAAGATCCCAGGCTCCATCACCTGCCTGTGCTGTGTGAGCTGATTTTATCTATTTTGATACTGAGCCCCACTTGGTGAACAGGAAGATCCCAGGCTCCTTCTCCCTCCTGTGTTGTGTAGTACTGAGCTCTATTCTTTATGTGCTTACAAGCTCCATGACCCATCCCATACCGATGCTGAGTTGTCCCCCTGCTCTATTGTATGTTATCAGGAGGTGATCATACCTCACTGCAGAGTGTATCAATGGCTCGGCTCCTCAATTTCCTGCATCAATACAGCCGCTCATCCAACTTGCTGATGCTTCATGTGGGGACAGGAAAAGGACATCCTGCTCAGTCAGGAATTCCCAAACCAACTGCAAGACAGAGAGGGAGCAATTAGACCCACACAATGAGAGTGACATAGCCAGTGTGATACTGGCTCACATACAGAGCAGGATGATCCCAGCATCCATCCCCAGCCTGTGCTGTATTTCCCCCGACATTACCCTCTGTTCACTGTGGGTGATGTTACCTCACTGTGGTGTGTATGAAGAATCAATTTATCCATCTCTTGTATTATTGTCAGTGTGTCGGCCATCTTCAATGTGGGCGATAAGGGAATGGGGCGGAACAATCTGTTCACTCAGGTACACCCAGACTGACTGCAAGAGAGAGAGGTGGGAATTGGACAAATATAATTAAAGGTATGTACCCAGTCTGGTACTGAGCTCCAAACAGAGCACAGGAAAATCCCAGGCTCCATCCCCAGCCTGTGCTGTGTTTCTCCCTACGCTAGGCTCTGTTCACTGTGGGTGATTTTACCTCACTGCGGTTTGTATGAAGACTCGATTTATCCATCTCCTGTATCACTGTCAGTGTGTCTTCAATGTCACAGAGTTAGAGTTATATAGCACAGAAACAGGCCCTTCGGCCCATCGTGTCTATGTCGGCCATTAGGCACCTATCTATTCTCATCCCATTTTCCAGCATTTGGTCGTCGCCTTGTCTGCTATGGCGTTGCAATTGGTCATCTAAATACTTAAATGTGAGTGTTTCTTCCTGTACCACCTTCTGGCAGTTCGTTGCAGATTCCAACCACCCTCAGGGTGTAAAAATATTTTCCTCAAATCCCCTTTAAACCTCCTGCCCCTTACCTTAAATCTATGCCACCTGGTTATTGACCCCTCTGATAAGGGAAAAGATTTCTTCCTGTCTAACCTATCAGTGCCTCTCATAATTTTGTATACCTCAATCATGTTCTCACTCAGTCTTCTGCACACTAAGGTAAACAAGCCAAGCCCTTTCAGTCTCTCTTCATAACTGAAATGCTCCAGCCCAGGCAACCTCCTGGTGAATCTCCTCTGCACCCTCTCCAGTGCCATCACATCCTTCCTACAGTACAGATTGCATTACAGAAGGTGTAGATGAGATTCACCAGGATGTTGCCTGGCCTGGAGCATTTCAGCTTTGTTGATAGACGGGATAAGCTAGGGTTGTTTTCCTTGCAGCAGAGAGGTCTGAGCGGGGACATGATTGAGGTATATGAGGGGCATTGATAGGATAGATAGGAAGAAACATTTTCCCATAGCGGAGGTGTCAATAACGAGGGGACATCGATTTAAGGTTAGGGGCAGAAGATACGGAGGAGATTTGAGGCAAAGTGTTGTCACCAAGATGGTGGTTGCAATCTGAAACACACAGACTGAAGAGGTGTTCGAGGCAGGAACACTCAACATTTAAGAAGTATTTAGAAGAGCACTTGAAATGCCATAGTAGACAAGGCTACAGGCCAAGTGCTGGAAATTGGATTAGAATAGATAGGTGCTTGATGGCTGGCACAGACACAATGGGCCGAAAGGGCTGCTTCTGAGCTGAACAACTGTATCACTCTATGACATTAATAAGGTAGAATTCATTTTCAACCCAAATAACTACAAACTCTGACCACATTTTCCATGAGAAATTATGTTTTTAGTTTGTCGTGGAGCAGTCAGTGATCAGTTCATTGGACACCTGATTTGCAAACAAAGGATTCCTGCTCTGAGACTCTCACCTAACAACATCATATCACTGACAGTCAGATAAAAACAGCAGTATCAATAGAACATGGTATATTAAAATAGAAATATGAAGGAGGGACACACACCCTGTCACTTCAAACATCAAACTGTCTGATTGGACAACCCTGAGACATTGGTGACACTGAGACAGGTAAACTGACCTGTTTAACTGCATGGGTCAGGGTCAATAATGAAAATTCAATTCACTGCAGTGGGAAACAAGTTCCTGCTTCTCAGAAAAACCTGCTTTTTAAAGATAATGTCTCACAAAATAGAACTTAATCCAACCTCATTCTTCAGTAAGATGCATAATGGATAATGATTTATATCTGAGTTAGTGAATGCAGGGAGAGCCCTTTCTACTGGAACAGTGTCAGCTCAGTGTCAGGTCCACAGATACAGAAATAGATTCTCATCTGTGTACCTGTGGCTCAAAGAAATTCGACAAATAAGAGAAATGGAAATAACATCACCACAAATAAGATACTGTCCACAAAGCATCTCGAGAGAATTCTCCATCAAAGGTTATGAGGGAATGTCTATATGGCACCAATAGGGGGATCAATTTTTATTTAAACTTGAAATGCTATCGTGTTGTGATCAATGTCACCTAGAGTCTGCTTTACCAGGAGGTTCTTGATTAATCCTGTCCAATTGTGCATTACCAGTTCTAGAATAGCCTGCACTCTGGTTGGCTCGAGAACGTGCTGCTCTAAGAACTGTCCTGAATATACTCTATGTACTAAGTTTCCAGGCTACCTTGGCCGATCTGATTTGTCCAATCTACGCGCAGATTAAAAGCACCCATGATTATTGTGGTACCGTTCTTACACACCCCATTTATTTCTTCCTGATTACTCTGCCCTACAGAAACCAATGTAGGTCACTGAGCACAGGGATGTTGCGTGAATGAGGTTTAGTGTGATTTAGGATATGGGCATCAGAATTTTGGATTGACTGTTGTTTGTGGTGGTTTGTAACAGGGAGGGTAACCAGGACAGCATTGGAATAGTAAATTTTACAAAGGCAATGATCAGAGTTTTTGCAGCAAATGGGCTCACTGAGAGGATGTTATTTTGGAGGTGGTCGCTGTTAAGAACAGTAAAACAGTTCATCATGGTTTATAGAATTAATAGCTGGATAGAGAAACTTACCAGGGACACCAACAATAGCGAGGATTGGATAATAAATGTGTTGAATCATCTTCAGTGCAAAATATATCCGATCCGCTAATGTGAACCAAGAATAATCCGAAGTAAGATAGTAAAAGCAAAAGGATAAACTCCTGTCCATTGTTGTAACATTCCAATCTATCGTTCTTTGATTCTGACCCATTGTTGTAACATTCCAGTCTATTCTCAGATTCTGATCTATCCTCTCCCTCTCTCTGGAGCTGCTAATCTCTGTTAGTGCTGGGGCTGATGCTCTCACTGACACAATGTGATAACACATTGAAAGTAGTCCATTATTAATAGAAGAGAAAAACTCTCCAGTGACACAATTAGGGCCCATGGAGAATGACATTCATTACAGTCACTGAACAGACAGGTTCAGTTAATACCATGCAATCCAACACTTCTTGTAGCACAAAGTAGAACATTTACCCAGTCTGGATGGGATGTATGAGGGTTGCTGAGGGAAGGAATGGTGGAAATAGCAGAGGCACTGGCCAGAATCTTCCAATCCTTCTTGGATATGGGAGTGATGACAGTGGACTGGAGGATTGTAAATGTTACACCCTGTTTAAAAAAGGAGAAATGGAGCAAACCCTGTATTTACTGACCAGTCAGTGTGACATCACCAGTGGAGAAAATTCAACCATCAACCTGGACAAAGATATCTGCTGTTTTGAAAAGCAAGGGTTTATAAATGTCAACTACCATGAACATGTTAAAGACAAATTGTATCTAACAAACTTGAAGGATTCATTTGATGGAGTATTAGAGGGGATTGATGAGGGTGTCGCAGATGGTGTTATGTATATAAACTTTCAAAAGGCGTTTGATCAAATGTCATTTAATAGACTTCTTAGGAAAACTGAACTCAATGGATCAAAGGGGCAGTGGTTGTGTGAACATCCAATCGGCTAAGGCACAGAAAATAGATTGTTTTTCAGGCTGTGGAGAAGTATGCAGTGCTGTTCCGAAGACATCAATAACAAAAACATATATTTGTATACAAACATACGAATTAGGAGCAGGTGCAGGCCACTTGACCCTTCGAGCTTGCTCCACCATTCAATATGTTACTGGGTGAACTGATTACTTCACATTTCCAGCTACCCCCGATAACTTTTCACCCCCTTGCATATCAAGAATCTATCCAGCACTGCATTAAAATATTCAAATACTCTGCTTCCACTGTCTTTTTAGGAAGACATTCGACCCTCTGAGAGGGAACACCTCTCCTCATCTCTGTTTTAATGGGTGACCCCTTATGTTTAAACAATGGTGTCTTCCCTTCTCTGTCACGGAATGATCTGTACTTAAAAAATGACTCTGTTTTATGCCTTATGCCCCCACCTCTAATAATTCCAGGTATGATGTTGAGTTATTTTCCATCGCCAATGCCTCCTGCTCACTTCTTTGCCCAGCAGTCCTCCCCCCGACCACTGGGCCCACTCACCCACCTCAAGTATTGTCCCTCCACCTGGACCCTTCCCTCTGGCCTCTTCTCCACTCTTGATCTTTTCATTGAGAACTGTCGGTGAGACATCGGCCATCTCAATTTCTCTGCCCCTCTCACTCACTCTTACCTGTCCCCCTCTGAAATTGCCACACTCCGTTCTCTCAGGTCTAATCCCGACATTGTGATCAAATCTGCAGCCAAGGGTGGTGCTGTTGTTGTCTGGCATACTGCCCGCTTCCTTGCAGATGCTGAACGCCAACTCTCAAACACTTCTTCCTATCTCCCTCTGGACCATAATCTCACCACAGAACATCAAGCTACTGTTCACAGGATGGTCACTGACCTCATCTCCTCTGGGGATCTTCCCTCTGCAGCTTCCAACCTCATAGTCCCACAACTCCGGACAGCTCGCTTCTACCTCTTTCCCAAAATCCACAAACAGGGCTGTCCTGGTCGACACATTGTTTCAGCCTGCTCCTGCCTCACTGAACTTATTTCTTCCTATCTCGACTCGATATTTCCCCCGGTCCAGTCTCTTTTCACCTACATCTGTGACTCTTCAGACGCTGTACGTCATTTTGAAAAATTTCAGTTTCTTGGCCCTAAACGCCTCCTCTTCACTATGGACGTCCAATCTCTCTGCAGCTCCTATCCCCCACCAGGACGGTGTTAGGGTTCTCGGCTTCTTCCTTGAACAGAGACCCAAGCGGTCGCCATCCACCGCCATCCTCCTCCACCACCTGGCTGAACTTGTTCTCACATTGAACAACTTCTCCTTCAACTCCACTGACCTCATAGAGTCCAAGTTATACAGCAAAAAAACAGACCCTTCGGCCCATCGCATCGGTGATGGCCATTAAGCACCTATCTATTTTATTCCTATTTTCCAACACTTGGGCTGTAGTCTTGCGTGCTCTGGCGTTTCAAGTGCTCATCTAAATACTTCTTAAATGATGTGATTGTTCCTGCTTCCACTACCACTTCAGGCAGTGTGGTCCAGAGTCCAACCACTCTCTGGGTGAATTTGTTTTCCTCAAATCTTCTCTAAAACGCCTGCCCCTTACATAAAATCTATGCCCCCTGGTTACTAACCCATCTGCTAAGGGAACCGGTCTATTCCTTTCTACACTTTCTATGCCACTCATAATTTTGTATACCTCAATCAGGTCCCCAATCAGCCTTCTCTGCTCTAAGGAAAACAACCCTAGCCTTTTCACTCTCTCTTCATAGCTGATATGCTGCAGCCAGGCAACATCCTGGTGAATCTCCTCGACACCTTTTCCAGTGCAATCACAGCCTTCCTATAGTGTGGTGCCCCGAACTGTACACAGTACTCCAGCTGTGGCCTAAGTAGTGTTTTATACAGCTCCATCATAACGTCCCAGCTCTTATATTCTATGCCTTGGCTAATAAAGACAATTATCCCGTATGCCTTCCTAACCAGCTTTTATACCTGTGCTCCTGCCTTCATTGACCTATGGATAAGTACACCAATATCCCTCTGACCTTCTGTACATCCCAGGGTCCTACCATCCGTTGTATATTCCCTTGCCTTGTTAGTCCTACCAAAAAGCACCACCTCACACTTCTCAGGATTAAATTCCATTTGCCACCGCTCCGCCCATTTACCAGCCCATCTATATCTGCCACCTCCAGCGTGATGCCACTACGAAATGCACCTTCCCATCCCCTCCCCTGTCAGCATTTCAAAGGGATTGTTCCCTCCGTGACACCCTGGTCCACTCCTCCATCACACCTAACACCTTGTCTCCTTCCCAGGAAACCTTCTCCTGCAATCACAGAAGGTGTAATCCCTGCCCTTTTACATCCTCACTCCTCACTATCCAAGGCCCCAAACACACATTTCATGTGAAGCAGCGATTTATTTGTATTTCTTTCAATTTAGTTTACTGTATTTGCTGTTCACAATGTCGTCTCCTCTACATTAAGGATGGGCAATAAATGCCGTCCTAGCCAGTGACGCCCACATCCCATGAACGATTTTTAAAAAAATTGGGAAGACCAAATGCAGATTTTTTGACCGCTTTGAGGAACCTGCCCATTTAGTCCACAAGCACGACCTCGAGCTTCTGGTCACTTGCCACTTTAATTCACTGCTCTGCTCCCATACTGCCATTTCTGTTAGTATTAGTAGGGAAATGGCGTTGGGAAATTGATGGGATTGAAGGCTGATAACTCCCCAGGGCCTGATAATCGACATCCCAGAGTACTTAAGGAAGTGACTCCAGAAATAGCAGATGCATTGTTGGTCCTTCTTCAAAATTCTATAGACTCTGGAACAGTTCCAATGGATTGGAGGGTAGCCAATGTAACCCCACTATTTAAAAAAAGGAGGTAGAGAGACAGCAGGGAATTACAGAGGGATTAGCCTGACATCAGTAGTGGGGAAAATGCTACAGTCTGTTATAAAAGATGTAATAACAGAGCACTTGGAAAACAGTGACAAGATCGGACAATGTCAACATGGATTTACGAAAGGGAAATAATGCTTGGCAAATCTACTGGAATTTTTGAGGATGTAACTAATAGAATAGTTAAGAGAGAACGAGTGGATGTGTTGTATTTGGCCTTTCAGAAGACTTTCAATAAGGTCCCACACAAGAGATTAGCGTGCAAAAGTTAAAGCACATGGGATAGGGGGTATGGTACTGACATGGAGAGAACTAGTTGGCATACAGGAAACAAACAGTAAGAGTAAATGTAATATATCCAAGTTTGCAGATGACACAAAGCTGGGTGGGACTGTGAGCTGTGAGGAGGATGCAGAGAAGCTCCAGTGTGATGTGAACTGGTTGCGTGAGTGGGAAATACATGGTAGATGCAGTATCATGTGGATAAATGTGAGGTTATCCACTTTGGTTTCAAAAACAGAAAGGCAGATTATCTGACCGACGATAAATTTGGAAAGGGGGAGGTGCAGCAAGACCTGGGTGTACTTGTGCACCAGTTGCTGAAAATAAACATGCAGGTTCAGCAGGCAGTTAAGGAGGCAAATGGTATGTTGGCCTTCATAGCGAGAGGATTCAAATACAGGAGAAAGGATGTCTTGCTGCATTTATACAAGACTTTGGTGAGGCCACACCTGGAATATTGTGTGCAGTTTTGGTCTCCTTATCCGAGGAAGGATGTTCTTACTGCGGAGGGAGTGTTGCGAAAGTTCACCAGACTGATTCCTGGGATGGCAAGTCGGATGTATGAGGAGAAATTTGGTCGATTAGGATTGTATTCTCTAGAGTTTCGATCGAATGTGAGGGTATCTCATACAAAAGTACAAAATTCGAACAGGACTGGACAGACTAGAGACAGGAAGGATGTTCCCGATGGTGGCAGAGTCCAGGACCGGGGGTCAAAGTCTAAGGATAAGGGGTAAAGCCATTTAGGACTGAGATGAGGAGAGATTTCTTCACCCAGACAGTGGTGAACCTGTATAATTCTCTACCCTCTACCATGGAAAGCAGTTGAGGCCAAATCATTAAATGTATTCAATAAAGAGTTAGATATAGTTCTTAGGGCTAATGGGATGAAGGGATAAGGGGAGAAAGTGGGAGCAGGTTATAGAGTTCAGATGATCAGCCATGATCGTAATAATGGCGGAGCAGGTTCGAAGGGACGTATGGCCTACTGCTGTTCCTATTTTATATGTTTCTAAGTCCATGTACAACAAATCAACTACATGATCCTCATCAACCCGCTCTGTTAATTCACTGAAAATACTTAATCAAATTAGTTCAACACAATTTGACTTTGCCAAATCCCCGCTGGATTTCCTTAATTCATCCACATTTGCCCCAGTCAGTTAATTTTGTCCTGGATTATAGTTTTAAAAGCTTTCCCAACACCGTGGTTTAACTGGATGGCCTCTATTTGCTGGGCTTGTCCTTGCACTCTTTTTAGGGCAATGGTGTAACATTTACAATTCTCCAGTCCTTTGGCACCATCCCTGTGTATAAGGAAAACTATGGTCAGGTCCTTCACAATTTCCACCCTTACTTCCCTCAGCAACCAGGATGCTTTTTGCATTAACATCTTGAAGTGCAGCCCACCTTTCTAATACCTCCTGCCAAGAAAACATGCTATGCTGAATGAGAATTTTAATTCACCGGTTAGAAACCTACATTAAACTTTGAAATTGGAAAGATGGAAACCAACATTTAACTTTTTAAAAGCTGGTAGTCAAGATGGCCACCACAATTTGCATTGAAATACCTCACATTACAGGATATCGAATTGGAGATGTATGTCTTCAAAGTTCCCACCCAGGACAATGGTTTGAACAATTGAATAGATTATCTGGGATCACCCTCATTAGCAGGATATTCAGAGCCATCTTGCAGCATCTACTAGCGGAGACGTACCTGCAACGGAACATTGAAAATGTAATTTCAGAGAGATTTGGGATCCTTAGACTTCGAAACTGATTAAAGGAAGAAAGGTACTGCCCCCCCCCTCCCCCCCCCCCCACCCCAGTCTATGTGAACTTGGAGCTTTTTGTTACACACAGCAGACAAGTTTTGCAAGCTAACCCATGCAAGACCCTGGTGGGCTGTCTCTTACGCTCTCTCGCTCTCTCTCCAGTTAACATTGTAAATGTTGTAATCTGTCTGTGACTGCAGAACATCCAAGTCCACCATTGCAGCAGAGACCTGGGGAGAAAGCCACTGACCATTACTGTCTCCAGGAAACCCCTGAACCAGGCGGACCAGCTGCACGTCCACTTCTACCAGCCAGAGACTTTGGAACCATGAATTCAGTCAGAGGCAAAATGAATTACCAGACCCCCAAACTGCATCAGTTTTCCTTCTTCTGGCCTCTAATCCAACCCAAACTATTCTCCATCAATTTGTAACCTTTTTGTGTGTACGTGTGATTCACGTGCGTGTGTGTGTGAGTACGAAAGTTGAAGCAGAGTTTACTATTTTACTTCAAGCGATATTTGATTTTCAGTACAATAAAATAACCTCTTTCTTGTTTAGACCAAAGAAAACCTGTCTGATTGATTATTTCACGATCCTAGCACATGAAGGGTTAAACGCTCACTGAATTGGTAAACACATCCACTATTTAAAACGGAATAAAGCCTGTTGCATCGAACAAGGTGAGGGACAAGATTGGAGCCTTTCGATCCCTCCTCACCTGAGTGTAACATAAATTTGGGGCTCGCATCTGGGACCCAAAGCCAAAGACAAATGAGAAATTGGGAGTGGGGAACCAAATGGGTCCCCAGGAAAACTTCGAAAAATTCAATATAGTTTTACTTGGGGTTTTTTACTGCTAGAGTATTAAAATGAACACATTTGAGGCAGTACCTTCCTAACCCGAGTGAAGTAACTTGGGAGAGGTTAAATGCCCTATTCGTTGGAGAGTTGAGGATTGTACAAAGAACAGTACAGCGCAGGAACAGGCCATCCGGCCCTCCAAGCCTGCGCCGATCTTGATGCCTAACAAAACCACAACCTTCTGCACTTCCGGGGACCATATCCCTCTATTCCCATCCTATTCATGTATTTGTCAAGATGTCTCTTAAACGACGCTATCGTACCTGCTTCCAGCACCTCCCCTGGCAGCAAGTTCCAGGCACTCACCACCCACTGTGTAAAGAACTTGCATCGCACATTCCCCTCTAAACATTTCCCCTCTCACCTTAAACCTATGTCCCCTAGTAACTGGCTCTTCCACTCTGGGAAAAAGCTTCAGACTATCCACTTTGTCCATGCCACTCATAACTTTGTAAACCTCTATCATGTCGCCCCTTCAGCTCCGTCGTTCCAGTGAAAACAATCCGAGTTTATCCAACCTCTCCTCATTGCTAATGCCCTCCAGACCAGGCAACATCCTGCTAAACCTCTTCTGTACCCTCTCCAAAGACTCCACGTCCTTCTGGTAGTGTGGCGACCAGAATTGCACACAATATTCTAAGTGTGGCCTAACTAAAGTTCTGTACAGAACTGAGCAGTAAGGGATTACTATCCGTCCAAAAGCTAGGAAAGCCGAAATCCTAAAACATGTGCCAACCATTTTGGACTTGAACCTGAAAACTATAACAGGTTTAGAGTTGGAGGTCAATCATCAGTGCTCCAGGACATCACTGCAGGAGTTCCTCAGGGTAGTGCCTCAGGCCCGATCATCTTTAGCTGCATCATCATTGACTTTCCTTCCATCATAAGGTCAGAAGTGGGTATGTTCGCTGATGATTGCACAATGTTCAGCACCATTCGTGAGTCCTCAGATACTGAAGCTGTCCGTGTAGAAATGAAGCAAGACTTGGACAATATCCAGGCTTGAGCTGCGAAGTGTAAAGTAACATTCGAGCCACACAAGTGCTGGGCAATGATCAGCTCCAACAAGAGAGAATCTAACCATCTCCCCTTGACATTCAATTGCATTACCATCGCTGAATCCCCCACTATCAACATCCTGGGGTTACCACTGACCAGAAACTGAACTCCTTCTTTGGCCACCTTGTCTCGAGAGACAATGGGTAAGTGCCTGGAGGTGCTCAGTGGTCTGTGAAACAGCTCCTGGAGTGGCTACAAAGGCCAATTATAGAGTGACAGACTCTTCCACAGCTGCTGCAGATAAAATTGGTTGTCGGGGCTGTTACACAGTTGGCTCTCTCCTTGAACTTCTGACTTTTCTCCTGCCAACTTCGAAGTCTCTTCGAATCGCCACACTTTAGCCCCGCCTTTATGGCTGCCCGCCAGCTCTGGCGATCGCTGGCAACTGACTCCTACGAGTTGTGATCAATGTTACAGGACGTCATGTCGCGTTTGCAGACGTCTTTAAAGCGGAGGCATGGATGGCCGGTGGGTCTGGTACCAGTGTCCAGTTCGCTGTACAATGTGTCCTTGGGGATCCTCCCAACTTCCATGCGACTCACACGGCCGAGCCATCTCAGGCGCCGCTGTCTTAGTAGGGTGCATAAGCTGAGGATGTTGGCCACCTCGAGGACTTATGTGTTGGAGATACGGTCCTTCCACCTGATGCCATGGATTCTCCTGAGGTAGCGAAGATGGAATGAATTGAGACGTCTCTCTTGGCTGACGTCCGTTGTCCAGGCCTCGCTGTCGCTTAGCAAGGTACTGAGAACGCAGGCTTCATACACTTGAACTTTTGTGTTCTGGGTCAGTGCGCCATTTTCCCACACACTCTTGGCCAGTCTGGACATAGCAGAGGAAGACTTTCCCATGCGCTTGTTGATTTCTGCATCGAGAGACAGGTTACTGGTGATAGTTGAGCCTAGGTAGGTGAACTCTTGAACCACTTCCAGACTGTGGTCGCCGATATTGATGGTTGGAGCATTTCTGACGTCCTGTCCCATGATGTTCGTTTTCTTGAGGCTGATGGTTAGGCCAAATTCATTGCGGACAGCCGCAAATCTGTCGATGAGTCTCTGCAGACACTCTTCAGCGTGAGATGTTAATGCAGCATCATCAGCAAAGAGGAGTTCCTTGATGAGGACTTTTCGTACTTTGGTCTTCGCTCTAAGACGGGCAAGGTTGAACAACCTGCCACCTAATCTTGTGTGGAGGAAAATTCCTTCTTCTGAAGACTTGAAGGTCAAAGGCTTTGACCTCGTCAATGAAAGCAACGGACAGGGGCATCTGTTGTTCACGGCATTTCTCCTGTAACTGGCGAAGGGAGAACAGCATGTCAATGGTGGATCTTTTGCTCGAAAGCCACACTGTGCCTCAGGATAGACACGCTCAGCCAGCTTCTGAAGCCTGTTTAAAGCGCCACGAGCGAAGACTTTCCCCACTATGCTGAGCAGAAAGATTCCATGCTAGTTGTTGCAGTCACCGTGGTCACCCTTGTTCTTATCGAGGGTGATGATATTGGCATCGCGCATTTCCTGTGGTACTGCTCCCTCATCCCAGCACAGGCACAGCAGTTCTTGCAGTGCTGAAAGTATAGCAGGCTTGGCACTCTTGATGATTTCAGGGGTAATGCCGTCCTTCCCAGGGGCTTTTCCGCTGGCTAGAGAATCAATGGCATCATTGAGTTACGATTTTGTTGGCTGTATGTCCAGCTCATCCATGACTGGCAGAGACAGGGCTACATTGAGGGCAGTCTCAGTGACAACATTCTCCCTGGAGTACATTTCTTGGTATTGCTCCACCCAGCGGTCCATTTGTTGTGGAGTAGCCATATAAATACAGTGGCTCGGAATCTTGCAGCGAGTAACTCACCACCTGACTCTCCAATGCCTGTCCACCATCTACAAGGCACAAGTCAGGAATGTGATGAAATACTCTTCGCTTGCCTGGATGGGGGCAGCTCAAACAACACTCAAGAAGCTCGACACCATCCAGGAGAAAGCAACGCACTTGATTGTCACCCCATCTACAAACATTCACTCCCTCCACCACAGAAGCACAGTGGCAGCAATGTGTGCCATCTACAAGATGCACTGCAGCAATGCACCAAGGTTCCTTAGACAGCACATTCCAAACCTGTGACCTCAACCAACTAGAAGGACAAAGGCAACAACTGCATAGGAACACCACCAACTGCAAGTTCCCCTCCAAGTTACACACCATCCTGACTTAGAACTATATCGCTGTTCCTTCACTGTCGCTGGGTCAAAATCCCAGAACACCCTTCCAAACAGCAATGTTGGTGTACCTACCCCACATGGACTGCAGCGGTTCAAGAAGACAGCTCACCAACACATTTTCCAGGGCAATTAGAGATGCGTAATAAATGCTGGCCTAGTCAGCGTCGCCCACATACCATGAATGAATAAAATATAACAGCCGTGAGCAAGAAGGGAGAATTGGAAACACAGGGGCTCCTCCTTAGGCCAGAACAGACAATGCTGAGAACAGGAGCGTCGCCCAAAAGCCTGTGTGTTTCCATTGTAATAAGGCACATCACCGCCGAGCTGACTGCTGGACGTTACAGTGAAAACCTGTCGGGTTAATCAGGGTACACCCACAGTCCAGTGCAGGAAATGGGGCACTGATGGAAAGCACAGAAGACCAGGCTGTGACTGTAACTGTGGCAGTAAGACCCAGTATGCCCACCACTGAGTGTGCTGGAAAATGTAACAAACTCCCTGCGAGATACCAGGATTTTGTATCCCGAGGAAAAGTGACCCCATATGCCTCGAATGCGGCACGTAAGCTCAAAGAAATACTTGGGATACAGGGGCCACCCATTCCCTCCTTCTGGGAAAATGCATGAACCTTCCCCCAGAGAGGGTATCAGACACTCACGTATTAGTAAACAGTATCGGGGAAGAGTAAATGCCCATGACTCGATATTGGGTGCACCTGGAGTGCAGCTTTGTTTCAGGACTGGTAAACGTGGGGATTGTCCCTCGTTTACCTGTGGACAGGGTCGACCTGTGCCTGGGTAATGATCTGGTCAGGGTGAAGGTGGTAGCTTCCCTAGTGGGTTTAGAGAAACTGAAATAGATCAGGCAGACAGAGCAGTTACAGGGGAAGGCCCCTGACATTTTTCCTGTCTTTGTGTTGTGCTGGTCCATGGTCAAACATGCTGCGTCAGAAGAGGATGAACTGACATTGCAGACTGCTTAGTTGTCTGAAACCTTCTTTGGGAAGTTAGAGGACAAAAGGAATGTGTTAAACAGATCTTCCTTGGTCGAGGCTGAGCAAGCTGACCCAATGTTAAAAAGTTAGCACAGACTGTCTAAAGTTAAACTGAAGCAGAGGCAGTTCCAGTGTGTGACTATTTAAAGAATGAGGTGATGAGGAGGAAATAGAGACCTCCTTAGATACCTGCTGATGAAGAGTGGACAGTGATTCATCAGATAGTGGTTCTGCCCAGGTACCATACGGAAATACTGCGAATAACCCAGGAATTCCAATGGCTGGACATGTCGGCATCAGAAAAACCCAAGCCTGCATAAGACAGCATTTCGACTGGCCACAACTCCACAAAGATGTGGTGGAGTTCTGTAAAACTGGTCAAATGTGCCAGGTTGTGGAGAAGCCCCAACTTGCAATAAAAACTGCTCCCCTAATTCACAAACCAGCTTTTGGGGAACCCGTCAACCGAGTGCTGGTGGATTGTGTCGGACTCCTGCCGAAAACAAAAGGGGTCTAGCAGTATCTTCCCACAATTATGGATGTGGAGAGGCCATTCCACGGAACAACTATCTCTGCCAAGGTAGTGGTGGAGGGGCTAAACAAATACTTTACCCACATGGGCTGCCTGCTGAGATCCAGTTGGATCAGGGCACGAATTTCATTGTATTAGGGATGATGTCAAGATAACAATTAAACACAATATTATACGCTAAGCATTAAAGATGCAGTCTAATTTAACTATTATCCAGAATGTGTAAACTTAGTTTTCAGGATGATAGCTCATAACAATTAACCAAAATATTGCCGCTGTGGATTAGGGATGACATGCAACTTTAAAATTAAGTGGGATATTTTAGACTCTGTTTTAGTTATCATATCAAATTGAACAATGAAATAGAATATTATACACTGTGTATTAGTGATGACATCTAACTTAACAATTAACCAGTATATTATCCCCTGTGTATCAGTGATGACATCTAATTTAACTAACCAGAATATTATAAACTGTGAATTAGTGATGACATCTAATCGAAAAATGTTCTTCTTTGGTTTCCATATCTCGATAGACAATGGGTAACCGCCTGGAGCTGGTCAGTGGTGTGTGGAGCAGCACCTGGAGTGGCTATAAAGGCCAATTCCAGAGTGACAGGGTCTTCCACAGGTGCTGCAGAAAAATTTGTTTGTCGGGGCAGTTATACAATCGGCTCTCCCCTTGCGCCTCTGTCTTTCTTCCTGCCAACTGCTAAGTCTCTTTGACTCGCCACACTTTAGCCCCGCCTTCATGGCTGCCCGCCAGCTCTGGCAAACGCTGGCAACGGACTCCCACAACTTGTGATTAATGTCACTGGATTTCATGTCACGTTTGCAGACGTCTTTAAAGCGGAGACATGGACGGCCGTTGGGTCTGATACCAGTGGCGAGCTCGCTGTACAATGTGTCTTTGGGTATCCTGCCATCTTCCATACGGCTCACATGGCTAAGCCATCTCAAGCGTCGCTGACTCAGTAGTGTGTATAAGCTGGGGATGTTGGCCACCTCGAGGACTTCTGTGTCGGAGATACGGTCCTGCCACCTGATGCCAAGTATTCTCCAGAGGCAGTGAAGATGGAATGAATTGAGACGTCGCTCCTGGCTGACATACGTTGTCCAGGCCTAGCTGCCATAGAGCAAGGTTCTGAGGACACAGGCTTGATACACTGAGACTTTTGAGTTCCGTGTCAGTGCACCATTTTCCCACACTCTCTTGGCCAGTCTGGGCATTGCAAAGGAAGTCTTTCCCAGGCACTTGTTGATTTCTGCATCCAGAGACAGGTTACAGGGGAGAGTTGAGCCTCGGTAGGTGAACTCTTGAACCACTTCCAGAGCGTGGTCGTCTATTTTGATGGACATGATGTTCGTTTTCTTGAGGCTGATGGTTAGGCCAAATTCATTGCAGGCAGCTGCAAACATGTCGATGAGACTCTGGAGGCACTCTTCAGTGTGAGATGTGTAAGCAGCATCGTCAGCAAAGAGAAGTTCCCTGATGAGGGCTTGCCGTACTTTGGACTTCGCACTTAGACGGGCATGGTTGAACAACCTGCCCCGTGATCTTGCGTGGAGGAAAATTCCTTTTACCAATTTAACAATTAACTGGAATATTATTTTGTGTATAATTATAATTCAGAATTAGAATGTTACAGCGCAGTACAGGCCCTTCGGCACTCGATGTTGCGCCGACCTGTGAAACCATCTGACCTACACTATTCCATTTTCATCCATATGTCTATCCAATGACCACTTAAATGCCCTTAAAGTTGCCGAGTCTACTACTGTTGCAGGCAGGGCATTCCACGCCCCTACAACTCTCTGAGTAAAGAAACTATCTCTAACATCTGTCCTATATCTATCACCCCTCAACTTAAAGCTATGTCCCCTCGTGTTTGCCATCACCATCCGAGGAAATAGACTCTCACTATCCACCCTATCTAACTCTCTGATTATCTTATTTGTCTCTATTAAGTCACCTCTCCTCCTCCTTCTCTCCAACGAAAACAACCTCAAGTCCCTCAGCCTTTCCTCGTAAGACCTTCCCTCCATACCAGGCAATATCCAATTAAATCTCCTCTGCACCCTTTCCAAAGCTTCCACATCCATCCTATAATGCGGTGACCAGAACTGCACGCAATACTCCAGGTGCGGTCTCACCAGCGTTTTGTACAGCTGCAGCATGACCTCGTGGCTCCGAAACTCGATCCCCCTACTAATAAAAGCTAACACACCATATGCCTTCTTAACAGCCCTATTAACCTGGGTAGCAACCTTCAGGGATTTATGTACCTGGACACCAATATCTCTCTGTTCATCTACATTAACAAGAATCTTCCCATTAGCCCAGTACTCTGCATTCCTGTTACTCCTTCCAAAGTGAATCACCTCACACTTTTCCGCATTAAACTCCATTTGCCATCTCTCAGCCCAGCTCTGCAGCCTATCTATGTCCCTCTGTGCCCTGCAACATCCTTCGGCACTATCCACAACTCCACCGACCTTCGTGTCATCCGCAAATTTACTAACCTACCCTTCTACACCCTCATCCAGGTCATTTATAAAAATGACAAACAGCAGTGGCCATAAAACAGATCCTTGCGGCACACCACCAGTAACAAAACTCCAGGATGAACATTTGCCATCAATCACCACCCTCTGTCTTGTTTCAGCTAGCCAATTTCTGATCCAAAGCTCTAAATCACCTTCAACCCCATACTTCCGTATTTTCTGCAATAGCCTACCGTGGGGAACCTTATCAAACGCCTTACTGAAATCCATATACACCACATCCACTGCTTTACCCTCATCCACCTGTTTGGTCACCTTCTCGAAAAACTGAATAAGATTTGTGAGGCACGACCTACCCTTCACAAAACCGTGCTAACTATCGCTAATGAACTTATTCTTTTCAAGATGAATATAAATCCTGTCTCTTATAACCTTTTCCAACATTTTACCCACAACCGGAGTAAGGCTCTCAGGTCTATAATTACCAGGGCTGTCTCTACTCCCCTTCTTGAACAAGGGGACAACATTTGCTATCCTCCAGTCTTCCGGCACTATTTCTGTCGACAATGACGACATAAAGATCAAGGGCAAAGGCTCTGCAATCTCCTCCCTAGCTTCCCATAGAATCCTCGGATAAATCCCATCTGGCCCAGGGGTCTTATCTATTTTCACACTTTCCAAAATTGCTAACAACTCCTTCTTGTGAACCTCAATCCCATCTAGCCTAGTCGCCTGAATCTCAGTATTCTCCTCGACAACATTTTCTTTCTCTATTGTAAATACTGACGAATAATATTCATTTAGCGCTTCCCCTTTCTCCTCTGATTCCACACACAAATTCCCACTACTATCCTTGATTGGCCCTAATCGAACTCTAGTCATTCTTTTATTCCTGATATACCTATAGAAAGCCTTAGGGTTTTTCCTGATCCTGTCCGCCAATGACTTCTCGTGTCCTCTCCTTGCTCTTCTTAGCTCTCCCTTTAGATCCTTCCTGGGTAGCTTTGTAACTCTCAAGCGCCGTAACTGAGCTTCACGTCTCATCCTAACATAAGCCTTCTTCTTCCTCTTGACAAGCTCTTCAACTTCTTTAGTAAACCACTGCTCCCTCGCTCGACAACTTCCTCCCTGCCTGACAGGTACAGACTTATCAAGGACACGCAGTACCTGCTCCTTGAATAAGCTCCACATTTCGATTGTGCCCATCCCCAGCAGTTTCCTTCCCCATCCTACTCATCCTAAATCTTGCCTAATCGCATCATAATTTCCTTTCCCCCAGCTATAATTCTTGCGCTGCTGTAGATACCTGTCCCTGCCCATCGCTAAGGTAAATCTAACCGAATTGTGATCACCAGCACCAAAGAGCTCACCTGCATCTAAATCTAACATCTGGCCGGGTTCATTACCCAGTACCAAATCCAATGTGGCATCGCCCCTGGTTGGCCTGTCTACATACTGTGTCAGAAAACCCTCCTGCACACACTGGACAAAAACTGACCCATCTAAAGTACTCGAACTATAGAATTTCCAGTCAATATTTGGAAAGTTAAATTCCCCCATAACAACTACCCTGTTACTCTCGCCCCCGTCGAGAATCATCTTCGCTATCCTTTCCTCTACATCTCTGGAACTATTCGGAGGTCTTTCAAAGACTCCCAACAGGGTGACCTCACCTCTCCTGTTTCTAACCTCGGCCCATACTACCTCAGTAGACGAGTCCTCAAATGTCCTTTCTGTCGCTGTAATACTCTCCTTGATTAACAATGCCACACCTCTCCCCCTCTTTTACCATCTTCTTTGTTCTGACTGAAACATCTAAATCCCGGAACCTGCAACATCCATTCCTGCCCCTGACCTACCCATGTCTCCGAAATGGCCACTACATCGAGATTCCAGGTACCAACCCATGGCGCAAGCTAACCCACCATATTCCAGATGCTTCTGGCGTTGAAGTAGACACACTTTAAACCAAGTTCTTGCTTGCCAGTGCCCTCTTGCGCCCTTGTAACCTTATCCCTGACCTCACTACTCTCATCTAATTTAACAACTAACCAGAATGTTATACCCTGTGTAATAGTGATGACGTCTAATTTAACAATTAAACGGAATATTGTCCCCTTTGTATTAGTGATGACATCTAATGTAACAATTAACCAGAATATTCTACCCTGTGTATTAGTGATGACAGCTAATTTAACAATTAACCAGGGGTAGGCGGTGGCGTAGTGGTATTATCACTGGACTAGTAACACAGAGATCCAGGGTATTCCTCTGGGGACATAGGTGGAATTTGAACTTAATAAAAATCTGGAATTAAAAACTAGTCTAATGATGGCCATGAAACCATTGTCGATTGTTGTAAAAACCCGTATGGTTCACTAATGTCCTTTAGGGAAGGAAATCTGCTGTCCTTACCTGGTCTGGCCTACATGTGACTCCAGACCCACAGCAATGTTGTTAACTCTTACATGCCATCTGAAATGGCCGAGCAAGCCACTCAGTTGTAACCGCTACGAAGTCTATAAAAAGGAATGAAACTGGACAGACCACCCGGCATAGACCTAGGCACCGGAAACGACAGCTCTGTCGACCCTGACACCGCCATCACCATCCCCGGATTCGTCCTGTCCCACCGGCAAGACAGACCCAGCAGGGGTGGTGGCACAGTGGTATATAGTAGGGAGGGCGTTGCCCTGGGTGTCCTCAACATCGACTCCGGACCACATGAAGTCTCATGTCATCAGGTTAAATATGGGCAAGGTAACCTCCTACTGATTACCACCTACCGCCCTCCCTCAGCTGATGACTCAGTACTCCTCCATATTGAACACCACTTGGAGGAAGCACTGAGGGTGGCAAGGGCACAAAATGTACTCTGGGTGGGGGACTTCAATGTCCATCACCATGAGTGGCTCGGTAGCATCACTACTGACCGAGCTGGCCGAGTCCTAAAGGACATGGCTGCCAGACTGGGTCTGCGGCAGGTGGTGGGGGAATCAACACGAGGGAAGAACATACTAGATCTCGTCCTCAGCAATCTGCCTGCTGCGGATGCATCTGTCCATGACAGTATTGGTAGGAGTGACCACCGCACAGTCCTTGTGGAGACGAGGTCACGCCTTCACATTGAGGATACCATCCATCGTGTTGTGTGGCAATATCACCGTGCTGAATGGGATAGATTTTGAACGGATCTAGCAATGCAAAACTGGGCATCCATGAGGCGCTGTGGGCCATCAGCAGCAGCAGAATTGTACTCAACCACAATCTGTAACCTCATGGCCCGGCATATCCCCCACTCGACCATTACCATCAAGCCAGGAGACTCAAAATGAGGTGACAGCCTGGTGAAGCTACAACCCAGGACTACTTGCATGCCAAACTGCATAAGCAGCATGCGATAGACAGAGCTAAGCAATCCCATAACCAACGGATCAGATCTAATCTCTGCAGTCCAGCCACATCCAGCCGTGAATGGTGGTGGACAATTAAACAACTAACTGGAGGAGGTGGCTCCACAAATATCCCCATCCTCACTGATGGGGGCGCCCAGCACATCAGTGCAAAAGATAAGGCTGAAACATTTCCAACAATCTTCAGCCAGAAGTGCTGAGTTGTTGATCCATCTCAGCCTCCTCCTGAAGTCCCCAGCATCACAGATGCCAAACTTCAGCCAATTCGATTCACACCACGTGATATCAAGAAACGACTGAAGGCACTGGATACTGCAAAAGCTATGGGCACTGACAATATTCCGGCAATAGTACTGAAGACTTGTGCTCCAGAGCTTGCCGCGCCCCTAGCCAAGCTGTTCCAGTACAGCTACAACACTGGCATCTACCCTGCAATGTGAAAAATTGCCCAGGTATGTCCTGGACACGAAAAGCAGGACAAATCCAACCCGGCCAACTACCGCCCCATTAGCCTACTCTCAATCATCAGTAAAGTGATGGAAGGTGTAATCAACAGTGCCATCAAGCGGCACTTGCTTATCAACAACCTGCTCACTGATGCTCAGTTTAGGTTCCGCCAGGGCCACTCAGCTCCTGACCTCACTACAGGCTTGGTTAAAACATGGACGAAAGAGCTGAACTCAAGAGGTGAGGTGCGAGTGACTGCCCTTGACATCAAGGCAGCATTTGACCGAGTATGGCATCAAGGAGCAAAACTGAGGTCAATGGGAATCAGGGGGAAAACCCTCCGCTGGCAGCAGTCATACCAGCGCAAAGGAAAATGGTTGTGGTTGTTGGAGGTCAATCATCTGAGCTCCAGGACATCACTGCAGGAGTACCTCAGGGTAGTGTCCTCGGCCCAACCATCTTCAGCTGCTTCATCAATGACCTTCCTTCAATCATAAGGTCAGAAGTGGGGATGTTTGCTGATGATTGCACAATGTTCAGCACCATTCGCAACTCCTCAGATACTGAAGCAGTCTGTGTAGAAATGCAGCAAGACCAGGACAATATCCAGGCTTGGGCAGATAAGTGGCAAGTAACATTCGCGCCACACAAGTGCCAGGCAATGACCATCTCCAACAAAAGATAATCTAACCTTCTCCCCTTGACATTCAATGGCATTACCATCGCTGAATCCCCCGCTATCAACATCCGAGGGGCTACCATTGACCGAAAACTGAACTGGAGAAGCCATATAAATACCGTGGCGACAAGAGCAGGTCAGAGGCTCGGAATCCTGAGGCGAGTAACTCATCTCCTGACTCCCCAAAGCCTGTCCACAATCTACAAGGCACAAGTTAGGAGTGTGAAGGAATACTCTCCACTTGCCTGGATGGGTGCAGCTCCAACAACACTCAAGAAGCTCGCCACCATCCAGGACAATGCAGCCCGCTTGAGTGGTACCCCATCAACAAACATTCACTCCCTCCACTACAGATGCACAGTGGCAGCAGTGTGTACCATCTACAAGATGCACTGCAGCAATGCACCAAGGCTACTTCGACAGCACCTTCCAAACCCGCGACATCTACCAACTAGAAGGACCAGGGCAGCAAATACATGGGAACACTACCACCTGCAAGTTCCCCTCCAAGTCACACACTACCCTGACTTGGAACTCTTTCGCCGTTCCTTCACTGTCGCTGGGTCAAAATCCTGTAACTCCCTTCATACCAGCACTGTGGGTGTACCTACCCCACATGGACTGCAGCGCTTCAAGAAGGCAGCTCACCATCACCTTCTCAAGGGCAATTATGGATGGGCAATAAATGCTGGCCTGGCCAGCGATGCCCACATCCCGTGAATGAATTAAAAAAAAGTTATCCCCTATGTACTTGTGATGACATCCAATTTAAAATTTAACGAGAATATTATATCCTGTGTATTAGTGATGACATCTAATTTAACAATTAACCGGAATATTACCCCCTGCGTATTAGTGATGACATCTAATATAATAATTAAACAGAATATTATCCAGTGTGTGTTAGTGATGACATCTAATTTTACAATTAAACAGAATATTATACCCTGTGCATTGGTGATTAAATCTAATTTAACAATTAACTAGTATATTATACAGTGTGTGCTGGTGATGACATCATATTTAACAAATAACTGGAACGTTTAACACTATATCATCTATCATGTTCAATTTAACTATTAAACAGATTATCGACTGTGCATTGGTGATGTCATCTAATTTAACAATTAACCAGGATATGATACACTGTATATTAGTGATGACAGCTAATTCGACAATCAAACAGATTATACCGTGCGTATTAGTGATGACATCCAATTTAACAGTTAACCAAAATATTATCCCCTGTGTATTAGTGATGGCATCTAATGTAACAATTAACCAGTATATTATCACCTGTGTATTAGTGATGATATCTAATTTAACAATTAACTGGAATATTATACACTGTTTATTAGTGATGACATCTAATGTAATTAACCAGAATATTACACACTTTGCATTATTGATGACGTCCAATGTATCAATTAACGAGAATATTATACAGTGTGTATCACTGATGACAACTAATTTAACAATTAACCAGAATATTATACACTGTGTATTAGTGATGACTTCTAATTTAACAATTAACCTGAATATTGTAGAGTGTGTGTTACTGATGGCATCCGATTTAACAATTAACTGGAACGTTTAACACTCAATATCAGCTGTCATGTTCAATTTTACTATGAAACTGATTAAAGACTGTGTCTGAGTCATGACATCTAATTTAACAATTAACCAGAATATTATCCCCTGTGCATTAGTGATGATAACGAATTTAACAATCAACCAGATTATACTGTGTGCATTAGTGATGACATATAACTTCGCAGTTAACCAGAATAATATGTCCTGCGTATCAGTGATGAAATCTAATTTAACAATTTATGGAATATTACACACTGTGTATTTATGATGAAATCTAATTTAACAATTAACCAGAATGTTATGCACTTTGTATTACTGATGACATCCAATGAAACAATTAACAAGAATATTATACACTGTGTATTAGTGATGTCATCGAAGTTAACAGTTCACCAGAATATTAGCCCCTGTGCATTACTGATGACATCTACATTAACAATTAAACAGAATATTATCACCGGTATATTGGTGATGACTTCTAATTTAACAATTAACTGCAATATTATCCCCTGTCTATTCGTCATGACATCTAATTTAACAATTAACTGCAATATTATCCCCTGTGCATTAGTTATGACATGTAATTTAACTATTAACCAGAATATTGTCACCTGTGTATGAGTGATGACAAATAATTTAACAAATACCCAGAATATTATACCCTGTGTATTAGTGATGACATCTAATTTAACAATTAACTGGAACATTATCCCCTGTGTATTAGTGATGACATCTAATTTAACAATTAACCAGAATATTATCCCCTGTGCATTAGTGATGATATCGAATTTAACAATCAACCAGATTATACTGTGTGCATTAGTGATGACATATAACTTCGCAGTTAACCAGAATAATATGTCCTGCGTATCAGTGATGAAATCTAATTTAAGAATTTACTGGAATATTACACACTGTCTATTTATGATGAAATCTAATTTAACAATTAACCAGAATGTTATGCACTTTGTATTACTGATGACATCCAATGAAACAATTAACAAGAATATTATACACTGTGTATTAGTGATGTCATCGAAGTTAACAGTTCACCAGAATATTAGCCCCTGTGTATTACTGATGACATCTACATTAACAATTAAACAGAATATTGTCACCGGTATATTGGTGATGACTTCTAATTTAACAATTAACTGCAATATTATCCCCTGTCTATTCGTCATGACATCTAATTTAACAATTAACTGCAATAGTATCCCCTGTGCATTAGTTATGACATGTAATTTAACTATTAACCAGAATATTGTCACCTGTGTATGAGTGATGACAAATAATTTAACAAATACCCAGAATATTATACCCTGTGTATTAGTGATGACATCTAATTTAACAATTAACTGGAATATTATCCCCTGTGTATTAGTGAAGACATCTAATTTAACAATTAAATGGAATATTACCCCCTGTGTATTAGTGATGACATCTAATTTAACAATTAACCAGAATATTATCCCCTGTGCATTAGTGATGACATCGAATTTAACAATCAACCAGATTATACTGTGTGCATTAGTGATGACATATAACTTCGCAGTTAACCAGAATAATATGTCCTGCGTATCAGTGATGAAATCTAATTTAAGAATTTACTGGAATATTACACACTGTCTATTTATGATGAAATCTAATTTAACAATTAACCAGAATGTTATGCACTTTGTATTACTGATGACATCCAATGAAACAATTAACAAGAATATTATACACTGTGTATTAGTGATGTCATCTAAGTTAACAGTTCACCAGAATATTAGCCCCTGTGTATTACTGATGACATCTACATTAACAATTAAACAGAATATTATCACCGGTATATTGGTGATGACTTCTAATTTAACAATTAACTGCAATATTATCCCCTGTCTATTCGTCATGACATCTAATTTAACAATTAACTGCAATATTATCCCCTGTGCATTAGTTATGACATGTAATTTAACTATTAACCAGAATATTATCACCTGTGTATGGGTGATGACAAATAATTTAACAAATACCCAGAATATTATACCCTGTGTATTAGTGATGACATCTAATTTAACAATTAACTGGAATATTATCCCCTGTGTATTAGTGAAGACATCTAATTTAACAATTAAATGGAATATTACCCCCTGTGTATTAGTGATGACATCTAATTTAATAATTAACTGGAATATTATCCCCTGTGTATTAGTGATGATATCGAATTTAACAATCAACCAGATTATACTGTGTGCATTAGTGATGACATATAACTTCGCAGTTAACCAGAATAATATGTCCTGCGTATCAGTGATGAAATCTAATTTAACAATTAACCAGAATGTTATGCACATTGTATTAGTGATGACATCCAATGAAACAATTAACAAGAATATTATACACTGTGTATTAGTGATGCCATCTAAGTTAACAGTTCACCAGAATATTAGACCCTGTGTATTACTGATGACATCTACATTAACAATTAAACAGAATATTATCACCGGTATATTGGTGATGACTTCTAATTTAACAATTAAATGGAATATTATCCCCTGTGTATTAGTGAAGACATCTAATTTAACAATTAAATGGAATATTACCCCCTGTGTATTAGTGATGACATCTAATTTAACAATTAACCAGAATATTATCCCCTGTGCATTAGTGATGATATCGAATTTAACAATCAACCAGATTATACTGTGTGCATTAGTGATGACATATAACTTCGCAGTTAACCAGAATAATATGTCCTGCGTATCAGTGATGAAATCTAATTTAACAATTTACTGGAATATTACACACTGTCTATTTATGATGAAATCTAATTTAACAATTAACCAGAATGTTATGCACTTTGTATTAGTGATGACATCCAATGAAACAATTAACAAGAATATTATACACTGTGTATTAGTGATGCCATCTAAGTTAACAGTTCACCAGAATATTAGCCCCTGTGTATTACTGATGACATCTACATTAACAATTAAACAGAATATTATCACCGGTATATTGGTGATGACTTCTAATTTAACAATTAACTGCAATGTTATCCCCTGTCTATTGGTCATGACATCTAATTTAACAATTAACTGCAATATTATCCCCTGTGCATTAGTTATGACATGTAATTTAACTATTAACCAGAATATTGTCACCTGTGTATTAGTGATGACAAATAATTTAACAAATACCCAGAATATTATACCCTGTGGATTAGTGATGACATCTAATTTAACAATTAACTGGAACATTATCCCCTGTGCATTATTGATGACATCTAATTTAAAAAGTAACCAGAATATTATCCCCTCTGTATGTGTGATGACATCTAATTTACCAATGAACCAGAATATTATTCCCTGTGTATTAGTGATGACATCTAATTTAACAATTAACTGGAATATTGTCCCCTGTGTATTAGTGATGACATCTAATTTAAAAAGTTACCAGAATATTGTCCCCTGTGTATTAGTGATGACATCTAATTTAACAATTAACTGGAATGTTTGACACTCTATATCAATTGTCATGTTCAATTTAAATATTGAACAGATTATAGACTGTGTATAAGTGATGACATCCAATTTAACAATTAACCAGATTATTATACACTGTGTATTAGTGATGACACCTAATTTAACAATTAACCAGAATATTATACACTGTGTATCAGTGATGACATCTAATTTAACAATCAAACAGATTCTACCGTGTGCATTCGTGATCATAGCAAATGTAACAATTAACCAGTATATTATCCCCTGTGTACTAGTGATCACATCTAATTTAACAGATAACCTGAATATTACATCCAGCGTATTCGTAATGACATCTAATTTAACAGTTAAATGGAATATTATACATTGTATTTGTGATGACATCTAATTTAACAATTAAGCAGAATATTGTACACTGTGCACTAGTGATGACATCTAACTTAACAATTAACCAATATATTATCCCCTGTGTATTAATGAAGAAATCTAATGTAATTAACCAGAATATTATATACTGTCTATTTATGACGAAATTAAATTTAACAATTAACCATAATATTATCCCCTCTGTTTTCGGGGTGACATCTAAATTAACAATTAAACGGAAGATTATCCCCGGTGTATTGCTGATGACATCTAATTTAACAATTAACTGCAATATTATACACTGTGTATTAGTCATGACATCTAATTTAACAATGAACCGGGATATTACCCACTGTGCACTAGTTATGACATCTAATTTAACAATTAACCAGAATATTGTCACCTGTGTATTCGTGATAACATCCAATTTAACAATTAACCTGATTATTATACACTGTGTATTAGTGATGACATCTAATTTGACAATTAACTGGAACGTTTAACACTCTACATCAGCTGTCATGTTCAATTTAACTATTAAACAGATTATACACTGTGTATTGGTGATGACATCTAATTTAACAATTACCCAGAATATTATACAGTGTGTGTCGGTGATGACATCATATTTAATAATTAACTGCAACGTTTAACAATCTATATCAGCTCTCATGTTCAATTTAACTATTAAACAGATTACAGAATGTGTATGAGTGATGTCATCTAATTTGACAAATAACCAGAATATTACAGACTGTCTATTAGTGTTGACAACTAATTTTACAATTGACCAGAATATTATACAGGGTGTGTTAGTGATGACATCTAATTCAACAATTGACCAGCAGATGATAAATATTATCCCCTGTGTATTAGTAGTGACGTCGAAATTAACAATTAACCAGAATATGATCCCCTGTGTATTAGTGGTGACACCTAAATTAACAATTAAACGGAATATTATCCCCAGTGTATTAGTGAAGACATCTAATGTAATTAAGCGGAATATTATACACTGTGTATTAGTGATCACATCTAATTTAACAATTAATCAGAATATTACACACTGTGTCTTAGTGATGAAATCCAATTTAACAATTAATTGCAATATTATCCGCTGTGTATTAGTCATGACATCTAATTTAACAATTACCCAGAATATTATGCACTGGGTATTAGTCATGACTTCTAATTTGACATTTAACCAGAATATGATCCCCTGTGTATTAGTAATGACATCGAATTTAACAATTAATTAGAATATTATACAGTGTGTGTTAGTGATGACATTATGTTTCGCACTTAACTGGAACGTTTAACACTCTATATCAGCTGTCATGATAAATTTAACTATTTAACAGATTATAGACAATGGATGAGTGATGACATCTAATTTAACAATTAACCAGAATATTATCGCCTGTGTATTAGTGATGACATCTAATTTAACAATTAACCAAAATATTATCCCCTGTGTTTTAGTGATGACAGCTAATTCAACATTTAACCAGAATACTCTGCCCTCTGTATTAGTGATGGCAGCTAATTTAACATTTATCCAAAATACTATACCCTGTGTATTAGTGATGAAAATTAATTTAACAATTAACTGGAATAATATCACGTGTGTATTAGTGATGACATCTAATTTAACATTTAAACAGAATACGATGCCCTGTGTATTAGTGATGACTTCCAATTTAACAATTAACCAGAATACACTCCCCTGTGTATTAGTGATGACATATAATTTCAAAAGTAACCAGAATATTATCACTTGTGCATTAGTGATGACAACTAATTTAACAATTAACTGGAATATTATCTCCTGTGTATTAGTGATGACATCTAATTTAACAATTAACTGGAATATTATCACCTGTGTATTAGTGATGACATCTAATTTAACAATTAACCAAAATATTGTATCCTGTGTATTAGTGATGACATCTAATTTAACAATTACCCAAAATATTACACCCTGTGTATTAGTGATGCCATCTAATTTAACATTTAACCAGAATATGATCCCCTGTGTTTTAGTGAAGACATCTAATTTGACAATTAACCCGAATATTACTCACTGTGTATTCGTGATGACATCTAATTTAACAATTAACTGGAATATTATCCCTTGTGTATTCGTGATGACATCTAATTTAACAATTAACCAGATTATTATACACTGTGTATTCGTGATGACACCGTATTTAACAATTAACCAGGATATGAGACACTGTGTATCAGTGATGACATCTAATTTAACAACCAAACAGAATCTACCGTGTGTATTCGTGATCATAGCAAATGTAACAATTAACCAGTATATTATCCCCTGTGTACTAGTGATCACATCTAATTTAACAGATAACCTGAATATTACATCCAGCGTATTCGTAATGACATCTAATTTAACAGTTAAATGGAATATTATACATTGTATTTGTGATGACAGCTAATTTAACAATTAAGCAGAATATTATACACTGTGTACTAGTGATGACATCTAACTTAACAATTAACCAGTATCCTATCCCCTGTGTATTAATGAAGAAATCTAATGTAATTAACCAGAATATTATATACTGTCTATTTATGACGAAATTAAATTTAACAATTAACCAGAATATTATCCCCTCTGTATTAGGGGAGACATCTAAATTAACAATGAAACGGAAGATTATCCCCGGTGTATTGCTGATGACATCTAATTTAACAATGAACCAGGATATTACCCACTGTGCACTAGTTATGACATCTAATTTAACAATTAACCGGAATATTGTCACCTGTGTATTCGTGATGACATCCAATTTAACAATTAACCTGATTATTATACACTGTGTATTAGTGATGACATCTAACTTAACAATTAACCAGATTATTATTCACTGTGTATTAGTAATGACATCTAATTTAACAATTAACCAGGATATTATACACACTGTATTAGTGATGACATCCAATTTAACAATTAACCTTATTATTATACACTGTGTATTAGTGATGACATCTAATTTAACCATTAACTGGAACGTTTAACACTCTATATCAGCTGTCATGATCAATTTAACTATTAAACAGATTATACACTGTGTATTGGTGATGACATCTAATTTAACAATTACCCAGAATATTATACAGTGTGTGTCGGTGATGACATCATATTTAATAATTAACTGCAACGTTTAACAATCTATATCAGCTCTCATGTTCAATTTAACTATTAAACAGATTACAGAATGTGTATGAGTGATGTCATCTAATTTGACAAATAACCAGAATATTACTGACTGTCTATTAGTGATGACAACTAATTTTTCAATTGACCAGAATATTATACAGGGTGTGTTAGTGATGACATCTAATTCAACAATTGACCAGCAGATGATAATTATTATCCCTTGTGTATTAGTAGTGACGTCGAAATTAACAATGAACCAGAATATGATCCCCTGTGTATTAGTGGTGACACCTAAATTAACAATTAAACGGAATATTATCCCCAGTGTATTAGTGAAGACATCTAATGTAATTAAGCGGAATATTATACAATGTGTATTAGCGATGACATCCCATGAAACAATCAATCAGAATATTATACACTGTGTATTAGTGATCACATCTAATTTAACAATTAATCAGAATATTACACACTGTGTCTTCGTGATGAAATCCAAATTAACAATTAATTGCAATATTATCCGCTGTGTATTAGTCATGACATCTGAGTTAACAATTACCCAGAATATTATACACTGGGTATTAGTCATGACATCTAATTTGACATTTAACCAGAATATTATCGCCTGTGTATTAGTGATGACATCTAATTTAACAATTAACCAAAATATTATCCCCTGTGTTTTAGTGATGACAGCTAATTCAACATTTAACCAGAATACTCTGCCCTCTGTATTAGTGATGGCAGCTAATTTAACATTTATCCAAAATACTATACCCTGTGTATTAGTGATGAAAATTAATTTAACAATTAACTGGAATAATATCACGTGTGTATTGGTGATGACATCTAATTTAACATTTAAACAGAATACGATACCCTGTGTATTTGTGATGACTTCCAAGTTAACAATTAACCAGAATACACCCCCCTGTGTATTAGTGATGACATATAATTTCAAAAGTAAAGAGAATATTATCACTTGTGCATTAGTGATGACAACTCTTTTAACAATTAACTGGAATATTATCTCCTGTGTATTAGTGATGACATCTAATTTAACAATTAACCAAAATATTGTACCCTGTGTATTAGTGATGACATCTAATTTAACAATTACCCAAAATATTACACCCTGTGTATTAGTGATGACATCTAATTTAACATTTAACCAGAATACGATCCCCTGTGTTTTAGTGAAGACATCCAATTTGACAATTAACTGGAATATTATCCCCTGTGTATTCGTGATGACATCTAATTTAACAATGAACTGGAATATTATCCCCTTATGTATTAGTGATGACATTTAATTTCACAATTAACCGGAATAGTATACCCTGTGTATTAGTGATGACATCAAATTTGACAATTAACTGGAAAGTTATCCCCTGTGTATTTGTGACGACATCCTGTTGAACAATTAACTGGAATATTATCCACTGTGTATTAGTGATGACATCTAAATTAACAATTCACTGCAATATTATCCCCTGTGTATTAGTGATGACATTTTATTTCACAATTAACCGGAATAGTATACCCTGTTTATTGGTGAGGACATCTAATTTAACATTCAACCAGAATACTCTTCCCTGTGTATTAGTGATGACATCTGAATTAACAATTAACTTGAATATTATCCCCTGTGTATTAGCGATGACATGTAATTTCACAATTAAGCAGATTATGCCCTGTGTATTCGTGATATCATCTCGTTTCACAATTAACTGTAATATTATCCCCTGTGTATTAGTGATGACATCCAATTTAACAATTGACCAGAATATTATATCCTGTGTATTAGTGTTGACATCTAACTTAACAAATCACTGGAATATTATCCCGTGTATTGGTGATGACATTAAATTTAACAAGTAACCAGAATATTATATTCTGTGTCTTCGTGATGACATCTAATTGAACAATTAACCAGAATATTATACACTGTGTTTTCGTGATAACATCTAATTTAAGATTGAACCAGGAATACTGTCGCCTGTGCATTAGTGATGACATCGAAGTTAACAATTAACCAGAACATTATCCCCTGCGTATTAGTGATGACATCTAAATTGACATTTAACCAGAATATTATATCTTGTGTATTCGTGATGTCATCTAATTCAACAATTAACCCAAATATTATCTACTCTGTATTAGTGATGACATCTAATGTAACAATTAACCGGAATATTATTCCCTGTGCATTAGTGATGACATCTAATGTAACAATTAAACGGAATATTATACACCATGTATTAGAGGTGACATTCAATTAAACAATTAACCAGAATATTATACACTATGTATTAGTGATCATATCTGATGTAACAATTAACAATAATATTACCCCTGCGTATTAGTGAGGAAATCTGATTTAACAGTTAACCGGAATATTATACAATGTGTATGAGTGATGACATCTAATTTAACATTTAACCAGAATACTCTCCCCTGTGTATTAGTGATGACATCAAATTTGACAATTAACTGGGAAATTATCCCCTGCGTATTTGTGACGACATCCTGTTGAACAATTAACTGGAATATTATCCACTGTGTATTAGTGATGACATCTAAATTAACAATTCACTGGAATATTATCACCTGTGTATTAGTGATGACATCTAAATTATCAATTAACCGGAATATTATCCCCTTTGTATTCGTGATGATATCTAATTTCACAATTAACCAGAATATTATACACTGTGTTTTCGTGATAACATCTAATTTAAGATTGAACCAGGAATACTGTCGCCTGTGCATTAGTGATGACATCTAAGTTAACTATTAACCAGAACATTATCCCCTGCATATTAGTGATGACATATAAATTGACATTTAACCAGAATATTATATCTTGTGTATTCGTGATGTCATCTAATTAAACAATTAACCCAAATATTATCCACTCTGTATTAGTGATGACATCTAATGTAACAATTAACCGGAATATTATACACTGTGATTTAGTGATGACATCTAATGTAACAATTAACCGGAATATTATTCCCTGTGCATTAGTGATGACATCCAATGTAACAACTAAACGGAATATTATACACCATGTATTAGAGGTGACATTCAATTAAACAATTAACCAGAATATTATACACTATGTATTAGTGATGACATCTAATTTAACAATTAACCGGAATATTATTCCCTGTGCATTAGTGATGACATGTAATGTAACAATTAAATGGAATATTATACACCATGTGTTAGAGGTGACATTCAATTAAACAATTAACCAGTATATTATACACTATGTATTAGTGAAGACATCTAATTTATCAATGAACCAGAATATTGTACCCTGTGTATTAGTGATGACATCTAATTTAACAGTTAACAAGATTATACCCTGTGTATTAGTGATGACATCTAATTTAACAATGGAACCTAATTGTGTCGCTGGATGATTTCCATCTTCTATTAATAAAGAAGTCCTTTCAATGTGATATCACATCGTGTCAGCGGGAACATCAGCCCCGGCACTAACAGGGATTAGCAGCTCCAGAGAGAAGGAGAGATAGATCAGAATCTGAGAGCAATAGATTGGAATTTTAAAACAATGGGTCAGAATCTGAGAACACTACATTGGAATGTTACAACAATGGATCAGAATCTGAGAACATTAGACTGGAATGTTGCAACAATGGGTCAGAATCTGAGTTCAGTAGATTGGAATGTTGCAACAATGGGTCAGAATCTGAGAACAATAGATTGGAATGTTACAACAATGGGTCAGAATCTGAGAACACTAGATTGGAATTTTACAACAATGGATCAGAATCTCAGAACAATAGATTGGAATGTTACAACAATGGGTCAGAATCTGAGAACACTAGATTGGAATTTTACAACAATGGATCAGAATCTCAGAACAATAAATTGGAATGTTAGAACAATGGGCAGGAGATCTATCTGGGAGTTTGACTTTCTTTCTGCAAATTATGATTGGCTGCCGTTAAACAGTCGGATCTATTACGCACTGAGGTTTATTCAATACATTTACTATCCCCTCCTGGCTATTATTTGTGTCCCTGGTAAGTCTCCCTATCTATCTATTAATTCCATAAACCATGTTTAACAACATTATTGTTCTTGCCATTTACTCTGCCCTTCTTGCTGTTTTTGTTATTCCTGGAAAGTCTCTATCTCCAGATATTTGCTCTGTAAACCATTGCTACGTGTATTCGACGCTTTGTAATTTACTCTCTCATCTGTGCTGCTGTTGCTGTCCCTGGTAATTCTCTATTTGCCGCTATGAGATCTGTAAAACTTTGTCTCACTGAAATAATGTTCTTGCAATTTTAATTTTGGGAGCTGTGGAGCTAGTATCATCGGTCTTCATCAGCAATTCCATCCCCTACCCATGTACCACTTGCTCCTCACTGGTCAATGTCTCAGGCTGAAGCAGACAGTTCACAATGTCTGTATTCTATTTAAACCTGAGCTGAGTTCATCTCCATAATCTCTCCATTACCAACCCTGCCTACTACCACCTCTGCAATATCACCCATGTCCAACTCTGCCTGAGCCCATCTGCTGCATAAACCCTCATCAGTGCCTTTGTTAAATGCACACTTGACTATTCCAATTCCATCCTGCTCACTTTCCCAGTTATAAACCTCCATAATACACAGCCCATCCAGAACTCTGCTGCCTGTATCTCAACTCATACCAAATCCCGATCACCCATCACCCCTGTGCTCAAATATCTACATTGGCTCCTCGTCCGGCAGCGCCTTAATTTTAATATTCTCATTCTCGTGTTTGAATTCCTTCTTGGTCTCACCCCTCCAATTAGTCCCATTCCGCTATCCATTCCCACATTGCTGCAAATCATTTGCCTGGAAGTCTTTTCTTCAATTCCCATTTAAAAGTAACTGTTCGAAAAGGCAGGTTTGAAAATTAGGGGTCGCACTTTTAGGACAGAGATGAGGAGATTTTTATTTTCTCTCTCAGAGTGTTGTATGACTTTGGAACACTCTGCTCTGAAAGTAGTGGAGACAGGGTCATTGAATAACTTTAAGACGGAGGTAGATAGATTATTGTTAGGTAAGGGAATCAAAGGTTATCGGGTAGATGGGAGTGTAGAATTTGAAACACAAATGGATCAGCCATGATCTTATTAAATGGTGGGGCAGGCTCGATGGGCTTAATGGCCTACGTATGCTGCTAATTCATATGATACTGTGATCTTTCTCTCTGTATCTACCTCTCGCCATGATATCCAGCTCTACAGCGCCACTGGACCTAACACCATGGAAGCTTGGATCCATATAATGGTACGAGCTGAGCTGCCTGTCACTTCCAGTGCTCCATTCTGGACAGGGCTCTAGCCACGGTTCACCAAGCATGTGCTGGTAGCGTGAGGAGGGGTTTGACGTGACGTCAATCAGCCATTCCAGCAACTTTGATGTACGTCTTTGAAACTTGGTCTGTGCATGTCACTGACCGCATGTGTTAGTAACTCTCAGCTGAACATACATTCAACAGCACTAGGAACCCCCTGTAGTGTCATTTAAAAGGACCAGGCATCCAACTTACAGGTGAGGGTTTTTTGACCTACTTCTGCTACTGTAATGTTAGTGGAGGTGCTGTGGATGGATTTCTGGTGGTTGTGTTGTGAGCTGCTGCAGACATTCAGGGAGCACAGAGGATTTGGTGACCCAACTCTGGACGAGGTATGGAGAATGTAGTTACATGTCTCTGGGTCTGTAACATGTGGAGCAGAGGCTGCAGAGAGGGGATGCTCTGGAAAGAGTGAGGAGGAGGGGGCTCTGCCCTACCCACTCCGGGTTTTCTATGAGCACTTTTCCGACCTAAACCTAACCCAGGGGCAGTGTGTGAGGGGACTGTAATTCAATAAGGAGGCGGTCACAGAGCTGTGTCACCTCCTGTAACACGAACTGGAGCCTTACACCAGGGTGAGGACGGATCTGTCAGTGGCCGTTCAGGTCACAGTATCATTGAACGTCTATGTATCTGGATCTTTCCAGGCACGAGCATGAGACATATCCCATATGGAGACATAGAAAGTGATGGAGTCGTAGTCATTTATGGCACTGAAGGAAGCCATTCTTCCCATCATGTCCATGCTGGCTCTCCAGTCAGTCCCACTCCATCACTCAGTCTCTGTAGCAAATTAATTTCCTTCAAGTGCTCACCAGCTTGATTTTGAAATCATTGAGTGTCTCGACTTCCACCACAATTGTGCGCAGTGCGTTCCACGTCCCGCTGCTTAAAAAAAAAGTTCTTTCTCATATTCCACCTGCATCTCTTGCCCATCACCTTCAATCCGTGCTCCCAATCCTTTTTCCATCAGTTAATAGGAACAGTCTTTCCTTGTCTAAATTATCTAAACCTGGTCATCATCTTGTAACCTAATCTTGTATCTAAAATCCTCCATCCCTGGAACCATCCTGTTAAATCTCCTCTGCACCATTTTAAGGACCTTCACAATCTTTCTGAAGTTTGATGACCAGAATTGGACACAATAGTCCAGCTGATACCTATCCAGAAATTTCTAAATGTTCATCATAACTTCTCTGCTTTTGAACTCAATACCTCTGTTTATGAAATCCAAGATAATATATGTTTTACTAACCCCTCTCTCAATATGTCCAGCCACCTATAAAGATGGATGCACATGCACCCACAGGTCTCTCCGTTCCTGCACACTGTTTGCAACTGTACTATTAACTCTATATAGCCCTCCTACCCTTTCTGTCAAAATGCAACACCTCACACTTGTCTCACACTTCCATCTGCCACTTATCTGTCCATTCTACTCACCTATCTATGTCCTGTCGCAGGTGGTTCCGAACATCCTCACTTTTTGCCACAGCTCCAAATTTGGTACCAGAGACGGATTTTGAACTTCTACTCTGTATTCCAAGATCCAGGTCATTTACACACAGCAAAATAAAACAGTGGCCTTAGCACTGATCCCGGGGGAACATCCACTGTTTTACATCTTCCAATCTCAAAAACAGCCATTTGCTATGACACGCTGTTTCCTGTACATAAGCCGTTTTTAATCCAATTGGACACCGACCCTCCCATTCCATCAGACTCAATGTTGGGAATTAACCTTTTATATGGTATTTTATCAAACACTTTCTTCAAACCATAATAGACAACATCCATCACATTCCCTTCATCAAACTTCTCTGTTACATCATCAAAAAATTCAATTATTATTTATATAACCTTTCCCACCACCGATTTTAAACTAACTGACCAGTAGTTACTCGGCCTGTGTGTTGTCCATTGATAATCCTGGGAAGTGAGGGTGACCATCTATGTCACCATTTTCTCCCTCAGCAGGGAGAAGCAGGATGAGAGATCCTGTGGCTTTGTCAGGATAGCGGGATTCCTGATGGTGTAGGTGGCTCTGCGGGGCCCCCATGTCAACGGGGAGAGGTACAGGAACTGAAAGAACTCTCACTCCATTAATGTACAGTTGGTGTGTGAGCATGCACAGTACATCATGCTGGTGAATGTCCACTATCCTGGCAGCAGCCACCAGACCTTCATTCTGAAGCAGTGGCGGGCAACACATACTACTTCTCCAGGGACACCCAGGTACGAACGTAACCGCGGAAGAGGGGCAATCAATCAGAGAGGATGGACCCCCGACAGCCCGCAGCGTGGACCTGTGAGTTGCCATCTTGGCCAGGCCCAGGAGCAGACCAACAAGGAGATCCTCCTCCCGGCCCATGCCCCGCCGCACCGGATGCCCACAGATCAGGGTCGTGGGACTGAAGTGCAGCCAAATCCTGAGGAGCAGCCCCTTCAAATACTCAAGGAGGGGCTGCAACCTCGCACACTCCATATAGATGTGGAACACAGACTCATCCAGGCTGCAGAAAATACAGGCTGCCTGGGAGTCTGTGAAACTACTTAAACGTCTATTGCACGGGACTGCCCTGTGCAAAACCCTCCAACCAAGGTCCCCGATGTAAAGGGAGAGGACTCCCGCATATAACTACCTCCATCGGGGATTTCCCTCGCCGCCAGATGGCAACGCAAGCCACCAGGGTATGTCCGGCCGGCTGACGAGGGCGAGGAAGTGAAGAGTGTACAGGGCCAGCTCGTAAAGGAAACCTCTCCTAGCCGATTGGAATGGCACGCAGGGAATTTTCCAGCTCAGCTTGGAGCGCTCCGCGCTCCCTGGCCCTTTCATCACCGGCAGTGAGGAGCGTCCCGGGGGCTTCGGCTACTCCTCCACCCGGCGGTCTGTCTCCGGAGTCGACCGCGGGGACAGCTGAAGTGCTCTCCTCCACCTTCAGGGGAGTGCCCTGACTGGAGGCGACCATGTTCCAGACTCTGAATAGATCCTGCTAAAAGATAGGCAACTCCCTCAGAGAGGCACGGCTAACGACTCCACCGGGAGCTGCGTATCGTTTTGAAGGCAGTGACACTGGTGGAAAAAATACATCACTAGCGCACACTATCTGGGAGAACGTTCGAAGTACAGGTATCTCTGCAGGGTCTGAAGGCAGAGAGTCGCAGCCTGGGTGTGGGTGCACACCAGCGACTGGCTTCCCTCCTCGATCGGGAGACTCAGGACTGCGGCAGAAACTGAGAGTTTCCTCTTGCCCCAGAAGAAATTGATCAGTTGATATTGGTGGCAAATGCAGGGGGCGGGGCAAAAGTGACCAACCAGTACCACAGCATGGAGGCCCCCAGTTGGTTTATGACCAGGGCTCAGACCCTGCAGGAATGCACTCAGAGCAGTCCTGTCCAGTGCCCCAGCCGAGTGGTTACTTTTGCCTCCAACTCCTGCCAGTTTGCTGGCCAGGCTTCCTCAGCGGGGCTAAGGTGGACTCCCAGATAGAAGAGGTGCGTGGTGCTCCACGCAAAAGGCATCAACTCCTCCGGCAGGGAGTCCACCCTCCACTGACCCACCAGGAGACCAGAACATTTCTCCCAATTGATTCTCCCAATTGGAGCTCAAGAGAGCGGACACTTCTTCAAAGAAACACGCTTGCAATGTTCACAAAGTGAAGCAGCAAGCTACCCAGGCGAACGGCGAGGTGGAGCAAGCGGCCCGGCACTAGTTCACTGAACCTCAAAATCTCCGTCTGAAACGTCGGGGCCAACAAGATAGCCACCGCACGAGAAATAGTGGCTTCGTCTCCCGGAATGGTGTGGGTTACCTGCAGAAAGCTCACATCATATCTCCCTTTCCTGAGGACATAGAGATTGTGCAATCTGCGGTGAGATCACCTACTGCCATTGATGTTGAGGTTGGCTATGGTTATCTTCAAGTCAAAGGTACGTAAATACCCGTCACCAACACGGCACTCTGATGAGGTTGCGGAAGTGCACCTGGCCCTCCATTCGCCCAGCAACCCATTGAGGAACCCATTAAACCGGCGCCTCTCAACCACTTTCACATCCATGCCTTTGCCCGCTTTCTTAAGGGCGTCACGGAAGGACTGGATGATCAGCGCCGGATTCGACCAGCAGCCGAGGGCCAGCTGAGCTTTATTGCGGCAACCCCTGCAACCGCAAGGAAATCCCGGAGTTCCGCCATGGGGATGAGAGGAGACTCGGTGGGAACTCCACCATCTCACTGGCGATGGAATAAAGGTCGTCCTCCGTGCCCGCACATCCTCCTCCGGGACGTCACCGCCAGCGGCCGACACACCCACCACAACGTTGTGGGGCGGACGTCCCGGCCGCGCCAGCTGGTCCCGCCTCCGTCGCGATCCCACCCTCCAGGAGTGATGGCAGAGGAGTCCTCTCTGGGTTCTAGAACCGGTTGGCGCCAGCGGCTCAATACCCACATCCAGCTCCGTTCCCAGGCCATTGAGCGGTCCAGGGGAGCTGGATGTTCCGCACTCCAGAAATCCCGCCGCAGCCCAGACCGGAGGTGGAGAGAGGAGGCCATCTCCCGCTCCGCCAGTGCCCACAGGTCCAGCAGATGGGGCAGCATTTTCAGTTATAACCAGGTCGGGTGTCTTCTGGTTGGGAGTGGATTTTGGCTTGGAGGGCTGACCCTTTGGGGCCTCGCCCTCCCCTCCACTCAGGGCACCCGTCCCAGTGGTAGAATGGGAGGCTTCTCCTGGAGCGTCCCCAGGCTCCACCACCACAAGCAGGGCCCCACTTACTCCTGCAGGAGGGGCCTCATGTACATGAGCCCTCCCTTCCCCTCCATTCTGAGGGGTAGGGAGCTCCTGCCCAGACTTTGCAGCCTTGATCATGGTGGTGGCAGGGGAAACCTGGGGACCTGAAGCAGGAGACAGCTCCCCTCCAACAGATGGGCCCTTCCCAGTTGGGTGCAGAGGCTCAGCGACCTCTATGCCATCAGAGGCCTCCGCCTCCGCAGTCTCTTTTTTTTTAAGTCACCCTTGGCCTAAGCCCAGCCCTGGGGCAAGTGGGCTCCCCGAGATCGGGCCTTGGGCTGAACTCAGGCTCGGGTTGTAACAATGTGTCCAGGGGCCGCGTCTCTTGATGTTTATTTTTCCTCTGCGCCTTCCATCCACCTGGACGGGAGCTCCCCACCCCGCCGGAGGCTGCAAATATCACAGCCTCCGAACCGACTGGACGGTATCTGGTGGAGGTGTGGAGGGGGGTGGGAGGAGGTGCAGCGGCGCCATCCTGGACTGTCGAGGTGGAGTTGGCAGCCGGGAAGTTGGGGCAGTTCTTCCGAGCATGCCCCATCCACTTGCAGGTAAGGCACCATGCCCCCTCCAAGGTCCTGAAGACGCGGTGGCCGTGGCCTGGAACTCTACATTGAAATGGCCCTCTGTAACCTCCTGCCGCGCCAGCTGCAGAGATAACTGGCGGCGGAAGGAGGACACATGCCGAGGTTGTTCTCCCGAAGACTGAGCGGGAATGGGGTTAGCCCCGTCTTTACTTCCCCCAGATGGTGCAGGTGGGAATGGAAGAGCTCTCCAGAAATGAAGGGCAGGGTGTCCACTGGCAGTAAGGTCTAGACCAGGGTGAGCCCCTAGTTCAGGGCCAGGGACATCGCACGCTCGGTCTTCAGGAATAACACTGCCTTCCCATACATTTTAGAGGCTGCAACCTCTCCAAAACAATTGCAGCATTACCTCATGGTTTCACTCCACACTGCCGTCTCCTTTCTCCACTCTGCATAAACCTCTCTCCTGTGACTGCATTATCCTCTGTCCACTCTGCATTCTCCTCTCTCCAGTTACTCCAGTCTCCTTTCTCCACTCTGCTGTTGTAGCAGCACAGGTGCAGCTGCTCCCCCAGATCGCAGGCAGGAAGTGCTCCAAATTGCCCAGCCAATCCCGTGCTGCACATGTCCTGGGAGTGTTTGATGGGGGACAGTGTAGAAGGAGCTTGACTCTATATCTTCCCCACACTGCACCTGTCCTGCGAGCAGATTAAACTAATATGATCGATATTCTGCATGTGTGGCATTCCTGAACATTAATCTCTGTGACAGTGTTTGTGCTGTTCTGTCCTTATATTATACAACTCTTTCAATTGCTGTCTGTCGCTGGAGTCTGTGTTCGTCAAGTAGATGCCTCATTGGTTATTGCTGAGTGTTGCTATTGAACTATGGGAGCAGTCACTGCTTGTTGCGATAATGACCTCGCTCAACTGACCTTATCCACCCACTCAATCCCACTCCCCAGCCAGTGACTGTGGCTGAACCAGCTTGTTCACAACCTAGGCTTCCCAGAGAACTCTGAGCCGAGCTGCCAGCGCCATCAGCCAGACCACTTTCTTCCACCTCCATTTCCTTTCTTGTCTCTGTTTCTGCCTTAGCTCATCTGCTGCTGAATCCGTCATCCATTCCTTTGTTAGCTCCAGATGCAACTATTCCAACCCTCTCATCACTTACATCTTAGCGTGTCCCCCCATAAACTTCAGCCCATCTAAAATTCTGCTGCCTGTATTAATTCACACCAAATCCCATTAATCCATCATGCCTGCACTTGCTGTTCTACATTGCCTACTGGTTTGGTCAATATGTCCTCCTGAAGTCTCTGACTATCCACCTCACAGTTTACATTTCCCAGCTCCACATCATCTTCAAACGTTGAAATCATGTCATTTATATATACGACTGTGCCATTAATATGTGACAAACGGAGGAGTGATCCTAATACTGATCACTGAGGAACACTACTGTATACTCCCATCCAATCTGAACAACAACTGTTCACAACTTATCTCTGCTTTCTGTTTCTTAGGCAGTGTCATAACCACACTATCACTGCCCCTTTAATCCATGGGCTGTAGTTTTCCTAACAAGTCCATTAGATGGCACTTGATCAGCTGACATTTGAAAGTCCATATAAATAACATCAGCCATGCTGCCTTCAACAAGCCGTTCCATGACGTCATTGAAGAACTCGATCAAGTTTGTTAGACATGGCTGACATTAACATGTCCAGTATGTTTGTCATTTGTGAACTATTGTTTTTTCAGAGTTTATTCATTTCCCTTGTTTTAAACAAGGGTGTCACATTGGGGAATCTGTAGTCATCTGTCACCACCGCTATATCCTAGGAGGATTGAAAGATTCTGGCCATTCTCTCTGCCAGTTCCACCATGCTTTACATCAGAAACCCTCATACATCCCACCTGGAAAGCGTAAATGTTATTTATTATCGTGGCACATAAAGTGTTGGATCGAAAGGAGTTAACTAAACCTGTTTGTTCGGTAACTGCAATTAATGTCAGTCTCCATGGATCCTAATTGTGTCACTGGAGGGTTCCCTCTACTATTAATGAGGGGCTCCTTCAAAATGTGTTATCCCATAGTGTCAGCGGGAGCTTCATCCCTGGCACTAACGGATCCGTGGTTCTAGAGAGAGGGAGGGGATAGATCAGAATCTGAGAAAAGTAGATTGGAATGTTACAACAATGGACAGGAGTTTATCTTCTTGGTTTTACAGTCTTACTGCAGATGGTGATTGGATACCATTAGATTGGCGGATCTCCGCTGCATTCAAGATGATTCAATGCATTTACTATCCCATTCTCGCTATTGTTGGTGTCCCTGGTAAGTTTTGCTCTACCTTTTAATTCAATAAACCATGTTCAACTGCATTACTGATCTTATCTTTTACTCTGTCCACCTTGATACTGTTGTCATTCCTGGCAAATGTCTGTCTCCAGATATTAGCTCTAAATACCATTGCTAACTGTATTACTATTGTTTAAATTTACTGTTGCATCATTGCTGCTGTTGTCACACTGCTAAGTCACTCTATTCAGCTATTACATGTGTAAACCACAATTCAATGCATTATTGCCCTAGTTATTTATGTATTTGGGAGATTGAAGCCATTGTTTTCAGTATCCAACAGAAACTCTGTTCTCTATCCAACGAATCTGACAATACATGAGGCTGAAACAGAGTATTCACTTCCGCGCTGATTGCTTTGACCCTGAGCTGAGTTCCAATACTTTAGTTTAGAGATACAGCAGTGAAACAGGCCCTTCGGCCCACCGAGTCTGTGCCGACCATCAACCACTCATTTATACTAATCCTGCACTAATCCTACACTAATCAGAGCTGGCGGGCAGCCATAAAGACAGGGCTAAATTGTGGCGAGTCGAAGAGACTTAGTAGTTGGCAGGAAAAAAGACAGAGGCGCAAGGGGAGAGCCAACTGTGCAACAGCCCCAACAAACAAATTTCTCTGCAGCACCTGTGGAAAAGCCTGTCACTCTAGAATTGGCCTTTATAGCCACTCCAGGCGCTGCTTCACAAACCACTGACCACCTCCAGGCGCGTATCCATTGTCTCTCGAGATAAGGAGGCCCAAAAGAACACTAATCCCATATTCCTACCACATCCCCACCTGTCCCTATATTTCCCTACCACCTACCTATACTCATGACAATTTATAATGGCCAATTTACCTACCAAGCTGCATGTCTTTTGGCTTGTGGGAGGAAACCAGAGCACCCGGAGAAAATCCACGCAGACACAGGGAGAACTTGCAAACTCCACACAGGCAGTACCCAGATTTGGACCCGGGTCGTTTGAGCTGTGAGGCTGCGGTGCTTACCACTGTGCCACTGTGCCGCCTGTATCCTGTCCATCCCCAATCCAGTCTACGACCATTTCCTGGACATTTTCCCGGCGGTTTGGCACAGTGCTACCCCAGTGGCTATAGAAAGTTCTATTTGTTCATCGATGTGGGCATCGCTGGATAGGCCAGGATTTATTGTCCATCCCTAACTGTCGTTGAGAAGGTAGAGATGATCTGTTTTCTTGAACTTTTTTACCCAGCGACAGTGAAGGAATGACAATATAGTTCCAAGTCAGGATGGTGCGCTGCTTGGAGGGGAGCTTGCTGGTGGTGGTGTTCCCATGCATCTGCTCCCTTTGCCCTTCTAGCTGGTAGAGGTTCCGGGTTTGGAAGGTGCTGTTGAAGGAGGCTTGGTGAGTTGCTGCAGTTCATCTTTTATACTGTACACACTGCTATCATTTTGCTCCAATGCTGGAGTCATAGATCTACGACATAGAAGGAGGCCATTATGCATGCTGTCTCTGTGCAGAGCAATCCAGTCAATCCCACTCCCTGCACAATCCCCATCGCCCTGAAAGTACATTTCCTTCAAGTACCCATTCAGTTTCCTTTTGAAATCACTGATTTGTCTCCACTTCCAACTGCCTTATGGCAGTGAATTCGAGGTCATACGACCCACTGCATAAAAAAACTTCTTCTTCACATTCCCTCTGCATCTCTGGCCCAACACCTTCCATCTGTGTCCCCTGGTCCTTGTACCATTTGTTAATGGGAACAGTTTCTCCTTGTTTACTTTATCTAAGCCTGTCATAATTTTGTCCACCTCCATCAAATTTCCTCTCAATCTCCGTTGCACCAGTGAGAAGCACGCAATATTTTCCAAAATAACATTGTAACTAAAAGCCCCCAATCCTGGAATATTTCTGTCAAATCTCCTCTGCACCGTCTCAAGGACTCTCACATCATTCCTAAAGGGTGGTGATGAGAACTGGGCACATAACTTGAATTGGGGCCTAACCAGAGACCTATATCGTTGCATTATAAAACTTCCCTACTTTTGTATTCTGTTTCTCTATTTATGAAGCCCAATCTATCAGGCGCAGATTCACACAAACACACCCAGACACACACACACACACACACACACACACACACGCAGAAATCATACCCCTGACATTGAGACAGACACACACAGAGCCCAGGACGAGGGTCAGATACACACACACACCTCCACACATACACACACACAAACACAAACAAACACACGCAGACATACACACACGCACGCACACACACACATAGAGGTCAGGCCAGGAACCTGAGTCAGATGCACCCACACTCGAGCACACACAGACAGTCACACTCGGACACACATACAGATCACAACCGAGGCACTGAGCCAGTCACACACACACTCACACACACACACACACACACACACAGACAGATCACACGTCAGGCACTGAGCTAGACACACAGAGACACACACATACACGCTCAGATCACAAAGCGTCCCCTGAGCCTCTCTCACACGCACACACACAGATCACACGTCAGGCACTGAGCTAGACAGACACACAAACACACACGAACACAGATCACACCACGAACATTGAACCAGTCAAATTTACACACATACACGCATACACGCACACAAACTGCGATACAGGCATTCAGGCACTCACTCACACACACACACACTCTCTCTACAACACAGGCATTCGGACACACACACACACATACACACACACAGACACACGCACACACTATAATCCAGGCATGCAGGCTCACACACACACTCACACACACACACACACACGCACACCATAGCCCAGGCCCTGAGATATATATACGCACACATTACAACACAATTACTGAGACACACACACAGACGCAAACACCGACAACACAACACACACACGCAGCCACTTACACACACACAAAAACACACAATCACAGACAAACACACGCGCACACACACACAGATTGACACACACACAGATTAACACACACACAGACGCAGACACACAGCACAACCCAGGCTGTTTGGGTGGAATGACTAAATGAATCACTCGACATCCAGATCCAATTCAACCATCAAAGAGTTTATTATTTTACACCGGTGGGGAACAGGCCTCTGGACAGTTCATGTACCTCTCCACTGAACAGACGAAATTCCATAGTTTAAGTACAGTTACTCAGCCCATTTCGGCTGGATATTGTCCAATTGATTCCGGGTCTTATAATCACATGGATGTGTGATCAGCGCATGTTCTACCCCTTATTCTGAGGGTTTCATCATCTTGTGACTATGTGATCAATTCCCGTCGTACCCCTTATCTCTTTCGGTGATGAAATAACGGATGTAGAATTTTAAGCTTGTTTAGAACAATGCGACAATGTATCTGTGTGTGTCCAGGACCTCTTCTTATCTAACTACTGTCTGGGTTTCTCTATGAGTATGTTTAACTGCCTTGTTGTATACATTACTTCTAATCTAGTTTCTATTGAAACAGCTAATTAATCTATTCCTTACTACAATTTACTATGTGTCACACATTACTATGGCAGGCTACAATCTGCTGTTTCAGACAAATACCTTCTTCAGCCATTTTGTTGCCAGACCTGTCATTTTGTTCATTTAACTGTTGCTTCTGCCACGGCTGGCCCTCACACAGGCCCTGATACAAACCCACATACAGACACACACACACACACACACACAGACCCTGATACAATCCCATACACTGACACACACACAGATCCTGATAAAATAACCCACACGCACATACGCACACAGACCCTGATACAAACCCACCCACACGCACACACACACAGACCCTGATACAAACCCACACACAGACACACACACAGACCCTGATACAAACCCACACACAGGCACACACAAAGACACTGATACAAACGCACACATACACACACACACAGAGAACCTGATACAAACCCACATGCATACATACACACAGGTCCTGATACAAACACACACACACACACACACACACAGGCCCTGATGCTAAACCACACTCAGACACACACACAGATCCTGATACAAACCCACTACAGATACACACAAAGACCCTGATGCAAACGCACACACAGGCACACACTGGGAATGATACAAACGCACACATACACACACACACACACACAGAACCTTATGCAAAACCACATACATACACACACACACCTGCCCTGATACAAACACACACCCACACACACACAGGCCCTGATACAAACCCCCCCCACACACACACACAGACCCTGATACAAACCCACATACAGACACACACACAGACCTTTGTACAAACCCACACAGACACACACACAGATCCTGATACAAACCCACACACAGGCAAACACAGAGACACTGATACAAACGCACACATACACACACACACACACAGAACCTGATACAAACCCACATACATACACACACACAGGACCTGATAAAAACCCACATACAGACACACACACAGGCCCTGATACAAACCCACATATGTGCACACACAGATCCTGATACAAACACACACACACACACACACACACACACAGGCCCTGATGCTAAACCACACTCAGACACACACACAGATCCTGATACGAACCCACTACAGATACACACAAAGACCCTGATACAAACCCACACACAGGCACACACTGGGAATGATACAAATGCACACATACACACACACACACAGAACCTTATGCAAAACCACATACATACACACACACACAGGCCCTTATACAAACACACACACACACACACACACACAGGCCCTGATACAAACCCACACACACACACACACACACACACACACAGACCATGATACAAACCCACATACAGACACACACACAGACATTTGTACAAACCCACACACAGACACACATAAAGACCCTGATACAAACCCACACACAGGCAAACACACAGACACTGATACAAACGCACACAGACACACACACACAGGCCCTGACACAAACCCACACAGAGACACAGACCCTGATGCAAACCCACAAACAGACATACACACCGTCCCTGATACAAACATACACACACACACACACACAGACTCACACACACACACTCAGACCCTGATTCAAACCCACATGCAGACACACACGAAGACCCTGATACAAGCACACACACACACACACACACAGAGGCCCTGATGCAAACACACAGACACACACACAGTCGCTGATACCAACCCACATACAGAGACACAGACAGGCCCTGATACAAACTCACACACAGACGCACACACAAACACACACAAACACACCCACACACACCCACACACACCCACACACACACACACACACACACACACACACACACACCCCACACACACACTCATAGATCCTGATACAAACCCACATATTGAGAGTCACAGACCGAATACAAACACACACAGGCCCGATACAAACCCACACCCAGCCACACACTCAGACCCTGATACAAACCCACATACAGACATACACACAGACCCTGATACAAACCCACATACAGACCCACACAGGCCTTGATACAAACATACACACACACACACACACACCCTGATATAAACCCACATACAGACACCCACACAGACCCTGATACAAACACACCCACACACTACAATCCAGGCATAAAGGGACACACACACACACACACACACACACACACACACACACAGTTACACGAATATACAAAACACAACACAGACCTGGAAGCACACGCACAAACACATACACACATGCACATATGCACACACACATACAGGCGACAATCAGGGCATGCAGGCTCACACACACAGACACAACATAGCCGAGGCCCTGAGATATATACACACACACATTCCAGCACAATTAATCAGACACACACACAAGCTGACACACTCCGACACACACACAAATCACAATCCAGGCACATGGCGAGACAAACATACACACATACACACACACTACAATCCAGGCATGCAGATACGCACACACACATTCACACACACACACACACACACACACACACAAACACACACACACACATACCATAGCCGAAGCACTGAGATATATACCCACACACACATTACAACAAAATCACACAAACACACACACACAGACACACAGCACAACCCAGGCCCTGATCCAACCCACACACAGAAACACAGGCATGCACAAGCACACACACATACACACACACACACACACACACACACACAGGCGTGCACACACACTGATACACGCAGATACAAAGCACATCTCAGGCCTGAAACACATGCACACACACACATACTCACATGCACCTATGCCAACACGCATACACAGACTACAAACTAGACATCCAGGCACAAACACACTCTCACGGATGTCACCCAAGGGAATTCATATACAAACACACACACACACACATACTCACCCACACTACAATCCAGGCATGCAGGCACACACTCACAGGCACACGCACAGACACACAGCACCAACCATCACAGAGACATGGACACAGACACAAACACACACATACACGCACACACACACAGACACAGAGCAATACAGGCATGGGTGACTAAGGATTTAAGGTGCAAGGGAAGAGGTTTAAAGGTGATGATAGGTGTAAATATTTCACACAAAGAATAGTGAGTAGCTGGAATGAACTGCCTGAGGACGTGGTGGAGGCAGGAACAGCAGCGACATTTAAGAGGCATCTGGACAGGTACTTGAATGAGCAAGGCATAGAGGGATATGGAATTAATGCAAGCAGATGCGATTTCGTATAGATAGGCATTTTGGCCGGCATGAACGCGGTCGGCCGAAGGGCCTGTTTCTCTGCTGTACGACTCTATGACTCTCTCTCTCACACACACTCACACTCTCTCTCACACGGTCGCAAACACACACAGACACACAAACACACACACTCCCTCAGTCACACACATTTTCAAACTGGCACAGACATACACACTCTCCCTCACACACACTCACAATCTCACCCACACACTCACACACACACACACACACACACACACACACACACACGTTCATGCATACACACACACACACTCTCTCTATCTCTCTCACACACACACACACTTTCTCCAGGACACATACAAGCTTCCTCTCACACACACACACTCTCACATGTACGCACACACACTCTCCCTCAGACACACACACACACTGCACTTCGGATGCACGCGGGCAAACACACGCACACATACATACACTCACAAAGAACAAAGAACAGTACAGCACAGGAACAGACCATTCGGCCCTCCAAGCCTGCGCCGATCCTGATGCCTGCCTAAACTAAAACCTTCTGCACTTCCGGGGACCGTATCGCTCTCTTCCCGTCCTATCCATAACACAACGCATGTCTGAAACACACTAAACCACAATAACACAGAGACACAGACACACACACACCCCGACACCGGTCATCCCAGAGGCACTGAGCCAGGCACAGACACACAAACTCACAGATGCACCTACACGCACATACAAACACAAAGCACAACTCGGTCCCAGTGAGAAACAAACATACACCAACAAACACACACACACACACCAACAAACACACACACACAGACACACACAGACACTCACACACACACACACACTGCAATATAGGCATGGGTAACTAAAACTAGAGGGCATAGATTTAGGGGCGAGGGAGGAGGTTTAAAGGTGATTAAAGGGGTAGATATTTCGCACAAAGAACAGTGGGTATCTGGAATGAACTGCGTGAGAAGGTGGTGCAGGCAGGAACAGTAGCGACATTTAAGAGGCATCTTGATAGGTAATTGACTGAGCAAGGCATAGAGGGAAATAGAATTAATGCAGGCAGATGAGATTAGATACGATAGGCATTATGGTGGGCATGGACGTGGTGGGCCGAAGGGCCTGTTTATATGCTGTATGACTCTATGACTCTCTCTCACACACACACTCACGCTCTCTCTCTCTCATACGCATGCGTGCATACACACAGACACACACACACTGCCTCAGTCACACACATGCTCACTCAGGCACCGGCACACACATTCTCTCTCACACACGCACAATCTCACTCACACACACACACACACTCTCACGCATACACGCACTCTCTCTGTCAGACACACACTCTCTCTCTCTCTCACTATCTCTCTCTCACACACACACACATACACACACGCGCAAACATATACACACACTCTCACACACACGCACAGGCTTTCTCTCATAGGCACACACACACACACATCCTGTCACACACACACAATCTCTCATTCACACACACTCTCTCTCACACACACACACACACACACGCTCACTCACACAGACACAGACACGCACTCTCTTACACACACGCACACACTCTCTATTTCACACACACACGGTCTCTATCTCTCTCACGCACTTTCTCGCTCTCTCATACACACACACACGCGCGCTCTTATACACACACAAACTCTCTCTCACACACTCGCTTTCACTCACATATACACACACTCTCTCTGTCACACACAAACAACACCCCCACATACTATTTCGCAGACACACTCTCTCTCTCTCTCTTTCATACATATACGCACTGTCTCTCACACGCACACGCTCTCTCTCACACACACACGCTATCTCTGACACACACTCTCTCTCTCATACACATAAACACACACGCTCTGGCCCTCTCTCACACACACACACGCTTTCTCTCCCTCTTTCACACACGCACACACACTCTTTCTCTCATACACACATGCTTTCTCTCTCTCACACACATACATGCTCTCTGTCTCTCTCTCACACACACACATGCTCTGTCTCTATCTCTCACACACACACACACACACGCACACACACTGTCACATACACTCACGCTCTCCCTCAGACATGCATTCTCACACGCACACACGCACATGCACAACACACTCCCTCAGTCACAGGCATGCTCTCTCTCGCACAGACACACACACTCTCTCACACACACACACAATCTGTCTCACACATTCAAACACACACTCTCTCACACATACACACTCTCTCTCCGTCACACACATGCTGTCTCTCTCACACACCAACAGAGACACGCTCTCTCTCCCTCAGAAACGCACACGCTCTCTCTCAGACGCACAATCTCATACACACTCTCTCACACACACACTCTGTCTCACTCTCTCTCTCACACACACACACACAGACTCTCTCTCACACATAGACACACACACACACACATAGACACACACTATGTCTCTCTCTCTCTCTTTCTCTCTCACGCACGCACACACATTCTCTCCTTCACACCCACACGTACATACGCGCACTCTCTCTCATACACACAGTCTCTCTCAGACACACACACGCTATATCGCACACACACACGCTCACACACACACACACAAGCACAGTTTCTCTCACACTCACACACTCACACACAGACTCTCTCTCACACATAGACACACACACATACACACACACTATGTATCTCTCTCTCTTTCTCTCTCACGCACGCACAAACATTCTCTCCTTCACACCCACACGTACACACGCACACTCTCTCTCAAACACACACAGTCTCTCTCAGACACACACACGCTATATCACACACACACACACACACACAGTCTCTCATGCACACACTCTCTCTCACACACATATGCATACATATATGCATTGTCTCCCATACTCACACACAATCTTTCAAACATACACACATGCTCTCTCTCAGATGCACAGATGCACACACATTCACTCTCGTACACGCACACACTGTCTCTCACACACTCACACACCCACACAGACACACTCACTCACAGAGACACAGACACACCCTCTCTTGCACACAAACGCTCTCTCTCACACACGGTCTCTATCTCTCACACACACACGCTCTGTCACACACAAGCACACATATATAAACACTCTATACCTCTCTCTCACACACACAGACTCTCTCTCTCATGCACACACTCACATTCTCTCTTTCACAGCAACATGTACACACACACACTTTCTCTTTCACACACACATACACACATAAAACACTCTCTATCTCTCTCTCTCTATCTCTCTCTCTCTCTCTCTCTCTCACACACACACACACACACACACACACAAGCTCACTCTCTCACACACACAAACATACAGGCACTGTCTCTCCCTCTCTTGCACACGCACCCACACATACTCACCTTCACACACACACATACACACGCGGGCTCTCTCGCACACACAATCTCTCTTTCATACGTACACACACACTATCTCTCACACACACATACTCTCTCACTCAGTCGCTTTCACACAGAGACACACGCACGCTCTTTCTCTCTCACACACACACACTCTCACGCACAAACACTCTCTCTCACACGCACACACACTCTCTCTCAGATACACAGACAGTCTCTCTCACACACACACTCACACTCCCTCACACACTCCCTCACACACACACAAAGACTCTCTCTCTCTCACACCCATACACACACTCTTTCACACACACACACACACTCTCACACACACAGGCTTTCTCTCAGAGACAAGCACATACATACACTTCCTGTCACACACACACACACAGCCTGTCTCACACACACAACATCACTCATGCACACACACTCTCTCACACACATGCACACAAACACACCCACACACACTCTCTGTCACACACACACTTTCTCTAGGACACATACAAGCTCCCTCTTACACACACACAGTCTCACAGTTACGCAAACACACACTCTCCCTCAGACACAAACACTCTCTCTCTCTCTCACACACACACACACACACACACCCGTACACACACACACGCACTGTCTCCCTCTCACATACAAACGCACACACACACACACACATTCACTCTTTCTCTCACACACACACAAATTCATACACACACACACAGACTCACCTCTCACACACACTCTCTCTCACATACAGTCTCTCTCACAGACACTCTCTCTCATACACACTTGTTTTCGCACAGAGGCACACACACGCTCTCTCTCACGCACACTGGGACAAACTCACTCTCTCTCTCTCACACACACACACACACACACACTCTCTCTATTTCACACACACGTGCACACACACAGACACTCTCTCTCACACACACACACTCTCTTTCTCACACAAACTCTCTAACACACACAGGCTTTCTCTCAGAGGCACACACATGCACACACAGCCTGTCCCACACACAGTCTCTCATACACACACAATTCTCTCATACACACACACACGCACTCTCTCTCTGGGACACATACAAGCTCCCTCATACATACACACACTCTCACACGTACGCACGCACAAACTCTCACTCAGACACACACACACTCTCTCTCTCTCTCTAAAATAAAAGCAAAATACTGCGGTTGCTGGAAATATGAAATAAAAACAAGAAATGCTGGAACCACTCAGCAGGTCTGGCAGCATCTGTGGAAAGAGAAGCAGAGTTAACGTTTCAGGTCAGTGACCCTTCTTCGGAGCTGACAAATATTATAAATGTCAAAGTTTATAAGCAAGTGAGGCGGGGGTGGGGCAAGAGATAACAAAGGAGAAGGTGTAGATTGGACAAGGCCTCATAGCTGACCAAAAGGTCATAGAGCAATGGCAAACAATATGTTAATGGTGTGTTGAAAGACAAAGCATAATGCAAATAGGGTGTTAACGGACTGAAGGTTGAACAGCAGCAAGTACAAACATGAAATAAAACAGTGGGTAAGGAAACTGAACAATCTAAGATGAAATGAAATGCACACATGTTCACTCTCACACACACACACACATTTTCTGTCACACACACACAATCCCTCTCTGAGACACACACACACACACTCATACACACGCACACACACACACACAGACACTCACTCACACAGACTCAGACACGCACTCTCTTACACACACACGGTCTCTATCTCTCTCACACACATGTTCGCTCTCTCATATACACACACGCCCGTTCTTACACACACACACACACTCTCTCTCACACACACTCGCTTTCGCACACACATA